>NC_091016.1:8448122-9077809 GCF_041296385.1 Aphelocoma coerulescens
AGTGGGGAATTGTAGAAAACATTCGCCAGGACTACTCAGTAGAAAGAAACAGTCTCTGGTTCTGAAACACAGCAACAGTTGGACAAGACTATCATTTAGTTCACTACTGTCATGTCATTTTTCAGCACTGGGGGGGGTTGAGAGTGGGTTGGGAGGGAGAAATACCCAAGCCCAGAAACCTGCTGCTTAGGATGTGCCAGGTTGAGAACCAGCTTGAATAAAGAATTCCGTTTTTTATATCTGTAGAGTGCTAAAGATGTAAAGTGGGAGAGTGCTCAAGCTCTCAGCAGTGATCAGACAGAGCTGCAGCCAACAGAAACAGACGTTTGAAAGTGTAAGATCCTAATCTATGTCCTAGTGAACCTTTCTGCGGAGTTGTTTTACCTCTTTCAACCTTCTGGCTGCAAATTAAAAAGAGTTCATGCTGGTCTTCACGTGACTCACTGATACATTAGCTCTGAATGGAGCTTCACTTATTAATGTTTATATAGTCTCGGTAGATCTAATCCTATTTGCAGGCCTTTAAAATGCCAACTTTTTATTTTAAGCCTGGTTTACTTTTAACTGCAATATTTAGCCTCAGAATGTGTTTGTGGGATTTTTCCTCAATGGCATTTTCCCTCAATGGCATTTTAAAAGTGTGAGGTTTTAAATCAGCAAAAGTAATGAAAGTTTTTGTTCTCTTTTGCATATCATTTAAGCAACTCTATGGTGTAACCATGCGTTGGGGGATTTGAATCAAGCAGATCTAATTGCTGCTAATAATGTTTATTTTGGTAATGCCTAGAAAACAGCTACTATTAGCAATGCAGAAACATATGGAGACAGGTTTATGTTCTCTTGTAGCAGCCAGGGGTGAGTGATACTGGTAGAAGTTTAAGTTAAAATCCACAGCGTTGATGTCAGCAAGTATCAGACTTGCTGATATCTAAGTATCAGTTAGAATACAGGAGAGAGAAGAGGAAAGGGAGAAGAAAAATTGGTTATGAAGATGCAAGATAGTTGGAAGGAAACGTGATACTGAAAAGGGAGACATGAATAAGCAGTGAAACTGAATTGAATGAGGGGAGAGCAAAGATGATCTGCCAAGCAGCAGAGCAGTTAGCTCAGGAAAACATAACAAAACCAGACACTTATGGATCACAAGAAGTACCTCTCTTTGGCAGCTGTTGCTTTTACAGGTTGGAGAGTGATAGGTCTCTTTCTGAGTATCTTCCCCCAGGACAAGTGGTGGACTGAGATTTGACATCTGCAGTGAACTATCTGCTGTCAATAAATTAGTGCCAATAATGAGATGGTTTTAGATGTGTGCCTACAATTTGCACAGGGCTGTGCAAGAGGTGAACACAGAACTTTTTCCAGTTACTTTACCAGCCTACCTGACGGGCACAGAGCAAACAGGTTGTGCATCCTTTTCTTCCTTCTTGTGAATTTTATAAGAGAGCAGGGGTTTACTCCACATTGTGAGTGAGTCATGTTTGCAATAGGCAGCTGACTCACTGTATAAGGGCCTGATATCTCTATGAGATTTGAGAAAATTATTTTTAAATGTTGGGTCTGAAAAACAACATGAAAGTAAGTGTCATGTATCTTAGGACATCTGCTGAGTGGGGAGCTGCCCTACAATGTTAGCTTTGTGCACATTTGAACAATCTCTCAATTAGGACCAATGGCAGAGTATCATAAAAACTATGAGGGAATCAATTATCCTGTTTTTTCCATTGGCATCTCTGAGGACATGTTTGCTCTCCATAGATTTTTTTTGAAAATGGTGTTGAAAAAGTTGGAATTTTGTTTTTATAGCATTACTTTACACAGAGAAAGTAAGGCTTGTGGGCAAGTGTTACAAACCTGTTTCTTCCCTCTCCCTTAGTCCTTTGCAATGGCACTGATTGGGTGCTTGGTGTTTAATTGCACTGCATCTTTGCCAGTTACGGCGTGGTCAGAAGGAAAGGGCAAGGGCAGGGGAAAATTTACCAGTGTTGCTTTTCAGTTCAGCCAGGTTGCCTTCAGGAGATCCCAGTAGATCATTCTGCTCTTTGCTCCTTGCCTTGTATATAATTAATTTGGGCTGAGTGACTGCTTTTAAATTGAGTTTTGTGGTAGCTGCTGGTTCAGAGAGCAGGTCTGAGCTGTCAGCCTCTGAGCTGTTTACTGCTCACAGGTGTCTTCTCAATTGATGGTAATAATTCACTTAGAACAAAATAACCTGTGGGCCGAGATTCCTGTGTCCTCTTCCCCTGCAGAGGTGGGAGTCTTGAAAAGAAAAGGAGTTTGATAAAAACTGGAGCAAAGCAAAGAAACCAGGATTAATGGTAGAATCAAAATAGTTCTGAAATATTTGGGGAGATGGAGCAACGTGGCTGGAGGAGAGAGGGACACCGTTGCCTAGAAAGAAAACAGTGTGCCAATGGACATCACTAGAAGGTTCTGTTAAATTCCAAAGCCATTCAGGAGAGAAGAAAGTGAGGCTTTGGGATGGAGGGGTGTTTGTTAAATTTTTTTATAGACCCTTCCATCTCTTGTTACATCCAAAGTAGAGGTTCATAGGACCCCTTTACAAAGCTGTATGGCACATGTTATCATCCAGCCCTGGTCGCTGGAACAGTGAGGCACCATAATCCGGGGTCCTCAGAAGAAAGGAGCTGTGAGAAACGAGTAGATTTAAGCAATCAGGTCATTGATTTTTTGTATGAGATGTTGTGAAGGGAAGCTGGGGATTATCCCAGTAACACTTGCCAGAAGGCTGAGCTGGTAACCAGCTTACACCAAAGGAAACTTGAGAGCACCTGGATACGTACCATGTTTAGTTACAACATAAGAACTGCAACTGACACTATTTCCCTGACAGCTTGGCAGGTTGAAATAACAGTGGGAGACTGGAAAAGAGTGGAAAGAAATATTGTACAAAGAACTGCATGGCTGGTTGCATTGGTGCCTTTATGTCAGTGAATCTTCCCCATGAGACATGCACAAAGGCTCTGGAGCTTGTATACACATAGGTGGCACACACGTCTTGTGAGTGCCGTTAACAATAACAGCTCTTTCTTCTTAAGATTTCTAGGAATTATATTTAAATAAAATGATCAGTATCAATTGCTACGTGAAGCAGATTTTCAGACTAATATTCAACCATATTCTAATATTCAACACCATATTTCATTTCATGTTGTGTTCCTGTTAATATTCCTGTCCAGACAAACAAGATTAGTTTAAAGCAAGAAGGCACAAACTGGTTTTTAGGAAAGGTAAATTTTACAGTATGAAATGAGCAAAACTCAAAGATAATTCCAGCTTTAAATTCTTAGTTATTAATTACTTTGGTTCTTGAGTCTCTGAATTCTAGCTCACAAAAACGAAATGAAACAAAACTGTTACCAAAACTTTATCAATCCAAACAGAATGTGCAGAGGTCGGGAAGTGCCAGAAAACTGTTTCCTTCAACCCACTGCAGGTCAATGAAGTCTGCAGATACCAACTGTAGTTCACCAAGTCCTGCCCTGGTGACTTGACACCCTCTCAGTCCCATTTCACAAGTGGGTTCCCAGTCCCAGGTGGACTTTGGAGCAGTGTTCTGAGCTATCTGCATCTTCACTGATCTTGGAGATTGGGATATCTCCAAGCCTTTGACTAGAAACTGAAAAAAAAGGAATATGCTCACAGATGACTTCCTAGTATCCCCATTCCCTCCACTCTCATATTCTTTTAATTTGGCCTTTTTATAAAAATGCTGTTAATCCACTCTCTAGACTAGATTCAGTAATTGTTCACCCACTTCATAATGGCACTCACCTATATTTAGTATTGTTTCCCAAAGTAAATTTGAACTCAGTGGAACAGTATCATGCCAATGCAACAAGGACAAAATAACATGTATAAATTCACTGGCTGACATTTGCCCTTGTTTCTAAAAGAAAGGCATAAATTCTTTACTCTTTAATCTTACTAATTTCAAGTCTCATGCAAAAGCTTTTATCTTTTGTAGAAACTGCAAAATCGGTGCATACATTTTGAATGCTTTAGAACTAGGAGGTGTTCATTTTTTTCTCTTGAGTTCAGATGCTTTTCACCTATTCCTAAAAGTGTTTCCTTAGTTCAAATTTGCTATGCTTGTCTCAACCACGGGAATGTTGCCTTGGATCATTTGCAATGAACAGCTGCAAGGAGATCTCAGAAAGAGAATATGCTAAGTAAATTAGAGGGTTTAACTGCACAGCAGTCAGCAGTCTTTCATCTGTGATACTGTGTGCTTGTCTGTGAATTTGGGAGTAAGTTTCCAGAGTTCCAGAAAGCTCTTGGTTTTGATGTGTGGAATCCCAATGAGCAAGAACCTCTGACAGCAGCTTTTTCCAATATTTAATCTTCACAGTGTCAATGAAGGGAAGCTCAGGTTTTATTTTTTCCCATCATCACCCCTTTCTGCACAGTTGACAGTGACTATTCAGAAACTCCCTTCCTGAAGGTGGGCTTTGCTGATGAACTTACCCAGAACATCACAGCATAAAGCAACATCCCTTGACCTTCTTTACATCAAGAAGGAAGGTGTTCAAACAACCATATTTTATCCATACAGCTACTGCCTTGGCTGTCACTCATGCTTTAACAACACTCTTTGATGTGGGAGAATTTCAGGGTAAAGTGACAGCCATAAATGTTCATATTGGTAAAATTCCTGTAATGTAGTCACTACATGCACTTTATTGTATATTCTGTACTTTAGCCTGCTGCCTGCTAATGAAATTGAAAGCGTTCGGGAGAAGGAGGGGAGAGAAAGAGTTGGGTGGATTTTTTATGTTTGGAAGTGAAAGAACATTTAATATATTCATGTCATTATAGTATATGATATCATTTCATGGTCATTTATGTAAGGGAGAAAAAGAACTATTCCCAACTGCTTCTCCATTGTGAAGTAGCATGAACTGTTGCGATAACTCTGTGAAACAGGTTTGAAAAAGAATGCTGTCAAAAACTGGGTTTAAAATGCATAGAAAGCACAGCATATTTGAGATTAAGGTCTATGCAAAATTTAATTTTCTCTCTTTAAAAAACTGAGAGCAGAGAAGTTCTGAATTCACTTGACAAAAGAAGAAATTAGGAAAGTATGAACTGACCAAAATTGTCCCTGATTTGCATGTTGTATGTCAGGATAGAGGCAAATTAGTACCTTACAAATAAGATGCTGATAATAAAGGTTATATAAGATATATAAGTTTGTGCCATCTTTCAGAAACTTCTGAAATACACGGAGATTGTGAAAAATAATAGTAGCTGCTGAGCCACCCTAAGAAGCACCACTTTCATCTAAAAAATATGGATAAATCTTGTTTACCTGCAGAACTGTAATTTGTCATCTTAAGGTTTATCTGTCATTTTCTGTAGGCACAGCAGCATGCTTCCTCCAATATTTTATCTGTAGCCATCACAAAACAAGCTGGTTTTCATTTTCAAAGCAGTATTTTCATTGTGTCCATAACCAGAATGTACCATATTTTCAATTGGTATGTCAGAGACATTGTTATAAATACCCTTTATACTCCTTGAAAAGTTTTGGCTTTAATAGAGATCATGTTTTAGAATGTTTTCCTATTGGAGCACTGGATAGGATGGTTCTACATTAGCACTTCTGGGATTTATGCTGTATTTTACACTACAACTGTTAAAAATTACTCACACAAGCCACCTGCATGTGCAGAAGAAGAATTATCCTAGACCAGTAATAGTTCCAAAACCTGTTATTTTGCTGCTAGGAACCAGGATTTCAATGCAGTATTCCAGCTGCTAATGGATATGCAGGGTGCTTCCGGATGAAGTCTTGATTGGTAGATGACAGATTAACAGAAGAGCTCTGTTTTATGGTTATGGAGGTTAAACAAAACTCATTTTGCCTTTTGGATGGAGAGGAAGTAGGATCATTCAGAGACTTCACAGGAAGTCACAGGAGGAGAATGCCATGGTGATTGATAGAGGGGGTCCATTATCAAACACTTTGAGAAAACTTTTATTTCCTCTGAGTAAATCAGATAGTGTGTGCAGGGCACAAGTAGAGAATTAATTTTGTTGCCTTTTGCTGGAAATATGTCAAATGGTATTCAAGCCAAAATTTAGGAAGGGAAATTGCATAGTGTATTTAAGCCAATTGTGTGGCTAATGTTCCCTTTGAATTTAGCAGCTTTTATTGTTTGGTAAATTATGTTTTGTTGAAAATTCTCTCTTTAGGTAAAGGTCATTTAGGTTTCTGTGTCCAGACAAATAATAGACCAACAGAAGTTGAAAACTTTCCCTGTAAACTAAATGTGTAAATAGGTTGATTATTTTCATCTAACTTAAAATACTGCAATTTTATTTTATTCATGCAAAACTCTATTTAAAGTAGTACTTAAGGAAATTACATTCTCTCAGTTGCTATTAGCATTTGAGTCTCATCTGTTCCCTAGGTAAGGAAATCCAAGCTTGGAGAATAATAATTTTGTATATGCCACATATTGAGAAAGTGTACCTTTGGCTGGGGAAGCTGCAAAGGAGTTCAGACTCAAAAAATACCTTTGGCAAATCCTCCCAAACAAGAGTGGTGTGGGCAGCCACCCAAGGGCTTTCCGGACTGCTGAGTCCCCAGCGACTGCAGCCCTTGGTTGGTAAAGACAGGACTTGTTTAGTTGGATGGCCCTGGAGATCAGGATTGAGATTTTCAGCTTGAATAAATGTGGGCTGGAATCTACCAGGAGAATAAGATCATATCCATAAGGGAATGTGAAACTATTCCCTTTTAGTTGCAGAAAGGCTACTGAGTGTTTCTGAGCAGACACATTTTGCACAAGCTTGAACCTTTGTATTAGTTCTAAGTGTGCCTCTATATGGCAGGAGAATCCATATGGTGCATGTCTGAATCACCATCGAGGGGACCTTGTCTGCTAGTAAAGGGATCAGGTTTTAAGCCATGTGCAATCTGGAGAGAAGCATTCTGCAGGCAATTATTTTAGTCTATCATCTTAATTAAATAATTTATGTATGATTCAAAGCTTCCCATCACTCTACAAGAACAGATGGGGAAGACATTCCTCAGGAAGTCCTCTAAAAAATATTCACATCAGACTTATTCAGGTTTATTTTGTGCCAGGTGTTTCTTTGTGCAAGAAACCAATACTCCTGGCAGTCCTGAATAATCAGGATTTACACATCTTCGTTTACACTCTGGAATAGCTTGTAATCTGTGAGACAAAAGAGGGATTAGGTTTAGCTTTTTTTATCTGACACTGAGTTTCTGTGACCTACATGTCTTGTGGCAGATAGCTGGAAATCCTAGTGCAGTTGGCATCTTTATGTACCGAAGTGTGTTATCAGCTGAAATATGCAAAATTAAATGTTGGCTACACAGGTGAGCTGTAAGCATCCAATGAGAGCCAGAATCCAAGGGTTAAAGTGTGCCATTGTTCCCTTAAAGCCTGCCAGCCAACCCAAAGGTGCCAAAATTCAGGTCTACACTGCTTCTATAAAAAATTCCCCGCATGGCTTCCTGACTCATGTAACACAGATTGTGCTCTGCAAGTCTGAATTTCTGTCAAGCTCCTTTAAAATTTCTGTCTAATAAAAGTGAATAAAATGAAAGAATCTGAAGTTCAAGGACCTCAGAAGCCAGTACAGATTTTTTCCTTGCATATATAGCTATTTGAAGATAATTTTGGAATAGATCACAGTTGTTAAAGAATCTGCAGCAAAAATCTGTGGTAAGATTTCCTTGTAAGAGAAGGATGCAGGAAGACAGGTTGTCCTGTCCGTTTCCTGTCCCAGTACCAAGTTCTCATCTTTTGATTACTTCACATTTTGCTCCAGATTTTAATGAAAGAGATTCTACTGAGACGTTAACAGCCTGTTAATGGATTTGGGTTTCAGCCTCGGAAAGAGGTGTGAGTTAGAAAAAGTCAAAATTTTAAGATCTGATTTTCTTTTCCTGCTTTTAACTTCAGGTTGGATGTAAAGCCAATTCCTAATCTCAGTCAGATGCAGCAAAAGCTTCTATCCTCATATACACAGACAGCATCATTCAGGCTGGAGAATTTCACTGCCTCCTGTATTACCCAAAGACAGATTCCTGGGTTTCAATTCCTAGGAAGTTCAGCAAATGGAAGCACATTTATACTGAATTCTGTTTGCAGCATGTTGCTTAGTTTTATTTTTCTCTCATTTATGTCTTCTCCCATTCTCTAATACAGTTTATCCATTACTTTATGTTTGTTTTTTCTTGCCTATTTTACTTTTTAATTTTTCCCCTGTCTTTCCTATTCTCCATATTTTCACTGCTTTGAAAAGTAAGTGCTTCTGTCTTGGTGCTATTCATTTGTCTGTTGTCTTTTGCTTCTTGTCCAGATATTTTTGTTGTTTATTTGCTCAGCCTTCTCTGGTGATTCTGCTCTGCCAGCTTTAAACTATGTGGTCTAAATGATTCTTTTTCAAATGAATTTGTCAGTCTGGTCTCCACATATTCAGCTGTATTCTTTTGTCTCTCATGGCCTGTTCTTACCTCTAGTAACACTTTTAACACTATAATGCATTAATTCTTAAAGTGTCATTAAAAATAACTAAACAACTAGCAACATTCTTGTATTCTGGACGGAGAAGCACAGATAAAGGGAGAGACTGCTCATGGCACAGGATTTTTAAGTGATAATTTCCTGTGATTTCCCCCTCTAAGTTTCCTGCAAACGTGGTGCCTTTGAAAATTTTGCTTTATTGCCATGATTTGCCTGGAGCAGAGTGTAAATAATGGAGTGAAAATACCTGCAGTTGCTCCATAAATTGTTCTGAGTTGCCTGATCCCAGATGAACAGCATTGCTGGTGGGGTGTTGAGAGAGTTAAGAAGATGCAGGAATTTCCCTGACATCAGGCAGGGTACTGACAGCCACAGAGCTGGCCTTCCCTTGCTGGAGTAGGAAAGCCCTTTGTAAAATAAAAGTGAGAACAGGTGTTTTTCAAGAGCCTGGCAGGGGCTTACACGGCATAACAAAGGTTTTCACACATTATGAAAGGTGCTTTTAGGACTTCAGTGAGAGATAGGGTGATCTGCAACATCCCAAAACCACAGTGGGCTGTGGGACTCCCCTGCCCCTCCCTGCTCATTAGGAATGCCTGGAAGTTTGACTGTGTGCTTATTTTCGGTTCCAAGACCCACAGTGCCTTGCTCATGTGCAAATGCTTGGAGTATTTCAGGGTGTTCCTTCACAGGGAGCAAGGGGGTTGTAAAGTGGCCTTTTTTCTGGTGCAGTCCCTGGTTCTAGCCTGTTCTATCAGTACAAAATGCTGAATGAAAATGAATTTAAAAGAAGCTTTTGAAGAGGCCTCCATTACATAGTGATGGTTGAGTCCTCTCTATTGTGTTTTACCCTATTTGACACCTAACAGTTATTGGCACTTTTAAAATTTAAGTGACTTCGGCTTTTTAACTTTAAATGCTTTCTCCCAATTAATATGACCAGGTCTTGAACTGAAGCCAGCTTATCCCAGTTGATGGTCCTCTGTGTAACTCTCCTGACCAAATTTCCACAGAGGCTTTTGGAGGGGAGCAAAGAAAGGGATTTAACTTCTCTTTTTCAGTCTTTTTAAAACTGACCTCTGTAGAGATGCCTTTAATTTCAGGAGACATGCAGCATATATCCTGTGTGTTCTATTGCTTGATGTAGTGAACAGGCTTTCTGTGCCTATGAGATGAAGTGTTACAGTAAAACAAGGAGCCTGTTGTTGCTATATTTTCATTTTGTGTTACTAAAGACTCCAGCTGACTCAAGCTATTAAAACTGTAGAATTACCTGGTAACCAACAACAGAGGCTTTAAGTCTGTGATAAGAAAATGACAGAATGTTTTCTACAAATAAATATAAAGGAAATAATAAATGCAAAAGACTCTTTAAACTCTCCAGCTTTTCTATCTAACTGATTCACTCTACAGCCTACAGAATCTGGAGAATTACGCTGCACCTTCCCTTTATGGTAGGTCTTCATGCCCACACCCAGCTTAACTTCCTTAGGCTGCATAGTGACTTCTTCAAATTTTTCCTGTGTCCATATTCCCCCCGCCAATGCTGCTTTTAAACTTCACTCGAGCAGCACCACTTTATCCTCCACAACTACTTTGCAGTTCTTATAATTTCTTTTTAGTAGAAGGAGACACCTGGGGGTAGAGCTGTAAACAGATTTTCCACTGTGGTTTCCATGTCCTGCCTCCTTCCGTCTTCAAAAAAGAGGCTTCCAACTTGAATGATGTTTTAGTGTCAAAAACCCTTTTCTGTTAGATTCAAAGTGGGTTCCTCATCTATCAAACTGTCCATATGTAGAAGATTCTGAACATCTTTTGCACTCATTTCGCTATATTAATGAGAAACTGTTACAAAAGGTTACCAACAGCAATAGAAGCTCTTGTATGGAAAATGTTATCTAAAATAGAAACACAGATTTTTATTAGTTACTGCTGCTAGCAGTAAGCAGCTGATTTGTTCCTGGTGCAAGGAATTTTCAGTGTGATCTGTTTGGGCAATGATAATGTGCACCTGTCAATTCAAGCAATAGCGCTTCAGATTGTCACACACCTGGTGGTATTGCATATTGCACAAACTACTCAGGCTATAGCAAAATCCTTAGTAGCTTGAAAATAAAATCTTATGTGGATGACAATTTTGTCAAAAGATGACCTCAGTATTCATGTGAAACTTCATCATCCTGGCTCATGATTTGAACTTTGTTATGTTCCAAATGCAAAGACTGTCACTCTTTAGATTTATTTACATGAGACGTGTTTGTTTCCTTTGTTTTGACAGCTAGCCCTACACACTTGCTTTTAAATAATTTAAAGAAAACCTATATGACTTCTTTCACATAACTTCTTTAGGATCTACTTAACGGTAAGCATAAGGCAGGTTCAGATGGTTCGGATAGAAGTTAACATCTGAATAATCATGTCCTTAATTGCTTTGCTAAATTGAGCAATGGCTTCCAGTCAGCAATAGCATGTAAGCATGTCTCTGCTTAACTTCATGCTCAGATGTTTTTTTGAGTAGGGGTATTTTGACTGTGGGCCTCCCATGCATCTAGGAGCTGACTGATCCAGAAGAAGGAGGTAATATGAAGAATTGCTTTTCAGAACAGAACGCTGGACTGTTTTTTGGAATTACTGTTGCAGAATTTCCTTTTTTCTGAGCTTCACAGGTACAGGCTGGTCCATTTCCAAATCAGCACCCTTCTGAGTAGTGGCCCAGGTCTCATTTTGTTTCGTTTATAGCCCTGGCTTTGTTATTTTGGTGGCTGCTTTTGGTTTGTCCCAGGAGTGCATCCAACTGGGGCATTGTTCTGAAACTAGAAATACACCGTAGTTTATCGCATTACATTTTTGATTATAAAAATCCTTCCTTTTTGAGCTTGTGCATTTTTCACTTTGACTAATTAAGGGAAAATGCTTTAGCTACTAGCATGTAAAGAAGTTTGGTTTCTTCATTGCTTGAGTGTTTAGTTAGTGCAGTCTCTGCCATTCTTACAAGGGAAGAACAGCTGTGAAGAATTTTAAGTCTTTGATAGTGAAGGTCATTGAATGGGCTCATTTTCAGTGTTTCCTTAGAAATAGACCTTAAAAAATAGCAGTAAGTTTTTCCCCTTATGTGCAGTGATTTAAAATGTGGTGTAGAGGATCTTGTGAAATCAGAGAATACTGAGGACTTTTTGTATTTATCATAGTTTTTTTCATTAATATAAAAAAATCAGGGATAAGATGTTTTTGTTCCGTTACTTCTTATAACCCCTTTCCAGCTCCCTAGATATTTCTGAAGGCATGTGCAGGAGCCTGGGAATGTTATGAGTTATGCACAACAAATGAAATACAGGGGTGACTTGGCAAAGTCTGTTAAAGAGTTCTGTAGCTGCACCAGTAAGAAGAGGTAAGGGGGAAAATGGGGCTTTTATAAAAGCAGCTCTCATTTTGTGGGGGCAAGACTGCTGGAATGGATGATGGTGAGAAAGGCCCCAGGTCTGCTGGATTCCCAGGTGGTTCATGTAGGAGAAGGTGGGAATCAGCAGCTGTGGAAGCATGGTAAGAGAATCACAGAGTCACAGAATCAGCTAGGTTGGAAAAGACCTTTGAGTCCAACCTATGGCCTGACACCACCATGTCAACCAGACCATGGCACTGAGTGCCACATCCAGTCTTTTCTTAAACACCTCCAGGGATGGTGATGCCACCACCTCCCTGGGCAGCCCATTCCAGTGACCAATCACTCCTTCCGTGAAGAACTTCTTCCTAATATCCAGCCTAAACTTCCCCTTGTTCAGTTTGAGATGATGCCCTCTTGTCCTGTCGCTGGTTGCCTGGGAAAAGAGACCGACCCCCACCTGGCTACATCCTCCTTTCAGCCAGTTGTAGTGAGTGATAAGGTCTCCCCTGAGTCTCCTTTTCTCCAGGGTGAGCCCCTCCAGCTCCGTCAGTCACTTCTCAGTAGGACATTTGTTCCAGACCCTTCATTGGCCTTGTTGCCCTCCTCTGGACATGTTTGAGCACCTCAACATCCTTCCCAAATTGGGGCACCCAGAACTGGATACAGTACTCTAGGTGTGGCCCCACCAGTGCTGAGTACAGGGGAAGAATGACTTCCCTAGTCCTGCTGGCCACTATTCCTGACACAGGCCTGGTGCCACCGGCCTTCTTGGCCACCTGGGCACACTGCTGGCTCATGTTCAGTCAGCATTCCCAGGTTCCTTTCTGCCTGGCCGCTGTCCAGCCATTCTGTCTCTGACCTGTAGTGCTGCAGGGGGTTGTTGTGGCCAAAGTGTTGGACCCAGCACCTGGTCTTGTTAAACCTCATATCATTGGACTTGGCCCATCCATCCAGCCTGTCCAGGTCCATTTGCAGAACCTTCCTGCCCTCCAGCAGACCAACACTGGCACCCAACTTGGTGTTGTCTTCAAATTTGCTGATGGTGGACTCAATCCCCTCATCCAGATCATCAGTGAAGATATGAAACAGGACTGGCCCCAGCACTGATCCCTGGGGGACACCACTAGTGACTGGCCACCAACTGGATGCAGCACTGTTCACCATCACTCTCTGGGCCTGGCCATCCAGCCAGTTCTTAAACCAAGAGTTTGCACCTGTCCAAGCCGTGGGCTGCCACCTTTTCCAGGAGTGTGCCATGGGAGATGGTGTCAAAGGCTTTGCTGAAATCCAGGTAGACAACATCCACAGCATTGCCCTCATCCACCAGGAGGGTCAACTGATCATAAAAGGAGATCAGGCTGGTCAGGCAGGACCTGCCCCTCCTAAATCCATGCTGGCTGGGTCTGATACCCTGGCCATCCTCTAGCTGCCATGTGATGGCACTCAAGATGATCTGTTCCATAACCTTGCTGGGCACTGAGGTCAGGCTGACTGGTGTGCGGTTTCCCGGATCCTCCTTCTGGCCCTTCTTGTGGATGGGCATCACACTGGCCAGCTGCCAGTCATCCAGGACCTCCCCAGTGAGCCAGGACTGATGGTAAATGATGGAGAGTAGCTTCGCAAGCTCATTTGCCAGCTCCCTCATCACCCTAGGATGGATCCCCTCTGGTCCCATACACTTGTGAGCATCTAAGTGGCTCAGCAGGCCTCTGACTGCTTCCTTCTGGATAACAGGGGGCTTTTCTGCTCCCTGTCCCCATCTACCAGCTCAGGAGGACAGCTGTCCTGTGGATGAGCTGTCTTACTGTTGAAAACTGAGGCCGTTTCCTCATCTTTGGTAACTATATTTTCCCCCAACATCCAATAAAGAATGGAGATTTTCCTTGCTCTTCCTTTTGCCATAAATGTATTTATAAAACCACTTTTTATTATCCTTCACAGGAGTCACCAGATTAAGTTCTAATTGGGCTTTTGCCTCTCTGATTTTCTTCCTACATGACCTAGTGACATCCTTAAACATTTCCTGGGCCAGTCATCTTCCCTTTCAGCTCATTTTTGGCACATAGGGACAGGCTGCTCCCGTGCCTTCAAGATTTCTTTCTTGAAGTATGTCTATCCTTCCTGGACCCCTTTGTTTTTAAGGGCTGCTTCCCAAGGAACTCTCCAAATTAGTCTGTTGAATAGGCTGAAGCCTGCCCTCCAGAAGTCCAGTGTGGAAGTTTTGTTGATGCCCCTCCTTGTTTCACAGAACATTAAGAACTGTTATGTCATGGTCACTGTTCCCCAGACAGACTCAGAGCACCACATCTCCCACCAGCCCTTCTCTGTCTGTAAACAGCAGGTCTAGCAGAGCCCCACCCCTGGCAGGCTAACTCACCAGCCGTGACAAGAAGCTCTTCTCCATTCACTCTAAGAACCTCCTAGATTTCCTCTTCTCTGCTGGTTGAGTTCCCAGCAGATATCTGGCACGTTAAAGTCTCCTACAAGAACAAGTGCTGGCAATCTTGAAATATGATCCAGCTGCTTATAGAATAATTCATCCACCTCTTCGTCCTGGTTGGGTGGTCCGTAACAGACTCCCACCAGGATATTGGCCTTGTTGGCCTTCCCTGTGATTTTTATCTATGGGCACTCGACTTCATTGTCATTAGTCTCAATTTCCATGGTGTTGAGAGCCTCCCTTATATACAGAGCCACCCCTCTACCTCTTCTCCCTCACCTGTCTCTTCTGAAGAGCTTGTAGCCATCCATTGCAGCACTCCAGTTATGTGAGTCATCCCACCACCTTTCCGTGATGGTGACTACGCCATACCTTTCCTGCTGTACCATGGCTTCCAGCTCCTCTTGTTTGTTACCCATGCTGTGTGCATTAGTGTACATGCACTTCAGGAGGGCTGCAGATTTCACCCAAATCTGGCTTAGCACCCTTAGGGTCCCGCCAACTCATGGGCTGGAATCCTTTTGCCCTTGTTAGAAAAACGGAGCCCATCTGACTCAAGCAGGCCTGATGCCTTAGAAGTTGCCCCATGATCAAGAAATCCAAAATTCCACTGATGGCACCAGCCCTTTAGCCATTCATTGATAAGGTGGGTTTCCTGGGATGCAGTGCACCCAAGAGCCCCAGCAGAGTGCAAGGGAGGATGAACTCCTGAAATCCTGTATGATTCTGATCCTCAAGAGAGATCTCTCTGGAATAGCTGATGAGTTCTTGGATTGTTGGAGTAGACAGAGTTATACCTCAGAACAGGATTGGTGGATGTCAGGTAGGGAGCTGGGAGGGAAATACTAATTAGTGGTAGCACGAGCTGGCCCTGTTTGGGGCCACCAAAATGTAGGTTCTGGTGCTGGCTTGGGGTGATGGGGAGAGAGTGAAGATGGAACTTAGAATGGTTATGAAAGGATTTATGACATGTTGTCCTTGAACTGGCATGTTTTTAGTGGCTACTCTTTATGTTCCCATGTACTAACTGGATATTAGGACTTACTACTACCAGTTACCCTGTTAAGGGAAAAGTGGTTTTCTACGAATTGAAGTAAGAAGCCTTTTATATACTGCAAATTATTTCATTGATGTGTTCTTCAGGTGTGTTTTTTCTGCCGTTACTTTTGCTGCGGAAACTTGAGCTTGAGTTGCTTTGCATGCTGGAGTGGGATGGGATGGGTTGAGTTTAGAGAGCAAAAGATAAGGTGATGAATATGTACTAAAAATAAAAAATGGTCATTTGTTTATTTTGTTAGGTACTGATTATTGTTTTCTGATATAGTGGAGGAAGTAAATTATATATAATCTAGTTCATGCAGTTATTCAGATTCATTTGCTTTTTCATATTGTACCTAAAGTTCTCATCAAAACATTAAATATAACAAGTCTTGGTTTAAAAAAGAAAACCCAAAACCCAACCACCACTCCAGCAGAGTTAAGTGTTTTGTTATGCCCTTAATTCTGTATTTTTCTTTCTGCACGCAATCATTTGTATTATTTGGCAATCATTATGTGGTGCAATAGAAGTGAGCTGAAACACTCTAAGTGCAGAGCTGTCTTTTATAAAGAGATTTTTAGAAAGAAATGGGTTGTGGCAAGGGATTATTATATAAAATACATCAGCATACACAGAGTGTCTTCCATATTTAGTGGCAATACAAAAATACTCATAATTGTGTTATGTGTGGAGTCATTCTTATGGAAGCCATTTAATATAATTAATTTCCAGTAATTACATTACTATGTAATATCATATCATATGAGAAGATGGATACTCTGTATGGTAGCTGGCAACTATAAATGGCTAATTCTTTAGTTCTTTAAAGAGAATAGATCCATACAGAAACGACTTTTTGCAAGGAGGATAAGGCAGATGAAGTGTTGCTTCCTCTGTGAGGAAGCAGCATCAGGCTTTTTCCAGGTCTGTATTAGGAGTGCCAAAGAACTCATGCTTTGGGTCAGGGTATACTTTTTTATTTATGGTTTTGGAGCTTACTGGGTTCAAGTCACAAATGAATTTGGCTTTTTATTATTTTTACCTCACTTTTGAAATCACAGTACATGAGAATTCTTTGAAGTAAATTTATGTATGTAAGCTTCTGAATATCACATTTTTTCATTAAAACACAAGTCTTCTGGCTTACAGTATATTCAAGTTCCTTATATGCCTTCTAATGGCTAATAGGAGGCTGATTAAAAATGCAAAGGGCTTGTCAGACTGTGAGAGGAGCTTTACAGAGCTTTTGGGCCAATTTCTACATAGAAAAACTGAGATCTACCTTTCACAGTGTTTTTTAAATCTTCCATTTCTCCCCACCCACTTTTGTATTACCTTGTACAGTGATGGTAATAACAATAATATAAAATAAATAAGAAATGTCACTTAGAAACCAAATCTCTGTTTATTATAACTAATGAAAATATATTAAATTTAGTATACTTTGTTGGAGATATTAGTTCCTGACAGTAAATGATTGCTCACTAATTATGGCTGTCCTCATACCAGTAGAGTGAATTCAGAGTAATACCTGAGCTATACTGGTATTTGAAAATCAAAACATAATTATTTTATTTTTAAAGTTTAAAGATTTTAAGCTTATTTCCAATGTTGTTACTTTTTTGGCCACTTTAGGGCAAGTCCATCACACCTTAGTACTGACAGGGAGGCTCTCTGCAGTCTGAATGACTTGGCTTGCCTGAGAAGGTGGAGGAAAGGTGGCATGTTGACTTGTGGATGCAATATTGCTGCTAGCAAGAATTTTTCTTGCTTCTTTCCAGTGCTGTGAGATACTTTTCTCTCTCACGGAAGATGTTAGCAGAGTGCTATAAACTATGAACACCTGCGACCTTGCAGAGCTTTGTTTATGGTACAGTAGAAAAATATTCTGACAATGGATGTTTTAGGATTTTAGCCAATCACCCCAAGGGGTGGCTGATCCTTTGACCAATTAGACTATGAAGAAAAAAGTCTATTTAAAAGAGTTTGTAATATAATTAAATAAATCAATCTTGCTGCACAATTCCTGCCTGTTGGATCTCTCCTCTCCTCCCTACCACTGCGGGATACCATAATATTGACTTGGGTCTTTCTTTTTCCAGATCTTTTTATTTTTGCCTCTTAATTTTCACCATCTTCATTTGATATGTGTAGCAAGGATAAGGGGAGTGTCAGTGTAAGTGATTCAGTTAGTTAGGCTAACAAGGGTCTTCTTCGGTATATGGGAAGAGATGAAGGGTAAAGAGATGAGAGAGAGATAAGGACATACAGCTCTCGTGATCTGTTAGGATCTAAACCAAAATACTTCAGCTTTGTTCCTGCAATGGAGAGGGGGGCTCCCATGAAAAAGTAGCCTTTTTCTTGTGATAACAGCTGGGAATAATCAGGCTAACTCACATTTGTTAAAGAAAAAGGAAAATATAGTATTTAGCTTCTGTTTTGAAAAGTTCGTGCTAACAAAAATGTCAGATCGGTTCCTTTGGCTGTTGCTTGGCAGACAGAGCTGTGCCAGTGCCACCCCTGCTCTGTTGATTGCAGCACAGTGGCTGAACGACATCTCTGCCCTGCTGTGAGGTTTTTGCCAGACTTGGTTTTCTGAACTTCCCATGGGGAAAGGGAAGAGGAACTGTTTGAAATTCTACTTGAGTGATGATTTTTAAGTGAATACTTATTACAGGTGGGTCAGCACAAGGTAAGTGTTGGCTGTGCCTGGTGACACTTGTGTGCAGCAGCTCTTCAGCACAAGTGTGCATCCCTGGCACTGCTCCGAGCCTGGGCTGGCCCGTGTCATCCACCCAAAGGGTACCGTGAGTCTGCTGCTCTGTAAGGTGCTTCTCTACAGTGAAACAATGCCAGAAGACATTACAAACCTATTTCTTCTCTAAGTCCTGAGAGAAATGGGTTTGAGAGGCTGAGAGAATTGGGTTTGTTCAGCCTGGAAAAGAGATGGCTTTGGGGTGACCTTAGTGCAGCCTTCCAGTATCTGAAGGGAGTGTTGAGGAATACATCTGGTGCAGGTAGCTGGGCATGCAGGTTGAGTTCTGGGTGGGAGCCTGACACAAGAGGCCATGAATTTTGAACACATTGGATAATGAAGGACAGGAAGATGGGTAGTGCCAGCCAGGTGAATGAACATGGAGAGACACAGCAGGAACCGAGGACTCAGGAGGAAGAGTGCGACTTGAGTGGGGGTAGACTGTAAAAGGGGTTCCTTTGTTGGGGTCTATCCTCAGAGGCACCATCTCGAGTTGTTGCTCTGTTGCTGTGCTGTAAATAAATTGCTTTATGGAATGAGACATATGAGACTGCCATGGGAAACCCGGGATCGAACCGGTGAGGAAACCTCGTCTGACTGTGTGAGTGTGGGCTGTGCAGGGAGTCAAGTGGGGACCCATCGGGTCACTGGAGCCACCATGAAGGGACTTTGGTGCCAGCTGTGACAGCCTCTGGCATTGGGAGTGTGACTGCCAGAGAGTCTTGTGGATGGTCAGAATGGGAAATTTCCTTAACAGGAGCCTAAAAGAAAGTTGAAGAGGGACTTCTTACATGAGCAGGTAGTGACAAAACAAGGGAGAATGGATCCAAATTGACAAAGAGTAGGTTTTGATTAGATATCGGGAGGAAGTTCTTCCCTGTGAGGGTGATGAGGTCCTGGCACAGGCTGCCCAGAGAAGCTGTGGGATGCCCCATCCCCAGAAGTGACCAAGGCCCGGTAAGATGGAGCTCTGAGCAACCTGGTCTAGTGGAAGGTGTCCCTGCCCATGGCAGAGGGGTTGGAACTGGATGATCTTCATGGTCTTTTTCAACCCAAACCATTAAGTGATTCTGTGAGCTTATATATCAAGTGAGGGGGGATGGGGGGAAAGCAGGGACAAAATCCAGGTATTGTTCTGTCTCTTTTCTTCTACACAGCAGCACAGCTGCCAGAGGTTATTATATCTTTAATTATTTCACGTAACTGTAGTGGCTTTCAAGTGTATAGGATCAAGAAAACCCTTCTCCATTACACTCCTCATTTCTCTCTGGAAACTTTGTGTCTCATGTTATCAGTGAGTGTTATTTGTGAACAAACTGTACCCTAGTACTACTTTCCTATGCTGTTCTTGGGAAAATTTCTGTATAAATCTAAATTTCCCAATTCCTGATTTTAAAGAGTGTGTTTTCAGAACACCAGGGGTATTGTCCATAGGATGCTGCTGCTGTTTGACATTCTGCTCTTTACAATAAGTTAAATTAAAAGTGGAATGGGAATTCTCAGGAAGATCTATGGAAAAAATGTTCTCCTGAAGCTGAATATAAGCTGGTTTTCTGTTTTAAGAAGCCACGTGGCTTAAAAAATTATTGGGACAAAGCATTTTGCATCATTTGACAACTCAGTTTTTTGCATTGTCAGTTCAGTTTAAAAGGGAATCTCTGTCTTTGGCTGTATTTTTAGCCAGTGTTTCTTTTTTAAATATTCTGAAGTTCATGGAAAACTAAGTAGCATTTAATCTATAAACAAGATCTGACTTGATAATATCCTGTACTAATGATTCTAGTAATGGTGTAATAGGAAGTCCATTGGAAGCTGCTGATAATTTCCAGCTTTTTTCTTCTTCATTGCATTGAGTTTATAGGGCTTTGGAACATTTCCACAGTCACAATTGTTCCCCAGTTAAGATGAGGACATGTTTGAATTACTTAATTTTCCATGCCCTGTAATATATTAAATCTTCTAGATATTTGTGATGACAGTAATGGTAGAGACTTGGTACTGTGGTACCTGGTTCTCTTCTTGTGAATATGTGCCAGAAGGTAGGATTAAGTACTTGAGTCAGAGTATTCCCACTCTTTTTTTGAGCTTGAAATTCTATTTCCAAGTTAGTAGAAGATGAAACAGTTATGTTTGTGAATAACCTTAGAATGTATGTGCTTATTCTGCGGTAGTGTGTTTGCCTTAATAAAAATAGCAAGATAGAAAGGAGAACTAAAAACTCTTTAAGGCTTAGACTTTTTTTCCTATTCTAAGCTAATGGAAACAAGCCCTGTGGTTCCAGTCTACTCACAGTTGCTTAAGACAAATAGCTGAATCTGAATGTATTTGTAATTAGGGGCTTTTGACTACCTTTTTTTCTTCTGATTTCCCTCCATACTTTTTTATTCAGTTTGTGATACCTATAGTTCATACACAGTAACAAATCTCATAAGCTATCAGACAAATTACATTCTACATTCTTCTTCTCAATATTTTGAAATATGGAAATATTTAGCAAGCAAGAGATTATTTTCAGGATACCTTTGTTGAAGCTCCCCAAATTGGCAAAATGTGGAATCATAGAATGGTTTGGGCTGGAATGGACCTTAAAGATTATTTAGTTCCAATCCCCATGCCATGGGCAGGGATGCCACTTACTACACAAGGTTCAGGGCCCCATCCAGTCTGGCCTTGAACACTTCCGGGGATGGGGTGCTGACAACCTCTCTGGGCAACCTTTTCCACTCATTCAGCACCCTCACAGTAAAGAACTTCCTAACATCTAATCTAAGCTTACTCTCTATCAGTTTCAAACAAAATCTGTGTGTGACTAATGGAATACATTGGTATTAGAATGTGAAAACTTTTTTTTTTTTTTTAAATAGATGTTTCACTTTTATATGGTAATAAAATGCTGAATTCTACATAAAATGTACTGGACTTAATATGCTTTTTGATTTTGCGACAATCTTTGTCAGTTGCATCTGACTGTTGAATAAGACTGCAATTATCATATGGTAAATGGGATGCCTTTTGGTGATGAAATTGTAAGAATATTTTTCCTTGCCCCTTCCCTCAAGGCCATGGAAATTGAGAAGAATTTCAGAGGGTGCATGTGTGTGCCTAGTTTTTAGACTTGGATTTTAAACAAATGCAGGATGAAACTGTAGGTTGTGCATTTTTAGGTATGCATCATTGGCTGCTCTTTTGCACTTTTAGTGCTCTGAAAGAATGGTTGCCTTGATCGTATTTAAGTCATGAGAGATGAGTGATTCTGGCAAATTGAGAATGTAAAAGAGATGTTTCCACTGTTTAAGAATGCAGGAGTATATTCACTGATTTGTTAAATCTTCATGTAAATGCCTGGTGTGTATTCATTTAGCATGTTGTGTGGACTGGCAGGTGGATGACTAATGGATTTCTTCATATTAGTCAGCAGATGCAGAGGTGAAGAACAGAAAACACCCAGAAACAGTTAATTCATCTGTTCATCCCACCTGAGCAGCTCTTAAAACTCCTGCAAGTCTGAGCTGCCTCTCCAGTTTTCATAATGTAATGTAGCATCTACATTAATTAGTGGTTTTGGTAAGAGGCCAAAAGGAATGTATTTGTTTCTTAATAAGAAAATAATTATTGTATAATTTTCTTTGACTGCATCAGCATTTTGCAGTAGTTTTCATATGAGTTAATGAGAATCTCTTTGCAGAAGAATAATCTTTCCTCTTTTGGTGGGTAAAATTCTGTGCGGGAGTGGAAATCCTACTGGCCCATATGTTTGTAATGTCTGTAGCACTGAGTACTGCTCAGAATACGCATATTCCTTTATGTTTATTTTCCACGCTTTTTAGGAATTCTGTGTTGGTTGTTTACATGAGTAGTTAAAGGACTAGATTTTTTTATTCTTAATGGGAATGGCCCCTCCTGATGTGCTAGAAGGTCATCTGCTAATTTGTAAAGTGCGTAACTCAAGAAAAATGAGTTCATTTACTGTATCCACATTAAAATTAATATAATTTTTATTTAAATATATTAGCATCTGCTGCTTGCTAACTACCCCACCTTACGTAATGGAAACCTGACGGTCTGAAGGAAGGTAGGTACTGGTGGCAGAAGATTTTTAATTACCTTTTTTCCTAGAGGTTGTAACAATGCTGTCCAAACCTATTTGATGTTTCAATACTGCTCTTTCTCCCCACTGCCCACCCGTCCATGATTTGTGAACAGATAATTTAACAAATGATCATCTAAACCCTATGGCTCTAAAAAAGGATAGAAAAACTGGTAGCCAGGAAAGATCCTCTAAATGCAGGGGAATTAAGTGCTTGATACTATTGATAATGGTATGGCCATCACATGGCTGACATTTCTTAGTTGACAGAAAGATGAAAAGAAAAGCAAGTATTTAGACCATCTGTATGTCTTTAAAGTGATTTGGGATCTAAGAAGACATCTGATTTCACTAAAGAAGCTAAACATTCCCAAGAAGACAGCAGTAATAGCAGGAGTGATCCTATTTTATTTTTCTGAAGGATAATGGGAAACAGCTCATCAGAGATAGCTCCCATTTTCTCTAAGAAGAGGCACAATTTGCTTAAACTGGAAGACTTAACGGCACCATTCTCCAGGCCTAAAATATTTTAATTTTCTTTAATGAGATTTTCTTTCTGCTTCTCCCCTGTGCACTCAAAAGTTTTGGCTTGGAATGGATCCCTTGGCAGCATTGCTTTGGTACAGTTAGCCTTATAGTATCTATTTACTTTTGTCACATGCTTGATAAAGATTAAAATGGCATCGTTGTTTGGAAGAATACCAGGGAAATGATACTCTAAATAAATAATATACACTCAAAATAAAAACAACCAATTGTCTGTACCCAGGAAGGGTAAATATCCCTACTAAAACTACCAGCAGTACTTTCTTGGGTCAGAATGAGCATGAACATTGAATGTATTTTTCAGATCTGTGGAAAATAATTCTGTGGAATTGTTATGTCATTATTATGCAGTGGGACAATTGGACTCTTACTGTGTGTTTCCAGATTGTGGATGGGTCATGGTTTTGGTGTTCAGAGAGCTTCAAGTTTTGGGGGGAGTGAAGTTTGCTTTGGCTTGATTTCTGCTTATGACAAAGCTATGAGCAGAAAAATAGATGTATTTCTTGAGTAGGAGGTAACTTGCAGGGTCATGGCTCTCAGATCATCTGGTGCTGGGATGATCTTGATCTACAAGACTGATGGTAGTGCATTTTCCAGCAGCATCCTGCAAACAGATAGGATCTCCTTCCTTTTGTGTCGCATTAAAGAGCTCATCTCTTCCCTCTCCGTGCAGGGCAGCAGGTACATGTGGCTCCTCACCACTGCTTAAACAGACCAGCTTAAAGGGGTGGTGTGTTGTCTGACTAGAAATGACAAAAATTTCCCACTGTGGTCTGGTTTCCTTTGGGTGTTTCTAGTTGGTTGACTCATCATTGGAAGCTGTTGGCTTTTGGCAGTGCATACATCAGCTCAGAGCTACAGATGTTTCCAGCTGTGCAAATTAAAAATCCTTACCTAGTGCTTGCTGTATCAATTTAGGATGGCTACTTCATGTAGGTGAAGTAGCCTATTATCCACCTAGTTCATGTTAGTGGATAATAGTTTGTGGTTGATTAGCAAATAAACATGTAATTTTATGCTGTTGCCTGTGCTGGCATCTGGAGATGAATGAGGCAAATGCTCCAGAGAGCTCATCTCGCAAAGGTGATGAATGCAAATACTCCTAAATTGGTAGCCTCATCATTTCTCTGAAATGCAAAGAAGTAGGTCCAAATTTGGCAATTCTAATAATATGATCTGTTAAATACAGAAAGGAACTTTAACTCGTGACATTTGAATCTTTCATCTATAGGTCTGTAGGTTCTTTTGAAGAGTTATCAATCAGAAAAGACTAGGTTTTTTTTTATCAAGAAAGCTTTATTCACAGGTATGTAAGTTACTTTCTCTATCTTTTTAAAAAACAGCACATACTTTTGAATGAATACAGTAGTTTCTGGCAAATAGGTTTAACCCAGTTTTTCAATACATCTGTCTGGGAGGGTTGTAGGGATGATACCTTGACTTGTAAATGTGACTGTGGAGTCAAAGTTGTGTGTTACGGATTTGTATTTCTAAAGGCAAATACTTTTTGTCACCAACAAAATTATCATGGCCTTCAAATGGATTATGGTTATCCCTTGGAAAGAAAAGGAGTGATGAAAACATTGCATATGAAGATGAACTAATCTTAGGTTGCATAAGGTCATACTTGTACAAGTTTTCTTTTTAATCTGAAGTGCCCCTTCATAGGCTAATCTTGTAATAGTCAATCTTGGTATAAAAGTCACCTTATCAGTGTAGAAGGAAATAACACTTAAAAAAAGAGCTTTGGCTGAGTAACATTCTCAAAGAGCACAGCCTTGTTGAAGATGCCATTTTTAGATGCTGTACAATTTTATACATTTTTCTTGGTTTCTGTCCAAACCCTTAAAATAATGGACCAGTTCATTGGGGACTTGCAAAGGACTTCCTTCTGTGTTCTCTACGTGAGATCATTTTGTGTCTGTTGTAGTTGATGCTTAAAACGGTTTACCTTACAGTTTTAAGACCAGAGAGCAATCATGACATTATGTGATACTTTGCAACATTTGTAGTTGTGTCCTCATTTATGACGGTATAAATGCATTGAGGGGATAACTGCGTCCTAGTGGGCTTAATGGTATTGATAGAATATCTCTAGTCTTAATCAGTCCCTGGAGCAACCTAAATCTGTATATAATGAGCATTCTGGAAACAGTGTGTCTATCCTCTATTGTTAGAAATCAGAGTTTAGTGGGGTTTTTTTTTGCTTTTGTGATTGGTGTGATGTTCAACTTGAGTAAATTTCATTCACATTAACCTTCAAGTAAGGAGCTTCAAGTTGTTGGTTGTTTTTTCATGTCTCAAGTGTTTTGATTCTCATTTCTTTGTGCTTTTTATCAAAGGAAAATGAAATGGAGTTAATAACTTTTAGTTGTATCAATGTCTTTTATATTCTTTGTTTAAAAAACTTATTTCAGTTGTTTGCATAAGGAATGAAAATTAAAAACAAGTGGTATCAGCTCTGTTGCACTTTTAAAGAGACGCTAACAAGGCTGCTGGGTTTATAGGCTTATTGACGGAAAACAAATGAATTTCATCTTTTTTCTTCTCTTCACTGCTTCTTCCTTCCTTTTCCTCTTAGTTGCGCTTTTCTGGGCAGGCATAATAATTGAAGTGTACAACACATGATTGTTACTGACTGACAGCATGGCAATGTGATCCAGTCTGCACATGGCTCTTGACTTCGCTGCATGTGAGTTGGACTCAGTTGTTTCACAGCTTCCTTCAGGAAAGATTTAAAAATAACTGAGAAAAGGTAGATTACATTTTGGTGCCTTACAAGACCCTGTTCCAGGAGTAAAATACTCAAACTTAATTTAAGGCTCTGAAAAATACTGTCAATATTTTAAATAGAATAGTACAAGAATTGCTGTGTAACTTTTTGTCACTAATGTTAACCAACTTTGTGAGTTGTTTCTCACTCAGAGACATAACTCAAGGTGGAATTCTCTTCTGAGGGTTTTTCTTGGCTTTGCTGTAAGTTTGTTGGGTTTTTTGGTTTTTGTTAACTAGTCCCTGTGGAAGGTAACACCAATGTTCTACAAAGTAGTCCTTTAGCTGGTGCCATGGATGTTGTTACCCAAGATAATTCTGTTTCTTTCTTCACTGACTTGTTTTCCACTTTTCCTTCTCAGCATTCATTTTTTTGTGCCTTCATATGTAGATCTGCCTTTTAATGGATGATCTTGTTTTCTCTTTTACATCAAGGCATTGTTTCACATTTCTTCACCCTTTTACTTTGCTGATGTTGGGGTTTTTTTAAGAGCAGTGTTGCAAGACCTTCAAGCATATATGTTGGTACATGTTTAGAAAAGATGAGCTGTGTCCATGTACGTTTTTCTACACAGTAAAAACAACACCAAGATTGTCTGGGTCTGTGCTGCAAGGAGAGGTGTGCTATGGAGCACGTTACTAAACACAGTTTCCCTCAACATGTGTATGTTTATTGTCTTGGTTGTGTATTTTCCAGCCCTTTCATACGGAGATAGTATTGAGCCAAGGAAGAAAATAGATAGCTGAAAAGGAGGCAGAGAATGTGCCCAATCCTTTGTATCATCTGCTAAACAGGGTATTATCCGGTTGCAGACATTCCTGGCCATTTGAGCAGAGATTTATCTAATAAGTATTTTATGTCTTGCATGTATTCCCTTTGCATCTATCACCGAGCTGGGATTTTTCACTGTTGCCTCTGATTTAAATGGAGGAGGCTCCTGCATGTGTCCTGTTGCAGAATATGCATGCAAAAATGGGACTTATCCTGGTTGTCCTTTGCACAACAGGAACGATTATATTGCACTGCATGTTACCATGTAATACAGGATATACTTTGTTCTGGTTTGGGTTTGGTGTTCAGTGACAAAAGCATGTGGAAGTATGTAAGAGATCTAGTACACATTTGCTTTTCAGTGGTTGCATAATGCTTTGTTCTGGGTTTCTCTTGGATTTGTCAGTTTTCAGGTATGTTCTCTGAAACTGCTGATCATGTTTGAAGAAAAGCATTAGGTGGGAAGTGTCATGTCTTTTTCATGAGTTGAAATATTGCAAGTAATATTTCTGTTGAAGGATTTGTTATGAAATACCCAGATTTTCCATATATTTTTAGTATATGAATTTATTTTATAGATGAGCAGGTCTTTCAAAACGTACATTTGTTTCATTTTTAATGCTGTATCATGACATACTAACAAGTTGCTATCCTTTACAGGTAAAGACAAATCCTTTTACTGTTTTGTATATCACATGAAACTTTGAGTACCATGAATGAAATTTGCATATTACTTTATAAAACATTATAGGAAGCTGCAATTTAATGATGTTTACAGCAATCTGAAAGATGCAGAATTTTTTCTGGTGGTGCCATACTGAAGAACATTTGTGCATAAAATTATGCTCATAACTTATTAAAGCTAGTGTGAAATTTAAATAAAACGGAGTTGAAATTGTACTGAAATTTGTTTAGTTGTGGAGGTTAGAAAATTACAAATCACGTCTGCTAAGTAGATAGGGGTTTTTTCCAGTTTTACATTTAATCAGATTTATTCCCTGTTCAGCCACATTATTTGCTTGTTAAATGCACAGGAGAATATTTTTTGTAAATTATCTAAACTTTTAATAGCTTATGCACACAGATTCCAAGGAGAATTAGTTCTGCCAACAGAAATACATTTTAGATTACCTGCTAGTTAAAATGTCTAGATGCAGAGGTCAGGCAGATTTTGTATGTGTACTATAGATACGTCCCCCATAGCAGATCTGTGAACTGTTAAGATTTCCTGATCCAGGGTGAGTTGAATTGGAGGGGAGATTTCTCATCTGTTTTGGGTCTGTGTTTGCAAAGATGCAAAGATGGGGGGAATTGTTTAAAGCTTTTTATTTTTGTGCAGTTCACACAGTGCACAAAACGTATTAGTGTTTTCTATAATGCCATGTTTGAAACCAGAACACTTCTTGGTCATCTTGCTGGGGTTCCTTCTAATTATCTTTCTGATTATGGAGAAAAGCAGCTGTTGGACTTTCAGAAGGAATGCTGTGGGTGAGCCTGGTGCCACTCCTACATGTGGGAATATTGCTGAGGTGGAATCTCCATTTCCGCTCTGTGGGCTGGAGCAGCATTAAGCACTTCCCACATGAATTTGCAATGGGAAACAGAAGATAAGTTGGATGAATGTAGCCCCAGCTCATTAGAAAAAAACCAAACAAACCACCAGAATGTTTTGTACAAAAAGCCATTCTTTTATCTTGGGACCTCTTGTTTTGTTGCTTGGTTTATTGCACTGTAATTCTTTTATTTGTTATGCATAAGGAACATCTCAATGATGTTTCTGTGTAGTTAATCAACATTTTTTTTTAACTACCAGTCAAAGGAGTAAGAACATGGCTGTGCCTAGCCAGAAGTTGCATTTCATGAAGCAAAACTGCAAGTTCACAGAATATTCAGGCTCAATTCATTAATTACCAATTTAAACAAGGTTTGTTTGGAAAAAAAAATTAAATTTAAAAAATCTTACTGAGAAGCTGACAGATTGATGCTCATAAAACACTTTGGAGGTACAGAGTGCTGTTTCCAGTAGAAGTCATTTAATCTGTTTGGGTTTTTTTGGATTTGTGTCGTTTTGATTCAGAATGAGGTGTTGCATTTGGAGAGTTCACACTTGTAGGTACCAAAGGTGCTCAGCTTCTTCACCCAGGCACCTTGCTGCCCACTGGGGATGTGTATCATCAGCACTACTCTGTCTTGCTGGTTAGTTATCTTTGTCTGCAAAGCTGGAAAGAGAACACAGGAAAGAAAAATGTCTTTGCACAGCAATAATCAATAAGACTAGCAGTATTTTAGACCTCTGGTGATCACAATTTAGTTGTTTTGAAAATAATCACAAGAAAGACTAATGATGTAGAACTTGTCATTTGCTGTTGTTGCTGAAAATTCAGAAGAAATTATGTTAGGAACGGGATTAATTAAATATTCTGTTTATCTGATCTTGTTAGTGAATGTTTGAAATATTGACTGTAAGTTGTACTACAAGGTTTTAAATCAATGGCCAGCTTTACTGCCCTTCAAGAAGAGTAAGAACCTGGGGGTCTCCACACACCCTGCCAGGTCCAGCTCCATTTTAACTACTGGGAGTTGAAGCAGCTCTCAGCACAAGCTCCTGGAATAGTACTGGTTTTTTTTGCTTAAAGGGGTTAATGACCTTTATCTAAAAAATTACTCTTTTTTTTAATGAAAGTGGGTTAGGCTAGAAGTGCCAGGATTATTTTTTTCATATTTATGTGTCAGATTGGAGGAAAAATGCTATATAATTTTCCGTTAGGTTTCTGCTAAGCAAATTAATTGGCCTATTGGAAAGTACTTTAGTTGTAAGTGAACCAACTAGTACTGTCTCTTTTTTCTAGAGTTAAAATGCATATATATTTTTACTAGGATAACTTTCTTCATTGGCTTTCCAAAGTGAGTGAGCCAGATAAGTACCGATGGGTATTTGTCATCTTGAATGGTAAAGGGAAGTTTGCTTTTGGGAATAAAATTCCTCAGTTGAAGGAATTACCAATGGGTTAGCATATGTCTTGTCCAGCAAGTAATATGCTATGTTTGGACCATTTAAGATAAAGAGCTACACATAAATAACTTAAAACTCAGAGGACATAAAAAAGTGCAGCCTTTGAGATTCCAAATAATGTGTCTGAAGACAGGCTTGGAAAAAAAAACTGTGATCTCCTTATGAATTTGTTGTAAATATAAAGTAAAATTTATTAAGAAGCAATTTTGACTGAGCTGTAGAACTGCATAGCAGCTGCTGTGAGGCCAAAAGCAACAGGGATACAAAGCGTAGAAATGTCCAGTGAACTCTCAGCTGGTTACTGTGGCATGAAGGCTATCACGGCCTGCTCATCATCAGGGAGAGAGTGTGTAAAGGCTTCTAAAATTAATATTTTTGAAGTTATGTTTTGCTGACCACAGTGTCCTCAGTATGATAAAGATGGAAAAAGTGCCCAAGTGAGCATGGAGCTAGGAATTGCATGCCTGAGTTTGGGGTGTGGAGCAACAGTTTTGTATCAGTGCTGAGGCTACTCACTCACAGCTAAACTGCCTATTCCAAAGAAGAAAAGAGACTTTGTGGAGATCTAGAAATGATGAATTAAGAGGAAAAAGGGTAGGAATCATTTCAATTTACAAAAAAAAAAAAAAAAAAAAAAAAAAAAAAAAAAAAAAGATAAGTACAGAGTATAGGTCTTTCATATTATAAGGTTTCTGTTTAAAAAGATAGTAGTCATTAATTTTCTGTGTCTTTTGGGGAGAGCTCAAGAAGCGATTGGTTCTATTTGAAGCAAAGATGGTTTTCCATGGATGTCCAATATCCTTTTTTTAAGTCATAGACTGAAAATAATTTTAATGGAATTTCCTTTATAGAAGAAAATTCATATATACTTATCTGTTGATCTAAAGCAGCCTTGTAGATATGCAAATCTATTTTTGTAGAAGATATATGGAAATGTAATTGCATAGAAAGCTTGAGACTACATAATGTCTTCCAGCTCCAAATTTCTGTGACCTTCTGGTGATTTCTTTTCTTGCTTTTGCCAAGAGAGTTATTTGAAATGTGCATTAGTAGTTACTTCTTGTGATGGGTCCTTGAGAAAATGCACTGAAATTCATTTTAAGCTGCAGGCACTACAATCTGTAAGTCTGTTGTAATTTTTTTTGCCTTGGAGATTGAAGTAGTACACAGGGCTGTGCATGGAAATGGAAGAGAAGCCTCAGGCTCCACCCTACTGCTCTCCTGGACTGGTACTGCTCTCTTGATGTGATGGGAAGAAAGCTGCTTATGTAAACTGTGTTTACGGGTTTAAAGGCTGGGCTTCGTGATCAAAATGTAACACATGACCTGACCGTGTTTTAAAACATGTTCATGTGCTTGGGGAAAAAAGTGGAAGGAGGATTCCTGATCTAGTAGGAGGTGTCCCTGCCCATGACAGAGCAGTTGGAACTAAATGGTCTTTAAGGTCCTTTCCAACCCAAACCATTCTGTGATTAATTAAGCTTAGTTTACATAAGCAGGTTCTCATGCAGTTCTTTGATACCCTATTCTTTCTTCCAAGTAAGTCTCACTTTTATAGGAGCTTGCTGAAAAACAGCTGGGGGGAGGGGGTTGATCTGGTTTTCAGCCAATAAATTTAAATTTGCATTAAAATCAGGCAATATTCACTTCAGCAGGACTTCTCAGGATGTGGTTCAATGACTCATGGCTGGAGTTGTGTGTAGTGCTCCACTCCTTGCAAACAGTCACAAGCAAATCTTCCCTATACTTGTTTCAGGGCTAATAATTCCAAACAAAGGAGCTTTTTTTGCTCCTTTGGAGTTTTACAGGACTAACAGTTATAAATAATGCTTTTGGGCTGTTCTTACACCTCCATTATGTAGATTAGAAAGAAGCAATAGTAATTTTTTTTATTAATACAATGATCTTTGCTCATCACTAAAAGCCTCCATTTCAACACAGTGTGGGGAAAGTGTTGTACTGGGGGATTCTCTGCAGTTGTACATGGAAATCAGATGGAAGCTGGATATATGTGGCATGCAGAGGGCTCAGGGATAAGAAGTGGCCTGTGCTCATTTAGGTCAAGAGGCCTGTTCTCTCGGAGCCTGAGGTTCCCAGCAAAAATATTTTCCAGCGTTCTCTTCTTTAGTACTATTCTAGGTACAGGACAGGGTTTCCTTTTACCAAGAATGACTAGAAACACATTGTATTAGAAAATGCTTAAAGTAACAAGCAAGCAGGCAGTAGAGACACGGTTAATTTTTTTCCAATAATCTGCCTTTGATACTCTAGGATTTATTCAGTGAAAAAGGAAGTTAATATTTTGTGAGGCAACATAACCTATTGAACAAAACTTCAACATTTAAAATGTTGCACTTCTAAAGCTCTTTGAGTTATTATGAGTAAGGTTTCTAGAAATGACATGCTGCTGTGTGTCAGAACCTCTTCTAACATGACATCAAATGCAATCATTAAAGTTTTAGAATAAGTGAAAAGTGTAATTGAGTTCAGCAGCAGTATAGATAGGCCTTGTGGCTTATCCTGGAACTTTGTGACATCTTTGAAATGTAAACTGCTGTTCGTGTCTTCTGTTTGTTGTATGTCGCTTCAGAAGGGTAACAGTATGTGTGGTGCCAGTATCTCCATAGTAAGGAAGATAAACACAGGGTGAAAGAAGGAACTTTAATATGCCACCAGAGTGGTCATTTACGGTTACTGGCTGTATTTTTCTGTGTGTGTGGGAGAAGGAGAGTAAAAATTTAACTTTCCAAATGAAAAGGAAGATGAAAGGCAGGGATAGAGTTTCACTGATTGAAAACAAGAGGGAGGGAGCCTGCTGTGCTGGAAAACCAAGGGAAACCTCTCCAGAGTGAAAATACTGGGAAGCAATTGAAGCCTTGTTACCAGTGTTAATGCTTGAGAGTGTCAGTGCTTTGTCTTGATTTTCTCTGATACTTGATCCAAGGGCAAGTTCCCTCTTTGGCATGTTTATGTTGCCCCCATCCCCAGACCCTGAGGCCCTAAAGGTGAAATGTGACTGATACATGCCGTGGAGATCCTTCCTTGTGTGGGATTTATTCCTGCAGAGTTTGGAAACCCATGAAAGCAGCAGGGCAGTGTTTGGGCCCACCAGGTCCATTTTCAGCTCTTGTGCGCTGCAGAGCTTCTTTGCTGCCCTGGCGGGGGTTTCTGAGCATACTTGGCTTGTAGGAGAAATCTGCAGTATCAGTAATCTTCTAATGTAATAATTGTTTTTTCTACAGGCTATTGTAAACTTTATGTTAAAGTTCTAGTGAAAATTTTAGTTGGGAATTGTATAGGAGACTTGGTGAAATTTGAGATGCTCTGGGCACCTCACTTCTGAAACTTCCACCTTGAATATAAAATATATTTTCCAAGCAAAATGCAATTGACTTTGCATGCAAATATTTGCCTTTGCAAATATCTTTAAACTTTAATTAACTGGAAGGGATTTTTTGGCTTTGCTGCTGTGGTTCAGTTCAGGGCAACTGCTACCAACATGGAAAAAGATACATTTATGTATTGCGTGTTTGCATGTGAGCTTTGACTTTCAGTGTGTGCAATATCATTAGCTTATGGCTTGTTGTTTTGGGAAAGCTCATGTTGAATATTAAGGAAAGAATTTTGGAAAACTTATTCTAGCTAAAAAATTTAATCAGTTGCATGTTTTGATGCTTATGCTTGTAGTTCAGGTTTTCCCAATGCACAGGACAGAAAAAACCTTGAAAACACTCTACCTTCATTTTTGAAAGTTTTCTTGAAATGTTCTGTTTCTAAGCCATGCTATTCAGAGTATGAATTCAGACAAGGAACAGACATAGTATTCTGGAAATTTTTACATTGATTTTAACTTAGCAACATGACTAAATCAGGTAAATTTCTTCAAGGAATTTATTGTTATTTGGTGAGAAAAGAAAAAAAAACCTTATTGAATATCAGTGTGCATTTAAAAATCCAGAAATAAAATAAGTAATATGGCTGAAAAATGCACATTAGAATTAGATTTGACATTGTTATTTGCTTTATGTCTACCTTTATCTTATGATGCATTATTCACTGATATTATACAGACTACACTATTAAGTCTTAATCAAATGCGTTTTATCTTAAGTGTCAATTCAATATTTTGCTATTGTATTTCTGTTTTGAAATACTGAGCTTTTTGTAGGGGAATGATAAATGTATGGCAGTTTGGTCAGAAAGGGACAGTTTTATATTGGCATTTTATAAAATTACCTATAAATTGCAATTCTACATTCTGCTCTAAAATGCCTGTGGATTCAGTCTGCTCTATTTGCTTATATGAAATTGAAAAATTGAGGAAGCAAAGTGGCTGATGCATGTTTATCACATTTGGATGTGTTGGAAAAAGTGTTTAGATGTGAATGTGAATTAAGCCTTTCTGATCAGTGCAGATTGTTTGTCCTGGAACTACTTGGAGTTATGTGTATGTGGCATTTAGGGTGTGTGTCCAGTATGTGATTTTGTATGTAAAAATACAGACCAGGTAATTGTGTATGTTGCTGTAGCCAGTTGTGTAATTGCATAGGTAAGGGTAACATGGTTTCATACATTCATACAGTCTGCTTTTTGGACTCTTAGGTATTTGGATTTGCATAGGCTATACTCAAAAAAAATCATTTTTTTCTGCCTTGAGTTGGCTGGATAATGTAAAATACCAATTAGTAGCTGTTTTAAATTAGAATGTTGGTCCTCTTTCCTGCTTAGTAGCACAGCCCAGTTGTGCTCTAAGAACAGAGCTGTGCTCTAAGAACGGCCTACCCCACATAGGGCTGTAAGAAGGTTGGAATTCTGCAGGCAGGTTAAAGATGATAATTCTGAATTTTCAGCATCTCAGCAGAAGACTTGCATTTTCTTTACAAAATACAAATAGGTTAAATGGTTGCTTAACAGTCTCCCATCTGGGAAGCAAGAATTAAGTGGTTTCTGTGTCACTAATCAATTTGTTTTGTTATTCCCATAAATTTACATTTCTCTGCAGCAACAAAGACTTGTCTAACTACAAAGCATGCTTAGAAGGAACTGCTATTTTTCATTAAGAGGCACCAAAAGACAGAGCAACCCATTTACTCGGGCTAATACAAAACCTTCATTTTTCTCTATAAATTCTGCATTAAGCTACACTAATGCTGATGGGAATTAAGCCACGTGTATGGCCTCGGAGGCAGGAACAGACTCTTTCACAAACAGAATAGATGATGTTCACTGCTGATACTTTTTTTTCCCCTCCAGGCTGACTGAGCTGTGTGGTAGCAATACACATCATGACAAACAAAGCAGTATTTATAGTAGCATTAGGAAGTTTATAAGCTCAGAAGTAGCACAGCAGTTTGCACTGTTACAAGTTCTGGCTCTTTTGTCTCAATTTTATGACCCTGAACATGTGGCATCCAGAAAAAGTTATGAAATCCAGTCTTGAAGAAGGGCTGGGAAATGTCGAAGTTTAATTTCTTACATCACTTGTTAATACAGCCAAAGTTAAGGTAGAGGATAACTGACCTGCCAAGGGCCTGATGCAGTTATGGTGAGAACTGTGAAATACAGTCACGACTCTCAGTGCTTCTCTGGTGTCTCCATCAGGCAGTGCTTTGCTGCTGATGGTCTGTGTATTTAATGACCAAAAAAATAAAAAGCTGATATGAAAGTACTGCTGTGCCAATCCAATTCAGTCCTGCCATTCTCAAATACTTAAATCTGCTTAAATGAAGTGATGGCTGTGTGTAGAAGCTGCCTTGAACTTGTAAAAAAAGGCAATTTAAATATGTGACCAGCCTTTTCTTGCATGAATGATATCGGATACTGTTTTTCCAAATGTGCTTGAGTGAATGAAATTAGGCCTATATAAAAGAAATACAAGAACCTTGCTTTGAGCTGTGAATAGCAGATGGAACAGTGCTGGAGTTGACATACTTGACTTTTTCAGCCTTACACACAAACTTCACTTGGATGACTTTATAATGTAAATTAAATAGGTCTGTAGGGTTTTTAAGACAATATAAACTGAAGAATGGATATCTATAGCTCAAGAGCGGTTAGGAAATACTTCTGTGCTGAGAGCATGGGAAGTCTGCTGAAGTTTAGTTTCAGAATTTTAAGGGGTAGAATGGAAGTAGATGTCAGAAAATGTGAATATTTACTATGAATTTCATCATAGTGGTTTGTTTTTTTGTGTTTGTGTTTGGTTTTTTGTTTGTTTTTTCTTTAATTTAAAAATACTAAAATGCATTCTGAAATTTATTCTCATTCACATTGTAATGCCTACATCTTCTCCTTTGGGAAAATGACCCATGGTTCAATAGGAGGCTTTCCTAAATTCCTACTTAAGCTGCTTGGGCTTAGTAGGGTTTTTTTTTGCTTTGCTGGCAGTGCTGTGGTCTGAGTTGTGTGGACATTCCAAGAGTCGTCCTTTCTGAAAACAAGACGAAATCTTAATTGAATACTGTGATGCTGAGTTTGCATCCTGGGATATGTTGATATCAATTCTAATTTCCTTAAAGATTTTGTTATTGTACTCAAGCAGTGCAGAAGCTTCTCAGGCCTTCATAAAACATATATATATAGTCATGATACCTAAACAATGCATTCATAAAACTGCTATTTTGGGTGAGTATTGTGTTAATACTTGATCCTTCTGTGAAAAGTGTTTTCTTTGAAAACACTAAGTCATTAAAGGGAATGGGGAGAGAGGTGAACATAACAGCCATAGAGTATATGGAAAAAGTGGTACAGCTTTTTTAGTTACTTATATTCCTTTTTTTTCCCCTGGCAGTCATTGGATCCCTTTGTATTAAAAAGCTTGACAGATGTGATGATGTTTTCCTTGCTTTACCTACTTTGTTTTTATGGCTTCCAAAAATTCAGTTTCACTGCACTTCATAAGCTGGCACCACAACACATGTTTAAAGTCTCTTAAGAGAAGAACATACAAGAGCTACCGCAACCTTTTGTCTTCTGGCGCATTTCTACTACCTAATGGACTTGTGCCTACTCCTTGCTTTTAGAATTTTGCCAGTGGGATTTACAGAGGATTTTCTTTAGGTTTTCTTCCTTGATTTGCAGAAAAATATGTTTTCAAATCTAACTATTTTGGGATTCAAAGATGCCTCTGGCATTGCCAAAAGATTTTTTTTTTAATTTTCTATATTGAAGTAAAAAGTAGTATAAAGCTAGGGAAGTGATTGACTGAAAATTTGTTCATGTTTTGTATTTCCTATTTGAGTTCAGACAACAGGTTTTCTATCTTGAATAAGAGAAAACAGTTTGTAGTTCCATGTATATGTAGAGATATTAAACCTATTGGATTGTTATAAAAACAAAACAAAATGTTTTATTTTGAATTCTTCTATTCTTTATTCTGGATTTATTTTAAAGAAGTGAGAATGGTGCTTGCCTTGTCTTGCAGAGAAATTAATAGTTCTCTTTTGAAAAACGTATACAATTCCCACAGGTATATACTAAGCATCAGATATATGCCACAGTTCACTGGAGGGCTGGGAAGAGATAGAGCTTATCATCATTCTGTGTGACTCTGCCACCCTCTGAAGTAAGAGTAGTTTCTAGGAATTGCACCCATTCTTTCAGTATTTTCTATACCTTTATCTTCCTGACCACCAACTGTTTTCCCACTCTGCACAATTAATCTGTGGGAACTGCTCATGCAGCTCTGTACCCAGTTGTGGGAATTGTTCCTGGACCCCGTATTTCAGGTCCCCACAGATATGTGTGTTTCTGAACCCTATACTTTATGTTCTCAGAATTATTAATTATCAGTATAAACACAAGTATAAAGAACTATAAATATCAAAACTATGAGTTTTAAAATAAAACCTATAGAAGAACCCATTATGCATGTCCTTTTTGGGAAGGTAAATGACCTTTCAGGGTAAAAAGTCCTGATCTTACTTTCAGGTATGTCCTGGGCTGGGGATTTATTTCAGGTCTTCAAAACATGAACCCTTAGATCCTGGAAACATGATATCTTATAAATTATGATAGTATCACTCTTTTAAAATGTGTTTTAAAAGATATGTAAACGTGTAGGAGTAATTTGCAAGAGAAGCACTTTTTCCCTTGGGGATGTTGTAATTATTTTGGAGACTTAATTTGTCATGTATTCCCCGTGAAGTCCTTGAAATATTAGTTTGCTTTTTTGAGGTTTCTCTGATGAGCAGGGGCAAATTTGGATATTTGATCCTCCAGCTAGAGCTTCTGTTGATACGACAAATAGATCAATTTCTGTTTCTAATCATGCTGATAATGTCGTATTCAAATCCTTGATGATAAACAAACAGATGCATACATTGTGGAAGAAAATAAGAAGTCTTTTCCAAAAAAGCAGGATGTTTATCTGAAATTTTTTCAGTCATTATACTTTGAAATGTACCATTTATCTTGGCATTCAGTTTCATTCTGTACTCTTGAAGGCCCCTCTCTCATTTATTACTGTTAGCATACCAGAACAAATGTCTTTCAGATGTGAAAAATCAATCATCTCAAAAACGTTGCCAGTAGTTATTTGGGTGGATTAATGCAAGGTGTTGGGAGAGGAAGGTTGAAATGAAATGTCATAATTGAGCAGCACAAGTCACCAGAGTAATAATAGTCAATTGATCAAGGTTCCAGTCTGGGAAGCCTTTTAAAAAATAAAACAGGAAAAAAAAGCCACCTAAAAAATAACATAAAACCCTCTACCAAAAAAAAGCAACATAAGGAAGGAACTGGGACAGTGATATACAATACATTCAATGCTGGAATGGGCACACACTTTGTGATTTAGGTTCATTGAATACAGCATGAAGTTCTTTACAGATTTTTGTTTTTTTATTTGAATCTGTTTTCAGAGCTACTTCATAGTTGTCTGGAAAATAGAAAATGGAGGCCCTTCATGGACTTACTCTGTAATCTCTAATGCTGGAGTGTCAAGTCCAAAGTCTTTCTCATCAAGTCCATGTAGCTTTGCACCTGCAAAGGAGAAGATGAATAATGATGGTCTTATCAAAGGGGTTGCAGAGAAATAATCTATTTTTCTTCTACTAACAGCTTAAATCAGCTGCCTACGAATGTTGAGTGTTTTAGCTGATTTGAGGTAGGATAAATCCCATAGCTGAGAGGATGTTGTCCAGAAAACAAACAAATTGTAACAAATCTCTTTTCCCCTGTAATGTGTGAAGAATAACTCTTATGAATAAAAGATCACCCACATTTACACTGTTCTCAGCATAGTCAACTGAAATTATGGAAAACACATTGCTGACTCCTGCCACATTCCTACTGTTTTCTTCAGTGACTGAAGCTTCCATGAGAGGGACGAGGAGGGTCATTAATATATTATTAAGATAATAATGTATTATTAATATAGAATATTTTGAAAGCATAGGAATCCCTCAGTATCCTGATGTTCTTAATTTAGTATGTAGATGATTTTTGCGTCTCCCTTTGCAGCATACAATTAAATATGGTGGAATGAGAAGTATGTTATGTAACTGTGGTTTTCAGTGAAGGCATGTCTCCATTTTCTTGTATGGATGGACCGAACACTGAAGGTGATTTTGGGAGAAGAAATATTTGTGAGAGCTAAATGGTTTCACTTGGGGGAAGAGGGGAGGTGATTATCTTCCAGTAATGCTTGCAGTCATTTAGATTTCAGAGCAAGAAAAATCATGATGGGTTTGTAATCCATAAGGCTTCATTGTAATATATCCATTGCAGTAAAACATAGGGACTCATGAGAAGAATATTTTGAGGTTTGTTTGGGATTTTTTTTTAAATAATTTATACTAGTCCATGACATGGGTTAGCTTAATTTGCATTGTAATTTGTATTGTAGTGAGCCTTTTCTTTTCCAGAAAACATCAGTGAGGGCAAAGTGTCTGTGTGCAAACTACCCACAGGTCATATTCTCTGAAATCAGAGTGCTTTTGTGGAAATTGGGAACCTAATTATTAAATGCCAGTTGTCATTGCTGCAAACTTGTAAGACTGTAAGAGAAACAAGATTTTAATATAAAACACAAAGCAGAATATGACAGATGTTTCAGAGTTAAAAAGGAGTTGAAAGGGAGTAGGGGGGAATAAAGGCATCATTTGATAGTATTTTGACATAGATTTCAACTCATGGAATTGCGTTATGCACTGTGATGAATTTTTAGTGCAAATGCAAAAGAGGGTATTGAGAAGAAGCAAAGGAGTAATACAAGGTAGGGGAAAATAAAATGTTGATTTGTGAGCTCCTTATATACCTTTTCTCAACACAGGTTTGACAGGTCTCTAAAGAACTGTTCATGGTGGGGGGAAGTTTAGGTAAAAATTAAAAGTTTGCCCAGGCTGATTAGATGGTGGTTTGTTAATGATAATGCTGCCAATATTCTGCTTATAATATTCAGAATATTTGCTTAAGCAGGGAGAAACAATTGAGTTTAGCAGTATATATATTATTTAAGTTTGGAAATATAACTGGAACTGCTACTTCCTTCTTTTCTCAGGCATATTCCAGGGAGTAACCCTTGGTCCCATTGAGTTAAATGGCAAAATTAATATGGAGTCTGAAGTCAGAATTTTTTTTTGCTTGTATCTCTCTACAGACATAGAAAACTGGTCTGTTGAATACAGTGTATCTTAAAACAAAACCCTTATGTAACATGTTACTTGCAAGCTTTCCTTAGTTATGTATAATTAAATTTACTGAGACATAGATACAAGTTTGCTAAATGGTGATATTCTCCTTCCTTGCCCTCAGTTCACTTGAATGTGGGTTGGTTCTTTTTACCATGCTATCCCTGCTCTGACTTGGAGATCTGCATTCATTTGGGAACATCCCCCAAAAGGGAACACCAAGTGATCTGTGGTTAAGTTCTATGTATTAATTTGGATTCAGTATATCCCTGCCAGGAGACCTAAACACAGCAGGTCTATGCAGCCATACATCACACTTGAAGGTACCTCCTCCAACGTGAACTGTAGCTTCTCTTTATGAAAAGCATTTAGAAATTAGTAAAGATGAAACAAGAACATTCAAACCCACTAAGAAATTGAATAGTTTTGTTTAGATGCTAAGTAATTCACCATGGATCATTAAAATTAATTAGAACTGTGAGCTTATTTTGAAGCTGTAAGAATTCAAAGCAGATGGGATTTTGAAGGAAAGGATAATCACCCCTTCTGTATCTTTCAAGAGTTTTAAAAATAATTTAGTGATTTTAATGACACTCAGGCCAGTAGGTTCCTTCAGCTGGTGTGCTAATGGTGTAGTGGTGCCTTTCCCTTCTATATAGCATCCCTTTAGGTGCTTCACTGAGTTTTCTAACTCACAGTTTGTTAAAGAAGAAAGCTTTTGAAAATATTAATCTTCCTATTAATACACATGGTATTTTTTAAGTTTATCAGGAGTCTCCAATTAGGGAATGCTCACCGTTATGGAAGAAACTGTGGCATGTGGACTGGAACAATGATTTAAGCAGTATAATTAGTGACTAAATATTAAGATGCATTGCTTTGTGCCTTGGTTGGAGTTGGTGCAAACTTGTGCTTTCAGTTTGCCATTGCCAAGCCTGGCTCAAGAAGCTGAAATTGTAAGGCTGGATGAAGGCCCATATGCAGATTGCACAGGTGCTTAGTAAGTGAAGAAGAGCAATAAAGAACATCCTTTGGAATACCCACTTAATTATTTTACATTTTAGCATTCCAATTGCTCCCACGTCCAAATGGCCATTCCTAATTTTCAGCCATTACTTTTTCCTGGTAACTAGTCTGGCAAAGGGCACCAAGATTTTGTTCTTTGTATAGTAGTAGAGTATCTGCTATTAGTATTGGAGGTAACATGGGTGTCTGTGGGATTGTGAAGGTCCAGACCAAGGACATGTTGTCATTCCACAGTCAAACAGTGACTGGGAAGCAGTGTGATCATACTGGAGTATATTCATTAGACTGGATGTCTGAGGGAGCCTTTGGTTTGAACTTGAGCCCAATTTAGAAATAGCCCCCTAATTGTTCCATTTACTGGTGTTTTAGTTTATTTGCAGAACATGGTACATTCTTAAACTTTCATGCTTTTGAATTTGAAATATTGAGTCAAAAGAAATAAAGATTCCTTTTTATTCAACATAGGCCTCAGCAGTACTGTCTGTGGCCTTTCTGAACAAATAGGTTGTGGACAGGTGTTTTCTAGGTGAGCCAAACTCCTTGCTGGAAACCTAGGTATATTTGAGGCTCATGTTACATTTTCCATGCTCTACTTAGTCTCAGTTCAGTGACTGCAAAGGAAGCCTTTGCTGTAGGATGATAAAGATGTGAGCTTGTCACTTCATAGGTTCCCACTCACTTCTCAGAGGACCAGAGATCATAAAGTAATTTAAAGGTAAGTCAATGGCTTCTATAATCTATTAATTGACACCATGTAAGTTTAAAGGGAACATTCAGTGAGTCAGTTAGCCAAGTGTCAGTGCAGAGCCCTGGGAAGAGCAGAGCTTTGAAACAGAGCAGCTTTTACAAACGAAGCTGCAGTTTAGGGCTAACCCAGTCTATTTCTTTTTCAGTGTGCTTGTACCTTACATATACATTATCTTCTTTGGGGGAGAACTCCCCCTTTCCCTCCCCTCAATTCTTCTGTGTTAAATGTATGCAGTTAGAACTCCTTTAGTATGTTTGGAAATAAGTCTGCCAAACCAAAGAGCTATTTTAATATAGCTTTTTCTAAAAGGAGAATTAAGAGATTTCTCTCCAACTGCAGTATTTTTGACTTACTCATAGCCTCAGCTATCAGCTCAAACTAGGGAAGTTTACAAGAACTTGTCCCTGTGAGGGTTGATATTTACCAGTTCTGAAATGTTTTTAAGATTGGGGAAAAGGGGTTTGAATTACGCATGTGTCCATGTACATCTTTTGGGTCGATATTGAACCTATATCTTATTTCCTTATTGTTTTATGGGGCTAGTGTAAACATGAAAAGATGTTGTTTATGACACCCCAATTTCTGTTTCCTACGGAGGTGTTGAAATCTGTAATATGGTTGCATTTAATGAGCTGGCAAGTGTCAGGGCATGGCTTGTCCCCCTGATCCTTTATTTCCTTGTAAGAAATGTGTATCAGCAGGCATAAACCTGATCAGTATTTTCCTTAATGTCCTGGGTGATGCAATGGAGTGTGCCCATTGCACTCTTTCCAAGTGCCCACTTGGAAAGAGAACAACAATTAAAAAAAAAAATAAAAAAATCCAATGGAGAATGACTGGAGATATAGAAAATGTGACTCCATGAGGTATGAACAGGGGGAGGAGAGATTTAGCTTGAGGAAAAGAATGAAGGAGATGTAAGGGTTTTTTTAATTTGTAGTTTTATAGTTTAAAAAATGGAAAAATGTGATTTGCCTTTGTGAATTATAAGAGGAGTGCAACAGGATAAAAGAAAGTTAAAGCCTAGGAAAATCTGTGTGTTTATTAAAATAGCAATGGAATAAAACAACATGGGGAGGTGATGGAGGACTCATCTTTGCAAATCTTTTAGGACAGTTAGAAAAAGCACCTTATTTAGTTGATTTATTTTAAAGCTGGGAAATAACTTCTAAAATGCCTGACAGCCCTGCTCTCTGATGGGGAACTACGTCCCTATTTTGTATGAAAGGGGTTGCTGCACTAGCAGATGCTTGAGTGGAAGAGAATGACTGGGTTTAGACTTAGTGGGGTTTTATGTATTTAGTCGCTTTGCAGGTTAGAATCATAGAATCATTCAGGTTGAAAAATTCTTCTAAGATCATTGATTCCAACCACTTAACACAGAAGAAATGCAAATGCTTACATATCTTGTAAGTGTTGACAGCTTTTTCCATAACTAAAAGAGGTCTTTTGCAGCTTCGTAGGAAGCCCTTGTGCTTCAGGAATTTTGTAGCAGGGGAGCTACAAAATTGTCACATGAAAATGCAGACTGAGTTATGAAAAACTGGCTTTTGAAATATTTCTTCGTTAACACCAAGAGTGTGTAGTATGATGCAAGACTTGTCAGGAAGCTGACAGAGAATAAAGTTGATAGCTTTGCCCATAGGTGAGGTCCTGATGGGCTCCCTGTGGTCAGTCAGATAGCTCGAAATAGCTTGAAATAGATTGTAGGGGTTTTTTTATTTCAATGAAGAATATGAGATGAAGTTCATTACAAATACAGCAAGTAAGAAGGTCAGACACCTCACTGCTTTGCTGAAGAGTCTGATTAATCAACTGTTGATCTATAGTGAGAGAAACAATGTAATTACAAAAATGGATTAACTGTAAGTGAGCTTAAATCACACAGTTTAAAAAATTGCCTAGAAGAAAATCCTTTCTCACAAATTAAAATAATAATAAATTTGAGGTTGCAAGCATGTTGCTTTTCCTTTAAAGATGAAGCCTTGTCTATGTTACAAAAAAAAAAAAAAGAAAAAAAAAGAAAAAGAAAAGAAAAAAGAAAAAAGGTGTATATTTTAGCTAAGTAAGTGTAGTGATAACCATGTCACTGTTCCAGACTTGTGCAGTATGGATTTTCCTGTGCTGGGAGGGTAAGTGCTGTCAGGAGAGGGTGTATGCTGTGCTAGTGTAATGCAACCATATCTTTTATCCTGGGGACAAAGACAAACCCATTTCTGGGGGTGGAAAACTTAAAAAAAAAAAATCCAGCAACAAGGTATCTTCCAGACCAAACCGAACAATCATCAGCAATTAAAAATGCAGTTCTACCGCCTATCCAGAATGGGATTTGTGTGCCTGTAAGTGCTATGTATCTTGGGAGCAGCTTTAGTGCTGCACTGTGGAGGCTGAGCAACAGCTGATCTCTGTTTTCTAGGGCCTAGGAAATGTTCAGTTGAGATTACACTTTGAGACTCCAAGTTGGTGTAAATGTGGAAGGGAATGTAGTATGAACAGTGAGTGAATACAACTTACAAAAGAGTCTTTTCTTACCTTTTTTTTACCTCACTATATAAACCACTGCATTTCCCTCTCCAACAGGGAAAAGCAGTGCCTCGCTCCTCTGCCTTCTCCTCATTTCTTTATTTGCCTTGTTTAGCTTGAAGCTTGCTGGGTTGAAGAAGACAAATGGGTGTCTCTTAGTGAAAGAGAGCAAAGCTTTCATTTATTTGCCTCTTCTGAACCAGGAGCATGTGGATGTAAATGCTGTCCTACCTGACTGGGAAACAATGTATTTCCCTCCTCCCCAGCCCTGAGATGTGGCTCATTCTGTTCTGCGGCCCTTCCCGAGGCAGACATCCATTGTGCAGCTGGCAGCCCAGCTGTGGCAGATTTAAAGAGTCACCACTGCAGTAGTTCAAGCAGTCAGCAGGAACTGAACCACTAATTTTGCTCAAAGAAAGACCCAAAGGAATAGCTTGTGAGCCATTGAAGCTAAAAGCTGTAGGAGGCTCAATTGGTGCTCTCTCCATCTCAGGACTTGACCTGTACTTGGTAGTGCTCAGAATTTTTGGAAGCTTAGCCTAACTTTGTTTCTGTTGTCAATAAATGTTTAATGTTATCCATTTCGCATTCGATGTGCATAATCTCCTCTCGAGCCTAACCTACTTACTCAGCCAGTGACAATGTTCAAACCTTTCTGTGTGTTGCTTTCTCAGTTATGATCACAGAAGTATCTGTGGGCTGGAAAGCCTTTCTGGTTACTAATGTGTGATGTGAGCTCTCTTTGTATCTTGCAGAACTGGTTTTGTTTTTTGTTTCCGCTGGTCATTTGTTCCCAACTATCTTCCAGCAGGAGCCTTGCATTATGTGCTTATGGTGGGACACCTTCCTCACAGCCTGTTTGCTCATATGCTTCACTTACCTCACCACTTTCCCAGACTCTCTTGTCGTTTCCTTTCTTTGCCTTACAGTGACCTTCTCATCTTCCCCCTGTTGCTCTTCTCCATTGTTCCCTTCTCTTCTGGGGATTTTTTCCCCCATTTTGTTTCATCTCCCTTGGCTATTCCCTACTCCCCCTCATCCCTTTGTGATTGTTTGCCAAGTGCAAGACATCCAGTGGGGTTGGCCAACATGTGTTTTTGCAGCTGCTCTGTGAGTCCAGAAGGGACATTCTGGATATAGAAGCTGCCGTTTGCTTGTTACTCTGTATGCATGAGTTATGACCTTGAGCAATAGATCTGCTCTGAGAACTAAGGGAGAATGGGAAAGGGATTTTGAAGGTGCCGCCTCTTTATCCACAGTTTAGGGATTATGCCCACAGTGGGTGGGTTAGATATACAACTTTGCAGCTCTACAACTTTTATCTCCCCTGTATCTAGCAGTGCAAATTCCAATAGGATTTCAAGCAGTGAACACACTTTTGTACTGAAGTTTAAATCAATTATTGGCTAGATTAAGCCAAGTTCTGTAGAAAGTATGCAAAGAGCTTCAAAGGTCACAGAGTGGGAGGTGGTCAGAAGAACAGACCATGCCTGCAGCTGTAACAGGCGCCAGGGAAAGATGGTTATATGGGCTGAGGCGGGGCAGGGAGTGAGGCTGGGTGCTGGGATTTTGTGGGTGGTGGATTAAGGGTGAGCTGAGATTTTACTTGTTTGTGTTTTTCATATGGTTCACTGCTCTGGCATGTCTAAGCTTAGGGAAGTATTGTGTGTTGTTGACTGATTTCTGAGAACGTCTAATACTAAGGGAGGCCATGCAGCATGATTGGGTACGTTGGGTGGGGCGGTGGGAATTGAAAATCATGGAATGGTTTGGAGGTTGAAGCCAACAGATGCTAAATGACTTTCCATTACACCTGTGAGCTTGCATTAAATTCAAACAATTGTAAATCCTCAAATGTAGTGGCTTGGATTGCTCTTAAGTTGGATGGGTTTTTGTACTAGTCTGTTCTTCAGATGAACAGTCCTTATTTTGCAGGGGCTTGGTAGGAAACTTAGATTGCTGCTTGGGAAGAAGCTCTGGGTGGTTTCTGGCCATCCGTGGATGCCAGTCTCTGGACGTAGAGCCAGGCCTGGGTGATGCCTAAAAAGGGAATAGCAGCTGGTCACACCTGGCTGCCAGAGGGCACTCAGGGTCACAGTATCCATACACAGCTTCCCCAGAAGGGAGCTTAGCAGGGAGGGTTTCAGGTTCAGCTTCCCTTTACCCTTATTCTGCCTAGCCCTACTACAAATAGTTCTCCTATTTTAATTCCAAATTAAGATACACAATTAATTTCACAATTACCTACTATCAGGAACATGACATGTAGTTTCTTTCTAACTCAAATACTATGTGGACAGAAAATCCACTGTCTCATTTGGTGTAAGGGGTTTTGGTGTTTTTTTTTTTAAATTTGTAACAAGCATAGAAGATTTATAAAATATGCTGAGAGAAATGAAGTTACTTAAAACTTATAAACTTTGAGATACATTTTTCTGTGAAATGATGTTTGTCATTATTGTTTTCTTTAGATGCAGACATTATTTGATATGAAATCTGGCTGTAAGCTCTCCGGAGCTGTAGATGTTTAATTTCTATTTTCATGGCATCCCACTAAAATCAAAATTCAGTGTGATTTGTGCTTGCTTAACTGCGCAACATGTCTTGTTCAGTCATGGTTCCTATCATGTTTTTCAGCCAAGAGTCCCTTTTAAGGTGACAGGAATAAAGTAATTTTGCATCCTAAGATTACAATAGTTTGAAGCTGATAGCTTCTCCTTCTTTCTTCCTGTTTCATGTTTCTATTTTCTTTTGGATTTTAAGATGGCTAGGCCACCTCTGCTGAGCCAGCTTTTCCCTGCATTTTTTTTTAAATAGGAAAGTCTTCGTAAAAAATGTGATTCATTGAACAATTTATTATTTCATGGTTTAGAAAACTTTTTTTTCCCTTTTAGTTAAATACATCACCTTGTCCTATGCTCATGAGTTAAAGGGGAGCCTTAGCACCAAATTGTTTTGTGGTTGTCTTTTTTTCCCTAGTTCCTTGCTCTGTTCTATTTCTTGATCATTATTGAAAGAGAGTTGCTGGGGGAAGCACAGAAATGTCATGTTTGTGCAATGTAGACCAAATCTGGTGTATGTCAAAAAAGGTTGAAGTTCTGACATTCTAGTGAGTTAAATTGCTCAACATACCTGTGCAATTACTGCTGCTGCGGCAAGGAGGGAGAGGGGGTTGTTGGCCACTGACCTTGCAAGTGCAAGGTGAACCCCCCTATGCTGACTCAGACGTGGGCTGGTGGCAGCTGATCATGTGTGCCAGTCCACCTGTAGTGCTACAGCCAGCAAATTAAATCACGCTGCCTAGGAGTGACAAGGGCTTTGGATTTTTGGCCAGCGAACATCAGCTTTAATGGAAACTCATGTGAGAGAAGGCAGGGTTGCCTTTGATGTGTGGAGTGCTTTTTCACATTAATACAGTCTTAAAAAACCAAACCCTCGAAACTTATCCATTGCAGAGGCTGTAATTCAGTCTGGTGTGGCTTTACCAAAAAAAAAAAAAAAAAAAAAAAAAACCAAACAAAAACAAACAAATAAAACCAAAAAAACAAAACAAAACAAAAAAACCTCAGCAGGTTTGCTAGATAACTGAAGAAATACCAATTTTTGGAATTGCAGTGCTGTCTTCAGTTTTGCTCACATGCTAACATACAAAAGATGATAATGGAAGAAATCAATGCAAAACCATTTCAGTAACTAAATGGATCCCTATTAGTTTTCAGACAATTCATTTTTAGCGAGTATTTGAGTATGTTGGCTGCTCTACTGCTGGGAGGGAGGTGGTGTTAGACTTTTAACTGTCAGTTATTTACCAGGCATGTTTTAGTATTGACTGTGTTCTACACAAGGGATGGGGGTAGAGAAAGGCAAAAAATCTTTTTCTGGTCCAAATGAAGACAACATTTTCCTGTTATGTCTTTGTTACAGACAACTTTTCTAACACCTTGATTTTTCCCAGTGCCATTGCTTTTCATTATTAGGTTTGGGTTTCTGGGGAAGTTTATGCTATTATCAGGTTGGCTTCATGGAAAATTCTGCTGCATCATTACAGTGATGCAGAGAGCACCCATATAAAGCAAAAAAGAGGAAGAATGGTTTCAAATTTTATATTTGAATTTTACTGCTTTTTTGGTAGTAGCATCAGTCCTGATTAGATTTAGTCAAATAAACTCAAGGCTACTGTGTTGGGGCTGTGAAGCATAATGGAATGTATCAGATAAATCCATTTTTCTACTGTAGGGCACAGCTACTAGAGCTACTTTGCCCCTTTTGAGGCTTGCATTCATAATATATTATTAAAAAGAAAATAACACTTTGCATTCATATCTCACCTGTTAAGCCATTTGAGTTTCACCAAATGAGACTGAATTTGTAAGCAACTAAAGATGACTAAAATGACAGTGGCAGTAGCAGGAAAATCTTGCATTGCAGTAAGCTAAGTCTATTGATCTTGAAATGAAAGTTCAGTGGAAAAGCTGATGGAAAAAGTAGCAGAGCACAAAAAGACAAGCTGCACAACTAATTCAAATGAACTGGCTGGCTGTGAACATTCGTGTGAAAGAAATGCTAATGCAAACAGTGCAGAAGAAACCCAAAATGATAAAAAAAAATACTGCCAGTATTGTCACTTCTCGAGCATACATAAGACATGGTTTCATATGAAAGAAGAAGTGTTAGTGGTTAGTCAAATAAACTGAAATGTTCTGTGATGTCTGTGGAGGCAGGAGTGGAATACCTAAGGTTTCTCTGCAAACCCCACTCTTGAGTAATTAATGACTGGAACTCTAAAACTTCCACAGCATTTTTAAGAAAATATTGTGAACATGCTATTTGAACATAGTGTGTATTGAAAGGGAAATGCAATCAAAGTCCATTATAGTTTATCACTGGGTACAGTAAAACAATGTCAACTCCAAAGACATTTTGAAAATAGCTAACAGGCAGCTGTAGAAAGGATGCAAATTTCTGTTCCTTGTTATGCACCCATGAACATGTGGCTTACATGATGTAAAGAATTCAACTATGGGAAGGATGCCCTTCAAAAATATAATTGACTTTCCTGGAATGAGATGTAGGAAAATCTGACATGGCATCTCACAGTTTCAGGCAAGCCTACTGGTGAGTGAATCACATTCTTTCTCAGAGATGTACTTCTGAGTTTAGAGTCTCACCATATATGCAAAAGGATGGGGTCGTTTCCCTACAAGCTTAACTGAACAATCAGGAACAATCAGAGGATGACTCTAGGAACATAGATTGAAGTTGATCAGGGAAGATGTCCATCCTGTAAGAGGTGCTATGCAGGACACAATAAGAGAGCTTTTTAGAAGAATGTGGCCAGGTACAAGGAAGAGTCGGAGGAGCAGTTTTATTTTCGACCATATTATTGTCAATATAAAAATTCAAAAAGTGATGTATTCATTTTCTCTTAAATCAATCATTCAACATAGCTGGTATCCCATAAGACTAATGAATTTTCTGACTTCAATATTACAGGTAACAAATAGGGAGATAAAAAGAGATAGGGAAGATGATGCCCAGAGTTATCAACAACAAAAAAACACCTAACCCAAATAAATACTCTGATGTATCTGTATGCAGTTGCCAAAAGGCCAATGTTATACAGATTCATAAAATTGCATAAATTCACACTGCATGGAAAAAGGATGTGATATAAATCAATTCTTTTGTGAATTGTTTAGAGTCTGGATCTTGTTTTCAGGTCACATCCAGCCAGTATTGTCAGGAAAGCCTGTGGTATTTGGGATTTGGATTTAGACTGTTACACAGGTTTTAAGTTGGTTTATGACTGAAGTTCTAATTTTGAGGGGCAACCTTCATTGCAGTTGGGACAGAAATAATTGTTCTGAAGGGTTTCAGTTTTCCAGTCTTCTGACCATCATAAAAGCCCCCGATACCCCAGGCTGTTTCTTTTTAAGGGCTGATCTGCTTATGTTTTTCATAAGCACTTCTTGATCTTGTATGTATTCATAATGAGTTCTGTCTGTACTGCACATAAACTGCACAGCCACAAATAGTGGAGAAATGTGTCAGGATTTATTTTTAAAAATACTTTTCAGTTTTCATATAAACAGTCTGTGATGATCAAAATGAAAGACAAAGCATAACCCAGATGAAGGGTCAGCATCTGTGCAAACTTGTATGCTAAGCACATGTGTGGCTGGGTTGTATCCTGTGCAGGAGTATGTGTTATTTATCATGTGGTTTTACAGCACTTAAAAACCCCCCAAAACCAGCCCCCTCCAAAATGAACCCTGTACATCTCCTTTTTAAAAAGTATAGATATGTGTGCATAATGAACAATTCAAAGTTGACATCAAATAAAATACTGTCAGAAATCCTGAAAGAGGTATCCTAATGCCTAAGACTGAATCACACAGCTAGTTCCTGGATCAGGGCAACCAAATCAAGAGCAATAATGTGTCCCCTATTGTGTTATAGCTCTACAGTATACATTGACCCCTGCCATTCTGTAATTTCATTTTTCTGTAGGAATTTAACAGGTATCTATAATTAATAGAATAATTAATCTGTGTTTCAGCCTCTGCCTTGTGTATTAATGCAAGCAAGCTGACAGCTTTAAGCAGAGAAAAATATATAAAATGTGTTAGGGAAACATTTTGGATAGATTCTGCTTTAATTGGAGAGGATTTCATAGCATGAAAGCATGACAACAGAAAGTTCAGTGCTTTAATATCTAAAATTAGCTATCACTGTAAGTGTAATTGAGTAGAAATGTGTTTTCAAAAAGCTGCTATATAGTGTATAAGCATCTGATGACTCCTCCTCTTTAACAGCTCTGCTTTTATCCATGAAGGGTATTGCATCAGCACAGATCAAAGTCATCAGATATATACTGCTTTACAAATAATGTATCTATTTTCTTCTCCTTCTAAAAGGTATTCCAAATAAAGAGAGTTATTAGACCTTTCAAGACAATTTGAAGAAGATGCTACTTGGTGGTGGTGTTGAGTTTCCAAAATCAAATGATACAGTGTCAACATTAGAAGAACAAACTATTCCTCAAACAGTCTCTTGGGCTTTTATGCCAATCAGACTGCACCGTGTTCCATTCTCGAATATTGTCTCTAATTCTCTGATAATTCCCCCAGATAGTGATAGAAGTACTTCAGGAAGATTTCGAGTGCTTCTCAGCCTGGGTTAGGGAAGGATAAAGAGTCCCCGTTGTGTCGGTGGAGTTCAGGCAGCGTTGCCTCCGCTGTCGATGCCTGCTGCCGAATTTGCAGCTTCTGTAAGTGCAGATGGGCTGCAGGGGGCTGACACGGCTCGGATAAGTGTCGGTTTTGCATCCAGGCTTATGAAGTTTGGGTGGAAATGGATCATAATAAGATTAAATTCCAGTGAGCTTGCATTTTGTGTCTCTTGCCATGTATGTACAAGTAGCAGAAGAAATTACAAACCATCAGCCTTCAAGGGTTTATCTCCCCCCACCCCACTTTTCCCTTCCTTGCTTTGCATTCAGTGGCGGCAATCAGGAGAAAACTAAGTACCCAGATTATATATTATTTACATAGGTTGACATAAAGAAAAATAAAACCTTTGCTGTTGCTGCTGCTGCATTTGTGAGACTGCAGCACATTAAGACATCTCCTCTGGTTTAAAATACAGGACTGGAAGTGAAAAGATGGAACTGTCTGCTTGAGCAGAACTGTGCTAACATGGTAAATGTGATGGTTGTCCAAACAAATGTCATTTTAATTCTTTGCAGAGAGCATAAGGAAGCATAAGGAATTTATAAACTTTGCTGAGGTAACAGAGCTTGAGTTTGTGATAGTACACATTGGTAGTGGATGCTTATGAGACATATAGCTGGACAGATGAGAAGAAAATGACTGGAGGGATGAAGGGAATGTATGGCAGTGTGGCAAAGTGTGTGGTTTTGTACAAAGATGTATCGGTTTCATTTCCCAGCAGCAATCTGTTTAGAGAAGTGTTTCAATTACCTTATTACAGATAGTGTCTGAAACTGTCTTTAAAAATTAAGAAAAAAAATTCTGATTGCCTTTGTCTAATTACCTGGAAGCTTAAATGTGACATCTGTTACTCTATAAAGTTTCCCGACCTCTTTTCTGTATCCATAGTTTATTATTGTAGGATTTCTGAAGAGATTTGACTTTGTCAGTTGGCTGTTTTGCAAAGCAAAAGGCAGTGTGAAAACACGAGCTTTTCAAAAGAATCTCTAAATAAAATCAGATAGCATAAAAAACCAGGAGAAAATGATAGCCTGGCCTTAATGCCCTGAGGGGCATAATGTATGTTTGGCATTTGGTGTGTTTTTGCAGGATAGAAGGCAGGATGGGTTCAGAGAGGACAGACCTGGGGCAGGTAGATGTGGACTGTAAAGACAATCTAATCTTTCTTCAGGATTGCATTTTTTAATCCTAATTAGAAGTTTGATATCCTAGAATTTGGAGATGTTCCTCAAACATGTAAACTAGGAAGGGATAATAGTTTAAATTCAGATTTTTCATATGTATAGTCTGAAGCACATTGACTGTAGCTCCCTTGCTGTTTTCTGCTGTTTGTGCAAGTCTTTGCTCTTTCATTCCAGATAATTAGTTCCTATTTTGCAATAATATCAGAAACCATTGGATTATTTTTGTCTATTGGAAATTTCTGAGTGAGTTGGACAGCTTTACAAAACATCCAATCCTGAATCTCTGACTGAAGAGTATAAGAGAATAATTGAGAGGGAAGTTGAGAAATTTGGCACAAGGTAATATTTTTTAAAAGAAAATATTATGCATAGCTCAGGTTTAGTATCTTTCTGAATTTGTACAACATTCTGCAAACACGATAGAACTCACATTTTTTCATAGTTTACAGTTTGACATATCTGGACTCTGATAGTTTCAAAAAGTAAAACATCCCACAAAACCAGTTAAAAGCAATTACTCAGATTGTAGCTGCAGAGGAACTGATTGTGCTAATGTGTCATAATGTGAGGGTACATCCATATATTTATTCCAGGAAACTATGTGATTACTTTTTTCACCTCTTACTGTGGGAATGCTTTCTGGCTCTCCAGCACATCTATATGTGATGGTATGATTGTATATAACCATATATACCATAGTTATGATTATGTTTCTGTCCATAGGGGGATAGATAAAAAGTTTTGCTTAATTTTTTTCTGAATATTGATAGGAAGATTATCTGTACAAAAAGACTTAAAATCCAAATCCAAACTTGAATTTGGGACGAGCCATAGGAATAAAGCAGAAAAACAGTTAAGACTTTCCATAATGCCACACATAGGAAAAAGGGATCTGCACTCTAGGTAAAATAAATAAGTAGTCTATCCCAGCTGGTTGCATTGATCCTCTTGCACACATCTTTGTAAGCTGAGGAGTAACTTTCCTGTGGTGTGATCCTGAGTCTTCCCAGAAGATTGCATTGTAAAACCTAATTAGTTATTACATAGGAATAATAGCAGTGTGCTCTTGCAAGAGTGGATAAACTAGTCCAGGACAGTCCCTCACTAAAGTGTATTTAATGCTATGCTTGTTATGCAAAATAGATGTAAATTTATGTAGATATACATGCAGAATAATAGCTTTGACCCTCAGGCTGTTGGCAAGATGCCAGCATGGCCCTGGGTACTGTAGCACTTTCAGTCTCTATATCCTGGCAACTTCCTGGGATTATGTTATCATTTGATTTTTAATGTGAATTTCAGCCACTTAAGAGTCTGATCAGTTTCCCTTTTACCACCAGCCCTGCTCATGCAGAAGTAAACAAACATATTTATCACCCCTGGGATCAGTAAGTGCTAATAAAGTTGCTGTTGCTTGCATTTTGGGTTTGGTTTCATGACAGACGCACTGTAAATGAACGAGTGGTGTTGTACTTGTGCCACAGCGCAGCAGGAAGGGGAAAGATCTGAGGTGAGAGCATCCATGGTGATGGATGTGGGTAGTCCCTGCCTCCCCAGGGTGGATCAACCCTGGGATGAGTTTCTCACCAGCCTAGCAAGCCCCTGGAGCTCCCCAAAAACCAACACGTTGGTGGCACTTCAAGACTGACGTTTTGGAGGTGTCTTCATTTGGTTTTAGTTCCAGTAGCTTGATGTTTACAAGGGAGTAGAAATCAGTCTGTAACAAAGCATGGAACTGCTGTGGGGGTTTTGCTTTTTTAAAAAGTTGGCTACGGTGTGTCAAAGCTGATTTTTGGAAGGGATACTGCTTGTCTTGTTATGTGGGAAAATCCTGTGATTACATCTCTGAAAGTGTACTTAGATGTCTGGTCTTACGTGTGTCCCTCTGAGAATCCATACTAATATATTCCCTTCCATTAAAAAAAAAAAAAAAAAGAAAAGTCTCTGGCACCTCATGTCATCACATTGCAGGACATTATCATCCTCATTTGTATTTTAAGGTATTCTAACTCCCAGCCTCAGCTATGCCTTTTAAACTAATTTTTTTTGCTGTTCCTGGCAGATATTTCCAGTGGACATTTTCTGTTAAAAGTTACAGGTTTGGGATTTTCAAAGCAATATATACAGATGTAATTAATTGCTGAAGACTAACAGACCTTACTATGTCAGCAGCACTGGCTGTGTGGCCCTGGAATTTCTTGCAAGGTGATATTTGTTTTGTAGTACAGATTGTTTTAAAATATAAAAGTAATTTCCACATTAATGTGTGATGCTTGATTTATAGAACAGAATTTTACTGTTTAATTTGCTCACAGAAACTATTTCAATTATAGGCTTCCACTCTTGTAATCAAATTTGTAAAATAAATAGAAAGAAAACAAGTAAAATGTCACCTCTCCCTGCACTCCGGCCAGGAATTTTGATTTCTTTTAAATTAGCAAGTCCACTTGTATGTTTTGATTTTGTCATTTCCTATTACAGTAATGTTATGGGACTAACAACGCTTTCTGAGCACTATGAGTTCTGTGTGTTGAATCATTCCTCTTGCATTTTCATTTCCCTGTTCTTACAAGTGGACTTGCTGTTCATCAGCTTAGGACAGACCATGGAAATATGACCAGACCTGTTCTCATGTATGTCAGAGCACATTGCTTTTCAGGAACACAGAAGCAGAAAGGTCATGCTGCCTTCACGTGTGCATTAAAACAATGAACTTGCTATCAAGTCACCCAGAAAACGCTTAGATAAATTTGCATGAAATAGTTGTGAGAACAAAACACTAAAGAGCTGTTGCATTCCCTGATCATGTTTTTCACTTTGGAGATGCCTTCTTTTCACGTTGTCCTTGGTTTCTGACCTTCACCTGCTTGCAACACAGTCGCTTTCCCTCTAATTCATGGAATCATAGAATGGTTGGGTTTAGAAAGAACCCTAAAGATCTTCTTGTTTAACCCCCTACTCTTAGACAGAAATGCCCTCCAGTAGAGCAGGCTGCTCCAAATTCCATCCAACCTGGCCCTGAACACTTCAAAACTGCTTTAAGGGTAAAATATGAACCTGATGATGATTGAGGTGTGCCTCTTCCCAGAGGGCTGTCTCTTCTGTAGTCCTTCCTAATGGACATGAGATTTCTAGAGCAGGAATAATACAGTACTGGATTTTCTTGAATGGTTTGGCAACCCACGCATTGGCTTCTTTTAAGCCTTGTCACAACTGTGGCTGGTATTTACAGTATTGAGATGTCTCTTTGGAAAAAAAATTCTTGTGCGTACTCTTGTTCTTGGATTGTTGGTTTTTTGTGTCTATTAGCTGTAGATTTTCTTGTTAGCCTTGAAGGTTACTTTCTAAATAAGCAGCAGCTTCCTTTTTTACTGAATGGAAAAGTCTACCAATAGAAATGGGGTATGGAAAATGAGAAACCATTCCAAAAAAAGAGTAGAAAGTCTAACCCAAGTAGCTTTGAGCTAAAGATTTTGTGGTTTCTCACAAAGGCAGACAACAGGATCTCTTAGATTTTGAGCCTCCTGTTGGGCTCATTATATTTTCCTAAATATTTTCCAAATAATAATGCAGAATGAAATTGAAACCAGTATTTCTATCATGCTTTTACAGCTCTCATGCTTACAATGACATCATAGTAGCATTACATTTTGGAGAGAAATGGCACACAGAACAAAAATGCTGCACTGAAAGGGTTTTCGATTTTCTTTGGTTTAAAAGGATGTTTGATGTTTTTACTGACCTGGACTTTGATTGCAGAGTCCTGTAGTGTTCTGTGGGCACTGAATCCTCTGTGATGCTAAAATATCTTAGAATCATAGAATGGGTTGGGTTGGAAGGGACTTTAAGGGTCATCTGGTTTCAATTCCCCAATGTACTTTGCAATAAAGAATTTTAGTGATTTTTGATAAATAACTTTAATTTCCAGTCTTTCTTCTTTAAGATGATGAAAATACTGAATTTTCTTACAGAATGTAGACAGTTTTAGATGGATGTTTACAGAAAAAGAGGATTATCCTGGGGGGGAGTTGTTTCCTTGTAAGTGGAAAGACTTAAGGATGTAAGTATTTAATAAGTGAAAGTGCCATCTTTTTGTTATGATCTGTTTTTGGAGCTACATTGAGCTGGATCAATGACTGTAATGGTAAAGGGATTATTTAGATTAAAAAAATGAAGATTCCGTTGTGTTGCCAAGCAAAGGCGTCATTGGAGCTTAGTTCTAAAACTATTACAAAACTGTTGTACTGCTTTTTCTGTAATGCATATTGTGATAACATTCATGTAGCCGCTTGAGTTGGTGGAATTGGACAGATGGGGAATTTTTGCCTGTTCTGTAGGACTTTGTTTCATTAAGACCTCCAGGAAGATCTGACTTCAGTGATGGTCTTGAACTGCATGGTCTTGAACCCTGGGGTTTCAAAAAACTTGTTTCCACAGAGAATTTTCTCTCCTCCTTCGAAATAGTGCTTTCCATCAACTCTATTCCTAGCAAGATAGCATGTGCAGTGCTTGACCCTGGACTCTGTTATGAAGGAACACTTAAGTTGGCAGTGTTTCTTTCTTTTCTTATTGATACGCATTCATTTCATCATCTCAGTACTTTTTTGGTTTTTGGACTTCACATCAGGGGACTTGCAAAAGAGGAGGAGGGAATGAAGAAAACCTCTTATTTGTACATTGTGAGGGCCAAAAGCTTTTTTAAAATAGTAATAAAATCATTACTTCTCTGCAGTAGTGTCTTTGTAATAACAATGTTTTTCTGGAGTCCTGGGATTTTAATAACCTCAGTTGGGAGATGGATATAGGGGTCAGTATGTTTGTGTGCTCTTGCTTGATTGATGACTTTTGATTAAGGTCTGCTTTGGTTTTAGCCTCTGGGTTCACTTTTTTATGTGTGCAAGAATGATACTTTAAGAGTTTACATAGCTCATCCATTCCTCTTCTTCTTTCATGCTGCAGTGTTTGGGCAGGAATGTCACATTTGGTGAGGAGTGTGGACAGGGTGGTACAGAACATGCTCTGGTGGGGGAGAAACCTGGGGATTAAAATGAGGTGGTAAAACCTGGTATTTTTTTCCAGAAATAAGTCATCTCTGAAGTTAGCACAATTTGTTTTGATTTTGCTATTCCTTGTTGTTTATCTGAATTTCTCTTACCCCCATGTTCATGTGTATTTTAAGAATTTCAGCATTTTTTGTAACATCTCATCCACAATCTGCTTCATTTTGTTTAAAAATAATTAATTTTTTTTTTAATAGAGATATTAAAGACATCCTGGTAAACTGCTGGCAAGTGGCTAATTTGTCTTGCAGATATACACGTCAGACGTCCTCACAAATAGAAACACAAACCTTCTGGATTTGTTCAGTTGCAGTACAGAAATGTATGTTCTTTAACTGTTCACTTCAGGATCACAGAAACACAAACATGATCTCATCACTATGCACTCGAGGCTTAAGAGCTCCATGCTGTTACATCTGTATAATTTAGGAAGTTTAATATAGGCTTTGCAGATGTTGGGAGTAACGGAGTATGTTGTTTATTTTTTATTCGTTTCTGTCGTATGTCATACTCTGTATATGAACAGTCAATCACATTGGAGTATGTCTTCCATAAGGATTTCCTGTCCTTCCAATGTATCTTGTTTATAAATATTTATCTTTTGTTTCTTGAATTTGGGTTAGGCAATATTTCACAAGGGTCTCTTTTGGAAGTATGAAACACAAATTAATTTGTTTTATATGTACCAAATCCTTGAGTTATTGGTGGTTTTGCCAATATGGGTGGCTTGCAGTAGTACCATAATCCTTCTAAAATAAGATGTTGGCGTTTTTTTGAATACATATTGAAACAGCCAGAAGTTAATACCAAAGATCAGTCATTGTCGCTTGGTCTGTGCTGATGTGATTAATGTTCAGTGTGCTGCAGTTTATAGGTATAGTGATATCAACAAAGTAAGAAACATTCACTGTAAACTGGAAAGTTATTGCTTTTCCTAAAAAGATGCTCAACAGAAAATTAACATGGCATCAGTTTAGCTGGGCAACATGTCTTTTGTAATGCTTTGAATTTAGCTTCAACATGGATCCCAATGTGAAAATTGATTATTATTCATTACATTAAGACGGTTGAGACAATGTTATGCCTGTTACAAACAGGAGTAATTGGTGCTGCTTTTGTTACTGCCTGAATGCACTTTGACCACTGCAATAACACATCTTTCTCTTACCTGAGTTACCACTTTTCCATCTCTGTGTTTTGCATGCATATTTGCTGTGCTAAAGAATAAAAGTGAGATCATATTCAGTCACAGGCCTGGTCTCCAGACGCACCATCTTCTAGGTCAGCCCAGTGGTTTTTTTTTGAAGACACAATAGAAATATTTGAGCTTCAGAAGCACATTCCAGACTAAAACCAGAAAATCCTATCCCTCATTTAAATCTTCTTTTATGTAAGATTAGGAAATAAGTAGCACATATTTTTCATCCATCCTGAAAGAGGAGGAAGTGAAGCTGAAGCTGGTCCTGAGTATTATTATCTTCTTCCCTGTTTCTGGGGGAGAGCTGCATTGCTTTAGGAAGGAGTAAAATGTCAAATGTGCATTTGCTGTAGGTAAAATGAAATTTTCTGTACTGATTTTACTAACAACTGCAGTTTGGGAAAGAAGTGTTTATATTTTAGCCAGCTGGAACTGCATTGGACTGTAACTTATCATTCATGCTGGATTTTTGGTGTCCATGTGTTCCTAACCACAAATCTTGTTAAATTAGATCCAGCACTTGCATTTATGTGTGTAGTATATGATATTTAAAAGATAAGCTGTTATGCATCTGCATATTTTAGTGTACAATCAGACTTAGCAAGTAAATGGGCATCCTCAACGCCAAATTTTACTCATCGATTACAGTATTAGACTCATTCTAAACTGTAAGTTTTTTATTACATGATACTATAGGTATTCAATATACAAACAAAGAAATGTTTGGGCTTGACTTTCCTCCATATGCAGTGCTTTATTCATACATTCTGAAACTAAAATTTGGAGGCTTTTAATTTTCTAAGCAACATGCTGCTAACACTTAATATTTAAAATAGGCACAGAATGCAAGTAATTGTTTTATTGCCATCGACATATGTCTCTCCATCATTGTTTTGGCTTATGCCCTGGGTGAGTTAGGAGGTGGCAACCGTGACTTTTAGTGTTCTCACCCCCCTGCCTCTTTTTCTTTCCTTATTCTTTCTTCTTATTAGTTTCAAAGAAATTGAGCTTTTAAAAATTTTTAAGGTAGGCTCATACTTGTACCCTACTGTCTTCCATTTTTTTTTGATTGTAATGTGACCTGGTGAGAGAGAGGAAACAATATAAAATCTAAGTTTTATTTTCTCTGGTAGGGAAAACATCCCTAGAGAAATTAGTGAGTGACAGACATAGTCTTTTATTCTGAAGCCCAAAGAACAGCATAGTTGCATCTTCAGCCAGGGATCTAAAAGTAGAGAAGTATTACTCAGAGGTTTACTGTATGAAAAAATCCTTACTTGATAGGAGGAGCTCAGTTCCTAGGACTTACCAGGAGAGGAACAATAGTCCACATGATATGGAAAAAATGAGAAAGACTTGCCAGCACCTTTAGAAATTAAAGATGTTTAGTTGTCCCTGGAATATTACCCTCAGTAGTACTGTCCTGCAATGTTGTGTTCTGCCATGCACAAACTTCCCAGTGGAAGTCAAGGAGTTGGTCTCAGCTTCAAACAAATAAGTACTGCTGCAACTTTTTTGTAATCCATCAGAAAATTATTACCTTTATAATTTGTTATTTAGCAGAAGCCTGTCAGCTGGAAGAGGTTTGGATTTTTTTTCTGGGTTTTGTTCTGAGCATGAGGGTTCTGTAATGCAGGGTTCTGCCAAGACTTTTGGCTTTGAAGCTAATTCCCTGTGTGGTCCTTCTGGATGTGCTTGAAAAGCTGCCTTCCTCTGAGGCTGGGGAGGGTTTGTTTGGTAAGGTGAGGTTTTTTGAGGTGTATGGGATAGGAGTAAGGGCATGGATGTCATAGTGGTAAAGCTAATGGTCAAATTTGGCTCCAGCTGTGCAGTTACCAGTGTGATTGTAAACTGAAAGTATAAAATACCTTTAACTGAAGCTCATGAAAAGGTTTCTAAGAAGCAATGTTACAGGGAGGTCAGAAGAAGAGGAGTAGAAGGCTTTGGGTTGACATTTTTTGTTAGATTGGCTTTTAAAGCCTGTTTGGAGTGTAGTGAGTACCCAATGTTTCTCTTATGGGCTCGCACTGCTGCTGCAGCAGGGGTTGGTTATGAGTGTCCTGGTCTGCTCCAGTAAGCTAGATTTCTCTGGAGACTTCAGAGACACTCTGTGAGAGTAACCTCCTCTGAAGGAGAAACCCTTAATACTTGTAATTACAAAGTGCAGTAGGACAGCCACAGACAGGAGGCCTGACAACAGTAGATGGGTGACAGCTACCTCAGTGCTGGTATTCAGCTCTGCCCCAGAAATAGGGAACAACATGATAATACCAAAGACTAGCTTCAATTTCACTTTCTTGTCCTTCAAGACTAATTTCAAAATAAATGTGTAGGGATCCTACTTATTTCCTGATCATTTATAAAAGTTATTTCAATGAAGGATAGTAATTTCTTCTCTTAGCCTAAAACATTCTTCTGAAGATCAGTTATTTCTAATATTTGAAAAATATCTTGAAAAAGAAGTTTATTAGTAGCTGGAGAAACAGTGCAAAAGCTCAACTATGCCTAAAATGTAATATATGCCACATCAGTGCTAATCACTTTGTGCTATGTGGCATGATGCCTTTAATCACCTATGAGAATTTTCAGGAATTGTTAACATTTTCTTTCATTTGTACAGTAATGTCATTCTCTGTTTTTTGAGGAAAGAATAACCCTCTGTTGGCTTTTGCAAATAAATCATCTCTTACTGCACTTAAAACAGAATGATTCCCAAAGGAAGATGAGTGGCAAATCAAACTGGCTGCAAATGAAGATAACCTCTCAGACCAGAGTTACAAATGTTTTATTCAGAGGAACAAAGTGTCTTTATTTTAGCACTTTAATCTATTTTCCTTTCACTTTTTTCTAAATAGTGCTGTCATTCTGAAATGACAAGGATTGATCATTATACTACTGTTGTGTAATTTACCTCATTGCTCCTCTGTATACAGTGTTTGAAAGTTCAAGTCTTTTGATGGGTATAGCTAATACAGAATTTTTAAAGTTTGGGGCAATATATTTCAATTTTTGACGAAAATGCAAACAGTTTGCTACTTGGATGATTAACATTTCAAAAAGAGATGATTAACATTTGCAAAGAATCAAATGTCTTGGTTTTAATTAGTTAAAGGATTGTATACTTGGTGCATCCCAACATGATAGATTTTTCCCAAGTCACCTCTGTAGCTGCTTACTTAAAATTCTGGATGTTGCCTTAATGTGGATAGCTTTTGCAGTCAGTATATTCCAAGTTCACTTAAGTTTTTCTTCTCTGTTATTCTGCCATGAATTATCTGGTGAATAATGTTTTGTAAGCATTGATGTAGTATTGTCATATTTGAACACTATAAGAATGTCATTGTTATGGTTAGATAAAAAAAGACACATTTTTTGGCAAAAGTCCTCCAGATAAGCCAGTATGTTTCAGTGAAACTGCCCTCCACCAGCTGTCATGGATTATGTAGCTGTATTTATACCTGCAGGATTGATGGGGAAAGTTTCATCAGAAAGGAAAAATGAAGCAGGGAAATACTGTATTGTTTTTGCCAATTTCCAAGGCTGAATGAGAGAGAATTGGCTGCTTTTGACTGTAAGCATGAGCTTTTCTATTTATTCCTTCCCTGAACCTGCCTTTGCTGAGTGTATTGGATCACTGTCTCTCTGCCAACACTGCATGTGTTTCCATGTTCAGGAGGATTTTTGATGATCCAGCTCTCAGCTGCCAGAAGTGTAGCCAATGAACTGATGCTCCCAAGGTCATCCTTAATGTGCGTGGGTGTATTTCCTTGCTGTAAACTGTGTTCACAGCCATCCCAGGAAATGGAACTGGCTTTGATTTTTGGCTTTGGCCAGAGCTTCAGACAAATCTGCCTCTTCACTTAAAGCTGGGGAGAGAGAAAGCTAATATATAGAGGGGAAAAAAGAAGCAGAAACAATGCAGTTTATACAGCTGGTGGCTTTAATTAAAATTCCAGTGCAAAGTTTACCAAATGCATGCTTAACAGTTTATGCTAAATTTTAGTAAAAGCATTTTTAAGTGCTCATTTGTTAAGCAGTTGGGTTTTTTTAGGCAAAGAATAGTTGATGCTGGCAATATAGAAGATTCAGCTGTATCTCTGGATTGCAGTTAGCACCATTCTTATGCTGTTGGTTTTATTGGTTTTATAATATTCTGATGCCAAGCAAAGGAAACACTAAATTTAATGAGGCATTTTTAAAAGTGTTTAAAAGCAACAGAAATTCGTGTAAATTAAAATCAGTTTTCTGTAAAGCAAAAGATGAAGATCCCCTTATATATATGCATGTCTGTATATGTGTGAATGTATATTTATCAGTAGAGGACCTGCATTTTTTCTACGAATGCTCATACAGATGAGCATTTCTTTCCTTCTTACTGTCTTTTTTTTTTTATTTTAAACACAAGGTAGTTTTCTTTATTTATAGAGGGCAAGCTTTGTGCTTAGTTTTGCATGAATGGAAGCAGATACCAAAATCATTGCAGTCATCTGACTTTTTACGCCTCTTCTGTGCAACATAGGAAGTGTTTTGGCTGGATTCCCCTGATGTATCAAGTCATGTGGTGCAGGCATCTCTGTTGACATTAGCTGCTCCCTAAAACAGAGCTTTATATTTGTCGGTGTGTTCCCAGCGGGTAGCATATAATATACAAGGAACAGCCTCCTCAGCAGGACACCCAGACGCTGGTAATCGTGTTTATCTCAGTGGTCTTTTGACTACAACTCCTCTGAGAGTCCAGATAAAGCCTAATGTGTCATACACTGTAATATGAACCTTTTGTCAAGAAAGCTCAGAAAGTAAAAAGTAATTGAAGTCCCCAGTGTGATTCTATAGGCAGCTGGGGAGATGTAACCAGACGGCTGTAGGCTGTGTATTGATTTCTCTCTTCTTTAAATTCAGGACCTATGACCATGCCATCACACAGTCAGCAGTACAGAAGGACCATGACCTTGTTCTTGCTGAAGTCAATGGGGGTTTTGCTGTTGACTTCAACAAGAGCACAAGTCTGAGGTGAGAGCCTGCTGTAGATCTTTAATAGAAAATGCCTAACAAGTTTTATTTCTTTGGGATAATATTTAACTATGTAGGTTTCTCTCTCTGACATCTACACAGAAAAGAACGTTCTTCCCTGGAGGAGTTCATTGCAGGACTTAGTGTTGAAGTTTTATACTGCTGCACAACGTTACTCAGGTTCTCTTGTAAGGATTTTATTAATTGGCAGTATTATTTTAGGTGTAATGAATGAAGGATGAAGAGAAATTGTGAGATTTAGTGAAAACTTTTGTCCCAACAGCATAGTATTAGTTATGCTTTTAAAGATGATGAACACTGATGGTTGTGTTCCTGATAATCGGGCCCATTGCTCTGGCAAACAAGTTAAGCATCCCGATGAATCAGAGGTAAGACGCTGGAGAAGTGCATCAAGACCAGAAATCGTTTTCTGAAGAGGGTTTTAATGATTTTTTTTTGCTTTATGAAGACAGGCTGACTCCCAGAGATTTGTCCCTATAATCCTGGGGAAACTTCTTTGCCAGTTAACACAGGAATTCTCCCATATGACCACACGGACACCTGTTTATCTGCAAGAACCAAAAATAAACCCCTGGCAGAGATATGATCTATTGAGGGAGGAGCTGAGAGCTGATTAGGTGTTTTAATATTTCTCTAGCTATACTGGCACTTATACATGAAGGGTCTAAATATGCCACCTGAGAACTGATAGAATTGAGAGCAGGATGGTTACAATGAGATCAAAATGAAACTGAGGTCCTTACCCTGTTGGTAAGAGTCTGGGGCCATGTATGACTACTTCATTGAATATGGTCCACAGTTGCAAATATTGTTCATATCACACTATATGGGTGTTTTTAGATGGAATTCATACTTTCATAGTCTGTCTTTATTTGGCTGCATACAGACTTCCTTTCTGATTTTATGGTGATCACAACAAAAGGTTGAATACACAGTCTCCTCTGTATCTTGCTTCACTTTTGTATCATTTGGTTACTTAGTTCATTCCATCTATTGCCTTCACATCCAGTTGGGGCAGCTTCTCAATGAGCAACCATCTTTTGTGATTAAATATCCTTTTGTGGAGCTTGGATTCAGGCGCTTCTGCAGTTTTTAAGGATAACTCTGGAGAAAAACTAGATAAAAGCCAGCTGCCTTGCCCCACGCAGTCTATTAGTTTGGTTTGTACTTTGAAAATAGCTTGTCAGAAGGATTAGAACTTGATTTTTACAAAGAATAAATGGAAGGGGGGAAGGCAGGTCCCAGGACTGTGCTGTGCCAAATAATGCAATGCTAATATTTCATATTCAAAATAGTTTGCTTTAATCACATTTGCAGTTATCAGAAGGACTGAGTAAAACATGAACAAGTATTATATCCTAATGCTGCTCCTCGTCAGTAGGAGTTGATGCTCTATTTTTCCTTTCCTTACTCTTCCTGGTTTTTTGAAGAAGGTAAATACCATTCTAGTTTTTCATTTATTGGAGAAAGTCAGCAGGTGTATGCTAAGTGACTTGCCCAAGACATGCAACCTGTCTGTGCTACAGGCTTGAACAATAACTGGATTGTCTTGTGTTCTTTATTGCATGTATTTGTGAGAAGTACTTCCTAAGCTGCTTGAAAGGAAATGCACGGAGGATGGGTCTTCCAGGCTTGTTTATCCATAATAATATTTGCCTTTTGAATACTAATTTTTCAAGTTTTCATAAATGAAAGAGAAAATAATGAATAAAGTAACCTTGTAAAAATAATTTTCCAGGTTTTGAAAGAAGTGGAAAGTCCACTCTGAAAAATTCTGGCTGTTCAGAAATCCAGTTCAATTTCAGTAGCCGTCTCTGATCCACAGCTTTCCAGTTTTGCTTTAAGGCTGTGAAGTTATTGACAGTCCTACACATCTGTGAAAGGATAACTAAATGAATTGTCATTAAGGAGTGTTGAAAGAAGTGATTGTCATTGAAGAGTTAGGAAAATGTTAATGTTAGGATTGACAAGGAGGTAATTATACTTCAGTAGCTTTGTATTCAATTGATGTTTACTGGCAGGAAATCTGGAAAGTATTTCAGAGGCCTGTGGCCTGCCTCCTCCTTATTTACATTTTCTGTCTCTTCTCTGCCCTCTGGTCCTATTTGTCCCTTTCATCTATGCACACTTGTGAGGGGTATTCATTTGGGAGGGGTGGGTTTAAAAAGATGCGACCCTCTTTCTCCTTTCACTGGATGTAAAAGATTTTTTCATTCCAATTACAACTGAATTCAGTTCACTGGAATTCATTATTAATTATAAAAACAATATGGGCCCTATTCTTACATTTCATGTACTTTCTGTGCCTTTGGTTTCCTGTGTCAGGGTCAGGGGGACAGTTCTCTGTTTAAATTATGAAATGTTGGGGTCCTCTCCTCTCAAATGCCTGAGTGTTTTTAAGGTACTTCTCAGAAAACTGCAAGCACTGGGCTTATTTCCCACAAGGAGCTAAAAACAGCAGAGGAAGGAATGACTGGGGGCTCGGTGTGATGGGTTTGGGTTTATTTATTGATTAAAGTATTTTAAGGCTGAAGTTTGCCATGACTGGGAAGTTGCATGTTCCATCTGGTCCAAAGCTAGAGGCTCTGATACCTCAAGAACCTTCCCATGTCCTATCCCCATGTGCCTGGGAATTCATGCCATTACCTTGTACGAAGGACATTTTTGTAGCATTGTGTGAATGAAAAGGGTTTTTTTTCCAGAGCCATCTATATATTCCTCTATTGGAGGTTTTGAGGTCTTGCAGCTGCAAGATGTGTTTGGGCCAGTACCAACAGCAAAAGAATTGGAGATAATTTTATATATTTAACACCAATACTGCCAGCCTATTTATGGAGGAATTACAACAGTTGAATCTTGCTTCTAAAGTGCCTGAGTAGAAGATGCAGGTAATTGTCTCACTGTTTAGTGTACCGAGCAAATTATGTACTTGCTGTGGTACAACGGTCCTTTCTGGGAATCTAAATGGCAATGGGAATGCCCCTGTGACAAATGGCCTCTTCAGGGGAGGGAGCTTCTCTAGGTTGCTCTCCAAAGGACAGCTGCTTGAGCAGGAGAGACCCAAAAGGCGCAAAATGTTTGAAAGCTGTAGAGCAATTCCTGACAGTGACACCTTCCCAGGCCGCTGCTCCTGGGGATGTTACTGGTGAGGAGAGGGAAGAGCTGGTGCTGTTGCTGTGCTCTCATCCAGCCAGTCGCTAAAGGGCTCCTGCCTGTGCTGTGGCAGGATCTGTTTTTTCTCTCAATGCAGAGCAGCTTCAGTTCCCTGCTTTAGCGATATGAGATCTTACCTTTTTCCTCGGAGTGCCAAAAATGAGCAATGTGGTTGAGTTTGGTATTTATTTGGTACCAGCGCTGCAGAGACCATTGAGGTAAAGCTGTCTCAGTCCTGAGGATTTGAGTCCTCTTCAATGTGCATCTCCTGTGGCAGAGGTTGGCTCTTGCTGCATTAGGGCTGGTGGACATAGGAGACAATGTCCTTGGCCTTAGGAACTGGGGTTTGAAAAACAAATGCTGGACCATGCTGAGCACCTGCTATATCTGTCAGTGGTGCCTGCAACTCTCCATAACTGTCCTTAGCAAAACAATCAGCTGGCAATTTACCAACAGAAATAGCTGCAGTGCTAATTTTTAGAGGTGCTCAGCACCATTTGCTCTCATAGGACTCACCTTATTGAAGAGAAGGTTAAGTGGCTATTTAATCATGGTCTGTAAGTACCCACTGAGGGATAAGATGTCTGGAGCAAAGGACTCTTTAGCTAGCAGGCAAAGCCAGAGGATCCAGTGGCTGAGAGTTGAAGTCAGCAAAGATCAAATGGGAAATGCAAGGCGTATTTTTAAGAGAGGGTAATTAGTCCTTGGAACAACTTGCTGGTGGATGTGGTGAAGCTGTCTATCACTGTAAGCATTTAAATTGCATCTTGTGCTCTATTGTCATCACAAGTAGTTGGGCTAGACAGAATGGCTTGGCGGGGAGGAACACTGTGACCTGTGTCATGCAGGAGGTCATCCGAGATGGTAATGTAACCCTTCTGTCTGTAAAGCAATCCACCTGGAGTCCAGGATGCTTCACAGAACCCAGCATGAGAGGAGGATTCCTTACAGCACCTCTCCAACTTTCACAATTGGTTTTCATTCCCTGGTGAGCCACAAAAGCCTCTATGTGTGCAGAAGATGTGTAAGCCCTATGGACTGACAGTTACATTACCGAGCTGGGGGTAAAAATTTAAGTCCCTGATCTGAGTCAAGCAGGACAAGCTTTTTTATCGAAAGCTGCAGAATTAGACAATGTATAGGATTGAGTCCAGTCCACCCCATCTTCTTAGCAGCTCACCTGTTGACTCAAACACTTTAGATCTATATCCCTGAAAGCTAGTTTGAAAAAGTGTGTTTCTATGAAATTATTCAGCTCCAATTAAATGTGATATTTTTATTAAAATTTTCTGTTAGATCGTGTGCTCAGGACCTGTGAAAATCAGCTTTGAGCAAACAGGAAATGAAACAATTCCATCATGGTTTGGGCTGGAAGAAATTTCGCTGTTGCATTGAAGATATAATGCCACCCTGCAAGTGAAGAATTAACCATGACAATCTACTTGAGGGGCAGGAGGAGACATTTTCTTGTGGTTTCAAAAGAGAGAGGCCAGCTGGGGCAGGTAGTGAAAGGTCTTTCAGTTGCAGAGTGCACTGTGAATTAAGATGCTGAAATCATGGGAGAGAGGCAGTTGAGGAGGAAGGGCAAGTGTTATGCTTGCTGCCTGGGCAAGCTCCCCAGCTGGGATCACTGGACATGGCTTATCAGGCTGTGCCACAGATGGGATCAGATCTGTATGTGCAGCACTCTTGTCCATCCAGAAAACAGAGCCAGAAGTTGAGAACAGAAAGAAAGGCCGAGATCGTACCTTCTTGCTCCCTAGTTTATGGGCAGCTCTACACTAAATTACTGATGATATGTGATTGTTGGACTCCATGTAAGTGCTTGTGTGTGTTGTTCTGTGGGGTGTTTTTACAAGGTGGTTGCCTAGATGTTGGTTTTGGTTTATTTGATGGGTTTTGGGTTGCTTTCCTGATGCTGACAAAACATCCGAAGTCTGAACTCTGAACCCATAGCAGGAAGGATGGTTTCTGCTTGCAGCATGATATTTGTTAGCTCTCCTGTGATGACAGTAGTCACCCTACAGATACACTCTTTTTCTGTTGGTGAACCACTGTGTTTGTCCCTGTATCTGAAATCTTGGTTCACATGACTGGCACTTCAATCAAATACACTTGGTGGGTCAGCATTGCCCAGGCTTTAGTAATACATCAGACACATAAGACACTCCCACATCCCCAAAAAGTGATACAAGGATGGGGAGAGAAGTTAAAACTCAATTCCAAGACAGGCTGAAGGGAAAAAGCGTAGTCTGGGCTCCTCAGCATTTCGTTTTTGTCAGTCTCTGCTGTTTGCTGCCCATGGAGGGCTTAGCTCCACAGGAAAAGCTTTTCTTTATCAATGTTGCCACAGAGCACAGGGGTTTGCTTCTAAAGAAAATCAAGAGGTTTTAGAGATGTAAGCTTTCTCTTGAATCTACTGTCACTTGTATGTTTCACTGTTAATACTAATAAGTTAATACTTTATATGCCTGGAAACAAACGCTTTTTCATTAATACTGAGAAGGTCTGGAGGCTATTCGATTTGTATGCTTGCTTGATGAAATTACAGTATATCAGTGGTCAAAAGGATGTTACATGGTAATTTACATGACAGGGCAAATCGGAGAGCAGTTTTAGCTGACACGCCTGGTAAAATGTGCAGTGGTTACAATATTTTTGGTTCCTTAATTTGTCTCTGAGGTATTACATGGGTTTTGATTTTGCACAGGCAGTTTAGAAGTGAAATGTTTGGATTTAGTCTTTTGAATTGTTTGGTATGCGATCTTTTTTCCTGCATATTTTAAGCATGTCTGAAATAATTTGTAAACTTTACAAAACAATTTAGAAACTTGATGTGGAAGGAAAGTATAGCCCTCGATAGCTGGATGATTTTGGACAATAACTTTTGATGCAAGATTTGTCCTGTGATATTCAGAGAGGAGTGACAGATGTCCATGCATCACAGGAAAACTCTATTGTGGTCTCTATGTCCAGTTTGAACTAAATTTTGCCAAATCTGGCTTTTTTGTTTTGTTTTGAGAACAGCCATATTGCTTAGCAGCACACTGCTTTGGCTCCTTGTTGAATGCAGTCTGACCTTTTTGAATAAGATGTGACAAGTGTAACAAGGTATAGCAATAACAGAAGATCAAAACAAGTGCCTTCAAAGCTTGGACTGGAAGTCCCCAAAGAGGTCTGCAGTTTTTCCATCCCCCTTTCACAAACAAATATTAGAATAAATTGTCCAAGTAAAGTGTGCCAAGGGGAAGGGGGCATGTTCTTCACGTTGAAGAAGAAGAATATGCACTCAGTTGCAGTCGGGTAATCACAAGTAATTTGGACTAGCATCTGGTGTTTTATATGTGTGGGCTTCATCTGCAGCTATTACCATCAGGGGATTGGGGTGGAGAGGGAAGGAGGGAGAAAGGACTAGACTTGATTGGTTTCTGTGTTTTGGCTAAGACAATTTAAACTTTGTGGAAGTCATCTGCTTTATTTCACAGAAACAAAAAGCAGATGGGGAAGAGGATATAAACCAGAGAACAGTTAAGGTGCAAGGTTAACAGGAATAGCTGTGTCTGCTGTTGGGATACCTGCATATTTCTTTGAATAACATAATAAATGATCAAAAAAAGAGGTGTAACAAGATGTGTATTCATTAGCAGTTCTAATTGTTCTATCATTGCCTTCGTACCACATTAGCAGAAAAAGATTTATGTTTGCTGACGTACACTGAAAAAAAAAAAAAGCTGGATCAGCAGTAATAGGATAAACGGATCTGTTTTGAAATACACGAAAAATATTATAACACTGCCAGTAGCATCATTTAAGTGGGTGTTTCCATTTTAAAGCTGACTGGGGGAGAGTTGCTTCTGCCAACAGAAGCTTGAGTAGACTTAACCCATCCCCTGCGAGACTTGTAACTGGAATTGCTTTGCCTGAGTGCCCCGTGCCAGCCGCATCAAAACGGTGAAGTGAACCGTCTGGGTGAACTATAGGGGCTGCTGGTGAAAGCTTTGCTGACCTTATTTCAGCAAGAATGTCCTCTGATTTGGGAAAGAGAGAGAGAAAAGTATTTCTAACCCTTTCTGTATCACAAGACCAGGTTGCTGTTTAGCTGCATCTTTAACTACACGAGTTAATTGAGAAGAAAGCAGCTACAGTCATGCTCTCATCTGATGCCAGGCTAAGTACAGCATTGGAGTGACTCAAAGCAATAAATTGCCAGTCTGCTCATAATTCAGGTTTGAATAATTTGCACGTTCATTTGAGAAGGATCCTTTGGATCTCAGCTGTAAAGCCCTGGGTGTTCTTGCAGCTTTAAATACAATTTGAAGGAAAGGAGCTCAGAACATTAGGGTTTCACAAACAGTGAAATAACCAATGTCAGGTAGTTTCTGTAAATAAATACTGGGGTTTTTTTCTGGGTAGGTGATATATAATGTTGCCATTCTTGGAAGTGGCCAAGGTCAGGCGGGATGGGACTTTGAGCAACCTGGTCTCGCTCTCCATCATGAGATGCTTGTACCCTTCATCACAAACTTTCTGGGCTATTTATCCCATAAAAACCACAAGTTTATGGCCTCAAACACAGGCTTGCATCAGAGGGGGGGGCTCAGGTGAGACTTAGCCACCTCCAGCCCCATGCAACACTGTCATCTCTCTGCCAAGCCCAGTACAGGTTTTACCTGCAGTGGTTAAACCCTTCCAGCACCCTGCGCTGCTCAAGTCACTCAGACATTTTGGCATTAGTGTTTCTACAGAACTATAATGGGAAACATTTAGTGTCAACTTCTTGCATTATGTTTGCTCAGTCATATGCAACAAGGCTTTGGGTAAGAAATTTTTTTTGTATCTTCATAATAACTGCATATCTGTGTGTGTGATGAAGAATGGAAGCACATGTTGAGGCAAGCAATCAGGCACACACGCGTACATGCGCGCCCTGCACGTGTATATATGCACACATATACTTTTTTTATGTTCTGGTATCATCATGATATATTTTGTAGAGATACTTGCATAGTTCTGGACTAAATACTGTCTTTTTGCTAATGTTCTAATAATATTTATAAATGTAGCCACTGAAGTATGTTTTCAGATGACATCTAAGTAGTTATTTGTGTGTCCGCTAACATTTTATGTGCTTAGACTATTTTAATGACAGTTTTCCAAATACATGTGCATAGCTATTTCTTCACTATTCACTATTTAACTTCTTAATTTAAGAAAATTAAGGAGTTAAAAAATAAATTTAAGAATCTTCTGGTGTTAGAAATGTATTGATTTTTCTCCAGTACTCCCACAGACTTCAGTCGACAATTTCTAATGAAATGCAAACGTTCAGTCTCCATGTTCATTGTGAGAATTAAATATAAATATGACACAAAAGTGTTTAATTCTGGTATTGTTTAAGCTCATCTTTTCTCTAATACCAATAGAAATAGAACATTTCCACTGGTGTCCAGTGCTTTGTAACTTTTTTTTGTGCAAGCATAGATTTTTGGTGGTTTTTATGTTAAAATATTAGCAGATGTGTTTGCTACTATGGAAATACTGGTTTTTTTTCTGGCAGTTACACAAACTGAAATGTTTCAAGATGAAACATTTCAAAACTATGGGAAGCTTTGGAAAAAGCAACCAAATTTCTTGTTAGTCTTTGCAAACTTGATGGTGTAAAATGCGAATAAAAATAAGAATAAGAATAAATGCTATTATTCTGCTTTGATAGGATATGCAACTTGTGTGCATTTCCTTAGTCAAAGACATTTTTAGTGGTCAGTACTAATTTCATTTATATTGTAACAGCTAAATTATAAACCTAGGACACAATTCACATTAATTATGTCTCAGATCAAGCCCCAGTTTTGGTAGGAATTACCAGGATGACAATCACAAGTAGAGCTTATGGTTTTTGTGTTAAATTTTTTTTGGACTCTGGCTGTTCTGGGAACCTGGATATTAATTCCTGAATTACACCTGTGTAGTGATAAAAATTGATTCTGTACATGTGGCGTCTTTAAACCCATGAGTAACCTGCACAATGGAAAGTACACTGAGAGTCAGATGGAAAAATCCCACAAGTCTGAGGAGGGAGAAGGAGGCAAAATGTTGTCAAGATGTGGGATGGGGTGATTTCTGATTAATTTTTTTCATATTTTCTCTATTTATTACGTGAAAGGCAGTACCTTGTTAGACCTGGCAACTCAGAAAATTATTTTCCAGTAGAAAAAGGGCTACATTTACTGAGTATGGGTGAAAAGACCATTGTTAAATTAATCTAATTCTGCACAACACAGAGTTCATTCTCTTTCAGGAGAATTTTAGAAACTGGCTGGATTTCAAGCAATGTTTTAATGCAACTTTTTGGCTGCCTGCCTCCTTAGAAAATCAAGGGCCTCTGCTCAATAACTGAGTGTAAATACAGTCAGTGCAGTAGGCCTTTGTTTCAGTCATGCAGAACCAATTTCTAGTTTGATGGTATCACTGTTGCATATTTTTAATTGAAACTGTTGTGAGAAATACTGATGTAAATCCTCATTATTATTCTGGCTTTCCCCTGTAAGGTTATGGTGCTGTCTGACTTTGATATTGCTGTGGTCACCAGCACTTATATTCAAACATAGACATATCCTCCAAGTTTGGGAATTGGGATAAGAACTACCTTCCCATGATTAAAACCAGAGTACCAGAGAGTAACCGTGTATTCATTAGCCTGTTAATGAAATGCTTCTGCTAATGCCAATTGTTATAAAGATTTTATAGGTTTAACATGGGGCTATGGCACAACCCCAGCAGCCTTCAGTGCTCTTACTGAATCTAAATATTCATCTTGGCAAATACGCCTGATGTTTATTCCATAGTGATGATTTCCTCTGCTGCCCAACAAAAAGAAGTGAGCCTCTAGTGTATGTTAAACACACCCTTCAAAACAACATTTTTAAAATAGCAAGTATTCCTTGAAAGTCTGGTTTTCTTCCTCCTTAAAATTAACAGTTCCCATTAATAAGGCATCTCTTTTATAAAGAGATTCTTTTAATCAGTAGTTCTTTCTGTCAGTGGCTCTTGTACAGAGAGTTAGATGCTGAAAAAAGGTGTCAGCGTAGTTGAATTATAAGTCACAAAAAGTGAAATAACTCATACTGTGTCTATAAAGTTTGTGTTTGGAAAATTCATCCTTCTGACCCTAAATGGTACCTGACTCCCAGGAGGAGGGTGAAAGTCCTAAACAGTGAATTTAGAAAATTAATGCATTCATAGAGAGAGGAAAGTTTCCTTTTCCACCAAGGGTCAGATTTTGAAATCCATCTACAGCTTTTGCTTGGCCTTGCATTTGAAATGGTTATCTGAGGTTTATCTTGGTGACCTCTTCCAGCCTCTTCAGTCTTACAGATATCTCGGGAAGAATTTCAAATACAGTTCTGCAATACCATTGCTATTCAGGGAAATATGACTTTTTTTAAAAGGTTTTTAAAGGTTGATGCTGAAGCAAAGGCAAGACAAAAGGATGTAAGCTGTTTGCTGAGTGTCGCTATTTTGAGGAAATTTTTTCTGGTCTGTGTATTTTCAGACAGCCCCTGAGGGGCTTGGGGGATAGATGTGTTCCATGACCTGTCCCAGTGAGGAGCCCAGCACACTGAACGCTTTGCCCCTTTTTTAAAGGGATTGGACTAAATGGGTTAATTTTTCTTCATGTATCTATGGTCATGAAAGTAAATCTGGTCCTTAAGTGATTCATAGCTCTTCTCTGTACTGTTGTAATCTCTCAGCTCTTTATGAGGTAAGGTGATAGAAATTAGTAGCAATATTTAGCACAAGTGATGACAGCTACAATGCTTTAATATCAAAACATCTCACTTCCTTTGGTCCTCAGTGCCTACCACATGGTTGTTGTATTGTCTTATTTGATTTTGCCATGTAACAAACGTGGAATTTTAGAACTGATGCAAGGTTATAAGTAGTTGAGTTTTATGTTCACCTTTGGTTCACCTTTCTTTTTAAACCAATCTTACTGTGTCTGCTCAGGGCAGATCTGGTTATTCCCTCTACTTTTTAATGCTTATATGGTAGTTAATGTGTTTTTGTCACTTCCTACTTCTTGCTCTTTACTCTGTAAATGTATTTAAGCTATGAAAATCCACCTGTAGCACTTTGCCATCCTAGTCACTTTAAATGGGTGACATTCCCTGTTGGAAAAGTAAATTTCTAGGTTTTCTGTGTGCTGACTGAGTAGTTAAATATTTGAATGTTCTCAATATTTAATCAATTAGCATTTTCAAAGGCACACAAAAAAGCTGGCAATCCTCTTGTTTGTTTATTAGTAGTAGGCTCAGGTAGGGTGATTATATGTTGTGTCACTAGCAGCCTGAAAGGAATATTTGGGAAGACTCTGAAATGTAAATTTGGTGAACAGTGTACCAGAAGGCAACAAAGATGGGGATTATAGGAAAGAATTTGCAAGCAAAGGCAGATTAAAGGGACTTTGTTTTACTCATTAGTTTCTGTTCCTTCAGGAGATCAGCTACAAATCACCTGAAAAGCTCAAGAGTCCACTTGCAGGCTCTGTGCACTTGAAACTGTGTTGAGTTTTGCCCTCACTTCTCCCTCGAAAACTAAATTAATTGGATAGAAAAAGTATGACTGCTTCATGCATGCTGATGGGTCATATAGAGTGCTACAAAAAGTGTGCAGATCTACCTTTTTAGCTGTCTTCCAGTATTGTTTTGTAAGGAAAACATGGCCCAAACTCTGCCCTGGCTCACTAGGGCCAGGGCTCTGGGTAGACTATCTGGGGCAGTATGTTGCTCTGAAATTTGAGTAGTAGATACCTAGGAAAATACTCACTGATGGCAATTTCATGGGTGGACTCAGCTTCCATGGGCTGTTTTAGGCAGCACAAGATAAGAAGGACATAAAGCTGTTAGCATCCAAAGGAAGGCTACAAAGATATGGTGAAGGGCCTTGGGGGAAGCCATATGAAGAGTGGCTGAGGTCACTTGGTCTGTTCAGCAGCCTGGCGAAGAGGAGACTGAGGGGAGACATCACAGCAGTCTCCAGCTTCCTCTCATGAGGGGCAGCAGAGGAGCAGGCACTGATCTCCCTGGGGGGAACCAGTGATAGGACCTGGGGTGAATGGCCTGAATTTGTGTCAAGTCGAAGGAGAGTGGGCGGGATGTTAGGAAGAGGTTCTTCCTGCAGAGGGTGCTTGGGCACTGAACAGGCTCCCCAGGAGAGTGGTCACTGCACCGAGCCTGCTGGATTGCCAGAAGCATTTGGACAACACCCTCAGGCACGTGGTGTGATTCTTGGGGTTGTCCTGTTCAGGACCAGGAGTTGGACTTGATGGTCCTTGTGCGTTCCTTCTATCTCAGCATATTCTGTGATTCTTAGTAGGAAAAGCAGTGTCGGGATACGAATAACTTACAATGCCTGGGGCCTTGCAACCCTTTCTCCTTTTGTCTCCTGGGTACCCGTGGGCTGGGAAATGTATTTGCCTTCTGTGGTCTCTATGGGTACGTAGTTTTAAGTTGGAACAAGCTTTACTCTTCACTCTTTTTCCCCACTGAAGCCTTTGGCAAAGATCCCTAACATCTGTAGGCAGTGCTAGGTCTATTTTCTAGGAAGTGTTTTAAGTACCTTAGTTAATGGTGTGAGGAAGGAATTTTGCTTCTAGCTCCCAGGAGCTGCCAGAATGCCACAGCACAGAAAACCCAGTAGGCCTGAAATCTCCTTTCCAGCTCAGCATGGTGATCAGGCAAAGTCTCATGGTGATCAGGCAAAGTCTCATGTTGATCACTGAGGAACATCCAATTACAGGACAATTTTCCTAATTCCGTCAAAAGTAATTTATCCAATGGCTTGGCCAGCAGTGTAAGTACAGTTTGAGATTCATATTAGGTAATCTGAGCAGACAGGTAGAACGAATTAAAGAAATAACATGGTGGCATGGGGTAGGTTGGTGGAGCGTAGCTTCTGCTCCCTCATTCCCCCTCCAACTGTGTGAGCGCCTGTCTGAATTGTTCTAGACATTTTGAGCCTCATATTTTGCTTTGCACTACTCCTACTTTCATCAGGTTTCACTTGGCAAAGACTTGTTGGGACTCCTCAAAGCCTAATCTGTAGGGAGACAGGAATGACCAGTTTATTTCCTTGGTGATTTTTTTTTTTTTTAATTATAGACTTTTCTCTTGCATGTGGCTTCCCCTTGCCCTGCAGCTCAGTCTCTGATTCTGCACTAAGACTAAAATCCTTCATCATTACAGAAATAGCAAATTCTTCATTGTGAGGAATTACTCTAGGGTCTGCCAGAGTGAAAATTGCATGTTAATAAGTTTGATGTGGATCGTGTTCTGCAGTGATCCCTAATGATTTTTTCTTTTTTGCATCCCTATTTTAACTCTGAATGCAATTTGTGTGGAGGAAGAAGGGCTGCCATTCCGTGCAAGACACACTTGCAAAACATTTTGTGCCTTATTGTACTAGGACATGCAAAATACTTCAGGGTTGTTTTCTTTCATTAAAAAGCAGTTATTGTATGCAAAATTTGAAATTTGTGTGATGATTAACTTTTTTGTCTCTGTGTTATCAAATTAGCACATCCTAATATACTGTAAGTGCTAATAAAGTGTCTGTTGCAAGATGTAGCAAGTGAACTTAGTATTTCAATTCTCTGCCTTGCATTTGGTAATGTAACAGAAAAGGTCTTGAGCACATGGCTCCTTATGCTTGAAATAAAAATAAAATCTTTTATTCAACATTCAGAAGATTGACTCTCAAAAAAAAGGTTAAAACAACTTGTTACGAAAATACTAGCTGCTGAGAAAGAGAATAAACATGTCATTAGGTTTTCAAAAATGTTAACCATAGTTTGCCCTTAACACTGTAATTGTCATTCACATTCTTTTCTGTTGAAAAGATTTTATTTGTCTAATGTATTGACTTTATGCCTGCAAATTATGCTTTTTGCTGATAATAAAGATGAAATTCATGAAATCTGCCAGTAAGAGACATATTTGCAGGCAACAGTCCCATGCAACACTTTAGTATTCAATTTAAAAATAAAAACTAGAAGTCAAATAATTGCAGATTATGATAGCACAGCAATTTACATTGGGCGTAAATTTGGTTACATGCACTTTGACTGTTAAATACTGATTTTGGATCTAGATTGTTCATAACACAATGTTTTCCCGCCTGCTGTCATGTGGCCAGGAGTTTGTAGGAGAAGCCTAGGGATGGGGTTGGGACTAGTGCAGAGCTCATAAATACAGCAACATGATTTGGTTTTTAATTGCATTGGAACTTATGGAATTTTCACTAAATTTATACTGCTGCCAGAATGCCATCAGGCAGTGAACTTACAAAGGCTTTTACATGATGTCTGGACTGCAATGGATCTCTCAGACTTTAGTGATCTAGCATTTTTTTCTGTGTGAAGGCAACAATTTGGTCACCCCAGGACACTGGTATACAAACTCTTCTTGGGGTTTCAGTTGATTCAGTGCTTCAGGACAGAGAGTAACTGGCCAGCTTTCTCAAAAGGCTTTTGCCATTTTGAAGTATGGGATAACCCTCTTTGTGTTGAGATCTTTCAGAGTAAAGCAGCGTTATAGTCAAAGATCACAATCATCCCTCTAACTCCACTGACAGGGTTTTGGGGATCTTAACATCTGTTGTCTAACTCTTCCCAGTAATTTTGGCACTGAGCAGGGCTCTGTGGTGAGAAGAAGCATAGTGCAAGACACAAATAATCTGTATTTGTGAGCCATCCATAGACCCTTGCATCTGACTCATGGCAGTGCTGTCACAGACTTGCTATACTTGCTTTTTGTTCCCATTATTCACAAAATAAATTATCTTAGTTTCAATCCATCTGTGTTGGAAATGTCCACAAAACTTCCTCCAACATGGACAGAACAACAAGCTTTGCATTTGCATCAAGGCAGCTGGTCCTCAAAATTTGCCTTTCATTCAGTGCTTTGAGTTTTGAAATGAAAATACAAAGTCTGCTCCCTGACAGCTGGTGAGGGTATTCTTTGTGATGGCTTGGAAAGTCCTGGACTCTATAGATGTAACTGAATGGGGCATGTGGATGGTTCTAAATGATTCTGCTAAAATTGGTGCTTCTAGTGCAGATAATAAAAATTATATAATCCCAGTCAATAACTACTTGTCTTGAACTGAAGGACTATCTGTTTTGGATTATTTTTGTAGTAGGAATTATGATTTCTTTTCCCAAAATACTAATCAGGTTTTTTCAAAGGGATGGTCAAATGATGGGGAAAAAATTACATCTTCAGAGACATGATAGCACAAATACTTGTTTCTACTGAAGGTCAACAGTCTCTTTTTGCAAACACATTTTTTAATGTGTTTACCATACTGGCAACCTTTCATGTGTGTTACATGGTCAGTCCCTGGTGTCTGAACCCTATAATTAAGCATCTGTCAACACTGTAACCATGACATGTCATCATGTCTAGGCTGGCATTCTTTTTCATGTGCTCCAAATTTTTTAGCTTTAAATCTCATTCTTCTAGCTGTATAGTGTTGTTTCTCGATGATTTGCAATGTAATTATGCATAGCAATACAATATTGTTTTGAAGTTGCTAAAGAGTTTTTTATAAATCAGTTTATCTAGTCTAATAAATCAGATGGTGGACAATGCATTGATTTTGGTTTATTCAGTTGAAAATTTGATTCTTTGTAAGCGATGGGAATGCTCTTATGCTAGCTAGTGCCCAAGAAGAGGAATACTATCCTTCATCACGGAGTTAATTAATGGCAGTTTACATTCTATCAGGGGGACTGGCCCAGTGTTGTTAATCATGTCAAGCTTCTCTGATTTATGTGTAGTGTAACACTTTTTTGATGTAAGGCTGATGATCTGTTTCAAAATACAGTGGTCCAAGGATGGGTATAAAATTACTAGATGGGTTTGAATGACTCACTCTTATTTTGCTGCTGTTGTGCTACTCAAAATTTGGTACAATGCTTCTTCAGAAGGGTGTGTGGTACAGTTTGTTTTATTTTAAAATAGTGTGAAAGCGATGGTAAAATTAAATTCAGTATTAAGTTTAAAATTCAGCTCAATACTGAACAATGTCACTTTCAAATTCTTGTACTTGCATCTGTTTGATTCTGATAGAATTGAAATATAAAGACATGGTTATGTGCTCTGCTGGATATACGGAGTATTTACAGTTGAGCGTCCATTTCAGGATGGGGATGAAATCTATGGAACTGACTGGTTTCCATCTTATTCTGTGTCTGATTTTTTTTTCTTCCACATAAACAAAAGAAAAAAGTAAAATACTTTTCCCTTTGGTTGGTCTGGTATACAGATACTGTTTAAAGTAATTGGCTTTATGTTTGAATATCACATCTGTGTGAAGAAACAATGCTTTAAGATGCATAACCATGCTGACTTCAAAGCATTAAAGAAAACAGTATCCTGCCTGGTTACTTAGTACACTGCCCTGCTTTTAGCCTAGCATAGCTCTGTTTTCTCTGCAACAGATTTTTGGGCTAAGGTGGGTAAAGAGCATGTGAAATGTGATGGGACATCGGACCCAGATCTGAATATGTTGGTGGCTGCCAAAGTTGGTCATGTCCAGGGTCACTCTGGGTCCTAGTGGCCCTGTCTGAGACACAAAGTGAAGTGATTTTTCTCTTGCCTTACCAGCCAGGAAATTATCCTGTGGAGGTATTAATTGAGCCCAGAGAATTGACCTCCTGCTCTTTAGAAGGAATATCAAGTCACTGGTTAATAGTGTTGTATGCTTCCACTAACAAGGAGGTTGATTTAAAGTCTTTTCATTTGGTGTTCTCATGTGGACCTACATCCAGGAGACTTGGCTGAGAAAACTGCCAAGCTAAAATGGAAATAAATATACACTAAGAGGGAATAGCAGCGCTATAAAAATATTCATAATGTCTGAGTTTAAATAACACAGTGCAGCATCTTTCGGTGGGTGCATATTGTGTGTAATAAAGTAAACATTCTAGGTTAACTGCTGTAGGTGGAGGTTATATGCCAATGAAGCAAACCCTTCTGTCCTTCCTGTAACTTATTTACATGGCAGAGCCTGACGGATGCAATCCTGCTGCATCACTTCACACGACACTATTGTGCCCTTGGGAGCAGAGGTTCATCTGTGCGGTTTAAAGGGAAGAAAATGCCTCTGCACATGCATCATCCCTCTTGCAGGGCACACGGTGATTGCAGCAGAGCTGTAGTGGTGGAAGCCTTCCTCTGCTATGGACACAGGCTGGGAGAGTTGGGGCTGGAGAGGTTTCCAGGGAGACCTTTATAGCAGCCTTCAGTACCTAAAGGGGCTGCAAGAGATCTTTTTACAAGGGCATGATGTGATAGAACAAGGGAGAATGTCTTCCAAGTCACAGAGCGCAGGTTTAAATTAGATAATAAGAAAAATTGCTTCACTGTGAGGGTGATGAGGCACTAGCACAGGTTTCCTAGAGAAGCTGTGGGTGCCCCATCCCTGGAAGTGTTCAAGGCCATGTTGGATGGGGCTTGGAACAAGCTGGTCTAATGGAAGGAGTCCCTGCCCATGGTAGGGGAGCTGGAACTGGATGATCTTTCAGGTGCCTTCCAATCTAAACCATTCTATGATGATAGGTGACGTCTATTCTGATGGCAATTACCTTTACAGCATGCTGCCTCGTTTCTGAATTATTTGCCTTAAGTATGTAATAGCTTGCTTCAACAAATGCGTTATTCTCTACTGATGTTTGTTTTCAATTTTTTTACTTCTCCTAAATCTTCCACACCCCTTATTCTCTCACTTCAATGTAGCTTAGTTATAAAAGTATGCAACTATAATAATCTAGTAATAGACATGCAGTAGATACTCTTGACTATTTCCTAAGACAGTACATGATTATTTCCCACTCTTCGTTGTAGGGATAGCAAATAGAGAGCAAATAAAGCCTTGTTGATGGCACTCCTTAGGCATACTATGTGCATGTTTGCAGGGAGGAATAGGTGGATGTGCAGATTTGTGTGGGTGTTCTTACTCTGCACAAGATCAGCTGCTTTAATTGCTCACTCTCCTTCATTCATCTTCCTTAAGATGCTGAATCAAAATCCCATTCCTCTGCTAATCTCTCTCCACATCATATATTAGATTCCATAACTGGTCCATAATTTCTACAAGAACTAACAGATCGTCAGACACTTGCAATAAAAGTGCTGTTTCATTCCAGTTGACTACACAGCACAGTCATACAGCCTGAGTATCAAAAAGCTTTGAACTGGCTCATGGAAAAGGGAGCAGCAAGAAAACGTGCCGAAAATGCACCATGTGCAGCAGAACTGCACTTTAGTCCAGAGCTGTGAGGGGTAAAATACTGCACCTTTCAGCTAATAATCTGCAATCCCATTATCTCTGAGCCATGAACTGCATTGTTGGTGATGTACAGGCTGGATTTCCTATCTACTCTTTGTACCATATATCCAAAAGTTGGCACTTAATTATGTTGTCCAACAGTAGATCAAGTTTTACAACGGCAACAAAGGATTAAAACAGTTTTATATTGGGGACATTCAGAGGATAAACAGTTCTGTGTTATAAGAGGAGACGGCAGTCAGCTGTGTTACCATCTGGGAGAGAAACACTGAAGTGCTATTAATATGTAAACCTTTTAGATTTTTTTGTTGTTGTTTTTAGAATTGGTAACATTCCTAAAGAACTGATTAGAATTCTGTAGTCAATTCTGGTGCCAAAGGATGCTGCGAATAGTATTATAGCAACAATTAACATGAGCACAACTATCTTCTCATTTGTTTTTAAGGTGTCTTCTTCAGACACTAGAGCAGCAAGGGTAACATCAGATCAGGTTTTGTGTATGGCAATAAATCCACTGTGTTGCATAAGCACTCCATTTGCCATAGAAGAGGACAGTGCAGAGTCTTCTCTATCTCAACAGAACTTATCCATATGTATGGCAGTTACTCTTTCAATTCAATGTGGTAATCACTTAAATATCCTAATTGGCTAATTTTATTATTGCATTCACTGCTAATGTGCTAATTGTTTTATTTCTGGGAAAGCTGTAAAAAATGCTTCTTGATATTGATTTATTTATCTTCTGCTCCATTTAGTTTTATTACAATATGGTTTGATTCCATTCTGTATTTCAGGAAATCATTATCATACATAAATATTTTAGTGAAGAAGGGTAGGGGAAGAGTAAAAAAGGGAGAAGAGAGATAAATACAAGGTAGAAATTTCATTATTAAATTAATTTATTTTGTGATCAGAACATGTTTGGCTGCATTTCATTCATTTTGTTTCCTTGCAATAAAACACAAAAATAAAAAGCCAATCAGTACAAACTCTCCAGGGTTTTACTGTCCTGGATTCTGGTCAACATGGCCCAATTGCCTCTTTACTTTCTTGAAAGCATCAGCCCTTTGAAAAGGCTCATACAGCTGTGCATAATCGCTGAGACTCTGCACAGCCCTGGGCTATGGAAGGCAATTAGCTCCCCAGAGCCAGGATGCTTTCCTTTGAGGGAAAGCAGGGGAGGAACCGCTTCTCATCAAGATGATACCAGGTGAAGGTACAGAAACTTCTAAGTCCCATCTGGGAAGTCCAGCTCTCTCTGTACCGGCAGAGATTCATATAATACCAATTCATCTGCCTGTTTGCTGTACTTTTGCTGTGCTAATTATTTTGATGGCTGTGTTAGTGTCTCCACAGGCCAGTCCTGACACTTTTAGGGGTGAAAAGCAAGTAAATTCTAAAGATAAGTTTCAGTTCAGAAAATAAAGGAATGCTTATGCTTAAACTTTAGCCCACGCTGGGTATAGGTCTGCAGCATTTTCCTCCTTTTGCATTTACTGGGTCAAAACTTGGAGTAAGACCCATGATTTTGTCTCATCAGTTGTAGGTAATTCTAGAAACTCTATTCAGCTTACAGCATTTGTGGAAGGCGCACAGGTTTATCTTGATTCAGAGCTATTAATGACTATCAGTATGGTTAATAGCTCATTCTTTTCTCTTTCTGATATGGGAGAGGAAAAAACGTGCGTTCTGACCTCTGTAATTTCTCTCTTTTGTTGCAGCACACCCTAAACTCTACACACGCTTAATTTCTAAGTAGTCCAAATCTTCTGGTTTTGAATTTTCCTTTTAGTCATGGAAATAAGGAAAGAATTTGAATTCACTGAACCATGAAACCATTAAAGAATCAAATACAGCGTTTGGAAGGATCAGCTGGATAAAAACTAGACTTGAATATCCAAATAGCAGAGAATGCTCTTCTTAAATGCTCTCTTTTTAAGAAGTTATCGAATTGGAAAAAAGTGCCTCTTTTTATGAGAAGATATATTTGGCAATTTTATAACTTACTGGTTAAAATATACATTTTTCAAGTGTGGTGCCTGTTTTCTTATCATAAACATCCCCTTTACATGACCTTAGAGATGCCTCATTGACTTTCTTGCAGTCAGTGGACTTTCCATGTCATCCCAGATGACCTTCAAAAATCCTAAGACTTTCTCTTTTTAAGGGTTTTTAGGTTCATTCTCTGATGTAGATATTCCTCCTCTCTCAGAAGTCCTTTTCAGCACTAAAACATAGTGTTAGGTTTTCCTAGAAGTCAAGGAGTTTTGGGGTAAGAAGTTTTCAGGATTAAATACATTGTGTTCTGTCTTGCTAACTACATTGAGCACACTTCTATGCATTGTTTTTCTTTATCATTGTGTCTTTTAGTGAAATATGTGGGGTTTAAAATCTCTGATGAAAGGATTTGGGCGGGGGTGCAAGCAAGTTCACTCCGAAGGCTATTGAATCTTTTTGAAAAAGCTTTCTGTGGCCTTTAGCAAGACTGGAAAACTAGTAGAAAGGATGCTGTTCAGAGACTTTGAAATAAAGGTGGGTGCCAACAAGACTTTCATGAATTTTAAAGAACCTTTTACCTGTCTCTCTGTGTCTGAATTGCATTGTAAGAAATATTTGCTTCCATAGGAAGCAACTTTGTTTCTACTCAGGGCTGTATGTTTTATGTGTGCTATCTATTCTTAATAAGAAGTTTCAACAGTATGTGCAGCTTACATTCACAGTAGCCATCTATCACTTGAAAGAAGGCTTTAATTAACAGAACCCTAATTTTAATGAGGTACTGAGGCATGATCTTGTAAATTCTGCAGCACAGAGAATTGCTTAGTTCAGGTTCACTCATAACAATCCTTAGCATCACGGTGTGTTTTATGACTCTTTAACAGATTTTGATTTTAATCTAGGAACCCTTTCTGGAGCAACCGTGTTCTTTACCTTGTAAGCATATTTTGAATTAATTGTGTCAAGTTTTTAAAGCATAACTGTTACTTGCCTTCTAATCAAAATGTCTGGTATGCCTGAACTATTCACCCTGGGTCTTCAAGGGGATTCACTGCTCTCAAATCCTTTCCAAAAGCATCTTTGCTGCAGTACCTAGGCCAGGGTAGGTATTATTTTTGCATAAACCACTCACATTAACAACTGCAGCAAAGTAAACACATTATGCCATTTCCCTTATCTTCTCCTCCTGTGACTTCAGGAATGTGTTGTGCAGGAGGAAAGGGCAGTTTCAGTGGCATGGTTGATGCCCCGGCTGAGATGCGCTAATTTAAATGTGCTGCACTTGACACAAAACCAGAAGGTGGGAAGTGAGGCATCCTCGCATTTCTGTATCCTCACATCTGAGCTGGCCCATCGCCGGTCCACGACTGATCCAAAGTGACAGCAGCACGCTGAGCTGCTTTAACCTGTAACAAGCTCTCCCCGCTCCCGAGGGGTAATTCCAGCATGCTGAAGACAGAAAGACGTATCTACAAGATCTCTTTCTCTGTAAATGCTACGTGGGGCGAAGATGGTGGCTCTGCAGCAGTGTGAAAATGTTCCCTTTGTGGGAGGGATGGCCCTGGGGCAGCAGTGCCTGCTGCTTTCCCTGCTGTTTCCCAGAGCCCTCGCTAAGCAGGGCACGTAGGGGAATTTAAGAATGAATCCCTGTCTGAAAGGGTTTTTTTCCCCCTCTTTTGAAGTATGATCACTTACAAGAAGCCATTCAGGTTGTTGTGAATGTTTTTTTAATGGAGACATTGCAAAGACAGGGCTCCCCCATGGAACCAAGAATCAGAAATGTTGAAGTAGTTCCCTGACAATGGAAATAGAGCACCGTTCTGACAGATTTTAAGCATATGACAGATATACGGCTGTTTATCCATAGCAAAAAACCTCAAAGCATGGGATACACTTTTACAGGTAATAATCATGCATTAAACTAAATTTTTTTTATTTCATAATCCAAATGGCCCAGTATTTAACTGGAGTTTTTATACTCTTTTGGACCTTTAGTGGTATTTTTTAAAAAGACTGAGTAGAATCAAAAAAGTTTTGGGTTGGAAAAGACCTTTAAGACCATCTAGTTCCAACCCCCTTTGCATGGTCAGGGACACCTTCCCTTAAACCAGGTCGCTCAAAGCCCCATCCAGCCTGGCTTTGAACACTTCCAGGGATGAGGCATCCACATCTTTTCTGGGCAACCTGTGCCAGTGCCTCACCACCCTCTTAGTGAAGAATTTCTTCCTGATTTCTAATCTAAACCTATCCCTTCAGTTTGTAGCCATTCCCCCTCTCCTATCAGTCTGTGCCTTCTTGTAGCACCCTTTAGGCACTGGAAGAGGCTCTAAGGTCTCCCTGGAGCCTTCTTCTCCCCAGGCTGAAGAGCCCCTCTCAGCCTGTCTTCAAAGAAGAGGCGCTCCAGCCCTCTGAGCATCTTCATGGTTCTCCTCTGCACTCACCTTGTCCACATTCTTATGTTGGGACTCCAGTTCTGAACATAGCACTGCAGGTGGGGTCTCACCAGAGCAGAGGAGAGGGGCAGAATGCCCTCCCTCACCTGCTGCCCATTGGTGCTTTGGATGCTACACAGGTGGTTTCTGGTCTGCCAATGCACATTGCTGGGTCATATTAAGTTTCTGCCCCACCAATACCCCCAGTTCCTTCTCTTCAGGGTTCTCATTCCATTCTCCACCCAGCCTATACTTGTGCTTGGGATTATGCTGACCCGTGTGCTGGAAATATATTTTTAGCAAATGGATATGTTACTTAATATCTTACTGATTTACTAATGCTATGTGAGCACATAACACTATACCCATCTCTATACTGCCAGCATTCACACTTGAAGTGTGGTCTTCTGTTTGCATTTTTAAAAAATGTGCATTTCATAACATTGGAGTTCAGCATAATCTTTCGACTTCACCATCAAATTCTATTTCATATTATCAAGGATCTCTACTTCCAAAATTTAACTGATGCTTTTGTTCAAATTACTGGTAACTTGTTTTGTACTAAGATCAGAAAACAGTGAGAACAATTTTATTTGAATCTAAGTAGTCTTCCTATTCAACGACTGTTGAAAGAAAACTTAAATCAGCATTCAAATTACTATTCAGACTCCTTTTTTTAAGTGATGGTGCATTTTCGTTGTCTTGTCCTACTCGTGATGGGAATGTAGAATTAGACCTTCTGGTATCTGTGGTTTGTACCACAAATAAATGTAACTCTACCTGACTTGTTCATCAGCTGGTAATTGAGAACATCAGCAATGGTTTCCATTTTAGTTGCAAGCTCCAACAGTTTTGTTTGTGGATTGGGTTTTTTGTTGTGTTTTTTTTTTTCTCCAGAATTTAGCGGAAGTGAATGTGCATTTACTCTGGAAATCCCATTTCAGGGGATGTTATTAGGAACTCTTTTTCGGAAGCATCAGTGTGTTGTTCTTGGACCTGAACCCTTGCTGAACACTAAGAAGTACTCAACTAGTTTTTACAATCTGTTGTCCTGTAAAGTAATAAATGGCCCAAATTTTCTACACACTAATTAAAATTCCATTTCTCATGAATTCCTTAATTGAGAGCAAGTCATTATGTGCTTTGTTGATTCTTAAGTGCAAAGATAATTGCAATGGGCAGCATGAAAGTGGTTTGATTATTGCCTGTCGACTCTTGTGAATTCTAATAGGTCTAATTGCATAGCATCAATTCATCATCTCAGCATCACTTTTTATTATTAGCTCTCTGAATTGTACTGTGCTCATAAAGAAGTGTAGTAGTGTATCAAGGATGACATGGTACCTGGCCTATTGTAATTTTCCTTCCTTTCCTAATGTTACTATTGAAATTAGATGTTTATTATATGGTCCCCCTTTGCAGAAACTACTTCAAAATTTGTCTCCATGAAGAAAAGGATACTGTCTTCCTCTGAATTTGCATTTATAATTTCTCTGCTAAATGATAGTCAGTCCTATTTTTTACTTCTCTAAATCGTTCCCATAAATCCTGACCATAATGTGTTGGCTACGAAACATCTATCAAAAGCTTTATGACAGGGTTCTTTGTTATTGCTGAACATTGTTTAAATGATGAGGACTCTAATGAGGTGAAGTTCCTAACAAAGCTTCTATTGGCTGAGAAGCAGGGAAAAGGAGCACTTGGTTGTATTAGAATTTCATTCTGTGGGAGTCTGGGAAGGAGGATTGGTTTTGCGGGGTGTCCTTTTTTTTTTCTTTTTTTTGTCCCTAAAGCCCAAGGGTATCAGTTTAGAAAATCTTGAAGATGGCTGAACATACCTAGAGAGGAACGCACAATATTTTAGCTAAAGGTTATGACTTTCTGGATCAGTAATTTTTAATAGGATTTACCGCAAATATGCAGAAAAATCCTAGCTTCTGTGAAAGATGAAGTTTCTACCAAGCCAAATATTTAAATTATAAACCATGAACACTATCAGTACTAACATGGGGTAAAAGCTTCCTTTTGAGTTTTTTTGAGAATGAAAAGATACCTTTTTGCTTATGCTAAAGCTTTGCCTTTTTCTAAAGCTTTAAAGTATAGTGAAATCATCATCCAAGATTCCTCATACTTGGCCTCTTCCATCTGGTACTATTTACAGACTTCTCAAACAACAGCCACCAACAGCCAGTGCTGCAAAGTGATTTTCCAAGCCATACAGCAGCCCAGGTGGGTTTTAGCACTTGACTGATGAAGCAACTGGATTTACCTTTTTCAGTGTGTTGCTTTCTACACACTGTGTGGCCCAGGATCCACGTTGAAAATACTCCCGTATGTAAGGTTGGGTGGTTTGCACAATTAGTATCAAGCATTTGGCTTGCTTTGGAAAAAAAAGTGCAGTGGTATGACAGGAACACATGAAAGTACATGTGTTGTGTTTGATTTTCTTTTCTGCTGTCTTGCCCAACATGTTTTTGCTTGCTTGACTGTATGTTGCTCAGCTGGCAAGGTCAGCCAAATGGTTTGCTGCTTCACGTGCTCCGATTTCTAGCACTTTGTGAACAATAAGAGCTGACATTATTCTTGAAGCAATCACTTTCACTGTGAAAATACCAGTTTGTCTTTCCAACAACTCATGCAAGGGGAAAATGGCACTGTGAAGTACAACTTTGCACACGGACTTCTAAAAAGTCCCTCTAATCCTCAGGCTGGTGTTCAAGTGAATAATGTGATTTTGCAGACATTTCTTTTCCTGGAGAAACAATGCATTGAACTTGTGGGCACTGCAGGTGGCAAAATAACCATTTGACCTCAATAGCAAGTCCAATAAAATTGACAAATATTTTTGTCAATATGGTTTCCCAGAAATGAAGCAGTTCCCTTCAGCAAAGGACATTGGAAATGGCGTGGTTCTGACACTGGTTACCCTCGCAAGTTTTGCCATCTCCTGTTAGGTTTTTTTTTAAAGGTATTGCTGCCATTTCTAGCCCTACTCTTTCTGGTTCCCAGTTCTTAAAACCCAATATCCTTTCTGAGCAACTTGAGTTAGAAATTCTCCACTGGTGATTATTGTGAAATGCTTGTGGCAGGCTAGTGGCATGCTACAGTATTACTGAGAGCATAAGTAGACTTTATTTACATCTGTGTTTCCTTTACAGAAAGTTGAAGATCAAGAATGTCCTTCAGCAGCTCTTTTAGCTCATTACATGACTTTCCAGAAAGTTGTTTAAGTACATTTTTCTCAATTGAGCTGAACAAGAGGTGACACCAGTTTTTCTCCAAGGGCTCTTCCTAGTGACATTGACATGGAGAACATTAGCAGTGCAATAAGCCTCAGCAAGTTGCTAACAGTTCACTTTGCAATACATTTTTATCTTGAAAAGAAAATAGTTTCCCTGTTTCTTATTTTGGTATGTTTGTTCACGCTGGAAATTCAGCTGTTTACATCTTACACTGATGCAAAACACTCTCAAGATGTTTGTCAAAGCTTGTTTTTCACTTGGAACCACAGGAGCATTACATATTGTGTGAAATATCATACCACAATTTTTGCTAAATACCCTTGTTGGATGCATTTCATGTTTCTACTTAACTTTTTTGTCTGCCAGTGATTCTGAACATTTGTTGGAGACTTTTAGCTCCTTTCCACCTCGGTGGTGCTTACCAGTGTTGTTGGTGAGCTGATCTGTGTTGTAAGCAGGCAGCTTCTGTAACCCAGCCAGCGAGTAGCCTGGCTGAGCTGGTCACAATCCATGGGAGGGTGTATATGCCTTAATAACCAGTATTGCTCAGTTAGATGTTGTGATATGAACACAATCCAGAGAGTAAATGGAGTAAAGATGGAGTGGCATTTTCTTGTCATTTTCTATTCTCTCCTTTTGGTGTCTTTCTGAGCTGGAAGGCTGAAGAGATTAGATGATTTCAGTGTGATGCTTGTGGTATCTGTGAAAGCTCAGTTCTGAAAGAAAACTGGTAAAAGTACTAAGGGTAGAGCACCATGGCCAGGCGCAGCCATATTGGTTTCTTTGTCCCCTCGCCTGCCGTGAGTCACATCCTGCTGCCCTGTCAGCGGAGGTATGAACTGAAGGGAAAATTGTAAACTTGAGCCCATATTTAAGGAGTCCTGGGAACAAACAAGATGTAACAAGTCGTGGGCTGTGCCCTGTTGGCACTGGGCAAAGGCTCTGGTCAGCTGCGTGTGTGTGGAATGAAGTGGTGTTACCGCAGTTCTACCTCCATTGTACCCCTGCTCTCTCAAGCAAAATGGCTGCTCTCAGTCTTGATTCAACACTTATATTTACTTAGTTCTGCTAAAACAGTAGTTGGATTTATTAACAATATAAATTAGCCTCTTTTCTCTTTCCGTTGGAAGTATTCAGAGAAGCGGTAGCTGTTTATTACAAAGCATGCAGGTAGCAGGGTTGAAGCACTGAAGTTCTTCTCTAAATCTGTTATTTTTTTTCTCTGTTCCGTATCTATAGCATAGATAGTCTGTCTATAGTCTGTGCAAACACATGTCTTTCTATTCCCCTCCTCCCTCTAGGATCAGGCTTGCGTGTGCTCTGCCTCCATCATCTGCTGGGTTTGCTTTTAGGATGGATTGCAGAGCACTAGATTCCAAGTGCTAATACTTGTCTCATTGCCAGCTGATGAAACTAAACTATCTTTCAAACTAGAGAGCACGTCTGGGGAAGAGGCAGGGGGAGAACGGTCAAAGGAATTTATCTTGGCATGTACAGCATTCTCACAACTTGGTGTCTGGAATATGCTGATATCAGGAGGGTGCTTTACTGTGGTTTCAGCCACCTAAAATGAAAATACAGGTGATGATAGAAAGTAAGATTCCTGTCCTAGGCAAGAAGTCTTATCCAATGGTTCAAAGAGCTGTCCCGTTACTTCACTTGTAACACCTATGTAAGGCAATTAAAGTGGCACTGGCAAGTGGAAATTTAGCCAGCTTTTAAAAATGAGTTGAGCTTACTTTCAGGTGCTGCATCATATGTCCCTGTTTCCATTGACTGTGTTTGACTGAGTTGGGGATAGAGGTGGCAATAGTAAATTTAATTTTTTCCTCTTTTTGTTGTTTTGTGATGGACTCATAGGTGTAGCAAGGAAAATCATCTCAAAAGGAACTGACTGTAGACAAAGATCTGTTAAATTCAGGTTGCTAAAAGTACAGAAGAGAAATACTTAAGGTCAAGTAAATTAAAGACTTTTTCTTGTGAAAGTAAAAAGGTAGTAAGAGTGAGATTTTCCAGTGATGCCCTTTAAAAGGTGAAATTATAAATGTGCATTCCTTCATCCTGGAGGTATGCTCTCATTTCCTTTGCTGTTGTTTGGATCCTTGTTACCTTTAAGCAGTAGTCTCACCGATTTCTGCGCGATTGCTCCCAAGCTTGGAAGCAGATTGCCAGTGTGAAGCTATAATCACTGTGTTTATTGCTATGAGGAAAATACAGTATTCTCTATATAGAATGGAGTCCTGTAGCACAGTTCAAATGAATCTTCAGCTCTGTCTTTTAAACTGGGATTTATTGTATTTTTAAAAATATTTAATGGTTTCAGTCTTTTAATTTCTAACCTTCTCCCCTGTTTGCATCCACTTGGATCTGAGAGGCTGCACAAGGCTCTCCTATCTGTATTGCAAGAGCTGTATTTTATTGTTTGTGGCAAGGGAAGTACTGAACTTTCCTTGCATGGTTTCCGGTGTTCAAACTTGCAAGTTAATTAGGCTGATTTAGCTGCCACTGGTTTCTTTCAAAGATACACGGAGAACCTGTAATTTTATCACCTTTTTCTGTTCTTAGAGAAGACATGCAAAATCCTTAGCAAAGCATCTAATTTCTGCTGTGAGGGATATGTAGGTTAGAGAAGTGTCAAACAAAAAAGATGTGCTCCAATTTCTGAAGTGAAAGAAGTTTGTTTATCCCCAAGAACACTTATAGAAATAGTAAATGAAACAAACAAATGTGGGTAACTTTTTGTAATGTGCTGCCCTTAAGGAACAGATGCACCAGTGAAGCTATGAATATAATAAATTTGTTTTTGAAACTCTAAGTCATACTTTGCCTCTTGAAGAAGCCTATAAAACTTGCTATTAAGGAAACAATTTTTCCAGTGTTTTTAAAAACCCTTTTACCTGAAGTGATCTGATTAAAAAATTTGTATCACTTCAATGGGCAGATAAAACCAGTGCTGGCAGTTTCCCCTCGTTTCACCTGAGGTTATTCTGCTGCTAATGTGTGATTAAGGGTTGTTTAGTTTGGTCTTCTGAAAACTTTCTGCTATAATCACCAGTCCTTTCAAGTGAAGATCAGTGTTTTGTAAGCTTTTATGCTAATATTCTTAAATCTTACATGAAGGACATATAATTTGAGTGATTCAATATTTTCATGAGGGAAAGAAAGCCTTGAAGTATTGGCATGGTATCTGGGGATCTGTTTGTATTTAAGATGTCCCATGGCCATGGTAAACATAACATGTTGGATTGTTTTCTTTGTTTCTTGGGATGTCTTCCTTTGTTTCAACATCCCTACAATGAACTTGACCGAATAATAAAGAACATTTTAATAAGAAATGCTGGAAGTTATCAAAACAGAATTTGCACAGGAAAAATCCTTACAATAGGAAATAAAGAGCTTTTGCTATGGCTTGTTGGTAAATTATCAGAGCACTCTCTAGCACTGTTCAGCACTCAGAGGAAAGTGTAAGAAATTTAGTTCTGAGTATTAATCTTTTCTGGAGAAAAGTAGTCTGGTACTATGTTTTGTAGTGAGGCTGAGTGAGGTTTTTGTTGATTTTTTGTGAATGGTTGGGTTTTTTGTTTGTTTTTGGTTTGGTTTGGTTGGGATTTTTGTTTTATTTTGTTTCATTGTTTTTTATTTTCCTCCTATCCTAAAGGGTATTTATGCTTTAACTGTGCAATACACCAGCAGAGGTATCTAAATTCACTTCAACAGAACTGGGTTGGTCACTGAGAACAGATGAAGTGTGACAAGGGGTCTATGCTTTGAGAAGCTGAGACCATACATTAGCTCATTTCTGATTTTTGTGCCTCTGTAATGAATCCAATTCTAAAACTAGAACTGAAGTTAGCTTAATTTTTATTACTTGATTTATGTTGCACATTTTTCGGGGTAATATTTGCAAGAGTCTCTACTGAATCAAGAATCAAGTGGGATTAAATATCCCTTGAATTTACATGGCTGGTGTTACATCCTTTACCAGGCTGTGGATTTTGGTGTAAAGTTTTTGTGGAACGGTAGACTAAAACTCTGTCTTAGTGTCTGAAGAATAAATACTCTATTTAGGGCAATCAAGTTTATTTTTGAGTGTTGAACAGCCTTATCAAATGAATTAAACCCAGACTTGCTCACGAACATCTTTTGCTATTCAATATAGTGAAAATAGAGAATCGTTGTGGCTCATTCTTTCCTATGTGAAGCAAACATAAACCAAAAGACAGATTAGGACATTTTTGTCCATAGCCTTGTCCACTTGCAAAGAATAATAGTCAGTGAAAGGTGGAGAGCATCACTTGGGTCAAGGGGGTCGCTTGGTATGTGTTTCATGAGCCACTCAATGAGGAGGGTGCTTGGCTGAGCTATTTTGCTGCTACAGAAAATGAGGTTTGCTCTAGTGTGTGGAGGACAAAATCTGCTTGGGGCAGCATAATTTCATCTCTTCTGGTATATTAAGGTCTTTATTTGGGTGGGAAGGAGGGAACAAGGATAACATTTGAGCATTTCTGCTGCAAATTCTTCCAGTAGAGATTAAAAAAGAAACCAGAAATAACAAGTTGTGAATGTCATAATTTCATGTTCAGTCTTGTCATGTTCATTTCATGTTCATTCATATCACACAATGGATATCCCAAGTGGAGCCATTGCCTCTTAGCTCTACATGTAGGTAATTATTTCCATGGAAGTTGTGGGGCCGTCTGTCTAGCCGCTGCTTTGACATCTGTCATCGTGGCACTAAATTGCTTTGTAAAACCTATTACTTTGGGATATAGTATAGTGTCTCTTAATTGCACCACTTGCTTCTCCTGTCTGAACAGAGCCTACTTTTGTTTCCGTCGTTAATGGTGAGGCCCTGATGGCAGAGCGATGCTGTAAGTTCATTGATTGGAGGGGAACTGCTCTGGGATTACACAGACATACTTGGGCCTTGTATTTTATGACAAGCATGAGTGCCAAAAAGGCCTGGGCTTTGACTTGTGTGACTTAATTCTCTGGCCGGCTGTTGAGGCAGTGGTGTAACCATTGCAAACAAGCTCTCTGTGTTTTTCAGCTTCCTACGGATGCTGAGCGGTCGCTCTCTGCTAAATGCAGGCTATTGAGTGTAAACTTCTGTGGCTCCCCAAAGGATCTCTCAGGCTCGGCAAATCCTTCGCCTCTCCCTTTGGGAATATTGTTTTCTGACTCTCTGTGCTGTCTTGTAGTCAGGATATACGTCTAACCCACGATGGGGGATGCTGGTTAATAATTTACGATAAATATATTCTTTACCTTTCCTTGGCAGACAATGCCATTTACATGAAAAACGGGTTAAATATTTTACACAAATGACTTCTAGATATTGTAGCTTTTGCAGCTAATGAAAATTTTTTTTGTGTTCACCCAAACCAGCTAATTAATTACTGAAGGCAGCTATAAAAGGTACAAAGTTCAGATTGAGCAGTGCTTATTGCCTCAAGCCTAAAAACCTGAGACTGGCTCTTAAACTGCTCATAAACACAATATATACCTATATGAAGCAGAGAAATGCTTTTGAACTTAGGGTTTGTATTGTATGTAGTCACACACAGCATTCCATGATTTATAAAAGATGTCTTACATTTATAATATTCAGCTCTGCTAATCTACTTTTAGAGACACAAAATTAGACTGTGGTCCTGTGGGATTCATTTCAGCTGAATTTAAAATTAACAGTTGTTTCTTGCACACTGAAAATGCACTTTTTATGTGCAAGTGCATGTAGCTAGAAATAGAAAATGAACAAGCTGAGCAATTTGTATACCAAAGCAATAGGCTGTGCACATTCCCGAAGAATAGGGATAGCCCGTAGGTATGAATATCTGGAGGTAATTCCATTTGCCACCAACTGAACCTCAGCTATTCCTTTTCAGCACCAATATGGTGGGTGCCTATTGTGTAAATCAACCGATAATATTTACAAATGGAGCCCTTAACACTCTGACTTTTTATCAGATTTTTTTTAAAATTCAGTGGAGCACACAGTGCGGTACCTTCCTTCTTGAAATTCATATGGTTCCCGCTGTGACTGACAGGGTACAGCTTCATTATGCAGTTGGCTGGATGGGCCGATTACAGCTATGAATGTGTAAAAGGGGTGAATGAGAGAAATGTGTAATTGATTCTGGCTGTGGTTCATTAATAGTGTGAATGCACCACACTCACATCTGTAAGGGAAAGAATCAGAGAAACTTATTTGTACTTTTTCAGTTGTTTGGAAAAGCTCACTGTGATAATATTTTCGCCATCTAGTGTCACATTTTCAAAGAACAAGGCAAGAGTAAATTACATTGAAAGTAATTTACGTCAGTCCTCCAGGTTGGTTTTTGAAGCACAGTCACTTCTCTCCACCTTTTTCAACTGGCAGTAGTTGTGTTTCATCCTTGACGCCATGCTGCTCTGCCATTTCTCCATAGCAGTGCAGTTAAAAACTCATGTGAGAAACAGCAAGTTAAGGTGTATGGATTGACTTTTTAAAAAAAAAGACCTGAGAAAACAAGCCTCATTGGCCTTTTATATATAAAATTTGTACTTTACAGCAGTTGTAGTTGTAGTTTCATTTCTCCTTTCCTTATAAACACTGTTTTAAACCAACAGCTTCATTAGCATTAGAAGCAGTATGATCCACTGCTGTGGCCTGAATCCCAGATGAGGATATACCTTTCTTGTGGGCTCTCCACCTCAGTGTACTGTTAAAAATGTAAGCAAAAATCTCAGCTCTGTGTACACAAAGTGATTTATGAACCCATGGACTGCAGCTTTCTTTTTAATGAAGTTTCCTATCAGTGAGCTTGGCTGGAAGACTGACCACAGTAAATCAGCAGCTTCACAGCAGTGCTGGCAGCTTCAGTTGACATAAAAGTTAAAATACTACAAATGTGTGGTGTGTGTGTGGTTAGTATGGCATTCTCTGAGTGATGACTGTTTCCTGTTTTGATCTGTTTACTTGGTTTTGAAGATCAAAAAAACATGTTTTGGTTTTTGGGAAATGTTTGCATCCCTTATGCCTGTTTGACCTCACTGAGAAGTTGTTGGACCTGAAAGGGTGCAGACGCCACAAGAACAAACAGGAGCCAGCTTTTCCAGCCAAACTAAATCTTTTTGGAGTTTCTCTACATTTCCCTCAATTTAAAAGCCTTTAGGTGATGAGTCCACTTTGGTTTCATGCCATTGTGGCCACAGTGTACCTTCAGACCATGGTCATGCTCATCCCCACGGCTGGTGCTCCCACCTGACTTGCTGCTGCAGTCAGTTTGCCTTCTCTGGTGAAACTCAGTCCTGTGTATGTGTCCTGTGACAATCCTTTACTGTTCTGTTTTCCTTCAGAAAGGCCGTGCTCTTCCCCAGGGTGGATCCTTGTTCTGGCCAGGTGTGGAAGGTGCCACCTAGGGCTTGCACATCCATGGTTGTCCTTGCCAGCAGTGCTGGAAGTTTACATTTGAGGCTGGCTGCTGTAACGGGTAGGCAGAAGAGCAGGGCAGCAGTTCTGCCCTGAATTTTCTTGTGGACAACTGTCTTAGATCTCCCCTATGGCACATGCTCCTCCATCCTCCAGCTCTCTGTGGGGGATAATGTGTGAGTGGAAAGGAACTTTATTGTTACAGCCAAGCTTGAGGTTTGACAGTCTTTGTTGATATATTAAAAATAAATGGTGCTGCTTCAGCCTGTGAAGTCTGATTCTCAGGTAGTAACTGCATGGGCTGAAGGAGAGGGAAGATCTGGTTTGTTTCTGGTTTGTTTCCTTTATGCCTGTGTAATCTCAAAGGGTTTTTCCCGCCTGCAAACCTTAAGGTATTTTGGAATAGCTTGAGCAGAATAATATGTAGTTTAGGAAATATATGTTTTACTGATTTTATTGACAATGTACAACAATAAAATTATTACTTCCCTGTTTGTCTGCCAACCATAAAGCACTGGCATATTAGTAATGGTACTCTGCTAATAAAATCTTTATCACGTGTTTCAGAAAAATAATGTGCCTAAGAAAAGCATTTCTTTGCCAATAATATGCTGCAAACAATTACAATATTTGTGATATTTTATAAAACAGTTCATAGAATCATAGAATGCTTTGGATTGGAAGCAGCCTTAAAGATTATCTAGTTCCAAAGCCCCTGCCATAGGATGCTTCCCACTAGATTGGGTTGGTCAGGGCCTATTCAGTTCATAACCGTCTTCTGTGTCCTGTCTAAAGAGCCACCTATGATGGAAAAATTAAAACATAAAAGCTAATAACTGCATGAAAGGTTGCCTATTTACATGAAGGGTCTGGTGCAGTAATATAGGATGGCTGACAAGGTGCTATGAAAATGCTAAATTGGGAAATTCTGAAATAAAGATGACAAAAACATTCTGAATTTATTGAGCTGCGGCTTAAAACTAGTGTTTAATTATGAAAGACTAAATGAATGTAGTTAAAGATTTAGTGAGTGAAATGCATCTAGAAATTATACTGTGGGAGTTTTATATAGAAAGACCCCAGCAAGAATTTGGTACTTGATCTGTTCCCCAAAATTCCTTCTTGCCTTTAAGTAATCAGTGAATAATTTAAGCCATTATACTTCCGCTTTCAAGGAGCTGCACCTTGAAGTGCAAGAAACTCAGCCTTAGCCAAAAGAATGAAATGTTTATGATTCTTTTCTTTTGTTATTCATCCTTTACACATTCTTTTCAAGTTAGTTTTATAGTTGTTCCTTTATTTGCTTGTTGGCTGCTGGGCATTGTGAATTTGAAATTCATCATGATAGCTCTGATCTTGGTGTCTGTAAATGTAGAGTGAACTTGACTGAGATGAGACTCAGGAGTACATTCCTTTAGGCTGGAAAAGACCTCTAAGGTCATTAAGTCCATCCTGTAACCCAGACTGCCAAGTCTAATGTTGAATCATGTCTCTGGCTCAGTAATTAAAGTTCACCTGTCGTAAAATAAAAAAAAAACAAGAGAAAAAAAGTCAAGAAAAGGGGCTTTTTTTTCCTTTCTCTGAAGTTGCCAGCACTTCCAAATAGAAATGCTCCTTGGAATGTTTTAACCTCCAGGAAACTGCTATAGTCATGAACAGAAATTACAGTCTTTGCTAATGAAAGTACTCACACAACCTTATCTCTGCACACAGAAGCAAATTTTAAACTAGCTCTTTCCTTTTTTCAAGTCCTTTCTTAATAGTTCTCAGTTTATGATAGTACTTAAAACACATCTAAGAGTATAACTCTTTTCTGAACTCAGAGGTTGTTTTAGTGTCCTGCTGTCATCTTGCTCATCAGTGGATAAAGGCTCAACACCTACTTGATGGTTCAGTTGTAGGGAGGGTTCTCTGGAGTCGCTCTCTGGCAGCTGTGACATTCAACAGAAATTATCCAATCTGTCCATCTTGTTCCTGCAACTGGAGAAAATTACTGTGATCAAAATGGAAAGAAGAGTACCCAACCTTTTATTTACTTCCCAGGAGGCAGGTTTTCTGTAGCAGTTGGGAAGTTCAGCTGTATGCTGGTTTGAGACAAATTTGGAGGAAAATATCCTCTGATAGAAGGCAGGTTAGAGCCACCCCTCCCCCAGCAGGTTTGGGGGAAAAAAATTTCTTTGGAGGAAAGTGAAGGAAAAACCCCTATTTATTTAACAAACACATGGGAACAGAATAATAATGTTAAATAATAAAACCTCTCGCTGTGGAGAGAAACCTGGGAAGATTTCAGAGTCCTTCTGTAGATGTGGTCTCTCTCCTCCTCCTCGGAGCTGGGTCGTGGGCCCACTTCTGGGGCCTCAGTGGAAAATTCTTCCGATGTGTTCTGATGTTGAACCAGTCCAGAAGAGAAGAAGGGAAAAACTGAAGTCCCAGGAAAATGAAATTCAACTCTCTGTCTCCCTCCGGAGAAAAGGAGCTGAAAGCTGGCTGAAAAAAAGAGAAGGCTGCTTCCTCTGCTCTTGCTGCTGCAGAAGCAGAGGAGTGTGTATGTGTGTCCTTGAACACCTGCTTTGAAAAGTCCGCTCATTTTTTTTCTCTCTCCCTCCTCTTGGGCTCAGTTTAAAGGCACAGAAAGGTGCAAGATTCATTTCTGGGCATAGAGTGGTGATAGGGGATATAACATCAGGAAGTCACCCCAAGACAAGCTCTTAGAGGTTTCAGTTTCCATCACAGTGAATTCCTCAGCATTTCTGGGCACTGGAAATCAGTTTTTTTTATTTCCTGATATATCAATACTCAGTGGCTAATGTATAGAAAAATTTTTGCATTTTTCAGAACATTACGGCTCAGCATTAAAACCACCTTTAATGTAGCAGAGAGCAGGACTTGACAGATGATGTCTGAGTTAGAAAAAAAGACAATGTACATTTTAATGTTAGTTTGTCCATTTTCCCTTATGTTTTGGCATATGTTGGATGGAAATCATCAAAACCAGCTTGGGCAAAGAATAACGGTGTTAATTCTGAAGGATTTGTGAGTAAATTAAAATATTCTGGAGTGTAGCAATAGCAGATGTTGCTTGGAAACCTGACCCAGATGAGACAGAAACACAACTTAAAAGGGGACAAGCAGTACTGCAGTCGAAAGTGTTGGCCTAGTCCCTGTTTGTGCAACATTGAAAAGAAATAAATAAATAGTGCCACTGTTTATTTCTGCTATATATTATAGGAAATTAAAATGAAATTAAAAAAAAAAAAGTCTGCCACCATAACTCATTTTATTATGTTCACATGTATGTACATGTATGTACTATAGAAGAATGATGTTTAAAAAGTAATTGTGCTTCATAATAATGGGGGGATAGGAAGGGGGGAGATAAAAAACAATCATAGTACCTTTAAATTTGTAGATTTCTTTTCAAGATTTTTTTACTCCAGGCTCTTAAATTCATTTTTCTTATAGCATTTTAGAGACTTTGATTGACTGCAGCATCTGATTTTGATTACTCCAAAGGCATATACCTAAGATGACTGTGCTTAGTCTATTTGCTTGTTATAAATTTCTTCAAACAGACTACTTTGTTTTGTTGAATGGCATCTCCATCTGGCCTGATGTGAGAGGAAAGCACATTTTTTGAATAACCAACACATTCCTAAGTCACAGCTTTTCTTCTTTTCACATGTTTGCTGAGGAAAAATAAAGATGACCTGTGTATCGCCAACGATGTGCTGAGGGTCTGTGTAGTGAACTTTCCCAGTGAGTGGACTTCGAGTGAGAACAAGTGTTTCAAAGTTCTACAGTATTTACAGTTGTAGAGGCTGAAGATTTAGAGGATTTCTTCAAACCTTTCATCTCTCCTGCATGTGCATTGCAGTAGACATGTAACAAGCATTCATTGTATTTTTCTCATTTTCTCCTTTAGTCCAAACTCTTCAAAGTTTAACCTTTACTGATGTATGTTTAATTATCGCACATGGGGATTATGATGTGTTTTCCAGTTAAATACATTTGCTTGCATTGTTATTCATACCATTGTGTATAGCTACCATACCAGATTGAATTGATGTGTGATACAGTAGCATCTTTAATGTTTATCTTCTTTTTTTATTCACTGCAGATGTGATCCATACTGTTGGGCCGATTGCAAGAGGCCATCTCACCGACACTCATAAAGAAAACTTAGCAAGTTGCTATAAATCCTCTCTGAAACTGGCAAAAGAAAATAACATCAGATCAATCGTAAGTATCGTGAGAGAACACACTGTTTTTTCTAATTTGGATCTTAGTTTCCTTGATGTGGAATAATTATGATTGTAAGCTTCCAGGTATATTTCTTGTTCTTTATGATGCGAAAACCAAAAAATTTAAACATTATTTGGCCAAAACAATTGCTATGGCTAAGCTTATTTTAGGAGTCAGGAAAAGTGTGCCTGGTAGTAGGAGTACAAACAGCTGTCTCATTAAAGAAGGAAGGAAGCTGGTCCCATAGCTTATTCTTATACTGTATTGAAAACCCTAAGAAGCCACTAGTCAGGAGGATAACTGCATGCAGTATACCCACCTAAATAGCTCAGAAGTGACTAATTTGTTGCTTATTCTACCCATTAATATTTCTTCCTAAAAATAAGGGTATTGGTCAATTGCCGCTGGTTCTAGCACCCTCTCACAAAAATCGATCATAAAATAGCCTATTCTATGATATTTCATTGAACTATTTTCTTGGTTTTGGCAGCAAAACTTCAGGAGGAAATGCTCTGGAGTGAGTGTCTCCTCCGAAGGGAAACAGGCCTCCCCTTTTCCTCCACCAACAAGACAAGTGGGTCACAGCAAGTAAAAGTGGAAAAAAAGCAAACTGTTTATTAACACACAAACAAAACCAGGTATAACAGGGGGAAAAAAAAACTCAAAATACAACAAATTCCCAGAGAGGGAACAGACACACGGGCTTGGACCAGCAGGGTCCCCAGACCAGCGAGGAGGGAAGGGAGGCAGTGAGGCAAGGGGAAGGGAAGGGCAAAAAGAACAAGAAAAACCAACAGAACGTTTTTCCCGCTAGCCAGAACACAAAAGAAACCCAAAGAGCAGCACAGTGCTCCTGGCACATCCCTCCCGAGCCCTGCCGAGCCCCACAGAGCCCCCGAGCCGTTGGGCCCAGCCCTTTGAACCGACCCACACTCGGTCCTGTGGCCCCGGCCCCCAGGGCCATCGTAAAGGCTCAGCGTCTTTGGACATTGAGCGGACGGTTAAGGAATAAAGTGGCCTCATAACATCACCCCAGGACAACTATATAATTCTTGAACTTGAAATCCATGGTATGGTTTTGTACCTCAAAGTGCCAAATTTTCAAAGGCCACAGAGAAAAGGAGCTTTTCCCTTTCCCGCTCCAGAGATTTAATTCTGTAGCTCACACCACTGCAGCTTAAGTCTTCAGATATGCATAGGTTAGTTCCTTGTAGCATTCTGAGCCTGACTTCACACTTTTGGGGTCACTTTGGCTCGTTATATGATAGCACATATGTTTGGCAACATGAATGAAAACATACAATCTTAAAAAAACATAAACTGCACCAATGGTGTTATAGGAGGGTGTAATATATAGTAAGGGAAAGCTATTAACACTGAAATATCACAGATGGAAAATAAAGCTTTTTGAGGAGAGGGGAAGGACAGTTTGTAGGGCTTTGAATCCAAGTTAGATATACCCTTCAGAGCCAAACCTGATGAATATCACTTATTTCTTTCTTTTTGGTGAGAGCTGTGCTCTTCAACACTTTTTGTGCTCATGACATCCACTCTCTGCTTCTCAAAATGATGTCCAGCAATCCCTCTTTTTGCCATTATACAAACCATTGTGGGGTTTGTTTCTTTGGTGGGTTTGGGGTTTTTTTTAATTCTAGGCATAAAAATAAGAACTGAAAACAACCTTAGGTTGGTGGGCATGTTTTGAACCCTTTTCTGTTGCCATTTAAACACCCAAGGATGTTCATGTCCTGCTGTGATTCTCATTGGAGCCTGTAACAGCTTTGTGCAGTTGCTCCTACATCCATCCTTGTTTCTGCCTGCACAAATACAGGCTTTTGGGACACTCAGGTTAGTGTGAATAAAGTTCCTAATATGATGTGGGAACAAGAAAATAGAATAATAATTATGAAATGGTGTAAAAAAGAATATTGAAATAACAAAGGAAAAACTTTAGTAGGCATTGGTCAATGCAGGTAATGCTTGTATCTGTAAGGAGTCTGTAATTTTTAGGACATTCTAGGTGGTAGCATGGTGTTTAACATGGAATAATTAAAAGGAATTGTACTCATGGAAACTAGCCTGATATTTTAATAAGAAAAGATAACCACAGGAGAAATCATCCACAGGTTATTTCCTTGCTGGTTAAGAGTTGTTGACTGTGCACCTGTTTGAGATAAAAAATACTCAGCACCCAGACTTGCAGAACACAGCTGCACAAGCTGAACAGGAGCCAAGAGCCATTCATTCATACCATAGCATTTAGTAGCTTCGCAAGCAATATGGATTTTAAAGTCCACATGACAGATCATAGACTGTTCTGAAAAGCCCTAAGTCCAGTGAATTCAATGATGCCTTGGGAAGTGAAGGCTACTTGAGTGTCTGTCCTAATGAACAAATCAAGCCTGGAGAAAAGTAAAATGTATAATTCATTCAATTAGGGAGCAGTAGATTTCTGTGAGTCTGAAGGCACAGAATGCAAAGTGTAAGTGGGTTTCACAAGATCCAGTATAGTAGGCATAGAGGGAAAGGAAAGAAAGTGAATAAAAATATCTGTAGATTTCTGAGGCTTGCAGAGACCCGATAGAGGGAGCAAAGGATTCAAATTGACTCAAACAGACAACATTTGAGTGTAGACTGGATTATGGCAACAGAAGTATTTGCAGTACAAAGAAGACAGACAGAAATTGAGGGGGGGGAAAGGTTACCCATGTAAAATGAGCAGAGAAAATCAGCTGTGCTGCTGGATGGCCTATTTTGGCTTCCTCTTTAACAAGAAGTTTAAATAAGTGTGTGAAAGAGAAAAACAAGGAATTTAAAAATAGATAATGAGTTAAAGCAGGAAAAGCCCTATATTTATGACTCATAAATAAATAGGTATTGGTGATAGCAAGTTGCAGTATGCTAAAGGAATTAACTAAACCAGAGAGCATTGGTGCACTAGCAATTGTAATAACTGAGAAGGAAGCAGGAAGACATTAAAGGATTGTAACTGCACAGATGTGTTACCTTCAAAACAAAGGACAGTAAGTCTAGAAATTCATGTAAAAACAGGAAAACGCCCGACCACAACTGAAATTATTTTGAACGTGAATTGTGTCAAAGGAGTTAGAATTGCTGGAGGCATTATGAATAGAGAGTGATGATGAATGGCAATATATTGAGCTGGACCAAAGCATGCAGGGTGACTCTGGGTGCACCACTAAATGCAGTTTAATTTAACATCTTAATGATTTTTGAAGAGTACATGAACAGCTCATTAATTACATTTACAAATGATACTACAATAGGCAGTGTTGCAAACACTAGAAAAGGACAGAGATATATGATAACAATTGATTGGAGTCTGTGAATATAACCTCATCATCATCCACTCCAGTACCAGAAGGGAGTTTCTGCCTTTGTTGCAATGGAAGAGAGGTCAGAAATGGAGCTGACAGCTACAGAGGAACTCAGCACAGAAATAGATGGAGTAGCATCTGGTAGGGAAAAATAACCCAGTTCACAAATAGTCAAAGTGTGTCAAAAAACCTGCACAATGAGGAAATGGTCTTGAATAATCAGTCTCAAATTGGATGTACTTAAAGCAGTTACTTGTTTCACTATTACATATTGTTGATCTGCCTATGATGAGAAATGATGGATGCCATAGAGATTGTATTTCAGTTCAAAGTGGACTGGGGAGGACAGGAATAGGATTCAAAATAGACCTAAACTCTCTTACACGTATGTGTATGTAGTAGTTTTACACACTGAGGAAGGGAAACAATAGCCTTGAAATACTGTGTGAATTCTGAGGTGCAGCATTATGGAGGGAGAAGAGAACAATATCATTGTGTGTATGACAACAGGGCAATTGTGTGGTGCAGCTGATAGTAATTTAGGTTGCGTTCACATCCAAGGTGTCCAGGTGTGGATGAGAGCAACTCTGGCTAACTCCTGAGGGAGCATGATATCTCATCTGATCATGTTATCATCTTGGTATCAAAAAAAAAAAAAGGTGGGTACAACTGAAAATGAGATGAGGGAATGTAATGAAATGCCAGTCAGAGTGATTGCTAAGGCTCATAATCCACCAGCAAGCCCAGCTGTGGGTGAGGATCTGCATAGCCATTAAGGCAGGAAGAAAAGCCTCAGGAACAAATTTGATCATCCACATGATTGCTCAGAGAAATCACACAGCCCCTGACATTTGTCTCCTGAGCCTGTTTTCTCAAACGTTTTATATTCAATATGAGGTTTCAAATGCTGTATCAGCTATTTTGTACAGAGTTAGTCTCTCTCAGGTCATCTGCTCCATCTGCCTTCTAGGTTGCTGAAGTTTGTGTTAGTGTTTGTCCTTGTTATCTTGCATTCCCAAATCCACGCGTTGCTTTTTCCTCACTTGTCCATGTAGCTGTGCTCCCTCTAGGACACTTGAGCTGCTGTCTGACTATTTGTGTGGTCAGGCAGGGTGAACCTTTTGTATTGGATAAGTCTTATTTATACAATCCTCTGTCTGGTGAAAGAGGATACTTGAGACGGGTTTCTGTTTATCTCCACTTAAGCTGAATGAGAGAAAAAATACTTAGGGCAATTCAAAGAGAGTAAAGTTAGCATTTGAGCAAATTAATTTTCTTAAATGTTGGGAGTTATCTCTTAATAATAAAAACTTTCTATTTTGATGTTGGTCTCTTTTGCACAGTACTAGGGATTGCTATCATGCATCAACTAAATCTCTGCTGCCTGAAACACTGGAAATACATTACAGGTACCAAATCTTTACTGAAAGAAGATATAGTAAAAAATAGTCTAATAGATGCTTTTTCCCCCTGTTTTTCTGTACTGGTTTTCTAAGTAAGAGCTTTACAGGCCAATTAATTGTTGGGTTATCAGGCAGACTCGGGGAGTTGTAATCACTGTTTTCAGATTTTAAATTGGTCCCCTCTTTACACAGTCTTTGAAATTATTTACTCTGTATGCTCCTAAGATTTCATGGGACCTCTCATCCTGCTTTTCTTTGCATGCACTGCTTTGAAGCCATCTGATACCCTGGAAGCTTTCTGAACATTAAACACTTCCCTGCCACCTATTTCATTCAGACTTAGCTTGTGGTTAAAAAAATTTCAATCAATTGCTGTCAGTCAGAGCCAGGATTGCAGTTAGACAGGGACTTTATGAACTGCACAGAAAATATGTAAAGATGGTGTGTGTTGCTGTGGGTGGGATCCAAGCCAAAAGAGCTGCAGTGTGTTTGCAGAGAAGAAAAGCTGGTGCTGGTCCCTCACTCAGAAGGCAGGGCAGGCTTCCTCCACAATGGTTAAGGAAATGGAGGAGTTCTGTTTGGGACTACAACTCTGCTGTTGTTCAGGACTGTGTTCGGAATTGCAGTCTTCAGGAACACTTCATGTTGGCAGGGGGTGAATTGTAAAGCTTTAACAAGAAGCATTTCTTTAGCCCACAACCTCTGACCTCCACTTCAAGGGAGAATTATGGGGGACCAAAAGGGGCAGGAGGAAATCCTCTAAGAATGTGGCTTTTTGAGTTCCAGAAGGAGCTCTGCTTATCACCAACAAATGTATTAACAACATTATATACAAAACACAGATTTTTTCCTATTGGTCCCCAAAGTTAGGTAGGGAAGAGCTCATGCAGTTCTAGAGTCTTAGTAGATTAGCTTTGCTGTGGCATTAAAAAAACACCACACCAAAAAGATCAGTCTCTTTCTGCCTGGGTGTTTGTGCTGTGAATGCAGAAAGTTGTCCTGCTCCAGGGAAAACCTGTTAGCTGGACTTCTCAGAACAACCAGACTGCTCCTCCTGTCTGAAGTACATGAAAAGGCAAAAGGCCATCTCAAAATATCTCAGCAGTGAGGGCCTATTCAAGGGCTGACTTGCTCATCATCAGGTCGAGTGGAAAAGCCATTGCTTGGTGGTGGGATGGCCAGTGACCTGTAATGATGGGATATTTCTGGGAGAGTAGGTTGTCTCATTGGGCTCTGAATAAAGTGTGTCCCTCCTGTGCACACAGCTTATACTGCATTTTTGGGAGCTTTTTTACAAAAGCATGTTGAATAGGATCAGGACGTGCTTTTTGAAATCCATGTTTTGCCTCCATTTCTGGGGTCTTCCGTCACTGTGTACAATGCATGATACTAGCTGTGCATTTGCAGGGGCTTTACAATTAGAGTATTATTTTAGGCTTTGTTAGATAAATACTTCTTTCATTTATAATTAAGTTAATCTACAGGGAATTTCAACATGTATCCTTTTTGTAGGTGTTTTTCGTAAACAAGAGTCATTTAATTATATTTTGTCTGATTAGCAAATACAAATACTAGTATAACTTGTACAGAAACACAACTTAATAATTTGTACAGAAACACAATTATTCAGAGCAGCATATGAAAATACATCAGGAAAGGTACCTGCCACTTACCTGTTTCTAGCACTTAAGAAACAAACAAATTTTTTCATTGTCTAAAATATTTGTCTCCACCTGTAATTAGGGATTTTAAAAATAGCTATGCACCAATATTCTTGGTATTTGTATCCACTTTCAAGAGGAAGCTGTACTTCTGCTAGGATGCCCAGTTTCATTGAGCTTCATTTGAGTGGAGACACGTTCAGCCTCTGTGATGCCTGAATCTTCAATTATAACTCATAGACTGAAGTTTTCAATATCTATTTCAAACCCAGTGTGTTCTCAGCTCCTCCTGTTGTAAATTATAAAATTCATGAAAGAGGAATTTTGTCTGAATTGTAGGAAAATGCTTAAAAAGGTGCACTATTGTGTATTGGTCTAACAATTTGGTTTGCACCCTTGCCTTTACCTGTCTTGTTCTCTTATGCTGTAGAGTTATGTTTTAGGGAAAAGTAAAGTGATTTTTTTATTATTTCCAAGGAAACTTATTTCTTGCTGAGAATGTTGCCATAGCAATGAGTTCTAAGTCTGAAATTCCTACAGGTTGACTTTATCATCTTGTTTTCTGATATAGATTCATATCCATCAATCAGAAGAGTTGCTTTGGAGGGAAATTTTCACAGTATCATAAATCCACTTAATTTGTTTCTTCGAAACACTTGTTTAACTTCTAAGCTATGATACAACTGATGTTATGTTTTTACACTCAGTTTTCTCTCCAGCTTAGCCTTCTTCTTTTTTTCCCCCTTTTTAGCTTTCTTTTCTTAGATATTTTCCAGATAAGATCCTTAAAAATTAATCTACTTACTACTTTTAAGTTTTTCAGTTTGCTTAATCATCACGTTGGCATCAAATGAGGGGTTTGTGATCTTTCCCTGTGGTTCCAGAAATTATTATAGTTTGCCATACTTTTCTTAATCAAAGGTGAACCTGCTGCTTTGTTTTGGATGTGCTTCCAACCATTTCTTCCAAAATGATCCTGGTAGATTGACTTGCAATCCTGTTTCTTCAGTAAGGGTATCATTAAATGAGATGTATTCAGTGAGATCAAGTGTAAATTGCTTCACCTAAATAGAGATGCTCATTCAATTGAGAAAGGCTGAGGAATGATTGAAGCACTGGTCAGAGATTCCTCAGAGAATAAGCTGAAGTTTGCAGTGGATCATGCACTGGAGGTGGGGTGAGAACCTCACACTGGTATGGGAAAACCAAGAAAGGAGCAGTTATGACAACTAAACAGGAAAAATTGTGAAGATACCTGTTGTGGGCAAGACAGTGTCTTAGCCAGAAATGGAGGTAGAAATATGCTAGAAGTAGAGTGACAGTGAAAGGATTTTAAGCCCAGAGTAAAGAAGACTAAAGATGAGGAGAGGAAGATAAAAAAACCCTAATACATAAAAAACTACTGAGGAGTAAAAGTAAATTTTTGTCTGGGCTGGAGACAGGACAAGAAGAAACAGACTGAAGTTATAGGACTGGACATTTAGGTTAGAGATTATGAGTAATTTCCTAACTGGAAGGTTGGTAAAACATTAGGAAAATTGCTTAGGAAAGTTGTGGCTTCACCAGTATGTGTAGGTGGGCCATCACTAGCATTTAAATTTTGATTCTGCTGCTGTGTGGTTATATATGCAGTATATATTTCCTAGGAGGAAGTGGATTTGTTTGATTTGATGCTTGAAATGTATTACAGTGTTTGCTTACTATGGCTAAGAGTGGCAGAAGCAGCTCAGAGGGATACAATGATCCATTGTGAATATGTTTTACAGCAAGGCACCACACAGAAATTACTTGTTGTAACAGTGATGATGGTGTGACCTGATGTGATTCTCCCTTTTTCTAAAGTATGTAGTGGAGTATGTATGTGATGCCTCCTGAATAGGAATATCCACCCCTCCCCTTAGTGATGAACAGCTTAGCTTAGGTGCTCAGAAGTGTTTTGAGTACAGACAGGGACAGGAACAGCCCAAAACTAAGCAAGTGCTTGAAACTCTGCCAGCAGATGGATCTCAGCATGCTGGGGCTCAGATACTGCGCCAAGGGGCATTAACAGAGGACAAAAGCTAATACAGCCCTTTCACACACCTCGTTCATCTTGGACCACGAACTGTCTAGATGGTATAAAGAAATAACTGTGGTGCTTTAATAAGCTGCATTACTAGGCAGTCTCAGTTCTCAGTTTTGTTGTTCTGTGATGTTACTGTTGTAGCTGTTCTGTAACATGGTGATCTTTGTGATGAGAAGAGGGAGAAAGGTGAGTTATTTTTGGGGAAGGTTTAATGAAACACTGACTAAACACTTTGGAAAAAAACCACCCTGAACTGGTGGGGAAAAAAACCAAAATTACTTGTTTGGGAATAAATTCTGCAAGTTTGTATATGTGATGGGTTTAATGTGTGATAATTTCCCAATCACCCTGCGGGAATTCTGTGCTTAAAAGGGTGAAACTTTCTAGAAACACTGCCTGTTGGCTCAATAATTGGGCAATGGTCTCATTAGGAAACGATAAAGTACAGATCTGTCAGACAGTGGACCACAATGTTGGTTATATGAGACAGCTCATAAAAGCCAGGGATTGCTGGAAAGTCTACATCATAAAATGTGAAGGAAGAGAATTTTTGATGTTTCTGTGAAGAGGATATCATGTTTCATTTGGATTAAAAAAGAATTTAAAAAAATAATAAAAGTAGACTAGAGGTATTCTTATTTGCATGCACATCTCAGCTGTGCAGAGTCAAGCATTTAAGAAGCTTGTCATATTTGAATAGCACATTCTTGTAATGGAAATTAATAGTAAAAGTTGATGGCATATACAAATTCCTATCAAATCCCAGAGAACTGGTGAGCTGTGGCCATCAGGCTCTGTGCCAGTCATTGTTGTCCTTGTATCTTGCTTCCTTTCATTGACCTATTCCCTGTCACCTTGTTGGCAATTTGTAGGCTCTTCAGGAGGGCTTGTATTTGCTCTGTAAGGTCAATCAGTGCAATCCCTGTTAAGACTCATGGGATTCTCAGCAACAGCAGTAATGCAAAATAAAAGTTGCAACAGGGTTGTTTTTTTGGGGGGCGTTTTTGGCACTGACTGCAGTGCCATCACCAGAAGTGGAGTCAAATTCTGCTGAAATTAGAAATTGCTTATTCACGGGTTTTTCTCTTGGAGGTACCTTCTGTGATGCATAAAAATGAATGAAGGGCTTTCTGGCAGATAGTGACTTATCAGTACCAGATTTTTTTTTTCCCTTGAAATTTGATGTTGAGGAAGAGAACGTGTGATACTGCATTTTAGCACTGCCTGGTTCTCCCAAGGTCCCTGTCACTTGGTGTTTTTTCATCTGTTAATTTTGAAACACTTCTGTACATCCCATTTGCATTTTTTAAACATTAACTTATCTTTGCAAAGAACAAACAATAGCATGAATTTTTTATGTTTTTTTACTTGCAATCAGTCAATTTTTCAAATAGCAAATTAAAAAAGCATTTTGAACATTGTTTTCATATGTACGTAGCTAATATGAAGCAAAGAAATGAGCAATTAAAAGAATAAATTATTCTGTGTATTAGATGGTCATCATAATACTTAGCTAGGTTAAAAAAAAATCATGACAGCATAATATCTATTTAGGATCAGAGTAGATATATTGGAAAGTAATTCTGTAGAATGATCAGAAGGGGCATGCTTTTGTCACCTTATTTGACAACTCATTAAATATTATTTTCCCGAATTGCTAGTAATTGCTTGGAGCAATTTACATTATGCAGAAATTATATATTGAATCATGGTTACATATAAAGAAACAGCCATGTTCAGTAGTCAGCTACAGAATTTATACCCTTACCTGAGAGGTTTTTTAATATTATTACTGTGGGATGATGTCAAGTTATCTTTTAAGGTCTCTAAAGCATTAAACCACTGTAATTGGAGTAATATAATTTAAGTAATATGACTGGTATTTATCCTGATGAAATATTAATTTCTTTCATCTGAAAAACTGTTCTCACCAAGTATAAAACTACATGCAGTCCATATTCAAATAAACAGTTTAGCAGCCTGATTTTTCAAAGCTGGCTCCCATATCAACTCCTAGTGATGCCTGTCAGTTAGGATTTAGAGTTTTGTTCATAGCAGAGATGATAACAAATATAACAAATAGAGTCAGTTGCTTTGGTAACAGAAAATATGATATAAAAGATGTTATTGTAGCGTTTTTGTAGTATGACTTCCTGTGGCTTGTCATGGAAGGGCATCAGTGCTAGGGGAAATAATAATTTTAAATTGGGGCAATTATACGTAAATAAATTTTTCATTTGCTCTTGTTAAGCCTTTCCTAAAAGATGACTGCATGAGTAAAAGCTGTAAAGCCAAGGACACACATTTCTGCAGACTGTAATTAGCTTTAGCACATTTAGTTTACTAGTGGTCTTACTAAAAATTATTATTTATTCTATTCTCATTGAAATATCACATTATAAATCTTTTTCTAAATAGAAAAATCAGTGTATTGCTGGGTTTTATGAGTTGCCATACCTTTCTGAACTTTCTTTGACATATACTGGCTGTATTAAACCTTTATGAATTAAATCTTAGCCTCAGAACCATGCACTTCTGGAGAGGTTGAACTCACATGAGACAGTGATTTTTGTTCATAATACTTGATGTAGTTTGGACAGAAGCCAGGCTTAGTGTTTGGGCAGAATTATCCACTGACATGTCCTCTTTGAACAGCTGAGTCCACGCTTCCGTAACCAGAGGGCAGTTTTTCCCCTGCTTGTGTGAAAGAGCAAGACTGAAAGCATGTCAGAACCCACAAGAAAGGTTAGAGAGAATATGCCCACCAAATTTTTATATTCATTACCTTTTGGTATTCCTCATTGTGGAATGCATCCCTCCCTTAGTCAAGCAGAGAGAGTCAGGCTTTGTGGCAGGGATTCTTCTGGCATGGTAGTGACGGGATTGATCCCCCTAGTTTGTAAGCAGATGATGTTGTTTCAGTGCGACTTCTCTGTGTTCATTACTTTGGCATGCCCTGGATTTGTCTGTGCCTGCCTTTGTGAATGTGCTTCTTTGTGTTTTGGCATGCTGGAACGGCAGCGTGCCCCTCCCCCCGCCACCATTGTCACGTCCCTGAAGCTCAACATCTGAGCATCTGAGCATTTGTGCAGTACAAAAAACTTTGTACCTGGCTGCCTCCTTGTCACGATCCGCTAATGCAAGCGGGGGTCGTGATGGTTCGTTTATCGATCTCAGAGTGCAAAAGGACACAAGAGATTTCAGTTTTAATCAAAACAGTGCACCTTTATTAAGTGCACACAACACAGTAATGCAATAGAAGAGGGAAAGAGAGAGAGAGAGAAAGAAACACAAAGTAGAGAGGAAGAAAAAGAGGGGGGGGCCATAGCTACCAACAGATGAGACGAAGTCCTCGTGGTCTTCCGCCAATAGATTCGTCTTCCTTCCGTGGGGAGATCTCAGACTTGGTTATTTCAGAAAGTCCCTTTATAGTCCTTTTCAGAAGCGAGGGGCAACTGGCCAAGAGGTTGGGAAATCTACAGCCATTGTTATGGGGTCCTTTGCTTTGGGAAACAGGTACAGGACAGACGCACAAGACCGGTGTGCAGGACAGGTGTACAGGACAGGTCATTCCTTTCCGCTTCAGCGCAGTCCTTCCCGCCTGGGCAGCAAGAACGGCGCAGTCCATTGTTACCTGCACTAATTTTCCTCAGGAATGCGTACCAGTTCCCAGCGGGCACACCCGTAGGCAACACTTGGCAGACATCCCACCTCAGCTAGGCCAGGAGTCCTGTGTTCAGTCTCTGTCCTCGGCGATGATCGTGAGGCAGATGAGGGATCTTCAGACAGTCTCTTACACTCCTGCAGAAGGAGGAAGTGCTGCCATTAATGATTCTGGATCACTAAAATGTGTCTAATACTGGTCTTAAATCTCCATCTCCTACTCAGTTCTCATTTATGTCTCAAGTCCTTGTGTGAGCGTTTTTCCAGCTGGATCATTGCAGATTAGAATTTTGGTTTTAAAGCAAAAAACATAATGATACAAAGCATTTCTCACAATTCTGTGACATGCTAGCATTCCTGTTTGACCATTCTTTATGTATTCTTCCATTTTCAAATACACCAAGAGTAAGTTTGGTGACGAGGATGAGCTCAAGACAAATGTAGGTCATTAAACTGTCACATTTTCTTTTTTTCTGCTGAATTCATGTCTCCCTTGAATTCTAATTTCCCTGTTTATGTACCATGGTGCCATATTTTCTTTCTTTAACAGAGAAACACATTGTTCCAAACATGATATTATTACTTACTGCAATCTTGAATTGTTATGTTGTTGTCTGTAGCTTTGTTTTTTTTAAGTGTTTATATACGTTCCTTCTTTGATCCCTCAAAGTGTGCTTCATAATGTTTGAATTCCAAAGGACATTTATTTATCCATTTTTCTAATCTTTCCTCATCACCCTTTTGTTCTTTGTTCTCATGTGTCTTCATTATTTCACCCCTTTTGAATAATACGTTGAATTTTTAAGGGTCTGTGACTATCAAAGCTGCTGAGTTGCATTAAGTAGAAGCAAAGTTGTATCCAGGCCCAGCTAAAACAGCAGATACGTAAAGACTGTCATTTGGTTATCTCTCCCTAACACATCTCTTCTCCATTGCCCTGGCAGAGAGATGAGGAATATTACATACAAGCTAAATTTTTGCTGCAGTATTAATATCTGAATGCTCAAAATTCACCAGTTCAGTTCTCTGTTTTCTCAGGAAAGCAAGCAAGCCCACTGCACCATATCCAGGTATATTAAAAATAAAATAGAGAAACTCTGCTAAAATAGTTGGTATTCTTAAAAGAAAACTACAGTCTCATTAGACCACCAACCATTTGGTGCTCCAAGAACCACATTGCTAGAAAACTGTGAGGTGGCAATGCTGCTGGACACTGGTTCAGTTGAGTAAGCTGCCATCCGAGCTGATGTATATTCATCATACTTCACCCCCAGAAGCTAATGACATTAATGACAGCTAATTCTGCTTAGGCCTGATGGTAGTGGTGACTACAGCTTGTAATCAGGTGTTAGAAACATCCCACTTGATAAATTCATGGATGCTGAGCCAAATCACCTACTTCACAGTTCACTTTAATTAAAATTGCTCATGATCGATGTTTTTAAAAGCAGGAGCTGCTGATGTTGTTAATCACCATTTATTGTGCATCATTTCAGTGGTACATCTGTTTCCCTCATTTATAGTTGGGGAGGGAGATATTTTGCTGTTGTCATGTATTTGACCTTAGTTGAGTTTATTTTTTGGAAGGCCTAATCCAGTGTTACCAACATTGTCTGAAGGGTTTCTGCAGGAACCAGAGATGATTGAAATAACTTACCCTATTCTGACTAAATACTCACTAATCTTGACCATAAAGAGTTTCATCATAGTCACACCATCCGTAGTCTCTGAACTGGGTGGCTTGGACGTGTTAGTACAATTTATCATCATACCTTTCTTTTGCAGTGCAGATGTACTTTGAATAAATGAAATAATTTTTCTTTATTATCTTCTTGTTAAGAAAACCAGCCCTTGCGTTCTCCCCAAGTGAAGGGCTTCTCTGAATAAATATGCAAGGTATCATTTCACAAGATGACTTTCTCCTGAATCCTTTTGTACTTAGTCCCAGCAGAGAAGGGAGAGCTGAGATGGTTTATAAAACAAATGTATGCACCTTGCAAGTCTTTATGAGGTAGTTTGGGGAAAAAAAATGGAGTGCAACAAAAGAGCCAGGGAGATTCTGGTTAAATGACAGGCTCCAGAAAATGCCTTGGAGTAGAAAATGCGAAGTTAAATTCTCACTAGTACCTAAATTATAGTCTGGACTTAATAGAAGCATTTTCAGCCAAATAAAATGTTATGTAGTTTGGACTGAACTGTGAAAGGTTTTGTTAGTTAAAGAAAACAATTCCCTTGTAATTCTGGCTTCTGAGCAGAATTTCAGCAGTTAAATTTAAATGGGAGAAGAGCAAATAGGCAGGAATACTCAGGCATGAATGCAGTGTAAGTATGGGTCAGGAGTGCTTGAAAAATCCTACACAAGGCAAACTTGCAAATTGGATGAACACGTGTGGAGAGGCTAATGAGAAGCAGATGCTTAGTCCTTTGGAGTTCCAGCAGGACTGGGGGCAGGTGTTGGGAAGGTCAGGAGTTTGAAGTCAAAGTCTTCCTAAAAGCACATATATATATATGTGTGTGTGTGTGTGTGTGTGTGTGTGTGTGTGTGTGTGTGTGTGTGTGTGTGTGTGTGTGTGTGTTTATATATATATGTGTGTGTATATATATATATAACAGACATATAACCTTTCCAGTTCTTGTGAAGTTACAAACGTACAAGTGATGTTGTTTAATTAAATTATTCCTAGAGAGAGAGACTTGGTGCTTCCTGGTTGTGCATCCATTTTTCACCTTGGTGTGTGCTGAGAGTGTGACAGCACCAGCATCTGCAGGAAAGTTTTTACTGAGATATTTGTATGTTTCATCTGTGTATCTTCTGGTATGCAAAAGAGCTTGGATTTTTAATGAAATGGCTGCTAATCAAAGTTAAGTGCTCCTCTAAAAATTAGTAAGCAGCAGTGGCACTGGTAATAGTCCAAAGATTTCTCATTCAATAGGAAGAACTGGTTCATATTAATAAAAAACTTACGAATGCATGTGGACACTTTTGCCTTATAAAAGTCTCAGGAAACCTCTGTGCACTTAGAGTATAAGTTGGGAGTTTTTTTTCTTTTTCTTTCTTTGAATATGGCTCAGGAGATCCTTTTTTTTTTTTTAATCCTGTGGGTTCTGTGGACATCAGGGGAGGCACCATCCCGAAAGACTTAGAGTCAATGAGCTAAGTTTATGTCAAATGATAGCTCACTTAGAATAAAAATGTAATTATGTAAAATTTTGGGAGGCATGAAATCTGTAAATAAAGGCTATGTGTACAGTGGTTCACTTTCCTACTTTGCCCAAGGTTTTTTTAGTATATTTATTAAGCTCCTTCAGAATACATTGTGATGTCTTAGACTGAAGAATAAATAAATCGAAACCTTTAATGCAGTAGGGTCTCTTAATGGTGAAGAATAAGCTTGCAGCTACACCACTGTCCTCATCTGAGTTACTATCAGGAGACATTAAACCTTTCAAGGGCTCTTGAACACAATGGTATTAGTTGCATGCACACATTGGGAAATGCTTGGTTTTAGGAAAAAACCCAACCAACCCACCGACACCAAACACACACCCCCTCCCCACCCCCAAAAGAAATGAAAACCTTTGACTTTAAATTGAATGATAGTAAGTGCTTTCTCCCAGCCACTGAGGATGAAAAGTTTGGACTCAGCTGAAGCTACTGGTGTCAAACTCCCGTGTTGTGTATCTGAAGCAAATCTCATGAATTCTCAGCACTTAAAATAGCTTCAGCTGGCATAACTGCCAACAAGAAGTAATAATCAAATCTCAGACTGGATTACCATGTTGATGTCAGAAAACAGCACCAGTGAAAATTATCAAAGTGGGGTAATATTCTAGAGCAGAACAGTGTCAAAAAATTAAAATTTTTGCAAAAAGGCTCACACAATTTCCTATAAATTTTCATTTTTATTATGACCTTAATCATCATATACTTGGGGTTTCACTTCAGATGTGCCTCAGCTTTTGCTGCAAGCCATTTAAGTGTGCTTATCACAGATTATGGTACCTGATTTCTAATCACTTAAATTGAACAAAAGTTATTAAAGGCTTATGGAAAGTCATAATTTAAAGGACCAAAATGCTGGTATACCTTGAAAGCTAAGAGGTGACATCCATAAGGAGTAGTGATGGACAAAGCCCCAGCTGTGGAGTAGTTGCAAATAGCTGGACATCCACTGGGAGCTAAGTGCAGGAGTAAGACTGCCTCCGAGGACATGCCCTGGCTGCAGGGAGATGATTCATATGGGTAGACTTTGGATTCATAAACTGTAGCCAGTTCGTGAATACAAACTGTGCATGGAGAACCAAGGCTGGTCTTAGTGTTTGATTTGTTTTCTGTGTTTTAACGTTTTTTCCTAGCGAGGTAAGGTGAAAGCTTGTGTTTGGGTGACAGGCTTGAGTGTGAGAGCTGCATGGGGGAAGGATTGTGTTCTGTTTGGATTGACTGAGACGGGGTTAAAAACCTTGGCACACTCTGATCTTGGAGGCATTCCTGTAGTAATGTCCAGCATGGAAAAAGACATGCTTAAGTCATTAGGAAATTAAATCTAGAGGGGGACTGATTATAGAATCACTGACAGAAAGAGTGAAGAATAATACAATTTTAAAAATTATCTGGTGCAGCACATAGTTTGAGGTCCAGTACCTTGGAACTGGAAGGAGGCAGAATACATAGCAAGTGTTGGATTTTTATTATTTTTGGTTTTTTAATTAATTCTGGGTCAAGGTACAACAAAATCTTGGATGTTTTCGGAGGTGACTTGAAGGTTGCATCCTCTATGAAAAAGGGCAGGATGAGAGGCTAGTGAAGAAAGAATTAAAATGGAGGGTCTCTGAAAGGGAAGGAAGAAAAGACAATAAGGCATTTACCAGGTAAATATTTTCATGGTACAGTTTGGAAGTCTGTTTTTTTTCCTTGGAAAAGCATATAGGCAGGTATGGACAGGGGCAGGCTGGAGCAGAAGATGGTTCCATTCAAAGCAATGGAGTATTGCCTTGGCCACCGCATGGAGGCCCTATTCATACGTAAATATTTACACAGCAAGGGAAGTTTACTTCTCTCTGCATGGTGCAGCTGTTGCGAAACAGGTATTTCTGAATCCTAATGACTCACTTTCCACCTGTTACTTAACTGAAGGAGTGTGGAAGTGTGTAAAAATACTAGGGACTGTCAATAGAAATCATAACCTGACTCATTAATGCAGCCTTCATAGCAGTGGGATGAAGACTGTAACTTTTCCCTGGTACATATGGAGTCAGTAATTAGCCAGTGACATTGTCAGCATTGCACTAGTATTTTTATAGTACCAATGGATGAGCTGTTCTTCGGTGATTTGTCATTCCATTGTAGAAACTTGGGCTCCAGTCCACTTGGAATTTTGAAACACAGCAGATGGGAGAGGATCCAAGACTTTTCTGAAGCAGATTAATAAGAAAAGCCCTGAGGTACAGGGCTCGCACATCCGAAACACCAACTTCTACGTGTGCTGCTGAGCAGAGGGGCTGGATCTTTGAGTAATCAGAGTGATTCACCTCAGCTCTTGGTGCTGCTTATGGTGCTGTGTGTGCATCCCCATCTGCTGCAGACACAGGGATGTGCAGCCTGGCACACCAATCTCCTTCCTTAGCCTGGGCTTGAGGCTGTTAGAGTGCTAGCTGCTGTTTCATGTGGGGAAAATAGTTTCTGCTTCTAATTCCCATGCTCCCTCTTTACTTTTAGTTGACACAAGAGCCTGAAGGAGAGATTACAAATACATTAGAAGTATGTTACTGTTAGACACTCTACTGCATCTTACATGTTTTCCCAACAGATGCAGATTTCTACATTGTTGTTATTTTTTCATTACATAGACGGTGTTTAAAATAAGGATTGTTTTGGAAAGTCTTTTTATAATACTGCCAGAGTTTGTAACGTGAGCACCATAGCTTAGCCTGAACTATTTTTAATTAGCAGTGCTTTGTTTTTTCTACATTGTTACCCAGACAAATGGAACAGAGAAAGGCTAATTGATTTACCTTGCTCAATTTATGGTAATGCTTTTGATAACATTTGACATCATTTTATTAAACATGATGGAGAAGGGAGAGTTGTGGAATGTTTTGTTCTTCCTGGTGTGTTATTTTTGGTAAGTGTCTGGGGTGCATTTAGATAAACTACAGTGCTGAGTCTAAGCAAGAAAGACCTAAATATCTGCTGAATGACTCCTATTTGCATTGAGAAATTAACTGTAATTAGCATTCAAGTTTTAATGATACTGTATTTGTGAAGCTGATAAGGCCTCTGGGAGTGCGATTGCAAGAAACTTCTATTGTTTACTATATGCAAATTGAGCCACTTAGCTTTAATTAGAGGTTGAAACCTGGAGCAATTATCAGCAGTTGCTTTAGTACTAATGAGCTTGACAAAGCTGTCCATCACAGTGTTTTATATGATTGAGAATTAAAATATTTAATCCCAGTTGGTTCACTATTCAAAGAATGTGCAGCCTTCGTCAAGCAAAACCATTTCATTTTGTATGCCATCCATTTCATTGGTTCCAGTCACTGCAAAGACTGAAATCCTTACAAATTTGTGTAGCTGCTATTTTCTGCAGGATGGTGTGAGAATATATGAGACAATTTCCTTTAAGGCTTATATTGCCAATATTTTTTTAAAAAACTGAGTTGTTCTAAGAGCAGTTGCATGGTTGCAATACAGAATTTAGTTGCTTGACATCTGAATATTAGAGCTTACAATGACAATTGACTGATGAGTTTCCTCACAAAATTAGCTGATGTCTCCTCATATATGATGGTGTTGGATATTTCCTTTCACATTCTGATTTTAGTAGAAGATAACAAAAGCGATATAAGGGAAAGAGAAAAAGCTTGTAATTCCTAGCCTCTGAAATGGTTTTAATTTCTCTCTCAATGCAAGCACTAACCATTAGGGCTTTCTGTTGCTGCTCTTTAATGTTTTTTTTGTTTTGTAAAAGCAGTTTTTGTGTAAAAGAATTTAAAAGTTTCCACAGAAGATCTATATAGCAGGGGAGGAAATTTAGAAAATGCCACTTGTTGTTAGTGCTTTTGAATATACTGTTGAAAGTTTTCTATTTTTGGATTAATTCTTTGTCTTCTCTCTTCCACAAGCCTTTAAGCAATTAGAATAGGTACTTTATATAGGGGAGATGTAGATAGATAGATAGATAGATAGATAGATAGATAGATAGATAGATAGATAGATAGATAGATAGAAATGTAATAAAGTCTTCATATTTTTTTTATTGTCATTTCGTAGAGAACAAAACCTAATTGTGAACTTTCTTACGCTCTCACAGGTGGGGCTGAAATGAACCCACCCATGGGTTTGTTTAGCATTTCTCAGGTTTCTTAGGATGCAAAAAGCTTTACTGTATTGAATGATGATGCAAAGCTGTCTAACTGCTGACCATTTGGGTATGAAATGTGGTTTTAGTCCATCTGTCTTTAAATACTGGAGGTTGTGTTTTCAACAGGGATGGCTGACAGAAGCATTTACAGAACATTATTTTATGAGGTGCTATTGAATGACCCCAAGTTTGAAGGTACAAAGTGGGGCAAGCTGTGGAAATGGCTTATGGCATGTGAGAAGCATCAGCCTGAACATTTGGGTTCTTGTGTGGATGGTGGTTGCTGCCCTCGCTGCAGGGTGGATTTTTCCTTCTGCTGGGGGTTCAGATTGCCTCCTGTCCCCATGCCACTCCAGAGCAGCTGCCACTCAAAATACAAAGCCTGGTTACATGCTTAGTGTTGGAAGGCTCATATTGAAAAAGAAAACCTTGTTTTCAGGGGGAAGGACAACTGTAGAAAGTTTTAAAAGGTTAAATAACTATGCATGTTCTAGATCCGTATCTTTGACAGCTGAATACAAATGATACGCTGAGTATCATTTGTTTGTAATTCTCAGTAAGCCAGCCAGAGCTAGATGGAGGAGAATTATGAATCACATGTGGAGATGCTAGTACCAATTTATTCCTCCAGGAAAACACAGCTTCTAAGCCGTGTGCTTTTTGGTGAAACCACACTTCTGAATGTTTCCTAGGTGAACAGAATTGAGGTTAAGGGACTAATACTCTATCTCATAGGCAATCGATTGGGTTGTTACACAGATGTGTTGTATAGGAAATGTAGTATGTAGTAATTTTCTTAGCCATTTCGTCTTTGGGAAAAGGCTAGTTAGAGATCATCAAATAAGTGATCCAGCTGGCTGATTAAAAGCTATTAATTACTAACTAACTCCCAAATCACTGTCCTTTCACTTCTGGCCTGTGAGTTACTGCTCTTATTGTCCATAGTGGGGCCAACTTTGGTATAATCATATATAACAGTGTATATGTATAACAGACTATATTTCACATGTCAGGTAATTGATTAAGCAAGACACCAAACAGACTACTAAAGGATAAAAACCAGCGCATAAGTTACTCACCTTAGTGAAGCTTGTTTGATCTGTGCTTTGCTAGTTTATTATTAAGTAGTTGAAATGGGATTCATTTTGCCCCTTTACCCTCTGACATGAGAGGTAATTAAAAAATTGCTACATATATAATTTCCTTATTGATACTTTCCCTGCTATTGACTTTATAATAATACCATATTCAATTTTTAATACCTAAATTACATCAAGCATTAATCAATTAGAAGTTTGTTTTTCTTATATTGTCTCAGAAAGGAAACTGTGATTTAGTCTTATCCTAATTCACTCTGAAGGTTAAATATGGTTTCAAGAAAAGGCAAAATTGGTGGTGGTGTTGTTCCTAAATGCTCCAAGACTTTTTAAGTATTTTTGCCATACTGAAAATTTACCATCATTATATAATAGTATATATTTAGCATTTGTCATCCTTTTTTTGGGGCTCCTTTTAGTTATTATATTCATAAAGATAAAAGACCCATAAATTACCAGTGAATCAAAACCACATTTATCTGTAGTTACTAATCCAGTAAGGCAATGTTTCTGGTTTTGTTTAGAGCTCTTCATGTCCCATTACTTTTTTATATTTATAGCCATTTACCCACAACAGCTTTGTTAAATTTTTTGCAAATAGGTGATACACTCAGTGTTTCTTAAACCCTTCCAGTGGCAGAACCTTTTGTTGGTGTGTTTTCATTTTCATGTTTTACCCACTTTATTTAAAGTTTATTTGAAGTCTTGGTGGCAAAAACCTGGAGGGGGATGATTTGGGTATTTTTATTACATTTATTTTATTTTATTTGAAAATTTGAAGTAGGCTTAACATTAACATTTCTCTTGGGAAAGATTTTGCCTGTTCTCTGATCGGAGGTGAACCCTAACAGAAAAGCATCACTCTGAACATGATAAAATTTGGAAGTAGGGATTGCATTTGCTAGGCTGCCATAGGCATTTTAGAAGGTACAGTGTTATTTGTTCTAGATATAACTCTCTGAGTTTGCTTACATCAAATCTCTCTTGCACTCTCCTAAGTGATAGCTCTGGTAAGTTCCCCAGTAAACATCACAAGGTCATTGCAATTCATTCCCGGGAGTTGCTTCTCGATGTGGAGCAATCACTTCAAGGCACACGTTTGTTGTTTAGCAAAGAGCCAAAGAGGGATGGGACATTGTGGCTGCTTTAGAGCAGCTTTGATCTTCTCTTTCCTAACAACAGTGCACAATGGTAATTACAGTTCCTTTTATAACGTGTTACAGAGGTAGGATAATAAGTGAAAAGGGAATTTTCAGTCATTTTCAGTGTCGATGAATGCGTTATTAACTCCCAGTGATTTTGCAGATGCTGTTTCTGCCAGATGAGCCTGAATGAGAAGTGCTTGCCAGATCAGCTATTTCAGGAACTCTGTTTTCTGCACTCAGCAAGGGATGGTTCCAGTCAAGTCTACTTGTAAATCTGAATCTGGGAGACGGGGTGTCTGTTCAGGCTGCCAGCATATTATGTTACCCCATCTCTGATTCTTTTGTCTAGAGCAAATCTGAAAACCCTGCTAGAAAACCGTTTTTGATGACTGCAGCCTCGGCTGGCTGGCTGACTTAGTTCTGAATCATGGAAGGGCAATTAGCTTTGCAGATGTCTCTGGGCAAGGCAATGAAACTGAGGAGGGCTGCAAAGAGAGGCCTTTCCAATACAAAATGGACCACCCCAGATGGATATTAGAGCATCAGCGCCCATGAAAGGAAATTCTGGCATCACAGAATCATAGAATGATTTCGAATGGAAAAGACCTCTAAGATTATTGAGTTCAACCATTAACCTAAAACCGCCGCGCCACCAAGTGCTGTATCTACAAATTCGCGTTTTGTCTTTGTGAGACTTACTAGGGAACCTTCTGGGCTCCTTCCTGTTTTGTGGTGTATGAAATTTGAATAAAGACACTCCAAGTGACTGTGACTGCCTCAACATCAAAATATCTAAATCTACCTGTCACTGGGCAACTGGTATGTAATTTTTTTTTTTTTTTAAGCAAGAATTTGGATTTTTTTTAAGTTAAAAAGTTTTAAAAGTTTTAAGTTTTAAAAATTGTTTGAACCCATAGATTTGTATAATTTTATTTTACATTAACTTTAGTGTTTAGACCAGCTCCATGTTTAGCGGAGGCTGTAACGTTAGCATTCCTAAGCTTATAAATAGCAACAAAGCTAGCGATCAGTTTTAGTAATCCATTGGCAGCACTGCTCACCAAAAAAATTGTGTACATTTTGAAATGACTTCAGCAAAAAGCTAATCAAGCTTAGTCACACTCTCTCAATGACTAACTTCTGCCTAGCAAGTTGCTTGATTTTACATATGCTACAAAAATTGCAGTTTTATGGTTTCATGGAAGATTATCTAAACTAATAGCTTTTCAGAACAACTCTGCTGTTGGAAGAATGATTTCCTTGATTTTTTTTTCACTTGTTTTTCCCCTGGACAATATCGCAGGACTAAACTTGTCTTTCATTACTTCGTTCAGTCTTGACAGTTGTAGCTCCTAATATGCTTTAGTTATCATTCTCTTCAATAGTTTTGAGGCGGTGAAGGAAAATAATTACAGACAGTCAAAACACTCATGGTGAAGCTGCAGAGTCTTTGCTCATGTTACATTAGAAAGTTGAATATCAGATTTGTAATTTGAAATTTGTGTGCCATAAAATTGGAAGTCAGAAAATAATTTCTTGAGCAAGCAAGTAATGTAGCACCTGTAGCAACATGACTTCAGTCTGTTTCCCATGTTATCTTTAAAATGCTGATTTTTTTAGAGATCCATCAAAACCTCTGCTCCTAAGAGATTATTTTTATCAGATCATTTGGGAAGGTTTCTAAGAGGACTTCTTTGATTTGTGTGCATTTTCTTGTATAACCTGATGGAAAATATTTGGGGGACTGGTAAATGTAAGTAAAATTCATTTAATAATACAATTAAATTAAAGAATTGTTCTTTTTTTTTTTCAAAGTCAAAATAATATTACATATTCTGAGCAGATGTTTTCTGAAAAGAAAGCTTTGATCAAATTTTCTTGTGAAGATAGTGGTCCTTTCTAGAATTCCCTTGCATCATTATTTCTAGTAAAAGGTGACAATCAAAAACATTTTCAGAGGACTTGGACTTCTTGCTCTTTTCTTGAACACTAAGGAATTTAAATGGAGTTCTCAATTGTTTATATGTACTTTTCTTGGATATCTTTTAATTTTATTTAATGTCCCATATATATTCTAATAATTTTACTTTATTTCTCTTTTGGCCCCACAGTTGATGCCATGATGATTTTTTGCCTTTTCTTTTATATACCCTTTTACATAGCTTTTACGTATTCTCAGTGATTTTAGCATGGATACGTGTAACTCCTTAAGCCCGATAATTTAGAATAGTCCTAATATTCCGGGAGACCAAACATCTTGGAGGCCTTGCAGTTGGAGGCCAGAAAGCCCTACACTATCCTGAGAAATCAAGGTCCTTTCTAGAACATATCCTGTAAACTAAGATAGGCCCATCCAGGGGGGAATTCCTCAGGATGGGGGGATATCATGCTATTCATTCAAGCCTGTCACTGGGGAATCTTTGATAGATATGCTAATTTGCAAGGTCTATAAATTGTATATGCAATCTATTGTGTGTGTGTGCATTTCCACACATTCCACCGAGACAAAGGGGTGTACCTTAAGGATCCTTAAATAAATACCAAGGTAAAAACCCCTTTTCCCTTAAACCGTGTTTGGCTCTTAATTTCAAGACCAGAGAAAGGCAACACAATGTATCTGAGGTCTAGAATTCACAGACGTGACTCAAAGGTTTTACAGTAGAGTGGCTTCAGTAGGAAAAAAATTAGTTTTACTGTATATTTTATATAACTGTCTTCTATTGAGAGTTGGTAGCAGGAGCATTTATAAGGAAGCATGCATATTCTTGTTGCAGTTGTCTTGAATAGCTCGTCAGGATTGAAGCCATTAAGCTGGTGGTGACACATCATTGTCACTTGCACACTGAGGAGTGAGTTATTTTAGAATCATAGAATCATTTAGATTAGAAAAGCCCTTTAAGATTATTGAGTCCAACCATTAACCCAGCACTGCCAAGTCCACTGTTCAGCCTTGTCCCCAACTGCTGCATCATTTACTACAATATTACTGCAGTTTTAATTGCTTGTCCTCTATAACAATTTTGGATGCTTTGAGGTTTTTTTTATACAGGTAAAAGAGTTCCCACACCCTATTGATCTCAGTGGGATTTGATTTCAGTCCATATTGAGCTAAAAGTTCTTCTGAAGAGCTCTATAACTGACCTCATTATATATTCCTTATTTTGGTCAACATTAATAAGCATAGTGTTATAGATGGTGTTGAGGCACCTTGAAACCTAATTTGTTTCCTTTAGGCCTGCACTGGCAATATACAATAATAAACCTTTCCAAATTTGTATCTGTTTTTGTTGAGCCATCTGGCTCATCCTGTAAATAAAATATATAACAATCAGGAAAGCATTTCTAGATTATCTAGTGCTGTTACTATTAATTTGAAATTCTTGTAAACTTAATAATGTTTTAATTCCAGTCCCTTTATCAAATGGTGCTGTTCTTGTCGCAGGAGAACTAGAAAGGTTTCACTGAGTCAGACCACAGATCTGTCACGGTTTGACAGGATCTCACTAACTCCTGTGTCTGCTCTCGAGGAGCGGCAAAGAACAAATACTTGGGGAAAAGAATGAGCAAAGGAGAAGCATGCAGCAGTATTTTTCGTTTTTCTCCATTTGCTTTTCTTAATCTCCACTAAGAACTAAGCTTATGTTTTTTTTTCACAATTACACATAACTCCAAGCTCTTGTTTCTGAATTCTAATGGCTAAATTACAGCTTATAATTGTGTAAGTAAAGTCAGGAATGTTTTTTCAATGCATGTTAATTCGCATTTGTCAACATAGCATTTCATGTGCCATTTCATCACCTAAGCGGTCAATTATTGTGGCATCCTTTCACAGCTGTTTGCAGTAGGATTTATTTGTGAACTGTCTCAAATAGCTTTGCCCAGGCACAAGTCCCCACCACAGGGCAGGGTTGGTGGTGGGTGTATAGATGCTCTCTCCATGGCAGTCTCTGTGGGGCCTTAGGGGTGAGGTGACCGTGGTGTGACTGTCCCAAGACATTAATTTTAAGGCTTGTGGCTCTTCAGAATGTTTCTGTGGGGGCTTAGCTGCATGTGTCAGTGTTAGAAATGGTTTTCAGCTTTCGTCGAGCTTCCTTTCCTTGCCTTAATTTCTTGGCTTAAGTTTTTGAAGTAGATCACTGGAGCTTTCTTACGGCGTTAGAGATGGCTCACTGGCTCTTCAAAGTCTTTGTCATTTGACATGCCCATCTGAAATGGCACCTCACTTAGTCTCATTTCACTTCTATAGGAAACATGTTTACAATCAGAAAAAATACACCTGCAAGATGGTGGGGGTGCTTTGGTACAGATAAGGCTTCTTACACAAGATACCCCTTTTGCTAGGTGATAGTCCAAATCTGACAGATTTTATAATTTACAATTTACCACTTCTTCTGGATATTATGCCCCCAGTCATACTGCTGCTGGCTCTGAATGACCAGACAGCCTTTTCTGCTCATATCATTGCTTGTGCTGTTATTGTTGTCCGTGCTTTTTTCAGAATTGATCCTTTCTCACTGGACTTCCAAAGAAGTTCCTCAGCACATCCTTTTTCCATGGCACTGGCTAAGGCATCTTTGGTGAGCTGCTTATAGCAACCAGGCTGTGAATTTTGATAGTAGGAAACTGAACTAAACTGCTGCCAGCTTTTTTAGATAGATATTGATGAGAGACATTGGGATGCTTGGCTCCCAGTGGGGAGTGCAAGTCAACAAATGAGTGCTGGTGTGAAACAATAAGGGAGTTTTGCTTAACATTTACTTCTTTGTCTTTTTTGTGTCTTAAGAATGTTACTGTCAAAAGATTATTTGTCTCCTCAGCAGAAATGCCATACATTTGTGGTGGTGTATTCTTGGGGAAAGAAAATGGAACTACCCATCTTACGCAGCATCATTAATTTGGATTGGGTGCATTTTGTGGGGGAAGAGTTGGTTTTCGCTGCTTATTATTGTGGTTTTTTGTTTTGTTGGGTTTGTTTTTTTATTAATTTTAAATATGTCGCATTAGATGGTGTAGATGTGTAAATCTTCTGCCCAGATATGTCTCTTTTTTTGATCAATGTGTGCCTGGGAAGAAGCAGCACTTTCCTACCTCCTTAGAGAAAATTCTGTTAGTGTGATGAGGACTGTGAGGACTGTTTCTGTTTTTAATTATTTTATTATGTGCCTTCCAAATAAACTTTCTCCTAAAGGAGTATTGTACAGGGGGAGTTAGAAAAGCTCATTAATAGTGACAGGATATAAAACACAAACCAGTAAGAAAGGATGTGACTGAGTCATGGGACTGTGTCTGACTGATGATATCTTGCTCTTAAGCAACTATTTTAAATAAAAAACCAAAGTCCTGTCCTCATTATTCCCTGGCTAAGTGTTGCTTTAGAACGCTGTCAAGGTGTTGGGTGAGATTTTATATGTTCATAAGTTGATAAAGAAATACAAAGAAAAGTTTAACAGGGGATTTATTTGAAAGAAAAAAAACTTAATGAATGCTTTAGTCATTTAAGAGACTACCATGGGACAGCTTATTTTCTTAATAATTATTACACTTAATATTTTTTGATGATTCATCTTTTGCCACAGAACACAATTAAAATGTCGGCTTTTAAATAATAGTTTTAATAATTTCACTGGCTTTATTCATGTTACTGGGAACTTTTAATAAAGATTTTTTAAATCAGTAGCAGTTCCATTTCTTGATAATTAAATGCAAGTTTCATAATCTTACCACTTTTAATTTGTCTCCGAATGATGCAAGACAATTGGGAGGTTGGTGTAATGCTCATAGTTGAGGACACACTGTTCTAAATCTGAATGTTAGAAATCTTGCAAAACCAGTGTTTGGGCAGCTTTCTAAAATGCATATAAATCCATGCTTACTGTCGGGAAGTGATAAACAGAAGGTTTTGAAGTAGAAACAGGTTGTGACAAAGCAGTTGGCAAGAATATGGGATTTTTGAAGATTCATTAAAATCTCAAAGTCTGATCTCACAGGCAGGGAAGAGTGATTTTCTTTATTTCTGAATGATTAACTGAAGGACCACAGGAAGATGCAGCAGTTTAACTGCCTTATTAATCACAGTGCTTTACCCACTGGAAGTAGGGTAGCCAGAAGTGTCTTGCTGTTTCAGCATTACAGGTTCCCATTTCACTGGAATTGGGTGTTAACAGTTAATATTTTGATCCAGCTGAAAGCTTTGGTAGTTTTAACTGCATGGTGATTCCAGTAATGGATAGATTTAGAATTCTGTTTTGAAAGATTTTGGAGGGAGTAGGTTTATGCGAGCCTCATTATTTTTTTAAATCAACAAATTTGAGTTCTAATGCAGTTTTGGAAGGAAAAAAAATGATGACTGAAAATGTCACGCAAGCCCATTGAGATGTCTTAGTGAAAAAATATAGAGAATGAAAGTGATTGTCAAGCAGAGTAAGAAAGACGTAGGGAAAATGCTATAGGGTGCAATTTCATGAATAAATATCAGAGAAAAAATAATCTTTAGTAATAATGAGAAAGCCCATATGGATGTGCTTGTCTTGTTCAAATGTTCAAGAGAAATAGTCAGCACTCTGTCCCATTCCTCTTCAGAAGTGTAATCAGGCTTATTATACCTTGCTGTATTCAGGCAAACACTGCAATTACATCATCAAAAATTTTCAATTCCTTAGCCTCCACAGGAGACCCCCCACCCTACCCCTGATTCATTCTCAGAACTCCAATCTAAACTTTGAATTGATGTAAATATTATCTCTTATTCAATATTAAGAAAATTCAAGCTTTACTGAAACCTCTGGCAAGAAGGCTAAGTCATGTAAATTTATTTTTGAGCTGTCCTGTGACAGGGAGTTCCACAGTTCAATCTTATGTTATTGGTAAGAGTGTCGGTGGCAAAATGAAAAAAGGGAAAATAAGTGATAATTTGTTTTTCTCTATATTAATCATCTGTTCTGTAGTTCAATCTTCTTCCTTGTTATGCATCTTCCTTTCCAACAAATGAATGCACCAATGGTTTAAATCAGTGTAAAATGAGCCAGCTGGGACACCAAAAGCAGAGCAGCAGTACCGTAAAGGCATTGGCACAGCTGGATTTGCTCTGCCTCATTGCACGTAACCGTGTGTGATGTAGATGCAGCCTAAAGTAAATGATCCCAGTGTTTTCACTCCCTTTTCATGAGGGGTTTTCTGGGCAGTTCAGGAGTCTTTGAACCCTCTCTAATTCTACAAAATACTTTTGGTGGTACTTGGTGTGCTCATAACCTCTCAAATTATCCATGCTGACACCTGTCTACTGCATGCCCCACTGTTTCCAGGGCTTTCTGATGGCAGCAATTCCACTTAACAGTTTTGCAATACCAAAATACATAGAAACTGTTATGAAATATTTGTTATCTTTAACTCGGGGTAACTTGATTTTATTAATGTCAGTCCATAAAATTTAAGGGAATGCTTTATGTGGTCTAACATTCTTAGATGGTTTGTTCCTGTACTTTCTCCCCCTTCCTTAAGGCTAAATGTTCTTGCTTTCCTATTCTGCCGTGTACAAAAAGTTGTTTGAAAAAGCTAATACTCTCCTATGTTGGGAGGTCAGTATGCACTCACATGAAAATCTGAAAGGGAGGACTGGAAACAAAGGAAAGATCTTTTTTCAAACTAGATTTTTTTTATATGATTAGAGAAATCTGAAGTACAGAGGAAGCCTTTGTCACAGTTTGCTGTATTTCTAGAATGGAAGCTTCCCAATGAGGAAGAGGTGAAACCATGATTTAAGTGAACACAGAACTGCCAGAGCAAAACTGTTCAAAAATACCATCCCACTTGGTTTTTATAGTGGTTGCATATGTTGTTGAGCTCCCTTGTCCTTTAAAAATCGTAGCACACATTAACTTTCTCTTTAGTTCTATATTTAAATGTACTTAAAATGTAATGGTCATGTTTTTGACTCAGGAAAAGATACAGCACGAGTAACCAAGTAGATGTTTCACATATTTACATCTTTTGCATGTAGGTATTACAATATGTTGACTGTTACTCAGAAAATACCATGTTGTTTTAGAGTTGTGATACTACAGTTAAACTATCAGACAGCCTTTTTTATGGCAACACAGAGAATATTTGTGTCAGAGTTGTTTCAGTATTCTAAATACTTTGTAAGTGAGGCAAATAAGGTTATTTTAAATGCTGCAAGGCATATTCCATGAACAAACATATTTTATGGATTTTCCTATTCATTGCTATTAAAAATGCAAACGAACAGTGTAAGATGTCAATACATGGGTTTGAAGCATTGTTTCTTTGAAGTTATGAAGCGTTCAGTATGAAGAGATAGTTTGGAAGAATTACCCTTCTAATGATGATTTGTGGCCACTTAACAATATGATAAACAACAGAGTTGCATTGGCATGATGTTATTGATGATGCACATTAGAAGGGATAGGTCATTTGCTCCATTAGTTACACCAGCACCACACAGCTGAAATGACAGAGTAGGACAGAATGACTGGTTGCTGTGACACAGGAGGACTTCTGAAGAAGCCGAGGCAATTTAGAGGAATTGCAGAGGAGAGGCTTCCTGGGAGTGGGCCAAACCACCAAAGTTTCCATATGTGTTACATCTTTTCTCCTTTCTTTCTCCAGCCATTTTTTAAGCCTGCTTCAATTTCTCTCCTCTACTGTACCCTTTCCTTGCTGCTTCACCTCTGAACAGCTGATTCCTGTTAAGTTTACTGTGGAGGTTATTGATTCTGAAGGGCTGTAAGCCAGGAGAAAGCCTTTGTTATCTCCCAGTTCTATTTCAGATTTTCATGGTGGCAAATGACCTAGGTAATCTGCAGGAGAAAAGCAATGGGACCTGAGAAAAACCTTCTTTATAGATACTGCATGATCTAGGTCATGTCTTCTGCTCTGGTGTCAGAAATAAATGGGGCAAGAATATCAGGAACCCCTGAGGGTGAGGTACTTGTATGTCTCTTGTGCCCCAAACCTTTGCTTAAAGTCTTGCTTGAACCAAATTAAGTGCCTAAAAGTTTGCAGTACTTTTGGGAAGTGAGGAATGACTTAGACTGTTGGGGAAGCTCCCTCTAACATTTTATATCTGTTAATTCATAAATAACAGCTTAGACTCATAGTGGTTTGCTGTAGGTTTAACTGGTAACTGTTCCACGGGGACATGTTTGGACATGAACCAAGCCATGTCATGGTTGTGTGTCTGCTTTCCAGCACATTCAATGCATCTGGACATGCTATGGATAAATTCTTAGTGGGCAGATATGTTCTTTTCTCCTTTGTCTTTTGGATGGAGGGAAGGAAAAGAGGAAGCATCTTCCTATCTGATGCATATAAATACAAACATAGTAAGCAAAATTAGGCGATTAGAGGCATAAAATAAAATATTACTCACTACCAATCTAGAAAACATGAATGTCTGCACTGTGGAAGTTCCTTCTCTCTAAGGGTTAAAAATAATAAAAATCCTTCCAGAAGGAACTCCAAACAAACAGAGAAACAACCAAAAAATCTACCTCACAACCACATTTCTGAATTGAATGTGAAACTACCAAAACACGTGTGGGATCAAGGCAAAATGCATATTTTCATTTCCCCCCCCCCCCCATGTTCCTGGTTTTTCCTGTCTTAAGTCAGGCAGTGCATGATTTTCAGTCAGTGACTTCTTCCCTGCATATAAGGAATAAGAAAATGAGGCTTGAAGGTACAAGGTAGCATGAGCTAACTTTGGTTATCACATCATACCTGCCTGTGCAGTATGCCATTGTTCCCCTGAGAAAAATCACTTGATTTAATTTGTCACTTTTGTTCTTAAGAGTTTTGTACATCTTCCGTGAATAGTTTCAAAAAGCTTACTGAATCAAAATACTGTTCAGTGGAAAACTTAATTACTTATCACTGAAGGATACTTTGCAGAAAAATGTCATTTTTTAACTCCCAGCTGTTTCAGTACTGAAGAAGTTGAACACAAAGATTTTTTTTATTTTATTTTTTTAGGAAAAGTGTGTTTTGACTGTTCATGCAAAGGTGGCTAAATCAATTTCTTCCAAGTACCAAAAAAAATTCAGCTTAGGACGTAGCCTGAGATGGAAATGCATGCTCCATCCACAATAAAAATCTGAGAGAATTTGTGTAATATTAATTCATAAAGTTCAATTTAGCAAGAGCATAGGTTGGTGAAGACATTGTATTGACCTGAGTAACTTGGTGAATCAGGGACTCAAACATGAAATAAAATGAACTCTTTTAACTTAAACGGTTAAAAATGAACAAGGGAAGTAGGTGATACAGGGTAAACCTTTAAACTCACAATTTTAATGTTTTTTTTCCCTTTCCCCATTCTGCCAGTTGCAGCCTGGTATGGAACTGCCAGTATCTTTTTGGCACAGTGGTTCTGTGGGTCATACAGATTCTACTTGTTCAAATTTTCTGAATGTTACACCCATTTTTGTAGCTATGGGAATTTTTCTGTCACTAATGTGCCATATGTATCTATCCTGTAGTGACTTTGGCAGTATTAAGGGATCCTTCATCTCTAAAGTTGGAATTCCATTGTTGCAGGTAGATTTTACACTGTACATCTCTTTAATCACTAGAGAAACAAAAGACTCCTTTTTGTTTGGTTGGCTTTGGTTTTGTATGTTTGGTTGTTGCTGCTGTTGTTGGGGTTTTTTGGTTTGGGGTTTGCTTTTTTTTTGGTTGGTTTCCTCCAATGTGCAGGAGAGGTTTCCACTCTAGGGTGTTTATGTTTAGGACCAGGAACCTACAACACTTATCCCAACCTTTAGAGATCCTCTTTAGGAGAAGTCTGCAAGCACAGGCAGGTCATTTCTTGCTCACTCTCAGTCGGACCATTTCTCTGCAGAACAGCAAGAAGTGTTTCTTTAGGAATAAAAGGGAGGGTTATGTTCTGGTGTAGGCAGATGCTTCCAAGGATGAGAACTGCAGACTCTAGCTCTGTTACCTGATGGATTATGCTATCAGTGCATTTATGAAATGTGGTTTCAGTACTGAATCAGCACCTCAGTACAGATATTACTGTAACATCCATTTGAAATGAATGAGAGCTCATTTAGTCAACCTGCCTGTTGTTTGTATTTGTAGGTTTGTCTTCACAAGAGCACCTTTCCAGAGTCTCAACAGAAAATACGAATATTATGGTCTGGCAGTAACGAAAATGCATTGCAGCTCTTCAGAGCAGCCTTACCTTGCTGATACTTCACTAAATCTATCTCAGTGTAACTTGCAGATGTCTTGGGGTTGGTATTTCAGGCAGTCTTCCAGCCTCTACTGTTCAGCATCTCCTCCGTCATACTTCAGCTTCTTCCTAATCTTATTTCTCTTTTCAACAACCTTCAACCTCTTAATGCCTGAAAGATATTAAATACAATTTTTATTACTTAAGTACAACCAGGCAGTCACATCTCTGCTGTTGTCCCTTGCTCTAGATTCAGTCCTGAGATAAGACTTGCTTAACTGCATCAGACTTGATGTCATTCCATCCTCAGCCCTAGCAGTGGTGTGTCTGGCTGCTTCAGAGAGGCAGTTCTAGTACTGAGCTATGAAAAACAGGCAAAAGCCATTCCTAGTGATTTGGGAGATCATGTTGAAAATACTTATGCTTCCTTACTTTTTTTTTCTTAAATAAAGGAGATGGGGCAGTGTATGGACAACTGAGCAGCTGATCTCTGACAAATTCCTAAGCAATCTACTAACAGTTTGCCAAACCTCACTGGCAACAATTTCTATCTCTAAGTTTGGGATATTACTTCTTTTTCCTCTAATTCTGAAGGTTGATTAATTAAAACGCTCCAGTAATGAAATGGTAATAATTGAACTGCTTGGGGGACCAGTTTTGCAAATAATTTTTAGGTCTGGAGTTGAACAAAAGTCTTTTTGTGACCAAAGAAATGTTTTTCCCCAAACAAAGCAAGATGTAGTAACCTGCTTTAGGCCAGCAGGAGCCTCATAAGACAGGGTCATCTCCTGAGCTGTAGGAAATGGATGCTTCCCTGGTGACACAGGTTTCCTCTAAACCTCAGGTGGTTTTGTCAGCCTCTCCCTCCTTTTGTCAGCTTCTCCTGATGTCCCTGTTTTACTTCTTTCAGATAATTAAATATTCTTTTGGCTGAATACTTGATGTGAAGAGACTGATGATTTTTTTTCAGCATTTTGGAGACCCAGGTTCCCTGTAACAATCTGTCCAGTTGTCTCCGAGTTGAGTGTATAAACTGGAGCAGCTTCAACAGGACAGACTGCGTGAGAGACACCAACTCCTCAGTCTGTTAGGGAGGGAAGTGCTCTTGATATATGAGGAAAAAGGAGTTTACCTGTTTTCATCACCTTATACCATATGTGCTCTTCTTTCATACTGAGGGAACATTTACTAAGGGACTGTGTGAGAAATAGCTGTGGGTTCTCATCGGGTTTTAGAGAACCCTTCTCTTGTGTTATTTGATTTGTGTATCTGAAGCTTCTAGTCAGTCACAGCAGAAAGCTTTCTTTTCTGCTTGACAGAAGAGGAAGAAACACGTATGAGTTGGAAAGAGATGTCAAATAGGTCACCTCTGAAATCGGTCTGTTTCAGTAAATGACCTTATTGATCTGCTGTGTTCTGCCCTTAAAGCAGAGCAGTCCTTTCCAGCCGGTGGCTGGAAAAAAGTCTATTTCTTTAGCAAAAGTTGATATAATATGATTGCCTGCTCCACAACAGCTTCTCTTTCTTTTGTCTGCTGAGTGCAATACAGTGTCAATCAAGTATGTGTAAGGTTTTTTTGTTAGATATTGAGTCGCTCCTTAATCTGGGTTTAATTGAAGACTATTGCATATTAATGGAACTGTTTTGCTCTCTCACTGGAAGTTAGATTCAAGATGCTAGAAAGCAGTATTCACTATCGCTGGTACTTATTTAGAGTTTTCCTTTGGGCTGAAAAAGGAAGGTTTGTAAGAAGAAAGAGTGTGTTCCAGAAAATGAATCAAATCAGTCTCTAAGGAAGGTTAATGAGTCTAATTACTAAAAATTATGTGATGCTTAATTGTTTTAATAATTTGGGAGGAGCTGGTGTTTTATCTTGACTGCAGTAAGCAGTTTTGATGACATTTAAAAAACCCTTTTCTTCAGGGAAAGAGTGAATCCAATTTTGGTTTATTCTTTCATTTGCTTTTAGTTCCGGGCAAATATTTTCAGATTATTGTCAAAAAATTAAGGTAGGATTCTGTTTTGGTTTTCACAGAATATTAATTCCCTAAATTATTATTGTACACAGTGAAGATTAGATAAGCTTGGGTAAAGGGCAGATGTCTTAGAGATATCTGATGCTTTTTTTATGATATACCCTAGAACCTTTGTTCTGATCCTTTCAAATCACATGGAGAAAATATTGAATCTAGGTTAGAGTCAGGCAAATAGTTATGACCTTCATTTGAGGCATTAAACCTTTGTTTTGGAACCAAGATTTTGTTAGGCTGAAGTGTTATAGTTCAGATTTAGAATGATGATCATGCTGAAGTTGAGAATAAGCTAAAGCAAGTACATGAATACCCTTTCCTTTTGATGTAACTCATGTAATGACACCCAAGATGGCAATTCACAAACCTTTTGGAGGAAATGACCACTTTCAGGGTCTCAGCATTTGGGGCAGAACATCATCATTCTTCATAGTGGAATGTTTTAGAGCTGAGACATGGCCATGTCATCAGTTAAACTGATTTGGTGGTTCAGCCAGGACTGCCACAGCACATGGGGAGCTCTGGGGTTGGAGAGAGTTCTTACGTGGTGTCCTTTAAAAATGAAGATGTAGCTGATGTAGTGTGCATTCACCTGCTGCTCTCTGCCAGTGCGTTTGTCACCTCATAGCCTCAGTTTCACTGGGTTTCTTTGATCCACTTCATTTGTGAAATTACTTATTATATCTGGGAGATGGAATTCGTAATTTTACGTATTTTTAGTTCTCTCTTATTTGATGCCCTAAGAAATGATGCTTATAATAGCTGAGAACTGTTTAACCATTGCACGCCTTTGTGAAAGGCTAACCATTGCAGTTAGCCTTTCACAAACGATATGTAATTTTACTTTTCCCTCTCACATAGTTGGTCTTGGGCTGGCTGTTTCATTTCATGTGATTCCATGTACAGAAACAACTTTGCTGATGCTCCTGCACACATTTATAAGGCCAAGCATCATTTTCTTTGTCTTTACTTACTCTGTATCTTGGTTCTGAACTTAACACCATGAATCAGATGCATAATTGTATCTCATTACTTAAGTCACCAATCTCTGTTAGCTACAAAGGCTGGGCACTTTTTTTTTTTTTGCCATGACAAGGCCTTTTATGATTAGCCATTTTCTTATAAGACAAATCTTGACCAAATAACCTGAAAAAGAGGCGAGCTAAAATTTGCCTAAGGAGTACCCATAAATTCAGCTGTGTTAATACTGTGGGTGGACGCTATTTAAAACAGAACATTGCAGAGGTAAAACTGGTTGCAGATCTTCCTTATCCATTTTGAGAAATTCTCTGCCAAAGGGTGCTGTAACTTTTCTTCTGTTCCTTTTCTCTTATGAAGCTTAGTGTTATCCCAGAATTAACAAAGGCTGCATTTTCTCTCTTCCTTTAGCCTTTTCAGGATGTCTATGTATCCCTCCAACATTATGTGTGATATATGAATATGAATGTTATATATAACATGAAAGAGATTGTGCCTGACGGATTGGTTTTTTTTTAAAACAGTGTTTTACTAATGTGCCATTCTGAAAAATGAAAGGTAACTGCTGAAGTATTAAAATACTATTACTTAAAAAAGAATATCCTTTAACACAATGCTACATAAGATAAGGATTTTAAGCTATCTCATCACTATGTTATGATAGGATGAACTGGGTCAGAAAAAGAATCACAGAATGGTTTGGGTGGGGAGGGACCTTAAAGATCATCTAGTTCCAACCCCCCTGCTGTGGGCAGGGACACCTGCCAGTAGATCAGGTTGCTCAAAGCAAGCTGGCTTTGAATGCTTCTAGGGGTAGAGAAATACCAGTCCATTTGTGTTACAAAACTTCTTTTGGAGTGGCTGGTGTGGATACACACACATAATTTCTGCGCAGTTGTGGCAGTTCCAGCCACAGCCAGCACACTTCCTCTCTAATTTTGGCAGTAGCTTTCTCAGTAAAGACTTTCTTCCAGAGTTTTAGAAATGTCAAACTCCCATTAATATCTAAGCAATGTCTTACAGACATGAAGCACTTACCTTGAAGAGTTGCATGTGCTGTACTGTATTTAGTCCAGGACTGTTTGTTTGACTGTGGTTGTGGTGGTGGTGAAAGTAAAGATACAGATATTTTTATGAACAGTGCCCTTTCCTTTGAAATGAGATTAGTAGGTATATGTACATCTGTGTGTGAGAGAAGTGTTTATGGAAATAGGAGAATAAAAGGTGCTGGGGAAGTTTCACCTTAGAGATGTCATAGCACCATGTCCTTGTTTTCCATTAGGTTTAGCTGTGGCTATAATAGTGAGAATAAATTGCATTTATACTTTGTGCTCAGCATGTATCCATCCCCGAATACTTTAACTATGCTTGATGTAAGCACAATTAGTTAACTTTTGTATAATTGTTTTAGTCAAACTGTTGTAGACACTACAGATACAGAGAAAACAGCTTAAAACCACAAAATAATATAACTGGAATGGGGGAAAAACATACATGAACATTATTGTATGCACATGCATGAATATCTGCTGTTAGTGGAAGTTAATTTACCTTAGATCAGTATTAATTTATATCAGGAATAATTTTAGTCAAGGATCTGGTTGAAGGTTTCCAAGTATATTAGATTCACTAAAGTCAAGAGCAATTCTACCCTGACTTCATAAAAAATGGATTGAGTGGTGCTCAGAAGTTACTGAAACAGCCTTCTTTTAATGTTTTTATGGTCAATGGGGAATGTGGTGTTTTTCAGAAATTTCCATGTGGCTGAAGTAATGCCCCCTTCCATGCTGCAGCTGGACACCCAGTTCTGCAGTGTTTCTTGTAGGGCTCTATATGCTCTCTTGTGTGCTCCATGGAGATCTAAAGAAGTCTTCCCTTTCCTCACCCTAACTTTACGCCATAAAGGAATCATGATGGGAAGACAGCAGGGTGCATAACAGAGATAAATGGATTTGCTGAAATCTCAAAATGGACTTCAACCAATCTGAGTTTTAATCTGCTGGAGTGTGGGAAGGAAATCTATACTTCATTTTAGACTTGGTTGGTGGTTTGAGCTTTTTATTATCTAAGTGGGTGCTGGTTTCTTCCATTCCTGTTGTCAGGCTCACCTACATGAACATGGTAAACCTGTAGTAACTGAACTGCCGTGGAGAGAGACACAGATATGAATGGGCTGGTGTAGCACTATATCTCAATGATAAATTTGTGGTTTGTGTCTTATTGTATACTGCCATGCTAAATGAGCTTGAAGATCCCAACTCTGACCAGTGGATAAACTGCCTCAAACATTTGCATAGAATTGGTGGGTTTCTGTGTTCACTAGAGGCTTATGCTATGAGCCATTACAAAAATGGAATTATTTTTCTACTTTATAACAAATTTTCTACAGATTATTATTGAGGTCAATGGCTTGAATGTTTGAAAAAGTATCTGCAGGGTTATTTGAAAGATCTATTTCTCTAAGGGACAATTAAGTTAGTTACTTTTAAAATATTTATGTAACTGTCACTAATGAAATTGGATGATTATAAAAGCGAATTCAGTGACTGAACACAAAGCTGGAGAAAGGACTATGTTTGTTGTTGAGATAGACATAAGAAATAAGCAATAGCGAGTAAAAGCCTTGGATTCCCCTCGTTCCCCAATATATTATAACTGTAAGATTCATGGTATCATCTAGAAGCAGTTCTGGCACTTCTGCTCAATCGATGAATATACTACTGTCCCTTTGTACACCTGAACATGTCCAAAAGTTGAGTTAGTATTCAGAATAAAATCGCTTTTCTCTATGGGGCAGCAGAAAATGGAGGTGATTTTTCACATTAGCACATTGTGTGCTCTCTGGTGGTAATCTGGGAGTTGGGGATTACATAAAAACCTGATTTCCTTAGTGCTGTACTGTCTTTCTTTTCTAAAATAAGGCTGAGTTTTATTTTTTAAAGTGAAGGGGGAAAAATCACCTCACTAAAGCAGAGAGTGGTGCTGATCCAGCACAGCAGCGTGGTTCATTAACAGAGGCTCAAAGCACTCCCATTTTCATATCAGTTCTCAGTAATATATGGGGATCTGTAAAAGCAGATAAGATTTATTATTTAATAATATGTCCTTATCCTTTCCAGTGGCATATAAAAGATATTTGACAAACCCTTGCTCAGTGTTGACTTTTTTCCTGCATGCATAAAAAGCAAACTGGAGTTTTAAATGCATGGCGTAACTTCTTGATATAAAGAATTGTTTGGTGGGGAGCGTGAAGATGTTTCTGTGACCACGGATTTTTTCTCTATGGAATCTTCCTGTATTTTGAATTATAATTAGTTATTAATGAACCACATGCAGACTAAAATTAATGTGATCTTTTGTAGACTGCAGTGCAGCGTTCTCTGTAATTCATGAATATTTTTCACATAATCACAGAAGATTGAACAGGGCCTCTGGAGATCTGGAGATTTTTTCTACTTTCTCTACTCAAAGCATAGCCACCGGGAGCAGGTTGCTCAGCACAATGTTCCTTTGGGGTATGAATATCTTGAAAAATGGGAACCCCATGACTTTGCTGGCCAAATTGTTTGGTGTTTGACCAGCCTCTCAGTAAGTGTTGTTATAGCAGGTAACCAGAGAATTTTTTATGCAAAGTTTACATTTTTGGGAAATGTTAATTTAACAGATGACGCAGATTTATTAAACAAAAAGAAAGGAGTTTATAAATAACTCTTGAGAGCTGAGTAACATCTCCACTGTAGTAATTTACTCAAAGGTACCTCCAGCTGAAATCAGTAAAAATCCCACTGTCAGTTTTGGTGGGCGCTCGGGTAAGATGAGAAGACTTGAGCTTGTGAAGATAACTGTGTCACTGTAGTGTTTTGAGGACATGAATCAGGACACCTACTTCAGCAAGGTGTCATTTAATTTCAAATGTGGGTTTTTTCCTCTCAACTGAGGAGGCAGATTCATTTTATTTGTCAAAGTTACATTGAAAGAAGAAAACATCAAATGAATTCTCCCTGAGAAGCTTCCATTTCATTTGAGCAACCCACATCTTCCTTTTCAAGTCTGTGTCAGTGTGTTACAGATACTGTTTTGGATGGAATGATCAACGACAAGTTATTTTGTCATGGAATGAGTTAACTGATTTTTGCTGCAAAGCTTATGAGAACTGAAGACTACCAGGAATCATTTCTGTTTATTAGAATGAATCCTTGAGGTCATTCTCAGGATATCAAAGCAAAGATCTTAATTAGGATAAGTTTCAGGTCTTTAAAAAATTGATTGTGATAGCTTAGGAAATTGGAAAAGATCTAAAGTGTGCTGTTCTTAGCATTGTCAGAGCTGAAATTTTTGATTGAATTAGAAGAAGAGTTTTAATGGCTTTTTTTTTGTAGGCAAAAGAGACTTTTTTTTAATGTGCTGGTTAAAGAATTTCTTTTTTTTTTTTTTATAAGGCTTAATCTCTTGAAACCAGACAGAGAAGTGCACATAATTAAAATAACTCCTGCATTCCTCTTTTGCATCAATCCAAGGCTTTCCAATTACTGTAGAGCTATAAATCCACATATATGTATGGATTTTTATGTATTGATAGGTTTGTGTTATATATTTTTGTAGAATCGCAGTGAGACTTGTGCAATACACAGAAATAACCTAGTTCAGGTTTCTGCTTTACGTTTAAAATTGTTGCATGTAATGATTTTGTTAGTTTACTCCCATTAGCAATTTAGCCTAATTCCAATCCTCAGGGGGGAGAGAGGGGATCAAGCTGCCAAATGATACATACTGCTGCCAGGTTTTCCAGAAACTTTAGGTTAGTTAGTCTTTCACAACAAGAAGGTAAATCTTTAGATCAAAAGAGAAGATTAATTTGGCAATGTCAGCCTTAAGCTGCATTTGTCAATGTTGCAGAATCACCACCTAGTTTGACACTTTTGCTTGCCTGATTTCAGAGCAATTTAGAACTGAAATAATGGGTGTACTTAAGATGAAGCAAGCAAGGCTCTGCAAAGAGGTTGCTCATAGCTGCTGGCACTCTGCCTGGGGCTGGGTAGGAATTGCCCTCACAGATCAGAGGTAGAGTCCATCCAATTCCAGGTTTGCTGTCCAACAGCTGCTTCAGAAGAGCAAGTTAAGAAGCCTGTGGCACAGAGTTAAGGGATATCCTGCCCCTGAGCTGCTGTTAATCCCTTTTTAGCAGGGTCTAGCTTCAGCTGTCATGCAAGAAGACATTGCATTTCTTCCGGAATGCTTAGAATGTATTCAAATTTATTAGTTAATATTTTCATATACCATTTATTTGCTGTGTAGAAACCAAACAAACAAGCACCAAATCGAAAATGCTTCTGCATTTTCAACTATTTTTCTATTTCATTCTCTGCCACTTTGATCTCTGAGAGGGACTAGAAATTCGTAGTACATATTTCTTGTGTGATTTATTCTTGCATCATCTTGTGGTTTGCGTGCCTTCCTCTTTCTCGGTGCCTCCTGTGCTGTCCAGCAGGATAGCGATCAGAGAGGGGTCATGCCAGGTTGGAGCAGGGAAAGCCATTCCTGGTCTGGCATGCAGCTTGCGTCATGCATGCGAGTCAAAAACAACAGCAGGAGTCACTTGCAGGCAGATCTCTAAGGCAAGAGAATGCTTGTTCTCTATTCAGTTCAATTAAAACAGACCATTCTGCCTGTTCCCTGCATTGCGTTTTGTTTGCTGCTTTTGAGGTGCAAAACATACAACCTCTTCCTACAGAGTACCACTTCTCATGGTCTGACATTGAACAATATCACATGTATTTTCTAGTTGTAGAATAGATTGTAGAACAGATGGTGGGCCTGATATGTAGATTTTTCTTTTAAGTGGTATCTTCCTTGTGAACAGTGTATTACAAAATTATTACTATTGGCAAGAGAAAATAAAAGAAGGTTGAAGAGTGTACAGAATTTCTGTTACTGTTACAGACGTACAGTTGGTCACTTGCTATAATTACTTTATACTATAAAGCACCTATCCTGTCTAGCTTCACTGTGATTTTCTTATAGCTCAGTTTGATTTATGGTACATATTGAGCCCTCTTGGAATGCTGCTATGCATTAGTATGAGCATAAATCTTTTATTTTCTTTTTGAATTCAACATTTTTGCTTACCCCAACTTGCCACTATTAAATTCTACAATATTCTTGGCATGTATTTTCCAAGAGTCAAGCCCATGGTGGCCAGCTGTGTTTTGTTCTCTTTATAGGGGTTAAAATGATGAAAGACCCTATTCTTGAGCTCCCCTGCCCTGGGTGCATCTCAGCACTTGACTGCATAATGCTTCTCTGGGCCTTTTTCTCCCTATAAAAATGGAGAGGAAATGACAATATATGGAACAGTTTGGTGAGATTTTGATGCCTTAGGTTTTAAATTTTGTAGTTTTTCAAATCCTGTACGGCCTAGTGTGTAGCTCTGAAGTTTCGTGTGGCGTGTTAACTACTGTTCTCTCATGCTGGTTAGACATAACAAGCCTCTCCAGGTTTTCTCTTCAAGGACACCAGGCTCCAAAATGTGTAAACTAAAGCCTGGGGGAGGAGCAAAATTGGGGTAATTACATCATTAACTGAGGTTATAACTGGAGAATTAACCCTGATATCCAAATGGACCAAACTCATAAAAGTGTCAGGAACCTGTGACCCAGGGTCCACCTTGGGTGTAGCCTTTTGACTGCCCAGGGTGTACTTTTGAAGGCACTTCAAATAAATACCTACTGTTATTCTCTCATTGTCTAGTTTCTGTTTTTAGGCGGCCACCTCAAGACATCAGTTTGGGGTTCATTTTTTTACAGCTATTTGTCCTGCCTATGCTGCATTTGAGCAGTGTTGCAGTAAAGGTGAAGGGTAACCTGGAAAACTTGAAAGCTTTAAAAATAGTTGGAGAGGAAAAATTTTTGGCATCTGGAGCAGAAAAGAGCAGACTTAACAGACAGATTTCCAGCTTCCTAATCAGCAGTAACAGCATGCTGCTGCTAGACCAGCTTGGTTCTTTATTATTTATGGTATACAAGTTATTTTAAAAGAGCTTCATAATAACAATCCCATTTCATTCCTGTCTTTTCTCTAACTGCTTTTCCTCCACCACTTTATTTTCAGCCCCAGCATTTCAATTGCGTGGCACACCCGAGAATTGCCATTCACTGCTGGTTTATGGTGGAATATGTTCATGCTCAGTAGAGAAAGTACATTATGTGTAGATCAAAGGTGATGTATTTTGTCTCACACATTGGTTTTGAATTTGCTGTTTTTAAGAATGAATGGATGGTGTGCAATCCGAATGCGGCACTGGGAGGGTGTAGCAGCTCGGCCAAATCTATCACTGACTTTACTAAGTGACAGAGGCAACACTGAGGCAATCAGTGCAACTGTCTGCTGTGCCTGCCAAGTACCTACGACTTGCATTATGTGCCAAAAATACTTTCCACATCTTGCCATGTATTTGCTGTAATGACTTGTGTCAAATGTGAGTGCTGGAGGAAAATAGCAAGGAGTAAGGAAACCAGTTTGGGAGTTCAGTGTGAAGCTGCCACTTAAAAAGGCATCAAATTATATTCATGGACCCTCTATGGTGGGTTTGAGCCTTTAAAAATATCAAACAGGGGATTCATGGTTTTGTCTACTGACCTTCTGCTTCAGCATGAACTCCAAATCTTCTCATGCTGATCATTTGGTCTCTTGTTGTCACGTCCTTAACATTTTTAAGGAATTTTATTTTTTCCCTTCTTATATTGCCTTCTCCCTACAACTTACAATTGATTCTGTTTGGCTAAAAATAATATTAGAAATACCCATATCCAGTCCTGATGTTGCCTTTCCTAATGAAAATGATTGAAACAGTGCTTTTAATTTTTTTTTTTTTTCTGGGCACCTTCCCCAAAGTTTTTTTACAGCCTGGGTTTAGTTTTGGCTGTAGGACAGAAACAGCTTTCTTGGGAGTTTTATGTTCTCCCTCACCTTTGTGGTTATGACAGTCCCCTGTTTCCTCCCCCTTCTACTTGCCCTTTGAAAATATGGACTGTTATATGTGCCAATATCAATACCAGCAATTTCTGGTAGGTTTGCTTTCTTTCTTCTGCCATTCTAATGCTAACCAAGAAATCAAAGTGCTTTCCCTTTTGCTAGTGGCTGTCCTTCTACTTTCTAACTTTTGGGAGGGACAAACTCCTTCCAAATGTGACTATTTCTAGACCTCCAAACATCCTTTCCTGGGCTGTTTGCCAGAGGAGACCAGCCTGATATCTGCATAGGGATACTGCTCTTCACTCACTTGGCCTTTGGTCCCATCAGTCCCCAGTCTGAACCTGGCAGCTCCCAGGAAGGCTGTGCCTGGGGCTCTGGAGAGTCACACAACATGTGTGGAGTGGCGGCACCATGGGTTCTGCCCCTTTGTCTATTAGTAAGAAGAGTTGTGACAGCTCCTGAGGGATCCAAGGTCTCCCCACCTGTCCCCTCTCCTAGACATCTCTGCCACCCAGGATTTGTGAATGAAAACCAAATGTGTGGATTTGATTACAGTAAGAGTTAAATAGCTGGTAGGAGATTGGAAATAAAGTTGCAAGGCAACCTTACCCTTGTGTTGCTGCCAGCCCAATAACTGGCAATTCCCTCCCAGGGTCTGGAGTGTGTCCTGCTGCTTTGCTGGCTGTATCCTGCCATGTCCCACTGTCAGACCACAAGGTGAGCTGCTTGTGGAGTCTCATTGCTTGTGAGGGACCTCCAGCTGCCATGTAATCAAACTGCCAGCTCAGAGCAAGTCCGGGTAAAGCAGAGTAGAATTTAAGAAGCAAGAGATACACCGACAGCTGATTAATATAGCACCCTTGGCTCTGCACAGAGATTAGGCCATGACAGTTAGCTGGAACAAAAGGGGCTGGGAGAAGGGATTTTGACCTGCATAACACTCCCTCTGTGCTGATCGCTCGATCCATGGGACACTGTCAGAGAGCAGATGAGAGACAAGCTGGTGGATGTGAAAGAGAGCAGGAGGTTGTTAGGAGAACTCACTAAACTGGAAAATTAAAAACAAATGCTTCTTTGTGTACTATGTGCTAAGAAAGGAATGGAACAATACAACCTTGTTCAACCTGGAGAAGAGAAGGCTACAGGGAAATGTTAGCACCTTCCAGTACCTAAAGGGGCTCAAAGAGAGCTGGAGGACTTTTGACAAGAGCATGTAGTGAAGAACAAGAGGAAATGGTTTTAAACTGACAGAGGACACAGTTAGATGAGATATTAGGAAGAAATTCTTTACTGTGAGGGCGGTGAGGCCCTGGAACAGGTTTCCCAGAGAAGCTGTGGGATGCCCCATCACTTGAAGTGTTCAAGGCCAGGCTGGATGGGGCTTGGAGCACCCTGGTCTAGTTTAAGGTGTCCTTGCCCACAGCAGGGGTCTTGAAACAACATAATCTTTGAGGTCCCTTCCAACCCAAACCATTTTGTAATTCTGTGAGTACAAATTAAGGGAAAAACATCAGCACATGTAATTCTTGAAATCTGAGAGATTTTGCTTCTAGTGCTTGGGGTATTCATGTATCACCATGTATTTCATTTGAATGTTGTTTTATTTGCGTTAATTGTGACCACTCCAAACTTTCTTTTTCATTTATTGCTTAAATTTTCAGGCTTTCTTAAAATTGGAAAAATACTAATTAATCTCTGTGTTGACACATCATAGTCATATGCAAGTCATAACATCAGGGGCGTATCATAGCAAGGGACTGGATTTGCTCCATTCCCAGGCATCTGCAGGGTGTACATGATACAATGCCAATACTTTTGTATACAAAGCTTTGTGATGGAAACAACCCTACCTCATATTATAAACACACCCATGGAATTAAGGAATAAAGTTACATTTGAATCCATTGATTCATTATGATGTAATATATACCTGATTTAATGTATATTGTTTATTGCAGAAATATACAGGTAGTGGGTAAGATATAAACACCGCAAATTCAGTGTAAACACAGGTAGAACCTTGTCAAAACTACCTAAAGAGAATTACATGATGTTTGGAAATGAAGAAGTTGAGCCCACAAGACAATAACTGCAGAGATTTTATCTTTAATGTCTCCAGTTGTGTTGCAGTGAAAATGAAATCTTTGAGCAAGAAAACAGTTTTCCATTAACTTTGCTCAGTGTTCTGCAAGGAATAACTGATTTGAAAGAAATACTGAAAATCACTAATAATTTCCTTTAGATCTTGCTTAAGGAAAAGAAATACTGCTTCTGCAGTGGAAAGGCTCTGATAAGTAGAAGATAAGTTACCAAGGAAATATTCTCCAACAGCGCTTGGGATCCCTTCTCCTGCTGAGCTGTGGGCGAGAGAAGTGTTTCAGCAGCCAGTTCTTCCATCTGTACTCCAGCAGGCTGACAGCCAGGGATAGAGCCTGATCAACAGCCTCAAGGGGATATGGCTTACCAGCCAATGAGTAATCTGTTTGGCCGTTTTGTGTTTTGTAGATTGATTTAATTTTTTTTTTGTCCAACTCGAAATTGCCAGAGTAGCAGCCCACCTGCCAGCAGTCCAGCCTTTGCCAAATAATTTGTGCTGGCATCCATATTATCTGGAAAGTCCAATTTAAAAAAAAGAGCTGCAGACAGGAGAAGAAGAGCATTGAAGACATTTTGAAACTGTTTCCCTGACAGGAAAAGACCCTTTTTTTTTTGCAAAGGAATACAATTATGCTTGATTTCTGCCTCCTGGAATGAACACTACTTCCCTACAAAGTGTATGGCCTGCAGTGGGGTGCAAAGCAGTGATTTAAGAGATCTGAGCTGTGGAGACCCTGATGGAAGCTCTCCAAGAAAAAAAATCTGTGCACTTGAAGGCACATGAAGAGTGGGTTGGATGGTTCGGCAGGTGGCCCTCTTTCCTGTGAAGTTTTTCTGTCCCCCAGCTGACTGGTCAGTGGGTTTCCACAGCATGCGAAGCTTGGGTTTACTGAAATGGTGCAGCTCAAGAGTTGTATTAATTAACAAGAGAGCAGATTGAATTCTAGGTGAACTGTTCATTTTTGCCAGACAGACGAGCTAAGAAACTGGCATAAAAAGGATATGGATGTAGAGATGAGTAACAACGGGAGATGGCAGATACGTGGCATCATCCAGACAGCGTGTTCTGTAGAAGGTGGGTCACTCTGGAAACTGAGACATCCCAGAAGGCCAAAGACTGGAATGCTTTTTCTTTAGTGGTGAAGGAAGTTCGGTCCTCCCTTATCTGTCATAATGCTATTCTATCATCTTTAAATGTCAGATGTTTTCTTCTGGTAGTGTCATGAGTCTAAAACATTCTTTAGAGAAGGAGGTGTTTTGTAGCAGATTTTAGCAGTTGATTCTTTGCAGTAAGAAACCCTAGTGATGTCTTATATTTGGTTGTTCATCCCTTTACATTAAAACAGTAGCTCAAGGGACATGTCCTACCTAGAGACTGAATGATGGCAGCCAAGACAGGTGATGTGTCCATGCAGAATGGTGAATGGAATCAAGGTCTCCTGAACTGCATGGTGCTCTGGGTTTCTGGTGTAACATCTCTGTTGAAGAGGGTCTTGTGCCGGTGTGATTCAGTATGAGCGAGCTGCAGGCTACTTTTCAAACTTCTTTTCTTGTTTACTTTGGACAGAGCAAAGGCCTTCTGCAGCCAGCAAGACCTAGTCTTTGGTACATGAAGTTTTCTAAATAAATGTCTAAGGCTCACGCTGTGGCAAACCTTCTGGCATGTGAACAAAGTTTTATAGGCCAGCTTGTACAAGCTTGGCAGCACATACAATCTTGTGCAGTTTGGCTTAGCAAAATGCTGTATTCAGACTCTGCAAAGTATTCAAATATGTGCTTAACTTCATTACAGTGTAGCAAAACAGGTAAGAACCTTAATGTTTTGTTCAGGGGTGGGCCATAGTACAGGAGTTTAAGTCATTTTCACAATCAGAGCTCATGTTGTTTCTCAACAAAGGAAGAAAAATAGCAACAGGAACTTCTGTTAATTCACAGTTATTCAGTTGCTACAGTAAATATAGCCATTTCAAAAGACTTATTACGAGACTACTGTAGTTGATAAAAAGCATTTACATTTCAAATGTGGAGAGCAAATTAGATATATTCTAAAGGAACATTCACTTTTGGGAGAACAGAGGGACTTGGGTTGCAGTGATTACCATATTCTTTTCCTCACTGCATTGTTGGCTAACACAGCTATTTGTTATAGCAAAGGAGAATTCGTCTAAACAAAGATGTATTGTTGTATGTTGATTTTGGCAAACAAAGTTGTGTTTAATGATTTCTTTTGTTTGCATGAATTTATGGAGTGCACTTTACCAACATTCCCAGTTGCACTCTCTAATGGGTAGTTTTCTTTCTGTGTGTTTCATTTGCACGCCAGCATTGCTTACAAATAGTATATCTTGTGCCTTACTAGTCATTATAGGATTGTTTTTAAGATTCAGCTTTTTCATTACTTTTGTGAGTGTGTTTTTCCCTTTCTTTTCCATTTGGCATAATTATGTCCTCATGATTATTACCTGCATAAGTCAGCTAAGCACTTCTTTGCTTGAACGTTAATCTTTGTCAATTCCTCACCCACTAAGTGTGAAGGTAATAGTATTGCTAACTGGTTTCTGTGAAGCTGCATGCTGAAAAACGTTTCACATTAACAGGGTAATTGAAACTGTAGCTAATGTATTGGTCAGAGTTGGTAAGCTTTCTAAAGGCTTCTTGCAGTGATCATACAGAGAAATCCTGTGGCAATTATCCTAAAGAATAGACAATGTATGTAGTGAGCCATTCAGGCTGGAAATTCAATGCTTTACATGCCATTTGGGGTGCTGATTTCATCACTCTTCCTCTTTTGGACATTGGAAGGACTACTGGAGTAAAGTCTTACTCAAACAGAATAAAAGGCACCGTAATTTTGTTTTGTCCTGTAATGAATGATGCTTATGATTCAGTGCATGGGTCATGCTTGAATTCTGTGGACAGACTTTGTTTTTCATGATTTTTACGTAACTAGAGTAGTTTTTAAAGTTTTCAAAATGTTCAGCTCAACAGAGAGTTCTGAAAATCCTTACATTTCACCCACCTGTTTTTAAATTTAAGGGCTATGTTTGCTTCTGCATTGCTAAGGCTGAATTTGGTTTTCTGTATAACATCTGTGTTCCCTCTGTCTCTCTTTTAGCTGTCTACATAAGCCAGTTGTCTGAAATTTTACATGGCTTTGAGTTTTCCCCTGGGGCAGCTGGGGAAAAATGAGAACAAGAGGTACAATCTGTCTATCTTAAAGTTAGCAGCAAAACTCTTGTTGTAAAAGTGCAGTATCCTTTTAGTCTGTGCTGATTCTTTTAGATTATAGGGAAAATTGGTTAACATAGAGATTGAAAATTGTTTTGATAAATTTTGTAGACTAAGCCTGCGTTCATCACAAGAGGCTGAATCACTGGAGGCAGCAGGGTGGAAAAAACTGGATGTTGTCCTCAACTCTTCTTTAAAAACAAACCTGAAACCAAGAAAACCTGTGAAACAAAATTGATGACTGTTCAACTGTCCAGTTGTGGGCTTTTATGCCAGACCTCTGCCACTTTAATAGTTAAAATAACTGGAAGCTACAGGCTGGTGGGTAGGGAGAGAAGTCTGGGTCATGGAGGTAGGGAAGCAGAGGGAGAAGCAGTATAAAATGAAAACTTGGATGATTTCCTGCCAAAGATGGGTTTTGTTTTGAAATTAAGTTTTTGGTTTCTCTAAGCTCTGTCCAGTGAAGTTTTTAAAGTAAAATGCAATATCTTTCCATAAATATCTTCTGGTAAACTTCAGTTATATACTACGTAATAAATATTCCTCAGCAAAAGACTATGGATGTGTTGCAGTATGGTCAGAATACATTATTACAGTGGTTATTTTTGGGTTTGGAAAGCAGTAAACATTATAAATGTAATTTGCCTTGAGGGCATGGAAAAAGGAAGAAATTCAAATGTGTGGTTACTTCAGCAGCTATGGGTTTCTCCATAAAACTTCACAGTTTATGTGGATGCTATGTGGATCAGTGCCCAAAGTATCTAAGTATTTTGTCATTCCATGTGCATGCTGAACTGTGGTGTGATGGAGCAGCTCTGTGGAGCTCTGCAAGGAGGAGCCTCAGGGATTGTAGGGTAGCCTGGTCCTGTTTTGTCAGGGTAGTGTGCAGAATCATGATACTAATCCAGCTGTTCAACATGGTAGCATGTTTTTATCTTTAATGTTTTTATCTTTAACAAAGAATAATAATCAGGTCAGGTACATGCAGCCATTTTGCAGTGAGCAATAAACAAAATAAAACAGACCCCAGGATGTTGCCAAGAGGAAGGAAATCCAGCATTGCAGAGATGTGCATGGCAGAGAGTCACATGGTGTCAGGTGAGGATGTGCAGGCTTGCCCTTCTCGTTGTACCCTTTCTCCATAGTCTGAACAAAAAAGGAGATGGCAGCAGTAGGAATACAGTAAGAACTTACTACATTTTGAGTAAGGACCAGATGGTGATACGTCTGACAACTTGTGCCCCATAGACAAAAATCAATATTTTCAATCAACCAGCAATAGTCCCAGTAATCCCCCTAAACTGCCTCCTAGCCCCTAATAGCTAGCACCTACCAAGGCCACAGCGCTCCCAATACCTCCAGGAGTAGACTTTGGCATGACAAATTTACCACTAATCTCATTTACCTACACAGGCTGGATTGATGGCTGGATGACAAGTAGTCACAGTCATTAGTCTGACCCTGAATTTAAAGGATTTTGATCAGCATTAATATGCAATGACAGATTTCTTTGTTTGCTGCAGTTCTCAGCTGGACCTCCAAGCACTGGTTTTCAGGATTCCCCCTCCCCCTTTCTGAAGATCTGCTTCCAAGAAGTCCCTCTGGAAGAGATTAGAACATATGAGCAGCAAGTAGTTGTGAACTAATTTTTGGGATGCTGAATGCAGTACCTATGTGGACACTGCAGACACTGTATCTTTTCTCTGTCAGCTCCTCCAAAAGAGACATTTTCTTTATGTTGGACTTAGCAAAGTTCTTTTGACATGTAATTTCCAAATTTCATTGAGACAACACCTCAGATCTGGGCTGAGAACAGGAAAAATTAAGATTTGGAGTTGTTTTTGCAGTTCCAGTGCAATATGGTCATTCACTTCATTGCTGCAGCTTGTCCCTTCAAGGTCAAGAAAGCTTACTGCTTGCTGGTTGTTAGCATATCAACTTGCAGCAGAGCTGAAAGGTAATCTTACAGCTCAACAGGGATTTTACAAGATATTTACAGTATTTTAAGGCTGTTATCAGGAAGAAATATATGTTTAAGAGAGAAAGGTATTCAGAACAAAAATTGGAAAAAGTAAAAAACAACTGTGCTCCTAAACTAGGTGCTATGTAATTTTCTGTAACTAGTCTCACAGATTTGTATGATCTGAAGAGAAACCAGAATATTGTCTTTATCTAATTTGGTATGAAATTTTTTGGAGAGGGGAGGTGGTAATACTTAGAGACAGTACTCTTGGTAAGGTAACATCAAATTTAAGACCTCAAAGTTCAGATTTTCCTTTCATTTTTCAGTATTGGTTTTGGCTTTTGCTTTGCATCCACTTTCCTTCCGACTTACAGGCATCCTTTTGAACACCTAATTTTATTCCTAGATGCAGCAATAAAGCAACTGGGATCATATCTTTTAGCAGATCTTGCATTAATAAGGGCATTTTCTGCTGCAGAGCATTCCTGGTGCAGTCAGACACCCGAAAAGTCACAGCCAGCCACATTCCACTACACACTTGAAAAAAAGTAGTTATCCAGCAAAAGCTCTCCAGATAGTGCACCATTTCTTGCTTTCTGCAGTTGCTAAGTATATTAATAGCATAACAAATCCTTTATCCATTGTAGATATTAATTAATATGTTGTCTCCTAAGATGAATTAGAGTGGCATCTAAAAAGGTCCTGGCAGGATACTGGAAGTTAAAATTGGTAAAAAAAAAAAAGGTTGCTTATGGTATGCACACTCTTGTTTTTCTCCTCTAAACAGCCCAGCCTGAGTAAGCTGAACATTTTAATTATTTATACTACATTTATCTCATGTTTAATTTTTGTATTATTATTGACCAAAACATGGCACATATTTAAAGAAAACCTAAAGCTGATATCCTTACTTGATGTTTGTTGTGAAATTCTGTATCTTACAGATCTCCAGTGTTGTTGAAAATACACATAAGGTGAAAATAGTGCTATATTAGAAGCACAGTTTTATAGACACTATATTAGAAAATGCCTATTATCTATTATTTTAATATAATAAATAATTGTCATTTTAGCAATTTTTAATATTTCCTTAGTAATTGGCAGTGGTATAGTGATAAATTTAGTCACAGCAAAGTTTACTGAACCTGGATTTTTGCTTACATGATATGTAATATTTATGCGAAAGAAAAATTAGATATTATATTATTATTAATGATATATAATCAACACATAATATGAAAAACCCAGTTATTCTATTAACAATCATATATGATATAGGAACATTTCAGAAGAGAAGACTAGAACTATGTTTTCACAAGATGAAGGCTAGGAAAGGCAATGTTTGATGTGTGTGCTGAGTTAATTTGAAGGTATCTAGTTACAGGTCAGGCTTTGTGATCATTAATAATCTCTTCCATTACTTAGTCTTTTTATTATTGTTGTCCTTCTCTGCTATTTTTTTCACATTTGTCAGTCATGCTTCTGACTCTTACCTGTAAACTTTTTTAATCCTCTTAACTCTTTAAAGACAATTCTTTATTTTCTGCTTACTTCAAACTACGTGCTGGAAGAGCACAGAGGTTATATTGTTGGATTCACCACTACAGAGTACATTGTATTTCCCTCTTAACTTCTAAAAGACTTCAGCTGATTTTATTAAAATAATAGAGACAGCTAAGATCTCCTGCCAGCCCCTCCCCGTTCCTCCAAGTCCCAAGAGCTTGCTTTTTCATTAAAACATAGATGGAATATTTTGCAAAAGGAACTTGAAAGCCTTAGCCATCATCTCTTACCCATTAGAGGTATAAGGAATTGTTTGATGTGTTTTCAATAGGCAGAGAATGAGGCTGGAAAGGCTGATTTGCCAGCAGATTGCTCAAAACTGCAATAAGCATAGAGAACAAACCAGGGGTTTTTCTACCAGATAAAATCTCAGACATATGTTCAGCAAAGGGAAAGACTAGTCTACAGCAATCTGCTACAGCTAAAGACATGTGAGATCTTGACAGCCAGTATCACAATTGCTCAAAATGTTACCCTGGTAGTTATAAATTCCTTCCAAAAGATGCCCAGTCTCTCTATGGATCAGCTGGGGAAGTAGAATCTCTTTTTTCAGGTTCCCTTTCCAAACAGTTTAGGCAAATCCCAGTCTCCAAATGGCAATTCTATAAATTTTTAAGCTTTGGCTGGGCTCCTACCCTAGTAGTTATTTTGGTACATTTTTTAGCTGCCTGTTTTTTAGCTTTGCAGTTAACTGTGCACTGAGGCAAACAAACCACAATAACAACTCTCTGGTTGTTAGTCATGTCCATCCTGCACCCTTTGCAGACAAAAGAAGTATACACGTCACTTCCCCAGTTTGGATAATGAGGTTTTTCTGTCAGCGCATTCACTACCAGACGCCCCTCTGACTGCCACAGCTGCAGTCTGTGTGGGCTGGCACGCAAAGGCTTTGTCATAAGATCTCTGGTGTGTGGGTCTTGCTTCCAGGAAAATGATGTATAGGGTCTTTTTCCACCCCCTGTAATTAAATCAGCCCGCGATGATGATTGAATTATTGGTCTGACTGAAGAAAATCCATCTTCTAGCAAGTTGCTAAAGTAGCAGGAATGATTTCTGTTGTCCCAGGAATTAACCAGAAAAAAAAATATCATTGATTTTGGGCAGTGATATACTGACAGATTAAGTCAGAGCAAGCTTTGGCCATAACCATGTTCCTGCTAACACCCAAATGGCACTGACACAGTTGGTAGAAGAAAGGTAACTCATGTAACCATCTTCAGAGAAGGGACAACTTAGATTAACCTACCTAAAAATAGCTCCAAGAAGTAACCTACAAAAATAGGTTAATTAAATAGTGAATGGGCATTGGGAGAACAGACAGGGACTAATGTGATCATTAAGTTGACTCTGTGCTAAATTTATTCAGTAGCGGAATTCAATTTTTCCCCAAGGTTAAAAATGATAATTCAGGAGTGCAGAGAGTTGTAGGGCCGCTGACGTCAATTCCCGTCACCTTCCACTCCGCAGCACAAAGCACATCCCTTTTGGGATGGTAACTCTATATAGTTAGTGATAATAGTAGTACATTGCACAATTGAAACTGCAGGGTTTTCTGATTACTATCGTAATTTTAGAATGGATATATTATATGAAGTTTTGCCACACAATGGTCAGATTATAAAGATGGGTCTGGTGAAACCTACTGTGTCTGTAGCTCAAGACAGTGGGAAAATATTTTGGGAGGTATGTCAACATTTTGGAGCTATTCCCACTTTACCCTGTTCATTTTTCGTTTTTCTGAAGTATTTTGTTTTAATGGTTGAAGCTGAAGGGTGTTGATGTATATGGAAGCTGTAAACTTCAGCTGCTGATATAAGATTAGTGATCTTTATGCCTGTCTTTATGGTTGAACTCATGAATAATAGATCAGATGAGGAAAATGCAGTACTGTCAAACCTTAGGCAGCCCAACCTGGCCGAACTCAAAGACAAGAGAATAGTGTAAGATAAATAATCATTTTTCTGACTTTTTCTCAGCTCGTTTTTACTGGGATCTTTTGTTTTTTGCTGTGGACCAGTCAGGAGCACATCAGCTTCAGCTTTGGTGTATCGGCTAGCTGTGGTGTACCTACCTTGCAAGGGGAACGCTGGCCATGATGTGACTATATATTGATCCCACATCTCAAACTGAAGAACACAGCTATTGGAAGAAAGCTCTCTTATTGGTCTTCTACCTGGCCACAACCTCTGTAAGGAGGAGGAGAAGGAATAACTGGAGTTTTGTGTCTCTGTAGCACTGATGATATTCAGTGTTGTAGTTCAGGATCCAGAAAAGCCTGGGAGAATTGCTTAATGCCTCCCAGGGTAGAGAGGGAAAGCTTTACAGCTTGAGGCTTCAGAACCAGAGAGGCAAAAGAGATTTTGCAGGTGAGCTTCAACCTGCAGAGACATTTTCCTGAAACCTGGTATTTACTCCGTGTTGTTAGAAAGAACAAAATGACATTGGCAAAGGCAAGAGGTGATGTACTGGTGCTAAGTTGGATGTACTTAGTGAGGAGAACAGGAAGAAAAGTAACTTGTGGATGTGACCAAAACCAGAAATGAGCAGGTGGGACGTTTTGGCCATAGGGTTTCTCAGAGGGGCATTGGGGTTGACTATTAGAACTTCTAGTAGTCATCTCTCCAGTAGAAGTCATCGTGCTCCATTGCCATGTCACCTTTTAGTCCTTGGCCTGTGACTCTGGCTATTTCCCTGGAGCAGGAGCTCTGGGGTAAGAAGTAGTTATCAGCTCAAGCTTCCAGCCTTGGATGACTCCACAGGCAAAGGGTTGCTGAGCTGAGGAGCTGCCTGAAGCTCTGTGTTTCTGCTTTGTTAGGGAAACAAGTTTTTAATGTGTGGGGTTTTTTGTAAGCTAACATGATTATTTAATGATGTACCTGATTCATGTTGGTAATTTATTACATTACGAAAATGACTCTATGAAGCCCCAGCCTTGGGCTGTGCTATGAGGGCAGACTGTGGAGAGCAAACACTGACTGGAAAAGCTGCTCAGAGAGCTTTTATATATTTTCAAAATATATAAATTCAGAAAATTCTTACAGGTAGCGTACACAAGGCTATTTCTGCATGAAGTTTGATTAGCAAAGTGCAGCTAGCGTGGGAAACTTCCAAAAAGATATTCGAGGTCTTTTCCAGAAAGAAACAGCAAAGGAGAAAATCTGCAAGCATCTGTTTGATAAAATATAATCCAGCTGTGGTAATTAGATCCCAGCAGGACGAATTCTGGTTTTATTTGTCTCCAACCGAAGGTTGATTTACAGTAAGATGTCATCACTTCGAGAAGGAAAATGGAATATTAAATAAAGATCAGGGTAACAAAAACAAAAGCAATTTAATTTTTAATTTAGGAGTGTACCAAAATGAAAATTAATTCTAAAGTTTCTCACCTCTGTATTCTGCTAAGGTGAAAAGATTTTTGCCTTTTGATTGTTTAAGTATGTTCAGTTGGTTTGGTTTTTTAAGTGGCTGAATGTTTTCTTTGATGCTCTGTAACCAGACATTATCAGTCCAAAAGGTCTTCTCACTGTGAGAGTTGCTTGAATTACACTGTTAATATAGGAAGGCAGATAATGTGGCCAGTGTTTATTAATGAGCAGCTGATGGACATCATTTTACTACTAAAAAAACCCAGGAAAATTATAGAGCCTTGCAGACACTGTGGAAGATGTGTCTGATCAACTAGTTTACTGATGTTTGAAGTCACCAGAAATAGCAGAAGTCCAGCCCATGCTGTGCAAGCTGATGCTTAAGATGCAGCAGGACATCTCAAAGTGGGACTTCATGCCTCTGGAGAAGCAAATCCTTGAGGTGGTAATGTGATTGAAGCAAATATGTGTACTGAGATGAAATTCTTGTTCAATTGTCAGAGAAAAACTACTGCTTTTAGCAGAAGTCCAGGAGTGGCTTGTTTCCTGTGCTTTTTTGTGGTGGCTGGTGAGCCGGTGGTGAAAAGGACAAAGAGAGTCCCCTGGTGAGACAGTCCCTAGTAACGAAAGATCCTCCCCAGGTTACGGTGAACAGAAGAAGCTTCCCCCAGGCTGCTTTGCTCTGCTATGTTAACATACCCCAGTTCTGCTTGCCTGGTTGGCCCGTTGGCCTCCCTGCCCCTTGTTACCTTATATGTTCCTGCCTTAGAAGATTCTGCACTCCAGGTTCCCCTCATTGGCCCTTGCCCCATCGCCACTCCCCCAGAGTTTCCCTGTTGGTTCCCTTATCCTAGTCCCACCTGTGTACTGCCCCTGTGCCCTCAGATCAGTGGTCCCTGATGCTCGATCTGCTCCCGTACTTAAATCTGGACCCTCCATTGTTCTTTGTCCCTGGAACCCTTCACAGTGTGGCTGAAATAAACCTCCTCCCATGGAACCCCATACGAGGATCCTTCCCGGCTCTTTGTCATCAATCCGTTTACTGGAGCTATCCATGCATGTGTGCGTGTATGCATGTGTGAGTGTGTGGTGGTCCTGCTGAGTGGCTTTGCTAAGGAGACGCTTTTAGGAAGGTCGCGGCACCTCCTGCTCCGGCGCTGACAAGCTGCGCAGTCTGCGACAGTTTTTGTTTCTCAACTCCTTGCGCCTCATGAATTCATGTTTGCTCTGAACATTAGGTTCTTTTGACTACAGTTTTGAAGTCAATGTTTTGAAATTGTAAAGAAATAATTTATTTCAGTAGTTGAAAATGGGAAAACTGCTGTTGGGAGGCAGCTGTATGAGGGATGCTGAGCAGGGCTGGGAGTGGTGTTTCTGTGGTTTGAAGGCTGCCTGAGCACCTTGGACTGTGGGATACAGCCAGCTTTCATAACCCCGCATAGTACTGGGTCAGTGCTCTCACTGTGAGTCTGAAAATAAAACCTGGGGTTTGGCAAGAAGTATGTTTCCTCTGCATTGCTGCTGATGATGCACAAGCTCAGATTCCATTTAATCACTGCTGGGAGTAGAGGACTTGGATGGACTGGGGATGGAGCAGTGCAGTTGCATGATGTGCTGCAGGCTTGCGTTCTAGATCAGACAAACTCAGGGATGGGTGTGTTTCCAGAATTTCTTCTGCTGATCTAACTCAAAAAAGTTAAGGAGAGTTCATCAGCAATCAAAAGAAATGCCCAGATTTGCACCCCAGCTGCAAATTTCTAGTAAAAAAACCCAAAACAAACAGAAAAACCACAAGGAAGATGCATCAGGCAGCTACATTTTGAACTCTGATACTGACTTGTTTTCATTTCGCATTATTTTTCATTTCACTTTTTTTTGTGAATACACTAAGAAATGAAGTTGTTTCATTTTCAGCTGTGGTTTGATGATACAGTAAATCTGTTCTGGGGCTCTCAATGCTGCAGAAAGGCTGCCATGGCCATGTGCTGAGCAATACTGGTATGGCATAAAATCATTACACTGGTTCAATTTCTAAAACCTTGTCATATTAGGTGTTACATATCTGCACCTCACTAATTTTTTGCTGGATTAAAATTTGTCTGTTATAGTACAGCCAACTAAAAGCCAACAGTAACTTTGTGTATGGGGTTCTGTTTGCTTCAGCAGAAACACAGTCATAAACCCATCAGAATCACAGTATGTTTTATGCTGCTGATGTATCCAGATATTCACAAATCCTTTTCTGGAGTGTGTTGTATGGCTGTAGGAATGCTTTGGAGAGTTGGAAATACCCAGGAAGCATGAGGCCCTCCCTTCAGAAGATGCTTAAAATTACCCAGCTCATGCTAATAACATGAGTTGTGCTTTTATAAATGGAACAAGTTCGGGCTCAGCAGAAAGAAATGCATGGAGATGTAAAAAATATATTCAAGGCAGTGTAAATACGTGAAGAACTGTGGAACAATCTCAATTCTAGAGTTTTGTGACTTTTGAATGCATTGGCATCCCTAAAAAACCCTTTTAGACCTATTTTTATATACAGAGTATTATTATTACAGTAGATTCCAGGAACTAAATTATGTAATAGGTAGCTCAGGGAGCATATCTTTCTAGAAATGTACAGGAGATAGAGATGGCTGAATAAAAATTGTTTTGTTTGCCAAAAGAAATACCTCGTGAGGTTCAAAAACACTTTTGTTTGGAAGTGGTCTTGACAACACTTGTTTCTCCCACTAGCCCCTCATCTTCAATGTCATGGCATGCTCTTATAGCAAAACCTGTTTATATGTAGATAATTCCTTGGTGGAGAAATTGGCTTAGTCAATATGCAGCAGCCTTCCTAGGTCTCACAGGTTTTACAGGGGCAATAAAATCTCTTATCATGGTGTTCTGCAGATAGGTTCATTTGAGTGGCATGTTTGTAATATTTCAGTCCTTAAACATTGTCACCCAGCAACTAAGACCCGCAGAGCCACTCGCTTGCTCCCTCACCAGTGGTCTGGGGGAAAGAATCAGAAGAGTACAGTGAGAAAATTCGTGGGTTCAGATAAGCACAGTTTAATAGGGAAATCAAAAGCTGTTCACACAAGGAAAGGAAAACAAGTAATTCATTCACAGCTTCCCATGGGCAGGCGGGTGTTCAGCCATCCCCAGGAAAGCAAGGCCCCATCACACATAATGGTCACTTGGAAAGCTAAACGTCTTCACTCACGATGTTCCTTCCATCCTCCTTCTTCCCACAGCTTTATAGACCAAGCATGATGCCGTGCGGTCTGAAATATCCCTTTGGCCATTTGGGTTCAGCTGTCCTGGTTGTGTCCCCTCCCAACTCCTTGTGCACCCCCCAGCCTTCTCGTGGGTGTGGTGGGGTGAGGAGTACAAAAGGCCTTGGCTCTGTGTCAGCAGTGCCCAGCAATAATTAAAACATCCCTGTGTCATCAACACAGTTTCCAGCACAAATCCAAAGCACAGTCCCACAGCTACTGAGAAGAAAATTAACTCTATCCCAGGCAAACCAGCAGAGAAATGTTGGCGTTTCCCCCTACTCTTTCAACATGGATAAGTAGCTCACCAGAAAAATGGCTCCTTGATTTGGGTATGCTCAACTAAGCCTATTGCTGCAGTTCTGGTAACATCAGGAATACGGTTTTCTTGATATGAGAGAGATAATGACCTATCCAAAGACTACACCGTGGGTCAGATTCAGATTTTTATGTACCTGAGTTGAAACAGGATACGTGATGTCTGAGACACTTCTGCTGGAAGCATTTCAGGTGATGGCTTCTATGCGCTCTTTCTGTAGGGTTTCCAATTTACCAGTTTGGCCTTTTTATTGTGATGTTTAATATTAGCCGTTTGTCCTTAAAATTTGATTGAATATAGAACAAAGCTTACATGTATAATCCACCTTTAACTTTGTTTCCTTCTCAATTTTTCTCTCTTGGGAGAGACCTGAACATATTGGTGAGATATCATATTTTCTGTGGCTAAACTACCTCTGTGTTCAATTTATGTGAAAGAAAGGTATTGACAAAAAGGCAGCTCCAGTAAAAGGTTTCAGTGGTATCAGAAAGTGAGTAGACCATATTAGATGCAGCCATTGACAGTCCATCATGTGACAGGATTGGCTTCACCCCCACAACAGGGTCAATTACAGAGAACAATGTGCGGTCCTGTTATTTTTATTTGAGGAGATCTCTCTTTCCACTACCCAAAAGCCAATATTGCAAAACTTGAACAATTAAGGCTTCAACAGAGCAAACTCAATGTCAGCAGAGGCAGATATTGGGAGTGGCATCCTACTGCATCCTCAGGCATTTTGTTGCTGATCCTACAGCCTATTCCATTTTAGCAAGGATGTGGGGTCCCCCTCTGAGTGCTGTATTGCCTTTCAGCGCTAGACTCCGAGCACAGACTGTGTAAAATGTACTTCCAGTCTCTATCACATATGGATACTTTCCTTCTCTGACTAGTGAAATGAGAGATTGTTTTTGTTGTTTTCATTTTTTTTTAAGGGAAAGAGTTGCCTTATTCTAATTTATGATGACAAAGCTTGATCAATTTATGCTGTTTCTCATAATAATTAATAGCCTAGACTCAGGATTAAGACAGTGTGAATTTCATTGTGAAACACAGGATCTGGGTTGCGGTGAAGAGTACTGCCTAACAGCTTTTTTCTTGTGGAGTAAAGTTTATTTATTTGCTAGTTTCCTTTTGTATCTAATAATTAAGAACAGCATAGCTAAATGTAATTTTTTTTGCATGAAATACAAAAATATGAACCTTCCTGCCCTTCATGAAGTGAATTATGCAACAGAAAAACATTGATACTGCACTATAACTTGAATTATTCCATTGTTGAAGTGCATTTGGAAATTAGAGATAATACAGAGAAAAAAAATTAAATTCACATTTGTATACAGCCATCTACTAACTCTCTACATCATCTATCTCTTTTGGGGGTATTCAATTCATGATAGTAAGGAAACATAGTGAAACTATTGGTTTGGGCCATTGCTACTTGTATTTAATTCACTTCTTCAGAATAAAAGTAAAACAATAAGGAAAATAATAGAATTACAGAATGATTTGGGTCGGAAGGGACCTCAAAGATCATCTTGTTCCAAGACCTCTGCTGTGGGCAAGGACACCTTACACTAGACCAGGTTGCTCCAAACCCCATCCAACCTGGCCTTGAACACTTCAAGGGATGGGGCATCTACAGCTTCTCTGGGAAACCTTTGCCAGGGCTTCACCACTCTCACATTTAAGTTGGGGATGGACACTTTTCTCCCTCCTGCTCTTATGTATCCACACAGCTACATGTAGCTCCTCTTGCTAGCTATTCAGGCACAGGGAGTGGCTTCCTCCGGCCATCGGAGGTGTGACTAAAAGAAGGCTTTAGGGAGCGCGGCAACCCGGAGCGCAGCAAACGGGAGTGGACAAACAGGGGCGTCATCTCTGAGGGTGTGGCACGGCAGTTCGCGCAGGCAGGGCAAGCAGGCAAGGTTGAAGTCATCCTCCTGCTAGTGGGGTTTTTATTTTATTTTGCTTGGTTTTGGGCTTTTTTTCAGCAATGGTCTCCAAACAGTCAAAAGCTATAGCTTGTAGAAGTGTACCAATCCAAACAGAACCCCTCAAGAGGGACGCATCTATCTAGACCCCCTGCTGTACAGAGTGTCTGAGCCTGTCAGTAGTACCAAGGGACAATGCGAAAGACGCCTGCCTGCAGTACAAACAGGTGAATGATCTCCTCTGTGATGGCTGAGCTTAAGGAGGAAGTAGAAAAACTAAGGAGTATTAGGGAAAGTGAAAGGGAGATAGACTGGTGGAGTTTCACCCTTCCATCCCTGAGAGAAGCCCACAGGAGTCAGAGGACTTCCATGCCTCCTACCATCAGGCAGAAGGAGGAGACCCAGTAGATGAAGGGGAGTGGAAATGGGTCCCAACTTGGGGAGGTAATAAAAATTCCTCCCAACCCCCATCACCTACCCAGGTGCCACTTCAGAATAGGTGTGAGGCCCTGGATCCAGAGGGTTAGCCAGATGACACGGAAGAAAATAATCTGCCCATAGAGCCTCCCAGTTACACTTCCCCTGTCAGACAGATCACTACCTCTAGCATTAAAAAGAAAAGAAGGGTAGTCATAGTAGGTGACTCCCTTCTGAGGGGAGCAGAGGGCCCTGTATGTCGGCTGGACACATCCCACAGGGAGGTCTGCTGCCTTACTGGGGCCTGGGTACAGGATAGCACCAGGGGACTCCCTGGGCTGATTCAGCCCTGTGATTATTACCCACTGCTCATACTCCAGGCTGGCAGTGATGAGATGGAAAAGAAGAGCACCAGAACAATTAAAAGGGACTTCAGGGCTCTGGGTTGAGTGGTTGACAGGGCAGGAGCACAGGCAGGGATTCTGCTCAGTCCCTTCAGTGGCAGGGACAAATGGTAAAAGTAACAGGAGAACCCACTTTATCAATGAATGGCTGAAGGGCTGGTGCCATCGGCAGAATTTTGGGTTCTTTGATCACAGGGCAACTTTCATGGCATGTGGCCTGCTGGAGCCAGATGAGCTCCATCTATCTGTTAAGGGCAAAAGGATTCCAGCCTATGAGTTGGCGGGACTCATTGAGAGGGCTTTAAACCAGGTTTGAAGGGGGAGGGGGATGAAACCAGGCTCTCCAGAGAGGACCCTAAGGGTGCTAAGCCAGATTTGGGTGAAATCTGCAGCCCTCCTGAAGTGCATGTACACTAATGCACACAGCATGGGTAACAAACAAGAGGAGCTGGAAGCCATGGTACAGCAGGAAAGGTATGGCATAGTCACCATCACAGAAAGGTGGTGGGATGACTCACATAACTGGAGTGCTGCAATGGATGGCTACAAGCTCTTCAGAAGAGACAGGTGAGGGAGAAGAGGTGGAGGGGTGGCTCTGTATATAAGGGAGGCTCTCAACACCATGGAAATTGAGACTAATGACAATGAAGTCGAGTGCCCATAGATAAAAATCACAGGGAAGGCCAACAAGGCCAATATCCTGGTGGGAGTCTGTTACGGACCACCCAACCAGGACGAAGAGGTGGATGAATTATTCTATAAGCAGCTGGATCATATTTCAAGATTGCCAGCACTTGTTCTTGTAGGAGACTTTAACGTGCCAGATATCTGCTGGGAACTCAACCAGCAGAGAAGAGGAAATCTAGGAGGTTCTTAGAGTGAATGGAGAAGAGCTTCTTGTCACGGCTGGTGAGTTAGCCTGCCAGGGGTGGGGCTCTGCTAGACCTGCTGTTTACAGACAGAGAAGGGCTGGTGGGAGATGTGGTGCTCTGAGTCTGTCTGGGGAACAGTGACCATGACATAACAGTTCTTAATGTTCTGTGAAACAAGGAGGGGCATCAACAAAACTTCCACACTGGACTTCTGGAGGGCAGTCCTCAGCCTATTCAAAAGACTTATTCAGAGAGTTCCTTGGGAAGCAGCCCTTAAAAACAAAGGAGTCCAGGAAGGATGGGCATGCTTCAAAACAGAAGTCTTGAAGGCACAGGAACAGACTGTCCCTATGTGCCAAAAGATGAGTTGACGAGGAAAATGACCAGCCTGGATAGGCAAGGAGCTTTTGAAAGAACTAAGGAAAAAAAAGAGGTTGTATCACCTTTGAAAGGAGGGTCAGGTATCTCAGGAAATGCTTAAGAGAGTTGCTAGGTCATGTAGGAAAAAAATTACAGAGGCAAAAGCCCAGGTAGAACTCAATCTGTCAACTTCTGTGAAGGACAATAAAAATATTTTTATAAATACATTAATGGCAAAAGGAAGGAGAAGGACACCCTCCATTCTCTATTAGATGCAGGAGGGAATTTTGTAACTGAAGATGAGGAAAAGGCAGAGGTACTTAACACCTTCTTTGCCTCAGTTTTCAGCAATAAGACAGCTCATCCACAGGACAGCTGTCCTCCTGAGCTGGTAGATGGGGACAGGGAGCAGAATAGCCCCCTGTTATCCAGGAGGAAGTAGTCAGAGGCCTGCTGAGCCACTTAGATGCTCACAAGTGTATGGGACCAGAGGGGATCCATCCTAGGGTGATGAGGGAGCTGGCAAATGAGCTTGTGAAGCTACTCTCCATCATTTACCATCAGTCCTGGCTCACTGGGGAGGTCCTGGATGACTGGCAGCTGGCCAGTGTGATGCCCATCCACAAGAAGGGCCAGAAGGAGGATCCGGGAAACCGCACACCAGTCAGCCTGACCTCAGTGCCCAGCAAGGTTATGGAACAGATCATCTTGAGTGCCATCACACGGCAGCTAGAGGATGGCCAGGGTATCAGACCCAGACAGCATGGATTTAGGAGGGGCAGGTCCTGCCTGACCAGCCTGATCTCCTTTTATGATCAGTTGACCCTCCTGGTGGATGAGGGCAATGCTGTGGATGTTGTCTACCTGGATTTCAGCAAAGCCTTTGACACCATCTCCCATGGCACACTCCTGGAAAAGGTGGCAGCCCACAGCTTGGACAGGTGCAAACTCTTGGTTTAAGAACTGGCTGGATGGCCAGGCCCAGAGAGTGGTGGTGAATGGTGCTGCATCCAGTTGGTGGCCAGTCACTAGTGGTGTCCCCCAGGGATCAGTGCTGGGGCCAGTCCTGTTTCATATCTTCACTGATGATCTGGATGAGGGGGTTGAGTCCACCATCAGTAAATTTGCAGATGACACTTAGCTGGGAGTATGTGTCCTACCTGTTGGAGGGTAGGAGGGCTCTGCAAATGGACCTGGACAGGTTGGATAGATGGGCCAAGTCCAACAACATGAAGTTTAAAAAGTCCAAGTGCTGGGTCCTGCACTTTGGCCACAACAAACCTCTGCAGCACTACAGGTCAGAGACAGAGTGGCTAGACAGTGGCCAGGCAGAAAGGAACCTGGGGGTGCTGGTCGACAGCCGACTGAACATGAGCCAGTAGTGTGCCCAGGTGGCCAAGAAGGCCGGTGGCACCAGGCCTGTATCAGGAATAGTGGCCAGCAGGACTAGGGAAGTCATTCTTCCCCTGTACTCAGCACTGGTGAGGCCACACCTTGAGTACTGTGTCGAGTTCTGGGCTCCTCAGTTCAGGAAGGACATTGAGGAAGCTTGAACACCTCCAAAGGAGGGCAACAAGGCTGGTGAAGGGCTTGGAACACAAGCCCTATGAGGAACGGCTGAGGGAGCTGGGGTTGTTTAGCCAGAAGAAAAGGAGGCTCAGGGGAGACCTTATCACTCACTACAACTGGCTGAAAGGAGGATGTAGCCAGGTGGGGGTCAGTCTCTTCTCCCAGGCAACCACTGACAAAACGAGAGGACACAGTCTTAAGCTGTGGCAGGGGAAGTTTAGGTTAGATGTCAGAAAAAATTCTTCACTGAAAGAGTGATTGGGCAATGGTATCGTCTGCCCAGGGAGGTGGTGGAGTCACTGTCCCTGAATGTGTTTAAAAAAAAGACTGGATGTGGCACTCAGTACCGTGGTTTAGTTGATGAGGAGGTGTTAGGTTAGGTCATAGGTTGGACTTGATGATCTCAAAGGTCTTTTCCAACCTAGTTCATTCTGTGATTCTGCTTCTGTGATTGTGTGATTCTAGTGAGGAAAGTGTTTTGTGAGAAGGAAGCGTTTAGTATTTTATGAAGTAGGTTTGCTACTTGTTTGTCCTTGGAGTTTCTGCATTAAAATTCTAATACTGATAAATTTGTGATTTACAGTGTCTGCAGTTACAGCCAAATGCTCTCTGAAACTCTTTGATCTTACAGGTGCTCTTAGAGCAAAACTCGTATCCTCATCCTCTTTCCCCTTCTATCCTACATCATCACACAATTTTCCTTTCAGTTCTCAGACGAGGCTTTTCTGTAGATGGAAATCCATTACAGGTGTCCTTCACTATCCTGAATGATGGCATAACCATGTCCTGGAAACTCTCAGGGCTTGAGGAGAAAGGACTACAATTTTTGCCACATCACATATGGATTTTCCACAAGTCACATTATGGGATTGGCCACTTTATATTCCTACCATAATGCTAGACTTACGGCCATACTGGTTCTAATATGGTAAAACAGACTAGTGTTGATGTTAATTACAGGTGAAGTGGTAGCCAAAATCCTGAAGTGTATTAAAGTGGTTTAGCTTAATCTGTGTATTTTAAGTTTCTGCTTTTTAGTTCATAAAGAATTTATGGGTTGTCTGGACTGATCCCAGCAGCTGAAGAGAGAAAATCAGTCTTAGCTTATGCTTCTTTATTGCTGGTATATTAAAGATGGCTGTTTAAGGACCAGGAGCCCACTGAAGAGGTAGTGTTAGCTGTTAGGATTTGACAAAGTGACACACCAGCTTACAATTTGTCAATTTTTTTAGACACTGGGTTTGAAGGAATATTTTGAAAGAGAGAAATGAGACAGCTTTGTGTTACACTTGTAATACTATGTTGGTAATCAGCCAGATCATCCCAAATATATTCCATATACAGCTCAAACCACAGAATTTTGATGTATCATTAGTCATTGTGCCACTATTTTTATGAGGAGTGCTTACTGTCATAACATCTGTAAAATAAAATAATTTCTTCAGAAGAAGAAAAACCAAAACCTTTAGCAGTGCTCTTTGTCCTGTGGCTACAGCTCGCTTGAGCGAGCTGAAGCCAGGGTTGCTGTCACAGTGCTCCATGTGCCAGGGAAGACAAGGGCTGACGTTGCTTTCGGTGTATGGACTGAGAAAGGTCAGGGTCCACTGCTCAGTAATATGTAATGTTTAATCTATTTCTCTGGTTTATTATTAGAACAGCTCAAAACTTGTCTGGAGAGTCACATGTATTGGTCTCCCTGTTTTCTGTTTGCTTCTACTTTCACTTAGAATTGCTGTTTTTGCCCAGCTCTACCCATCTGTCCTGGGCAGTGTGTGCCCCCTTAACTGAACTAAGGATGAAAGTCTTAACTGTCTAGTCTGGACACTCTAGAGAGAGTCTCCTACTTTATTTCTGTCACCAACTAAACCACAAAAGCTTGTGCTGCAGCGGCAGCCTCCCTCCTTGCTGGGTATTTTTGAGAAAATAAGCAGCATTGTTTATTGACCAAACAATAGACCGAAAAAGATTCATAGGATGGAGAAATCAATAGCCTTCAAAAGTTATGGATTAAAAATCAATTAGCAAATGAGAAATTAATACAAAGAATAAACAAGCTGTTCTCTCAATGAAAGAGGTTAACAGCAGTATTAGGGGGAGTGGTGTCAGGACCAGATTTGCTCCATATATTTAACGGCATTTCCAGCAGCGCAGTAAAGAGGGTTGTAATTTACTGATGACTCAGAATGACTGACATTATATATAAACTTCAAAGACTTTAGATAAAAATTGCAGAATCCACAATGGAATCATGTAAATTACTAACCCATGAATGGATTCTTAATTAGTTGTCACTCCTTGGGGAGAAATTTTCTGAAAGTGATTTTGGATGACTTCTTGAAAACAGTTCTGTCTGGAAAGGTAAATCACATGCTCAACTCTTAAGATGTTGCTGGGGATGGTATGTTTCTTAGGGGGCTTTATAATGAGAATGCTGCTCTCAGATGGAACAGTGAGTTACCAAAAAAAAAAGATATAGCAGAAGTAGAGATTTGTCAAATATTTAAAATATTATGAACATCAGTGTATTCAGTATGTTTATGAAAGGTGAGCATAAAACATGTCTTCTTTTGTCATAAAGATAAGGCGATGTAGTATTTTATGTTTTGGATTCAGAGGTGTTCATTGTGCAGTGATAAAGTCTTTCCTAAAGCGTCCTACAGCAGCACATTGGGAACAAACAAAGGAGGCCAGAGGGAGAGAGGCTTCACAAGGGAAGTGAGAACGCTGCCTGGTGGCTGGAGCAAATCCATTAAGGATAAGGAGGGTCTGTAGTCCCTTTTATGATTAGCACTGGCATGTGTGTTACATGTTCCTTGTTCATGCCACGGAGAAGCAAGAGCATGGCATGCAATAAACTCCCCTGCCTGATGGTCCTGATTATCTTTACAGGGAAGGATTTCTCAAAAGGACATCCGCAGAAGCAAATGGGATGGAAGACTTGCTCTCTAAAAGCCTGTCTTGGTCAGGGCAGAGGAGGCTTGTGGTCATTTGCCATTTTGGCAATTGCTACTCTGATGCAATTCGTTGTTTTCACAGATTTTAGCTTACAAAAACCCCCAAAACCTTCACCTCTTGCCAGTTTGTTCATAATTTTCTCAATAGTTATGCAGAAAGTTTGCTGAGGAGTGTATGAAGGGCCATGCTGGGTCAGACCAAATGTGTGTCTTAGTCAGTGCCCTGCCTTTGCTTTGGCTGAAAGGTGATGCTGAGTGGGGAGTGTAAGGATGGGGTAAGCATTGAATGGCAGTTGTCAGAACACTTTCCTAGCCCTGGCTTTTCATCACTTAGGCACTTTCTGATCCACAGGTTTTATCTTCATGCTTTAAATAGCTCTTTGGCTTTTTTCTTAGGTGAATTCATATTATTGATTTTCAGCTCCCATAAGCTTTTCTCATTTCTGTGGCATCCACTGTTTAATGTGAAAAAGAATCTCCTTTTGTTCATTTTTAACTTGCAACACGTTGGTTTCACCTGATAGCCCCTATTTTTTTTTGTTCACCTGGAGGTTTGAATTGAAGGGACCTTAGTTGTTGTAACTACAAGGTTGTTGTAACTACAACCTTACTGTGGTAACGTAATGGCACTGTGTGCCATGTTATAATAACAGTTTTGTTGTGCTGGTAATTTCGTTGTAGAGCTTTGCTGATGTGTAAAGGGGACAATGCTTTAGATGAAGAGATTTTGTTTGTTGTTCATTTTCACTTTAACTTGAGCTGTTTGGGTTTTTTAAATTAAGAGTTAGTCTTGATAATCTATTAAGTTTAATGCAGCGTTACTTAGTGCTGTATTGGAAAGGATTTAGCATTGTAATTCAACTCTGCAGTGTGGTTATTATTCAGATATATTTCTTTTTTCACAGCTAGGTAAGTCTTGACTGTAATAATTTTTGAATATTACTTGATTCTTGAACTGATGTTTAATAATGTCAACTTTAGGGAAATAAACACTGTGTCTCCATCTACTGGAAAAATACACAAAGGGACCTACACATTTTGCCCATATATAATCTCCTTTTTGCTAGCTAATGTGGCAAGAATTTAGAAAACATGAGTGGGAGGTTTGTCAGATGTGGGCAGTGGATGAATGAGTCCCAATGAGTAGGGTTTGAGGGGAGGAAGGACTGAAAGGGATGGAGAGACACACTTTCCAAAGTACAATGTGCAAAAGGTCAGAAAAAATGTGGCAATGCCTATAGGAACAACAATAAAATCCCTTAACTAGTTGAAGAAACATTTAAAGGACTGTGGAAACAGATGGTGCATGAGTTAAAACTATACAGGAGCAACTTACCTTCTGCAGCAATTTCAGCAAGACAGTTATTTCCGTCGTTGTTACTCTCTCATTCAATCACAACATGCAATTACTATAGCAAACCTTCTGTCATACTGCACACGTTTTCACACTTGTCAGAGGAAAAGTCATAGATTAAACAATATGGTTTAAAGTACTGTTTAGTTATGAATTTCATAACTGTATTTTAATGCAAGACAGAAGCATTCTGTTGGAGTAGACCTTAAAAGTACAAGAGCCAGGGGAACAGACTCAGGAAGAAAAACAAGTAGTGTTTGCCATATAAATCCTATGAGCACAAATGGAAATTTATGCGTGTTTATGCCTTCACATCAGTCTGAAAAGAAGCAATTAGAGCCCCATTGTGGAGTCACTACATGTGAAGAACACTTGCTGAAATCAATGGGTGCTTGGAGAAAAGACACAAAAAAGAACTGGGGCTCTAATACTATATCAGTATTTCCCCCTTTGCTTTATACAGTCATTACCACAGCACATGGTACGGAACCTTGCAGTTAACTCTTAATTCTCATCAAGGTATTTGAAAACAAGAAACTGTAAAACCATTTAACTATGCCAAACCTTTAGCATCCTCAGGTACAAGTTCTTAATTTCATTCATTTTCGTCCCTCCTTTGGGATTTTTTGGTATTGGCTGGGTTTTTGTTGGTTTTTCCCCTTCTCTGTGTTTGTTCTCCAGAGATGGTATCTCTTTGACATACACATAGCTGTATGTATATATTTAAGCTGCTTTTGTCTCTCATGCTAAATAGTTTGCATGAATGATAAAGTATTAGTAATGCAAGTGGTTATTTCTTATAATGTTTCTTGAATAATTATGTGTCTTTGGTTCAGATCTTTTCATGTCTGTCTTTCCTTAAAAAAAAGGAAAGCAACAGCACAGAGATTTCAATATGCCTTTTTTTTTTTTTTTTTTTTTTTTTTTTTTAATGTAAAAGGCGTCTGGGGATAACTCAACCAGAAAAGACAGGGAAATCAAAGTTACAGTTATATTTTTGTGTTTCATTTTGACTGCTCTGTGCAGTTTTCTTCATTTGGGAAAAATGTATTTAAAAAGAGAGAGAAATCTTTATGCCTTTTATTCGCTTCAGCTGTTTTTGCCATTTTAAAAATATACATACCAGTTATTTCCATACAGAACATTTGAAAGTAGGAAGAATTTGACAAGTCATTATGTTACTTGAATTCAATAAAAAAACCTGTCTGGATCATTACATTAAATAGGAGGACATGGAAAATTAAAGTCACAATTCTATTTAAAATTGTTAACCTTGTATTTTTGCAGCAACACCTCCTGAGACGAGGAATAAATGTCTATAAGAGAATGAAAGCTGAAGGAACTTAGAGAAAATAGATGTATTTTTTCAGATTTTGGGGTTTTTTTTCTTTCTACTTTTCCCATATGTATGAGAGCCTTTCTTGCATTGACATTGAAGTTTTATTGAGACAAATCCTGACACATTTACTGATGCCAAGGAAAGCGTTATGCAGATTCATTCAACTTGGTAGAAACAGTGTCAGGGTTACTCAGAATGAGGAAATGTGTCAGAACCTGCAAACCTGGATTGGCCTCTCTTTAGGACTCCTCATTTTCTGAGGCCCCTGTTGAGCACATTGCCACTGATTTTTCCAGAACCTTCTTTCAGGCAGCAAGTCTGTTGTTTTGTGTTTTCTGAACCAAACCCAGTGTGCCATAAATGAGGTATCCAGAGTTGCTGACCTGGTTTTGGTAATATTGGGGCAGTTTACCTTGTTTATTTGTGTCATTCAATAGCAGTTTGAAAGAGAAAAACCAGTGGAAATAGTGTTTGGATTGTAGTTGAAGCTGAGGGTTTCTTGCTGCCTGCAATGGTTCTGAATCAAGCCACAGATGGTGGCTAGTTTCCTGTAGCTGTTGCCTTCCTTGCACAGGCATTCCAGCAATGCTGAAAGCAAGGCAGGGCCTTAGGAAAAATTGTAAAGTGGATCTGAGAGCAGATGTGCCCCAGCTGTAAGGGAAGTGATAATGGAAGCAGTGAATTTGGAACAGGGCATATGGCAGCAATCTGTGATCGGGGAGGAGTGTGCAGAAGGATGGAAAGGAAAAAATGATAGAGTGGGGTGACAGCCGATAATAAATAGGGAGGGGAAAAGCACTGCACTGAGGGGACTCATGATAGCCACAGAAATATCTGTAGGAACTGTGCCTGGGAACAGTAGAATATAAGCTAAAATTACGAATAACCTGCTTGGTCTTTAAAAAGAGTCTCAAGTTGTCCTTACTGTAATTTATGTTACCAGACCTCCTCCACAGAATTATAGTCGCATAATCCACAACTGCTGTTACTTATTTTGGATAAAGAAGGCAATTTTGACTGTGATCTCCCTTGACATTTCCCAAGGTCTGTGCCTGTCTCATACCTTTCATCATTGTGTACTTCTTCAAGGCATCTCTCTTACCTCTCTCAGAAAGAAACATGCATTGCAGTCGCTCACCCAGGACCAGAGTGACAGAGACGTTACAGGTTATGGGAGATCAATTGCATAGCCCTGCTCCTCTTCACCTGGGAGGGTCTTTGATGTGTTGACAAGGTTGGAATCCAAATAAGACATTAACCCACTGTATTGCAGTGGTTAGGGTGGCAGGAGCGATATAAAATAGTATCTCACTCAACAAGGTATTCTCCCTTTTTCATTTTACAATCTGTGTCAATGGCAGTTGGAACTATTAGACCTGCATTAAAATTACATCTTACTTATAGAAATGGGAGCTATAAATATCACAAATTGTAAAAAACTAAAATTGCACTGAGGTTCAGGAGACAGTATGTCTAAAACCTTCCAAATTAAGGACATTTAGAGGAAAGCCTCAATATCCATCTGCCCTTAACTTACCTCATTCTTGTTTGTCAGAGTGTGATCTCACTACTATGTTAATGTCACTTAATAACTTTCTTGCAAGGTTGGCTTAGAGCTGAATCAAACCACAGTAAAGGTGCAGTGGTATTTCCTTGGGTATGTTGGTTTAGATGAAGCAGTAAGAACAGGCTAACCTAGTGTTAAGGATGAAGTAATTGTCACTGTGGTCAGTAAACACCTCTGTTGCTAAATATCTCCTTTCTAAAGTTTTTATATCAATATATAGTCTTGTGGGTTCTTATTCCTTTTTCTTTTCATTTGAAAATATTATAAATGTAATAGATGTGGCACAATATTGATTTGAATGAGGGACCTAGACACGAGCTCATTAAGAAGTTGCTAGTAAGTAATGACCTGGATGTTGGAAATGTTGATCCTGCATTAGGTGTGTCCTCTCCTACCAGCCCATGTGGACTTGGGCCAGGCTTGCAATGCCTGTGTCTTCTGGGTACCATGTGTGGCTCAGCATTGGCATTTTCTGGGGTGGAAATCTCCCTGGGCTACCAGCAGCCTGCACTGAGTATAGCAGATCTGATTCTCACAGCTGTGCTCCTGGACATGAAACCAATGCACAAAACTGAGGGTTCTGTGTAGTTCTTAATTGACTCTTTGGAGAAACAGAGTGGATTTTTCTGGCCTTGGAAGTCCCTGCTCATCTCATGAAGCTGGAGAAGTCTGGGTCAACATTTTTCATTAAAAGTAATTTTATATTGAATCAGTGGAATAATATTCCTGTGGTGAGGACTTAGAAAATAGAGAGAGTTCCTGAATCTTTCTGGCAAGTACATATGATTTCCTGTTCTGAGGGAAAGATTTGTTTCACCTAAATTTAGCTTGGGTAAATTTAGGTGAAATTTACCACAGAGCTTTGCTCTGTGGTCAACAGTTTCCCACAAGAGCCATTCATTTGACCTGAAACAGATTAATTACCCTCTTCATTAACTGTAGAGAGAACCTCAGGCCAGAACTCCAGCCTGGAAATGGGCAAGCAGAGATGAAACTGGATCCCAGATTTCCTCTTAGCAGTGCACACATCAGATGAGGTCTGTGATCGGTGGATATCACAGGATCTTGTGAGTAGAAATATAGCAGTGGGGAAGAAGTGCCCAGAGCCTGCTGTGCAGATGGCCTGTCAGGCTCAAAGAATGGAATTCCTTAATACATTAGGGATTTTTAAGTTAAGATGATTAAATAGTATTATTAGTCTTCTGAAAATAGTCTGTAACCTTCATTTAAAAAAAAAAAAGTAATAAGGACTGTATCTGCATTGTTCTTGTAAAAGAATTTGCATCTTCAAACTTTTCCTCTCAAAGTAATTAGCCACTGAGAGCTCAAGGACTCTAGAGGCAAACCTAGAAACTGCTCTGTGCTCTGTAGCACCATGAGGCTGATGCAATATGGGGCACGTAGGTGAATGTTCCTTTCTTTTCTTGAAAAAGGAAAGGGGATTTTTAATTTCTTGTTCTTCAGCATGAAGGAAACTCATAACTGTTCTCTACTGGGGCTAAAAGCACATCACAGATGTGGTTCAAAATCAATTTGTCATTCATTTCAAGCCTGCTTTGGCACAGGATGGTATAGAAAGGAAAAATAAATAAATCTGTTCTAAATTTGCCTTTGATATTTTATTCTTTCCTTATCATCTGCGTTTTTGCTGCTTTAATTGGTATTTCAACTGCAATGGCTTCTAAACATCCTAGGCAGATGCTGTGTTATAAGCCCAATTATTGTATTTCTGTCTATTTTTTTTACTGTGCAAGAGGTGGACTAAAAACTGGCTCAGCTGCTGGGATTTACGAGGTGATGGTCAGTGGCACAAGGTCCAGCTGGAAGCTAGTCACTCGTCATGTACCCTAGGGGCTGACTGTGGGGCCAGTGCTATTAAAGATCTTCTTTAGTGACTCACTCTGGGGAGTCTTCAGACAGCAGAGAGCTGGGAGGGCCAGTATTTAAACACAAGAAATGACTTATTTATTCTCTGGTTGGTCAAACTGCAGAGGAGGTCGCCCACAAACATTGTGGGGTCTCCATCTTTGGAGATATTCCAACCTTTCCTGGCCATGGTCCTGGGTGACCGGCTTTAGGTGGCCCTGCTTTGAGCAGTTGAGTTTCATATCTCAGTATTTCTAAATATAAATGGATGATGATTTTTAAAATATGTGCCAAACTGTTAGTTTGTAGCTCCCCCGTAAGTTTTTCACTCTAACTACAAATATTCAAATAATTTAGGGAAAAAAACAGGCAACCCCCACCCCAAAACCAAGTTTGTGTGTGGAGAAATCAAATTATTTGATCCAGTTAAAGTCCAAACCTTTATCCAGGCAGTTAATTGAGCTATTACTGAAAGATTCTAAATTTGAAAAATTTAAAATAAAAATTTGCTGTGATTCCTCAAGTATTGAACCATCTTAAGTTAATTCCATATTACAGTATTCCATATTCCATATAGCTATTATCTTGTGAAGGTCATTGTAGCATCTGGTTTCTGTGTCTTCAAAAGTCTATCTTAAATTCATGTAAAGTTAGAACACAAAGATGCTAGAAAGAATTTGTAATTCTTAGCAGTCATTCCTTGATATTTTTTTGCCACACTCATTCTTGAACGAATGTCATTTGGTTGAAGTTTTTGATTACTTCAATAAAAAAAATAGTTTTCATTCGCTGTGTAAACTGAGACACATAATTGAACAATGAGAATATTGCCACGCAGCAAACAGATCATCAAAGGAAGATCCTCCCCTGCAGCCAACTGATCTGTTTAGTTTGGTTAACAGGAAATTTTAAAGATACTCTTTTTGCCATCTTAACCTCTTAGGTGTCCTCTCTCAGTAAGTGCTCTCTTGTGTAAATAAACAGACTTAAAGAAAACCTCAACCTCTGTGATAAATACTTACCTGAAGTAGTGGGACCAGCATGGAGGGGAAACTTGTGGAGGTCCTGTGGAAACTTGACAGACCTTTTATTTTCTGAGTTGTGTTGAATTTCTCTATGCACTTGTTGCAAGTTGTTTTAACTAAATAGTAGTCCTTCAATCAGTTGTCAGTGGCTTTCTGACAGGTTCGCCACACACTGTTTTGCCACACAGCTGTTGGATTTTTATTTGCAATTTGATTATTGCTGCATACAATTTTCTAAACCTTTTGTCCTTTAGAAGAGTCTTAAGCCACAATACAGAAAGGATGTTTCACATTGGGTCTGAATCCGAGCTTCAGCTGTAGCTGCTTGAGCAGCACTTTGTTAGCTGTCAGCATCCTTTGAGAACCTCCCCACAGCCGGTATGTAAACTTTTAGGCTTGTGAAGTAGCTGAATGTTTATGTTTCTACCAAGGAATTCCCTCCAACTCTTTCGGCACTTGCATGCCCAATGTTTGACTCTGGTGAAGAGAACCTTCCAGTGTGTGGATGAGGGAGCTTGAACAAATGCCTAAAGGCTTGTGTGTGACATGCTGTGTTCAAGACACTGATTATTTTTGAGGTGATAATTGGTTTTTTTTTATTCTTTAAAGACATAACAAACATACTAGTATTGTCTGTAGTGAAAACTGAGCTTAAACATTGTCATATTCAATTGTTCCTTTTTTTTTTCTTCACTTTCAGGATGGGGAATTATGTTGGAATTTTCAATTCACATATGTTTTCTTTGAATGATAGTTACTTCCAAAATCTGTTGTTTGCTAAATTATGGTTCAGAATGATGACAAAAAGAGAATTAATTTCAGGAGAGAGGCTAGAAAATAGCATAAGATTTTAATTTTTTTTTTTCCAGATAGTAGTATGAGGATTTTTAAAAGGCAAAAGAGCCTTTATTATAGTTACTGGTTTATAAAATAATTTGCTTTATAAGTTTGATCTAGTCAAAGCAGCAAAGCTTGACTCTGAGTGTTTGATGTTACTGATCTTAAATATGTGTATAGGTACCTTGTGAATAGTTCATGCAGCAAAAGACATAGAATAGTCCCTGAAGTTTATTGTTTTATTGTGCTTTTTGAAATTAAGCATTTTTGTAGAGCATGTTATTTTGGAAAGCATCTCAGGTGCGCAAGCATTTTAGGAGCTTTGGCTGATGAACAGGAATATCAATTATGCAAGGGGCAGGAAGGAATGGCTTTTAAACGGGAGAGTTAGTCCTCTTCATAAGATGGTGCAGTGAAATCAGAGAAGGATTTGTGTTTGATATTATTTTTGTCTGCTGTGTCATGTGCTGGAAGAAAAGTGCTTACCTTGCATACGGCTTGGTTGTGGCAGAAATGACGCTGGGAGACCAGTTCGGAATGCTGAGCACTTAATTTGAAGAAAGTCCTTGCTCTGTGGAAGCAATTAGGAGCTGTGGCTGCAGTAGGAGGCATCTGGTCATGTAGACTTAGCAATTGTATTCATCTAATATATAACAGTTAATACATTGCAGCTCAGTGTGAACTAGAACCCCTTGATGTAGATAAGCCCTTAAGTATTTAAATACCCAGGTCCTTCTTACTGAAATGTTGTAGAGTCCAGCTTGGCCTCCACATGGTGACTATTGTAAATGTTCCTCATAAAGCTGCATTACATTTCATCCTAATTAGCACTGCTGCTGTAGCCTTAGTAAAGACACATTGGATTAAAAAGAACCAGAGGCTGAGTGCCCACATCCTGTCCTACAGGAATTAAGTAAATTTCAGTCTTATAGTATTCACAGACCTGATTTAATTTGGCGTCTTTCTCTAGACAATTGCAAAAGCACAGTAGTAGTAGGAAGCTCCTGCCTTTATTAATTATGTTTAACTCCAGAGTTGTGTCTGTTTTGAGTGCTATCAGGGTAGCATTTCTTATTAATCCCCAAATAAAGCAAACATGCTATTTTGGTACCAAAGAAATTAAAGGTTCATCAATAAATAGCAGTTACAGCAACAAATTAAGATGAGAAACATTTTTATTGTGGACATAGGAATGAATGTTACCTATTGTGAAACAGATTTTTTAAATTGAAATCAGATATATAATTAAGTTATTATTATGCACAGAAAAGGTTAGAAGCCTTAACATCTTTTGTCCATAAGCCAAATATTATAGTATGCTGATATCCATGCTGTGAATTCCCCATTACTGCTCTGCCAGTAATTTCAACCTGGCATCTAGACTAAATTGTCTCCCTAGGAGCCAAGAAGAAACACAGTTGATATGTGATCTCAGGCATGGGTCTTTCTTGAATGAATAAAAGCACTGTCACATTTTACGAAATTACATCTGCTGGTTATGTGCTGTGATCATCTCTGAATGAGGGAGAGGGCAGAGCTCATCTGAGTTACAGCTCAGACCTATATTCCAGAGGAACTTGATGGGATTTTATGCAGTCTTGTAGCTGCATTCCAGATATGTTTCAGCTACATGACAGAAACTGAAAGCAAGGTAATGATTGTGCCTGCACAATAATTTTTAAAGTGCTAGGAAACATGCACAACACACAAATTGCCAGCTAGAGCTTGCTGAGTGGCCTAAGAGCATGTTATTCTGTGAATGGAGATGAACAAGTTTGACAAGTGGCTGCCATGCAGTGCTGAAAATGCAGTTCTCATCTTCTCTCTCTGAGCAGTGATGAGAAGGAAGCTTGTTCCCCTGGAGCCCGCAGGTGCTTGGATCCAGCACCCCAATACACAGCTGTGGTGCCAGATGCTGGCAGTGTGTGCTGAGCCTGTCCCATAGTGCATCAGCCAGCCTTGTAAATCCCTTCAAGGTCCCTGTCATGGCTTTAAGTAGGTTCATTTAATGACTGGACTCGGTGGTCTTAGAGATCTTTTACAACCTTAAGGATCTAAGCTGTGACACAGCTTAGACGCTGTGTCAGTCTGATGCCCTTTGCTTTGTAGCAGTCATGAATCTGCAGTGACCTGGGGGGAGCTGGTGCTCTTTGCTGCTGGAGGGCTGCAGAGCCACTCCAGCCCAAGGCCCACCAGTTGGCTGGCTTTGTCACACATGTGGGGATCTGAAGTTAGTAGTGGAGCTGTGTCCCCTAGGCACCATGTGGGGTGTTACCCAAGGAGCTATGGGACAGGTGGACTTTTGGAGGTGCTGCAGCACTGTTTCCCCTCATCCACAGTTGTTGCAGGCCAGTAAGAGAAAACCATGAATACCCAGTTACTCACTTCCTGAGGCAAATGAGTATCCAAGTCCTGTGCTGTTATTCAAATTTTGCAAAGAATAGAAAACAAAACACTTGTTTGGAGCAAAGGTCTCTTAACATGTGGAAACTGCAATGGTGGTGAATTTTAAGATCTTTTTCTAAAATGGACAAAATCTTCCTCTATGCTTCTCTCTGATTGCTGAAATATCTGTTGCCACCTCAGCCTGAGCTCTGTAACCATGTGGTGGTTGATTTTTCTTTTTTCTACTCTATTCTTTATTTCTTTAAAGAGCTGATTCTTGTGATTTATTGGGTACAAACTACAAAGCTAAGTACTTTTCAGGATGTAAGTTGTAGTGGCTATGAGAAGGAATGAGACTATAATTCTCCTCCATTTTATTTTAGTTAAGCATTTTCAGAGGGAAGGGGAGGATGTATTCTTTCCATTAGACCTCTCCTTTCTTAATCACCATTCCCTAATTAATTCCCTGGTTAAATATAAAGCAAGCATTAGCTTTGAATAATGTTTTCCTGTGTGATTAAGTAAAGGAGAATTTCCTTCTTTTGTATGATGACTCATTGCTGGGGGATCTGGAGGGAGCCTCAGGGTGGATATTTGAGATTTTGGTCCCAGGTGCTCTCATACCTTTGAGCTGTGTCTGCTGTCAGTCCAGAGGTGGGAGGCAAAGGTGATATCACATATCAGTTGAACATGAAGAAAATTGCCTCTCTTGTGAAATGACAGCTTTGTTTTTTCCTGGTGGAAAACTGACTCTGGCTCACAGAAATGCAAATCTCGAGACAACACATACAGCTAGCCGAAATGTAAATTATTGTTCTTGCTGGCACAGTGTCTGTAATATTTCTTGTTGCATGTTGTATATTCTTTGGTGTCCAAGCTGCCCCAAAGCTGTACTCTTTCTTTTCATCAGCGTCTTCCAGTTCCTACCCCTGCACCAGTTTGCAAACCTTTGGCTTGTAACAGTACAGCTCTGTTGGGTCACACCATGAACCACGTCTGAAAGAACTGAGGTTAAGAACTGAATCAAAAAAGGAGATTATAGTGAATGAGGGCATGGCAAAGAGGCATAACAAGGTCTAAGCTGGCCAAGCTTGTTTTACTGATGAAGAAACATTATCTAACTCTACCCACATGATATGACTTTTTTTTTTTTCTACTGTAGTAGCTTATGGCATTAATTTTTAGCTCATAGCATTAAATTTTAGCTCAAAAAGACAGTTTTAAGAATAATTCTGTGTTCAAATGTTGCTTGGAACTCAAGATGAGAAAAAGAATGCAGCTTTATTAATGTGGCAGCAAAGAACACATATGGAATATTTCAGACATACATTCACATACATGAGTATGCCTGTGATTTGACTGCTGTAACAGTGAATGCTACAACATATAATCTCTGGGTGTTGAGAAACAGGCATTTAAAAACACTCTTGGTTTTGATAAAAAGTATGGTAAACAGAAATCCTGCTGATTTTTTTTTGTTTCATTTGTTTTACAGGCCTTTCCCTGTATTTCAACCGGAATTTATGGTAAGACAGACCTTCAATGTCACTTATTCTTACTCATTTTTCCCTATTATTGGTATTTCAAACAGTGATATTTTGTATCAGATGTCTCATCAGTCATTTTGTCTCGCCAATATATTTATACTGTGTTAAAAAACAGAGGCCCAAAGCCTTCAGCTGTGACTGGATGCTGGTGTGCTGGTAAGTGGGATATACCCTTAGCATAACCCTTAGAGCTTGTGAGTGAAGACTTGAAACTCTGATTACACTTCTGCAGTAACTCTTAAACATGCTGCTGTGGCTTCAACAGGAAAAAATAGGGGTCTGGCAAAGCTTTCCACCCAGAAGGAAAGCAAGAAAGATGTCACAATGTTCAAGACTGGCAGGAAAAAAAAAATAGCTAAGCCAACATGCTCGAGTAACAGGAAATTATCTTAGTTCCCTTGAGTTTTGCTTCCACAATTTTAGTTTATTAATTTATATGCAAATTAACATGGCCTGAAGGAACTGGAAGGAAAGGGTTATTGTAAGTCTCTTGCTTTGTTGTAATCATAAGGTAATCCATCACTAATAGTCAACTTGCTTTTAGTTGGCCAAAAGAAGTGAGCATGATATTTGAAGGCAGAAGAAAATAAACAGTTCAATATTTAGCAAAAAACTGAGAAATTTGAGAAAACATGCAATTTACAAAGGGAATTTTTTTTCATTAAACAATAACCTACGTTGAGTTTTCTTCCACTTAGGTTCAATAAATGCATAGAAATGATTGTACATTTGATTACTTACACAATTTCAAGTTTTTTAATTAAGGATGTTTTAGAGAAACACGTGGTTGCTCCATCCCTGTAACTGTTGAAGGTCAGGTTGGATGGGAGTCTGAGCAGCTTGGTCTAGTGGAAGGTGTCCAAAGCAGGGTTGGAAACAGATGATCTTTAAAGTCCCTTCCAACCCAAACTATTCAATGATTTTATGCTAAACAGCAATAAATTAAAAAAAAAAAAAATCATCATGTAACAATGTAGTATGACATAAGTCATAACATACAGTAATTGTTAGATAAGATAATTTGAGCTTTGATTAATTAGGTAATTCAGATTCAAGAGGGGAGAAAGGAAGGCAGGAATATTAGGCTTGTTCCTTCTTTTGCAAGGACCTCATTTAATTTTATTTATGATTGTAAATATGAAATAGGCTTTAGAAGGTAAAATCTAATTCAATGTGGGTGCTGTATTCCCTTTTACTTGAACTGCATTTGCATTGTTGCAGAATGTGATGCAGAGCGCTAGAATTGGCTGAATATAAATCTGGTTTCAGATAAAGCTCTGCCTCAGTTCTCAGTTTTGATCCTCCTTTTGAACTTGGAGGCAAGGTTTGCATTTTAGGCCTTGACTTATTGGCTTAAATCTTGATCTTTTACATAGATACATTTTTGTTACTATTTTACAAAATCAAAGCAAGTCGTGCTATAAATATATGGAAATTACTAGTAAGTGGGATGTACAAATAATAATAGTTCACTTTTTTTTAGAATTGGCCTAGTTAATAGAAAAGTCTCAGCAGGTGAGAAATATGGTTCCCCAAAGCCAGCAGAGAAAGTTGGAAAGGATTTCTGACAGGAATCTTGAGTTTATGTGAGGTTTATGATGCTTTTCTTGAAGGTAGCTGTGGCATTACTGAAACATTTTACACTGTGACAGATGCTTTTTCTGTAATTGTTTGCTGTTTTCACTGTTGGAAATAAAATGTATTTGTGCTAAAATGCTCTGTTTTTCTTAGGCTGCTTTTGTGGCTTTTTTTGGGGGGGAATACAACCTCTAATCGATGGTACTGTTTGCATTTTAATAAATACTTTCTATTCCTCACTTAAAAAAATATTTTCCTTCTTTACAGACTTTCAGATGTACTGCCTGAGAGTAATAATTAAACAGGCAGCCCTGCATCTGGCTTCAGGTGTCAGTATTTTCAAGAATATTTGATAGCTGTTGCATTGCTAAAATTATACTGTGGGTGGTGACATGTTTGCAATGTAAAATACACACAAACCCCACAAAACTATGCTTTCATCTTTTTGGTTTTGTTGGGGTTTTCCCTTTATCTATGCATATTCCTTTAGATAAAGGCAGTGTGTAGATGAAAAAGTGGATCAGCCTCATTCCTGGTGGCCAAGCTGATTAGGATATCCTTGTGCTGTGCACATAACACTGGATTGTCCCAGTAGAGTGTTATAGAACGAACACACTTCTTGTTTCCTCATCTTGGATCCATATAAGCAAATGCTTTCCCTTCAGAAATCCCTGGCTGAGGACTCAATTTCTCCTACAAATTGAAGCAGAGAAATTTGCAAGAGATCAACTGAGTATATCAAGTTTCAGAATCTGGATTGAGTTCTTCTCCAGACTCATGTAGATGTACAGATTGCTCACCTTCACTCTTGTCATTAGGACAGTGTTCACACTTCTCTGGGGAGCAGTCCATTCTTGTTTTCATCATTGCAGAGCACGCCTTTACTCCCATAAAAAGGAAGCTGGGAAGAAACAAGCAATCAAGGCTCTTTCTGAGGTCTTGGCAAAGGGCAGATTCCTTTCCATGGGCGGGGTGTTGGATAGAGGAAAAGTCTACCTTTCTTCCACACTTTCCTGATCCTCCATCTCCACCCATCACGCTGTGGATGCTTCAGCTTGAACAAGTTACAGCCTTGGGAAGGCCATTTGACTGCTGCACTGTGCCAGCAGTTAAAACTTGAATTTTCATATACTCCAGTTTAAAGAGTGCTGGCAACAAATACCCTCACAAAGGATCTTTGATTGAGAAGTTTGATAGATTCAAATGAAGGATTTCATCTTTGAAAAATGACATAGAAAGCAACCAGTGCTAAATGTTTGTAAGGACTACACAACATGGGAGAGTCTGCCCACAGGCACTCTGGGAAAAAAAAATTCCCTAAGAGATCCTCAATCGCTAATATATTTTACTAAGAGATCCCCATCACCTTTAATAAGCTTATGAGCTGCTAATCAGTCTAAGAAAGCAGAGGCTGTGAAGGTTTATATCCCCATGGATGCCTGGGTTACTCTCTTCGGTTGCAATAAATGCTTTCGTTTATACCAAGAGCATGAAGTTTCCTAAATAAAGCTGTTTTGCGAGAAGGTCTGAGGGATTTACATCACTCCCGCGGCATTAGGGGGTATTGGAGTATCAAGCTACACATCCTCAGCAGCTGTTAAGTAACACACAAACATAAGCCTAAGTGCAATCTTAACATTGTCTTCTTATTTTTTCTTTTTTTTTTTTTTAAGCCAGACCAGTTAGATTTTTAGGAATTTCCTTACATTTTGTCTCTTTTTCCTTTTTAAAGCAATTTTACTATCTGTTTGGAAAAAAATCTGTAGACAAATCTATAGTTCAGAGGGTAGAAAGTGCTATTTTAGGCTGTAGTGTGTCAGATTTTCATGTTTGTGCTGTTTTGGGCAAGTTTGGAAATATCCCCTGATAGAAGGCAGGTTACAACCACCCTCCCCCACCAGGTTCGGGGAAAAAATAAATTTTCTTCGAAGGAAAGTGAAAGAGATAAAAACTATTTATTTAACAAACACATGGGAAGAGGATAATAATGCTAAATAATAAAACCTCTCGCTGTGGAGAGAAACCTGGGAAGATTTCAGAGTCCTTCCGTAGGTAGCCTCTCTCCTCCTCCTCAGAGCTGGGATGGAGTGGGCCCTCCTCCAGGGCCTCCACCTTGGTGGAAAAAGTCCCAGTGTGTTCTGATGTTGAAACAGTCCAAAAAAGAAGAAGGGAAAAAAATGAAGTCCCAGGAAAACAGAAGTTCAACTCTCCCTCTCCCTCCGGAGAAAAAAAACCTGAAAGCTGGCTGGAAAGCAAGCAGGGTGCTTCCTTCTGCTCCTCTCTCTCGCTGCAGCAGAACGCAGAGCCGTCTCTATCTCTGTGTGTCCTTGAAACACTGCTTTGAAAGTTCTGCTCAGTTTTTTTTTTTCTCCCCCCTCTAAGGCTCAGTTTAAAGGCACAGAAAGGCACAAAATTAATTTCTGGCATAGAGCAGCGATATGAGATACACATCATAAAGTCACCCCAAGACAATGTTATAGCAGTGGATCACCATTTACATGTCCAGTTTCCCCATAATTACTGTCTTATTATGTCTGAGGTACCTTCAGAAGGGGGGATTTGGACGGAAATGCCACTTTATTTAGTAGATTTTCTGAAAGAGTTACTGTGTCTTTAAGAACCTCTCCACAAATTGGGGCATTTGCCACCTGCAAAGTGAACAAGGATGTTGGATATGGTGCTACAAAGCTTCCGAGCCGCAAAATTAAAACAGGGCTCTACAGATGGATGTAAGGAGACAGGAATTTTCCTGTTTGTCACAAATATGTTGAGAGGTAATTGTAGGATAGGCTGCATATGGAAGATATTGAAGATGTTATGGTCTATGCACACCTATGTGTTCCCTCCTTACTGTTACTTTACAGTAATATAGGGTTTGGCTTCATTCCGAGATACTTATGTTGGCAAAATAAACTGCTCTCTGGAAACAGAAACTAGTATTTAAATGTTATTTTAAACTTAAGATAGGGGGAAAAAAGAAGAAAGAAAGTGGGGGAAGAAAGATGAAACTGAATTCTCTAACTGGTGTGTATTTCTATCTCTACATCAATATAGCTGTATGTTGTACCTTAGCTTGATTTCATGAAAATTATGTTCTCTACCCTTTCTGAGAAGAAAGATAGTGGCAGCTCTTAGTTTTGTTATGAATTTGTACTTGCATTTCTTTTAAAAACACAGAGAGAAAAAGACCAAATGCCATGGAAGTGCAGAATGTCTGTGGTGATTTAGGTGGTGGAAATGAAGTTTCACCACATTTTAAACATCATTCTTACATTGAAGTCTTGCTGCTTGTAGAATCAGGCCACCGTGGCTTACTTGTAGCTTCTGGCCTGGTCATGAGCAGAACATTGCACGGTTTTATTTGTTGCATGTTGTGAAAGGGGAGTCTGGAAAGAAAAAATAAACAGAGTAAACTAGGCTGTATAGGAAATAGAAGCATATAATCCGTTCTCAAGGGTGGATGCAGGGAGGGAGCACAGATCCTCTGGTCTGCTTTAGATTTGGGGGAAGAGGTCCTTTGGTCTTGTGCCAGCTGGTGTCACCGCTGTCCTGGCCCCCAGTGTATCCTGCTCAGGGTGATTGATCCTGCCACAGAGGGCTGGGAGCATATCCATCAGCTCTTCTCTATGAGGTGATCCAAGGTAGACTATAACAAGGGATTAACTGGCAGGTGTTCTACTAAAGGATTATAAAAGCCCTCTGAAAATCTGAGTCAGAAGACTAAACCAAACATTTTCAAAGGCAGAATAAATTCCTGACACAGGGTTAAAGGTTGAGGCTGTCTATTTCTATCTTTCTCATCTGTTTTTTCTCATTTTCCTGTTGGCATTTCATTTCTGGGATAGATGTTCCTTTAATGAGCAATTCTAATAAGGGTTGCACTGTCATCTTTCCAAGGAAGGAGTTAGCTGTAAATTTTTCAGAGCCACTATACACAAATGTGTAATAAGTAACTATGAAGTAGTTTTGTATTTATCTCCAGTCTGGTGCTTTGAGTTCCTGTCACCATTAAAAAGGCCTGATGCTTATGTGATCATCAGGATTTGGATATTGTGATGTCAGTTGAGGCTATCCCGGAAAATGAATATTATCATATAAATTCTTTGTGATAAAAATTCCCAATCCAGTAGGTCACATAAGGAAAGTTCCTATTAATAAGATTTTCATAACTAAGCTAATTTTTTAACTTGATCAGTAACTCCTCATTCCTCAACGCAGACCACATCAACTTTTTTGACACTGTGTGGTTTTAAAAGACCTTTTTTGTAACTCATTGGGAGTTAATTGCATTTTGTTATTTGCTCCATAATTGGCATAATGTAATATGTTAGAGAAAATGAAGATATATGAGAATTCATTCTTTGATGCTTCTTTTGGGACTGATCACTGGTTAAATAGATTATTATTAAAATTAATAATGGTAACAGCTATGAAATTGCTATTATAATATTCACGTAATCCTAGAAATCTAATTACTACTTGTATAAAAATTTGTTACATGCATTATTTAACAATGTTCTTATTTCAGACAGTGAGGTGTCCATGATACTAATTGGTGTCTTCCCATAATTTAAATACTAAAAAAATTATTACAGGGAAGTGTAAATCAATGAGCTCTCAGCAGTCTAAAATTAACATTCATATGATGTATTTAGCAAGAAGAAACTGTAACTTGACTCCAGACGAGAGACTTAATAATCTCTCTTTTTCAGTGGAAATTGGCTTTTTATGGATAATGTAGTTTGACTATCTAGAATTTTATCTGTTCTGAAGGTCTTGCTGACTGGTCCAGTTTGCAGCATTTCCCCTGAACACTAGAGGACAAATCCTGTCCTGCATTCAAATGGCATTTACTGACTGTCCTTAAAAATTTCCCTTTAAAAACTTAGACTGTTGATCACTTAATAATCAGTTGCCTCATGGCCTCTCTTTTAGTCTTTTCTATGTTCTCTTTAGGAAGAAATAAAAGTCTGTGTAGTTACTTTTTTGTTTTAAAATTATATTTATATATATTTATATTTCATCCATATTTATATTAGATATGTATTATTATATTAATTGCTCCCTTTGATCTTGCAGCTGCCCACCCTCTTTAACCTCACTGTCTGGGTTCTACTCCGCAAGAAACAATTGTGCACTCTCTTGCTCTTATTTCATAGTGTTTTCCATCTTGAAGCTCCTAGCATGGAGTTCCTTTTGCAATGAGCTCTATAGGTATCTCCAGACTGCTGAGGAAAAGCCAGGAACATCTCCAAAGGCATCAAAGACATGTTGAGCTTTGGGCACTTTTCCCCTTTTTCCTTTCACTTTTTGTATTAATTTTTTTATTGGGTAACTATCCTTTAAAGCATAAATAAGTTGGAAAAGTTCTCTGGTATTCAGAAAGCATATTGCAGAAATCATAAACAGGGCTTCAGCTGGTCAGATATATTATTTGCTTTCATATTTATGGTTTTCTATTCAAAGAATTAGGAATGTCTCAATTACCATGATGAAAGTTAAAACTCTGTTTTGTTGTATACCAACAGAATCACTTAATTCTCTTTTCTAAATTTTCCTGGCTGATGTCAACAAGATAATCTGATGTGTTTGTTCTGTGGCTTTTGCACTCCAGAAAAGCTAAAACTCTTTGAAGCTAATTTATTAAGAAATGAATTGAAGTAAGAAAATAAAGCTATAAGGACCTCATCCTAGAGACATTACATTAAGATGATACATGAAGTATAAAATATTTCTTGGTAAAAGGCCCAGTTATTGCTAGCCTAATTTTTTCTTTGATGTAATCTTGCCCCTTGCCCCAGGAGAGAGCATGTGTCTAAAACTTAACTTGGAGCCCAATCCATTAGTGAATTCTACCGTGTTGTCGTGGCTGTCTTTTAACCATATTCATGATTAGATGTAGTGTGAAAACATAGTCATTATAAGAATATCTTTTTCATGCCTTCCCACATCTTAGCAGATTTCATTTACCTGTGCACTGTGCCATAACTAGTCTTATATGTAATCCTAGTTATACCACACACGTCCTGTATACTTTAGTAGCTAGGAAAGCTTGCCAAGGGCAAGATTTCTATTCCTAGATGATAACCCACAATCATTTTAATACCATGCAATTGTTTTATCTGGAGTTTACAAAAGTAAACCGAAGGAAGCTGCCATGAAGCCTGATGAACATGATGCACTTAGTCCCATGATTTAATTTTAGGTAGTCCTGCAAGGAGCGGAGAGTCTGACTCAATAATCCTCATGGTTCCCTTTCAGCCTGAGGTATCCTGTGACTCTTTGTGTATTCAGTTGAGTCCCACTCAGAGCTTAAAACTCATTCTGTGAGAACAGAATAGTAGTACAAGCCTTTATCTATGTGTCCTTGCAGAGCTTTTAAAAGCCCTGACACACTAAAGTTGAGTAGGAATAGTATTTGTGGCGTCATGTACATCAAATAGTTTTACCAAAACGGTGTCGACCTTTGGTATCTTTTTGAACTTCTGCAACTGCATTAGATAGTAAATGCCTCAGGAAACAGCTTCTCTTTCTCATTATTACCTTATTTTTTAGTGTGGAGGGATAGTTCTGTCTTGGTCTGGCCACAAAATATTGTGGCGCTGGGCCTTATTTGTCCTACTTTTTATTCTCCATAGCAGACTTTGTGTCTTATTGTTTATTTATGCAATATCTATTGTAATGGTCCTAGTCAGTGTTGGAGACCCTTAATACTACTCCAGTACAAACACTGAAAGACGCCATATACATAAATTTACATTACCAAGGTCATCTCTCATTCTTAACTTTGGTCACTTCAAGAAGTTCGGAAGAAATGTGGGTGAGAATATGGAGGCTTTTAGGTGGCTTGTGAAAGGTAAAAATGTGTTGCTGTTAGGGCAAATATGTTTCTCCTGAAATGAAAGAAAAGATCGACAGAATAGACTTGCTGTCATCAAAGTACCTGAAAGTCAAGCTGAAGGTGTCTCTGGCTCTGAGGGTCGTTCACTGTATTGTCCTTTGTCCTGCGTCTTTGTTAAATAGGAATGCTGCCATATATCACTGGAAAGGGCAACTGCCACTGAGGCAGAATAGCAGAGCTGGATGATTCTGTGTAGTGAATGACTAATCCTGTTTCTAAGCCAAAATCCTGTTTATAAGATGTATTCTGCAGCTCTGCACATCACAGATTGTGTTGGCAGCTGGGTTAATGGAAGGCCACCTTGGGCCTGGAAGAGGCTTAGTTATGCCTTTTTGTCTTGGGAATGCATTTAGAGCTGTTGTGTGCCGCACATGTTGGGAAAATGTTAACCTGTCTTTTGTCTCAAGGTGTGATGCACCAGAAAATAGTATAAAATACCGTGAAATACAGCAATGGAAGGAAGCATCTATTACAATGGTCTGATTTTTTTTTTCTTTTTTTCAGAAAAAAGGATTTCTTTTTTTTTAACTGGTAATTTCTGACGTAATAAAAAGTTAGATTTGTACACATACTTTGAATTTATGCAACTCAAGTAACTTGCTGGTGGTTGTATCAGTGAATAAAACAAATTGCATGCATGCAATGAAGTGTTATTTCTCAAATTCCATATTTATAATTGATAATAAAATATCAGGTTGTTATGGAATTGTTTCCTGTTTGACTAATCTATCAGAATCTGATTATTCAATTTAAGCTAGTTGCCTATATCAATGAAATATTACACAGCCTGTAAGAACACATGAGGCTTATTGCAGAGGAAATGCAGCAAGAGTCAGAATTTACCTTTCTGTGAGTACTGTTGGGGAAGAAGTTCGAATCCTTTCCAGTGCTTCTGTGCAGAGCAGAATCATTGCTAGGTTTGTTTACTTGGCAGTAATTGTATACATATTAAATTCCCCTTCAGGTTTATTCAGGGTGAGGCATGCAGAAACAAATGTGCACCTTCTTGTTGAAGAGTGTTAAGTCAGAAATTTGGTGCATATTAACAAAGTAACTATGAAAACAAATGTGGATGGGCTCTTTGTGTACCTGCCAGGCAGACAGGATAGAAGTCAGTCATTTACACTGATGAGCTGGTTTGGGCAGGGGGAAGTCACCTTCTGCTTTAAAATACACTTTGAGTCAGGCTTCTGCTCAATAGAGCTGCATTTGGTTTATTTCTGAGCTGTCACTACTGCAGAAAAGGACCAGTTCAAGGGGTGTTCTGTGAGAAGATAACTGTAATTAGCAATCCATTTCTTCATTTCCATGCTATAGCCAGCCTTGATGAATTAATCACAATCAAATACAGGCTGCGGGAAGGGGGTGACCCACGTAGCACAGAAGAAAAATGAGGCCCTGTACTGGCATGACAGACTAATCCTTCAATTCTCCCATTTGACTGAATGAGGGGACTTGTTGGTGTGCTTGTCACCAGCACTGCCCATAAACAAACTGTTCGCTCTCAGTCAGAGGGTTTGGTGGGTGTGATAGAGGTTACCGAGAGCATCCCAACACCTCATCCATCACTGATGTGGGACAGGGAGCTCCTGGTTTAATTCTGAGGAGGAAAAGTCACAGTGGCTTACAAGATCCTGCCTTAAAGAGAGAACAGCCTAAATTGTGTTTGTGGAGTGATTTTGTGTCTGATCCCATGGGAAGCAAAATGACTCCTTGGTTTGGCTGGATGTATTATGGCTACTGAAAAAACCAGCAAAAATTTGGGGTTGAAGTTTAGATTATATTAGGGTGCCTTCTAACACAAGCCATTCTATGATTCTGTTGTTATTGCTGGCAAGTCTGAGCAGCTGTAGCTTCACATAGACTCTGATTTTGTTCCAGGGGACAGGAAGTAAGCTGGTTCCAGGTGGAAAGGAAAGCAATGGCAGCCTAAAGAAAATTATTTACTCTGACAGTTATGTAGAGAACTTGGGAACTTTCGGTAGATGTTTGCTTATTTTCTTCTTTCTTCTTATCTAGTTTTTGGAATTGCACGGCAGCTGTGTGGCTTCTAGGGTTATATTAGGAATATGGGACTCTTTTAACTGGCCTACTCATAGTAATGTTCTTTATGTAATAATGTTCTTTATTCTATCTATGGCTATGGTTTTAGGTTTTCATCTGGTAACTGAAATGGAAGCAGCTGAGTTCATGCTAGAGCATATTGGTTTCAGAGAAGCTACGGTGATTTGCGCGAGCTGTGAAATATTACATTGCACTGAGAGACATAAATGTGTTTTTTTTTAATTGACCCTATTCACTTTGAATAACTGCATTGAGCTCAGCAGAGGAGAAATCTTGTCCAAAGTATGGTACCTTTTTTAAAATATTTGATTTGGGCAGGGAAGACTTTATCTTACTTTTTCTTGAAAGAGTATCTAGCCCCTTGAAAAGGACATTACTTTAAAGTCTGATTTGTAAATGATTTGTGTATCTCTTTTATTCCTTTCAGTATATTACTTATATGTAAGAGAATGAAAGTACTTGCTTTCCTATATATTATGAGATGATATAATCTGTATGTATTCTTTTCCAATTTAGTTTTGGACAATGCAGCATATCATTTTTTTTCCCTTCTCTCTGTGATGTTTGAAAGAACCCTTTTACAGAAATACTGTGTAGTATTATTTAAAGGGTAATAATTTATTGTGTGTGATGCTGTAGCAGTGGAAGACTTTTTGCCCCCTTCTGTTTCATTTCTCTCTGGAATACAAACACTAAACCTTCATTTTCAGGGAGTATCCCATATAGAAAATATAATCATTCATCACACATTGTGACTTGTTTCTGTTACAAACCAAATTTTGGGTTGCTTAGTCCAATTTAGTAGCACTTCCAGGTCACTCACTGAGGAAGGTGCTATTCAATGTGAATAATTGTGCCCCTTCTGCATGGGGAAGACCTGGTTCAAAAACCCCTGAGCTAAATAAGAGCCAATATAAATGTCAGCACATTGTTCTAGCTACCAGCCAGTACTGTATTTTCTGTATCCATTTTCTTGCTTCTTAGTTTTGATGAAGAAAAACATATTTCTAAATTACAAAAGATGCCACGTGAAGTGTTTGGCGTTTTGATGAGAAAAATACAGAATAGGAATATATAGAACTTACAATTAAGAAAAACAAGTGCATCCTCAGGATGAGAGTAAATCGACTGTTCAAGCAGTGACCAGTGTGAGGTGCATAGTTTCAGCTTTATGTGCCAGCTCATTATCCAGTGTTGGAAAAATGGAGTATCAGTTTTATGCAGAATGCTTTTCACCGTAAATTGCCCAGTGTAGGCTGTGAGCTGCAGACAGTGCAATCATAATAGCTTCCACATCGATGCAGTTTTATGGATTCAGAACATTAATCATTCTCTTATGCCCTTAATTACCATTAGGTAGTTACACTCGTGTCTGTAATAGGTGCTAAACATTCTGCCACTGATAGGTTTTTAACCATTATTTTTGTTGTAGCAGTAAACATGCTATAGCTGACTGTTAGGAGGCCAGAACATATTTTTTAGCCTAGTGCCATTAGGAACATGTCCAATGACATTTTGAGCTGTATTTGCTTGTTGGTTGTAGCCTTCTGGGTTTGGTTTGGTTTTCAGGGTGGCTTTTTTCCTGTCTTTAGGAATAAGAGTAGAGAACAATTCTGTTGCTAAGCTGGCACTGCTTAATTAAGAGATGATGGTTCTTTCCCTTTTGGCCTAGTTTACAAAGTGAGAAAGGAAGGAAAAGCTGATACATTTTTCACAGTACTAAAAACAATATAGAAGAAACAAGTGATGTTATTTACATGCTGGCCATGCCAGTCAGTGCTCTAGAAATCTTCTGTTGTATTTTGCTACCAACATTATGAGTTACAATTTACTAGTTTTCAGTAAAGTAATGAACTACTGATATATAGTAGGCCCTTCCCAAAAAAAGATGTAAGATTCAAAGCTCCCTTCTAATCAAAGCTGCTAGCCATGATTCAGGTAATGAGAATGCATATTGGCAATGCTTCTGTGTTATTTATAATGAGGATTTCATGTTATGGAACCTTATACCCATCTCTCAATTGTGTAGCTTGGTGTCGTTGACACCATTTTATTGGCTATAGGTAATCAGAAGCAGTGACTGTAGTTACCCTCACTGGGTACCCTCTTGGGTGGCCAAGAGTGTGCACAAATGATATGGGAATGTGTAACTACTCTGCCCTTGTATTTCTTTTATAATGCCAGCATGTTCAAAATTGTCTTACTAAGGGCAGTCAGTGATGTTCTGGCTGTCGAATTTGAGGCATTTGATAGTAAAGAATTAGCTTCCAAATACTTTCTTAACTTGTTTCATGTTTTCAAGATTCTCTTTCCTAGTCGTTGACCTTCTTCTGTGTTTCCCATGTTGATTACATGGCATTTATGCTGACCTTAACTAAGCTGAGCATTTTCTGAAAAGGAATAAATAGAAACATTTCTCCATCAGCACTAATGCCAATAAAACATAGGTTTGAAGTTCATAAACATATATTAAGTTTAAATTACATATGATTTCAAGAAATTATCTGCTTTTAAAAAATTGCATTTGATAACAAATTGCGTTTGCTAACCAAGACCAAATTTCACAAACTATTGAAGTTCCATGGTATCAAAGCTAGGAAGAGGTCACCTTGATATTTGTACTGAATGCATTTCAGCCTTGGCTCCATGTTTTATCATTCTTGATGCCTTAAATTTTCCCTTACCTCCACAGTTTTTTTTAATCTACTTATTTTTATTATTTGTTTTTATGACTTACTGTCAACATATTTCATTGATTTTCTACTTACTAAACAAAATGGTTCTGCCTGAATTTCATGTGTAGCCTTAATTTTGTAACTTTTAATGTATGATCCATGCTATTTAGGTTACTCTATATTTATTGCTTGTTTTTGTCACTGCCTACTAAATACATTAATGTCTGTGGATCTCTAAATTGTAAGGCTCCTCTCTTCCTCAAAAATGTCAGGACTGATGAAACTCTCTTTCTCTTCCTTCACAACAAATCTAAATATCCACAGAGTAAACACTAGAAGATAATTGTGGGCTTCAATCCAATCCTGAATTATCTGTCTATAATGTTCAACACTTAAGACAGTGTCATCACATTAGCACACGTTAGATGGAGTTATTTAAAAGACACTTTGTTTTATCAAAAACTGCCAAAACCACCACCATCAAACTCCCAGACAACCCTATCTAAGCACTCTTTGACTACTCCAGTACCACCTGCTTTGAGGATGCTCAGCCCACAGCTGCCCCAAGACTCATGGTCTCCTCAGGTCTCTCAGTCCACCTCCTAGCCAAACCATTTCAATTCCAAAAAGCATTGCTTGGTGAAAAACCACCTAGACTGAAGATGTTGAATCCAACCCACTGATTTGGCCCAAAGCAAAGGATGTCCACACAAATGTTGCATCTAGCAGGTCTGAGCATGGAGTAACTCCTGGGGGACAAGGATATGGCAGTAGCACCTTCATTTGTTAAAACTGGGTTTAGAAGGTAATGTTTCTCCATGCTCTGAACTTGCTTTGTTCAGACTGATTTGTGGGCTTTTTTATTTGTTTACTGGATTTTCAAAAGTACTTCAATCCTTTAGAAGCATCAATTCTTTTTGGTGTGTTTCTGGTGGTATTATCCCATGCAGCACATGAGAAAGATGTAGAATCTGATGGGAAGTCATAAGAAACAAGATTGATGTTAAAATTTTAGCACAAGGAATGTCCCAGAAGCTCACACATTCATTGTTTTCTCCCTTGGCTCTGTTATTGCACACTAGCTCTTTCAAATGTGTTCTAAGCAGTTTTTAAACTGTTTGCAAAAGTTTGTCTGACTGCTAACATTTTTTTCCTCCTTCCTGCTCTTTCAAGCTGTTTAGAGGATTTTTTTCCAAATTCCTGCTGGAGAGGGGATGTCTTAATTTGACTTCATTTCCCTTCTATTGGTGTTTGCATGAACTCAGATAACCTGCAGCAATTAGTCTTCTGGTTTCTTCAAATTAATTTGTTTCATAGAGGTTTAATTGTAATCTCCTATTTTCAAAGGAATACAAATCCTTCTTCTTTAACCTTTCTGAATTTTAGAGGTCCTTCTTTCATTTGGATGCCCACCACTTTATTCCTGTGTTCCTAGAATACTTTTAAGTTAAATACTGGGTGCTGGTTATATGGTGGTTTCAACATAGATTGATTAGTATCTATTACAGTGATAGTATAATTTATTTTTACTTATTCTTAAATGGTTTTATAGCAAGTGCACCTTTCCTTTCTGTAATATTTTAAAATAATAATCTTCAGACTTTCAGTGGCATAACACTACAAACTTTGAGTATGCTATTATTTTTCTGTCTCCTGGTAGTTACTGTAAGTTCAGCAGGTTTTATTTGTATCAGCACCAACCTGCATGAGATTATTTTGCAAAGTTCATATATAAATATGTATAATTCACATAAACATAGGTATTGATCTCATTGGGTTTGACTCATCAGAACTGTGAGTTTTCCTGCTTTGCTGTGGGGGTCCTTTCTTTAGCAATTAATCTATAAAACACAACCATGTTTTTTTTGTAGAATGATAATCTCTTAGTTTTGTAAATCTAACTGGAAATGTCTAACTAGAATTGGTGTGTGCATCCCCAAGTACCTTATGTTGATCTCACCAGCACAAGTACTATCATGCCTTAATTTTCCATTCCCTTCCTTTCTTATGGTTTTTCTGCATGTGATTGCGACTTTTTTTTTGCAGGCTTTCAAGTTGTGTGTTTTGGTGAAAAAAAAAGTAGAATAGGTAGAATATTTTATGGAAAAGGAATCTGTGGTTGGAATCTGTATGGTGGCTTGATGTTGGCTGCCAGATGCCCCACCTGGCCACTTGCTTACTTTTACTCCTCCTCCGCAGGACAAGGGCAAAAACAAGATGAAAAAATTTGTGCACCAAGATGAAGACAGGGAGGTGACTTGCCAAGTACCATAATGGGCAAAACGTTCCTGACTTGGGGAAAATTAATTTAATGTGTTGTCACTTAAAATAGATTTACCTAGTGAGAGGCAAAGGTCTCCCCTGAACCCCATCTTTCCCACGCTCAACATCACCCCCTCACTCCCAGATCTTCTCCCACCTCCTGCAAGGGGAGCTTGCAGAGCTGTTTCTCACTTTTTTTTTCCCCTCACTCCCAGGTACTGTTTTGCCCTTTCTTGATTTTGACCCATACGTTGATAAATACATACAACTTTCCCTCCTTTGTGCAGTTTTGGGAGTTTTTTTACTGATTTCTGTTCCCAGAGATGTGAGGAAGACTGAGCTGTGGAGGCTGGTGTCTGCGTATCAATAATTCACTGAAATAATCCCAACCCAACTCAATATTGCAGTGGTATTTTTCACAATCTGGAGATGTGCAGCTGTCATGATAAAGTGAACTATATTGAGTGTAATTGTCCATATAGCAAGGGTGTTCTGATAAATTTAATCGAAATCACTTTGGCTAAAGCTGTTCCCTAAGCTTGATTCTAAGGCTTACATTATTTTTGATTATGTAACAAACTCTATTGAATTAACACAATTTCTTTTTATGTATCCCCCAATTAAAAATCTTCTATTTTCCCTCCTTTGCCTCATTGCTTAACAATCAATGAGGTTTCTCTATGCAATGCATTTAATGCTTTTCCATATCCCATCTGCTAATCTTCCTGGGATGTCATGTTTCCGAGAGGATTAGTTGTGTTTAACTGTGGCATGGACCTGCCTTGAAAGGGTGGTTTTCCCCAGGCGCAGTGTGGGTCATCTCATGCCAGCCATACACATAATCTAAATTTAATAAAACACTGGAACAAACAACCTCTTTACTGCCACATGGCCCCATTTACAAGGAAATTGAGGTGGGAGGTCAATTTTCACTTTAAGACTAGGTTTGGAGGTGCCTGGGTTTTAAAGTGAAGGTCTTTAAATCTCAGTTGTCTGACAGGTGGTAAGAAATTTACATTTAAATTGTCCAGATCAACTTCTTATTTGTACTGCATTGTTGGACAAAAGAGATTTCTTAGTCTTTCAAATATTTTGTTGCTTGATCTGACCAATCATAGCATCAGTTCCTTCGTTTCAAATCTGGACATTTCTTCGAACTACAGTAATTGTCATTTGTTCTGTCATTGCTTTTTCCCCTGTTTCAGTTTGAATATTGTTCAAAATTATTTGAAAAACATGTGTGTTTGGGCTTTTGGTTTCCCTCTGAAGAGTGGCATCTTACAAAATTAAATCATTTTACTTTAAGGCTGGATTTACTACTGTTGGTCTAACCAGAAATGTTGACGTTTGTTAAACCTTTCTGAACTCTAGGAAATCCCATTCCTTACTAAAGGAGAACATGATTGCTCATATAATGATTTAAAAATAAATTTTAAAAACCCAAACAATACACTGACAGCTTACCAGAATGCATGTTGAATATGCTATTTAAAACAAGTGTCAATAAGACCTAAAGTTCATATCAAGACTAAATTGGATTTGCATTTCTGGAATTGGAAGTGCCATTAAGTGGCTATTTAATTTTCTTTTTGATTGAAGAATGCAAGGCTCAATAAATGCATGATTTTGAGTGAAATGCAAATTAGAGATTGGAGAAATTGGTTTTTTTAACAAATACTTGTTTGACTATGCTGTGATCTTTTGAAACACTGAAGAATCTGATGAGATCTGGGTTATTTTGTTGATCAACTACTGGTAGTGGGCTTAAAAAGCAACTGCTCCTTGGGGAGATTGTTAGTCAAAAGTGCGGTGGTGAGGGTGTTCCAAGAGATAAGGAAATTTTTATATTTTACCCATTAATGTTTTTTTTTATACCCTTTAGCATTTGAGGTTTTGCAAAGAGCAGCAGAAGTGTGTAATGCACTCTTGTAACCAGTTTTGTAACCTAAGGCAGGTTTGCTGAAATCAGAGTTTTAAATTTCAATTTTTCCTTACTTTTGCTTTAGTCCAGTTTTTCCCTTTTTTCCAATCCTTAAAAATCTTTCTAATAACATTTCATCTGTTGTGTATACTGCTGTAATCTCAGAACATGCAAAAAGGTTTTTTGGTGCAGCATTGGGAGGAAGGTTGAAGAGGTGCTGGTGGCTTCCATGTAGTTTTTCTTGACAAAGTTGTTGTTGCAATACCTCCTGAAATGATGATAAATAGAGTAGATTGGCTGGTTGCTGATACATACAGGAGCATAAAATCAAATAAGGCACATTGTGACCCTTGCAGGACAAAGAGAAGGATATATGGTGCTGACCTCTTGCCAGGCAAATTACTAAAGAAATTAAGCAGCATCTGGGCAAGGGGAAAAAATGCTTCCTCCTGAAAAATTAATTCAGAAAATTGTTGAGGTAGTGCAATGATGCTTCAAGTCCAACAACCTGCACAAGCACTTGTTTAAGCAGCGTACATGTAGTGTGTGTTCAGGTAGCATGAAGTCCCTTTCTGTACAGTGAAGAACAAGACATTAAGTATCAAATTTAGAGTCCACACCCTCTCTGTTCCTCCCAAGTGTACTGGCTTTTTTGAAGTCCAGATTGGATGGAAATATTTTAGTTTTGAGCTGTTGTAGATTTCCTGAATACAATAGCTGCTGGTGTGACCCTTTAGTATGGTTTATTGCTGCCTGAGGCAAGAATGGAAAAAAATCCACAATGTGAATAATAAAGACAAACCAAGAATCAATAGTGTATTTGTTAAAAAGACTAAACTAAGTAGATTAAATGTTCCAGACACGGTATCTTGCTTTTTCACCCAACCTGCCCTATAACTTTCTTCCGATATATCTTTTGGGAAAAAAGATAATAGAACATCTTTATTTCCTATTTTTTTTTCCTTTCACAAGGAGTAAGTATATATTGTTTCAGCTGATTATGTGCTCTTAGGAAATCTTTGATTTCACTTGGACAGGAGATACGAACAGTACTTCAGTAGAAATAATGTCAGATAGTTTTGTTTGTTCTTTGTTTGTTCCTGTGCATGGATGGCCTTCCGCAAATACTCTTGGTTTTAGATAACCGAGGTAGGTCTTTGGGTTGCATCTGTTAGACCAATTGAACATGGTGGAAGTGATTTACAGGCTAGAGCTGGGCTGGCAACACTGTCTGTGTTCTTTATGCGACTTTGTATTTTTTTCACTATTGCTTATGTATGTTTGATTCCTCTGAAGTTTTTCAGACTTTCTATGCTGCCATCTCCCTTCATTTTGCAGTGGTGGCTCATGTCCATTTCATACATGTGTTTCCCCAAGTTCTTGTAACTCCTATCAAAGTGTGCTGCCTATTTGAGTCAAAGTACTGAGAACTCCAGCAAAGCCAGCAGCCCTGATATTGTCTCTCACATTCAGCCCTTCCCCCCAAAATCCTACTCCCTGTCTTGTAGTGAAAGGCTGCATGCTCCCTCCCTCTCATCCTCTTCTTCCACCTCAATCTGCTGCTCTTCTGTGCATTCTCCTGGTTCCCACTGTGGGCACAAAGATCCTGTCAGCAAGAAGAGTGAGCCTCTCATAGCAATTCCTACCCCTTCTCCCGCTGCCCAGCCTGTAGTGGCAGATGTATCAGTAGACATCAGAGACTCAGTAAGGAGTGGCACATCAAGAATATCTCTACTTCAGATGAGCCTTCAATTAGAGCCTGCAATCAATAGCAAAATGCCATGAGGAACAGGGCTTGGCAAGGTACAGAATCATTACTTTATTCCCACTGCAAAACAGATCATCCTTTGGTGCTTAGAGAGAGTGTGTGTCAAGGAGGGCCTGGGATAGTGTCAGTGGAGGTTGAGGTTATCACTGCCCCGGACCACACTTTTCAAGAGAAAGTAACAGTTTCAAGTGGAATTCAGAGTGTGTAGGTGCGTGGGGGTTGGTTGGGTTGGGTTTTATCTCCTGTGGCATTAGCAAGACAGTTTAGGAAGGTAGGATTGATTCCTTACACTTCGCTTCACTTGAGAACAACAAGGCATTTTTATTTAAATCAGTGGGTAGAATAAATATTTAACCTTGTTGGAATTGTAGCTACACTGAAGCCAATATCCCATTGCTGTGCAATTCAGTGTATGATGGGAGATTTCACAGCTGACTAGTGCTTTACACTTTGTTTCAAATTACTTTGGCTGTATTATGTTGCCACCCTCAAACTCAACTTGCTTGCTATATATGGCTAAATAGAAGATTAAATACTCTGTATTAGGAAGCTCATGTACACTTTGAAATCTCTTTCAATTAACATTTCTTTGTACAATGCTTGTTTCTGGAATAGCAATTCTGGATATGGTGTAAAGTGTGTTTAAAGGAGAATGATGTGCTTGAGCTCAGGAACAGCTGCATACATGTGTTTAAACAGCTCTGTAATTTACACAGACATTGCATATACACTCTCATAGGTAGATTTTATAATTGCAAAACTGCCTGCTTGAGTATATCTTCCACTTGCATTTGCATTGTGTGTGCTTTCTCTTGCCATAGGAGTATGCTAATGGCCAGAGCAGTGAGATCTTTTTTCTTTCAGTGTTGCGCTGGTGTCTTTCTGATCTTTTCCCTACTATGCTCAGCTTGAAGCCTTAATGTTCTGCTTGGGCATTAGGAATTCCCTGACAGACAGAAAAGCTCCATCACACAGCACAGTAAACAGCACAGCTACAAAGCAGTTTTGCTTCCCAGAGTCTCCAAGTATTGCTTTCTATGGTTTTTTTACAAGACTTCTAGAGAATCCATTTCTCCATGATGTGATCCCCCTGCAAGCATAGTCCTTTACAAATGCTGGAAAAATGAAGCCAAAACCTTGACTTCTAATAAAAAAAGTATACTGATTACTGCAGAAAAGTGAAATTCTTACACTCATGCAGCTCTCCTTCAGAACGGCATTATGATACTTCCTGCAGCAAGGTCCTCATAGGCGAGCTCTGTTCCTCCTCAGTAGTCCAAGTGTAAATGCATTTTCACTAAAACTTCTTCCCCCCTCCAATGCTAATAAATATCAACTCAGTAAACTTGAAATCTAGTTTTTCTTCAGTGGAGTCTTTAGGCTTATTGGTGCAAGCCTATGCTCCCATGACCTACATAATTACAGTGTATGTCTCTGTTCAGCTGACACTTTTAACACAATTATATGGCAGGTATTTTTCCAATGATATCAACATGGCAGAGTGTGAAGTGAAGCATGGTGTGATACTGTGTGTTTCAGAGAAAACAGCTGTGACCTTGTTTGTCTTGCATCTTAGCCACCTTTTGGCAACTGACTTCTTTCAGCCACAGCCCCAGGCTGAGCCCAGGCATACAATAGAAAAGCACCTGAGTTGTAGATGGTGCAGGTGAGTTGTGCTGATCAGACAAGAGGCCCCTGTCAGACAGCACACACTGGGCACCTTTTCTGACAAGACAAGGCTGAGCGAGCCCTGTTACCAGAGAGTCCATGTATCTTAACCTGCAACTTGTCTTGACTTCACTGGCTTGCTTGAATTTCATCATGTTCCCTGGTGCCAACATTGACCCTGACTTAACCAAGGATCCCTGTGCTACCCAATGCACTTTGATGGCTGAAGAAAGGCTCTCCCTTTTTTCAGTTCTCTAACAGCTCTGTGTCACTGTATCAGAGGAGAGAAGTTCTTTCGAGATTCTTTATTAACCACCTTCTACCAGCTGCATCTGCCATGTCAGTTGAATGCAAGTGGAAATCATTCTTCAGGAGCTGCACATTGTTTTCTGTTGCTGCTGAATTTTTTCACTCAAGGAAAATGTAAAGGTCTGTACCTTTCTTGGGAGGAATCGAGTAGCATATAACAATTTCTTCAGAATAATGTTTTGTTTATGCATTTTTAAAATTTCTTATTTCCCCTTTTTTTTTTACATGAATGATAATTAATTACTGTAGCACAGTCCACAAAGAATAGAGTGAATTGGAGCAACTTTGTTTCTCGGGGTAACAGAAAGGTTACTGGCTTTTCACAGTACTTAATTTCACTGTCTTTCTTAGAGTTACTTTTTGAGTGGACAGCAAATAAGGTTTTCTCTGGCTGAATGAGCTCAATAAGGCAAGGTAGGTTATTTAGCAGAAGATTCATGGCTCATCTGTTTAGTCTTCAACATAGCTGATCCAAATGAGGGTATTTTCTTTCCAGGTTATCAGTGTCCACAAAAATGATCAAGGTAGGAACTTAGCTTGTTTGTCCAATCACTATGTGACAATGGTTATTAAAAAAAAAAAAAAAAAAAAAAAAAAGAAGAGTGAGAGAAAAAAGAAAAAAGTTCAAGAATAGTGACACAATAAGCTTTTTGGTAGAATACTATCATCTCTGCATCCAAACAGAACGGATTTACCATAGTAATGGGAATCAACCTAGCATGAGTGAATTCATTTTGACTACTAAAATACATCTTTGACAAGATGATTATATGGGATCAGTTGCAAGATTATGCTGCTTATTTCACAGCTGAAGGACAAGTGGATGTATTGAGTTAACCCTACCTCAGGCATGCTGGGCTGTGCATCTCATTTGTTCTCTTTTACTGTCATAAGCACTATCACCTGTGTTGTCAATAGCTGGCGTTAGCCCACATGGCCCTAATGAAGCGCAGTTATTTATGTGTCTGTTGTGATTCAGAAGGTATTTATAGTACCAATACTGGATTTCAGAACATGTATGGAATAAATGCTTGGAACCTTTTTTCTCTTCTTTCCCCCCCTCTTCTTTCCCATTCTTCTTTCCTTTAAAACATCTTTATATTCCATGCCATCTGGTGCTGATGATTCCCACACAGCAAGTACTTGATGCATGGTGGAGACACCCTGTCATACTGGCTGCAGAGACGGCCTTCAATACAGTCCCACAGTTTAAAAATGTGACAAGCTACTATTTGAAGAGCATCATTTATATATTTATAAACATGTTGATAAATTTATAAACTTAAAACATGGAAGTTTTTTCATTTTAACAGTCTTGTTGATCAAGCCGTGGGACTCAGGGTTGATTTTAGCACACAGGAACAGTCTGCAAACTGTTACATCTTGATATATGCACAAATATGCCAGTGTAGATATTTTTCTGAGAAAATATGAAAACACATAATGATTATTTGTGTTTATGTGCATTTGGTTCCTTTCATGATTTGCTTCAAAATGAAACCATTAAAACTGGCAAATAAGAATATTAAGCCTGTGGCAAGCCTTTTAGAATCCATAGAGAAGGGAACATGTTTAAAATGAATAAAAACCTGCCTAGCACTTAGGCTGTGCTAACAAAAAAAAAAGATACAGACCTTTTTTTTATCAGGATGAGTTGATTTACAGAAAACATTAGGCATCTCAGTTAAACTGACAAATTTTAACACTTATCCCTATAGCTACTGAAGTGATTTTCTGGATTGACATTTGCTTGTTAATATTATTGCCCTCCCATTATAATGTTATCTTAATCCTTAGATAGATCATATTAAAGTTTGATTACTTAATACCTGTGTTTTGTTAATGGGCTTTTCATGGAGAGGTGGCATTACCTGATTGTAAGTTAGACATTTTTAGTGAGATTGGATCAAGCACAGTAAAAGAGGCAGATAAACCTACCAGAATCTCCTCATAGTTTGGGAGTCCCTGAAATAGATTTCTGTTAGTTTTGTGTCACAAAATCCTTGTTGCACTGTTATGCTTTGAAGAACATTGTGCAGGGCCAGGAGCTGGACTCTTATGATCCTTGTGGGTATGTTTCAACTCAGAATAGTCTATGTTTCTATAAACTACTGGTGTACGTTTTTCTGATACCGCACAGATAAATTAGGCAAAGAGTAACAGACATTCACAACTGAGTAAATGTTTCTCCGCTGAATCCTCCAAGCACAAAATCCTGAGCATTTACAAAAGGGTGTCTAACAATAGGGAATTCATTGCACATTTTCTCTACATTGATGAAACAGGGGGACTTATGTTCTTACCAGTTATGTTCCAGGGAATAAATACAAAATGTAATGGGAATGTCAGTGTGTATCTCTAGTTACTATCTTAGTTCTCCTCCACACTCTTCTCCCTAAAACAGCACATTTATTTCATATCAGATACTTCAGAATAATTCTGCCATATCTTATCATGCCTTTGCAGGAAAATTATTGCCGTGATGACTGCAAGGACTCAGCCTAGAGCTTACTTTGCCAGCCATTTCGCAGGTCAGGGTTACAATTTCCAGGAATAAGTTGGTAAAGCCCTAGAAAGAGTTGCAGAAGCTCGTAAGTTTGAAGACCTCTCAAAGCTTCCCTAGGCTGTCACTGTGGGTAGTGTCTGTGCAAAGACATAACAAAAGCAGTAGAGTTCAGATGAGGTGTACTTTATGTGATGGCAGCAGCATGCACACCCTTGTTCCTACTGACTTAGCAGGCTTGCACCCTCTGTGCCATCAGCTGTAATAATGAAAGCTGTGCTGTAAAGGACAGCTCCTGAACTCAGAGGGGCACCAGAGGAGTGGCTGCTCGCATCCAGTATTTTGCTGTACTTGAGAAGTTGGGATCCTGGTAATGGATGGTGAGATGTGATCACCTGGCACTGCAAAATGCAGATGGTGGCAGTAAAATTCTCATTTGCTGAAGCAGCTCTTCAGGAACCAGACACAGCCTGCGCTGTTTTTGTGATACAGCTGGGTATGTTGCCAAGGTGTTCACTGTGGCAGTGGAGGATGTAGAAAGCTCAGTCCAAGTTAGATACCTGTGTGTGGGTAGGTACACTTCACCACGCACCTGTCCATGACATACCACCTGCCAACCCTCCCTTTTTCTCCAGGCAGATAAACCCAGTGAAGTGCTGTACGTCATGGCCAATGTGTGCTTTTATGTGCCCTTGTTCTTTTCAGTATGCTGGAGGAGCACTCACTGCAGTAACATGGCCCAGTGTCACTCATTACTTTACCTGTTTTATCTTTTGTGAAATTGAGCCTTTAGCCAGAATTGCCTGAGCTGCTGCTCCAGCAGTCATTTAACTGTGAGGCTTCTCGAGCTCATTTCTCTCAAGTAATTTGATTCCCACGTGCTTCCTGAGATTGCTTTCTCGCTGAAAGTGGGAAAGGGGGGATGGGGGTGCAGATGGGAGCAGACCAGAACTGTTATGGCAGGCAAATGTAGGTTAGAGATAAAAACAATGCAAAAACATGTTTTGAAAGATCCCATCTCGCTTTATCTTCCTTTAACCCAGTCCTATAAACAAAACTATTTTTCTGTTTGAGAATCAGAGACACAGGGGCTTTTGTGCTGGTGTAGAGTTTGCAACAGGAGGCTAATTCCATCCTGCTTCTGCATAAAGTCAGTAAGATAATCCTTTCCTTAAAATTACCAGAAATGTGTGTAAAATGCTAATTAGATGATTCTGTTTGGGGGATAGGTAATCATAAAAGTCTCTGATGGATTTCAACAGATTTTCTGAAATCATACACGGAATTCAAGGCTGTTTATTTAGGTTGCTGAACTGTTTCCTTTACATTGTGGTGACTGAGGAGTAATCGAACACCAGTTTTCTAGATCAAGTTCTATTTAAGACTGGTTAGTATGGCAGCAGTTTCTAAGTAGTGTACAATTTATGGAGAGATTCTATACAATCCCCAGTGCTTTATCACTGTTTTGGCCAGCTACTCTGCTGCAAGGAAGTGAAAAACAAGCCTGAAAAGTTAATCTTGCTGGAGGGAGAATTGTTCTGAAAATAAACCATTCAGTGCATAAACAATAGTCTATCAGTTGTCTGAAATACGCATTTGTCTTCCTGCATGGTGTTCATTTTATGTCCAGGCAGAGCTACCATACTCAGGGTATGGAATTTCTATGTGAAAAAGTCCCAGTTTGTTAGCTAGAATATTACTAATTTGAGCAGATGGTCTGCTTAGAGCTCTGTTATTTTATATTATGAAAATGAGGCTATTGGAAGTCCTCGCTTTGGGTTTTGGTAGTGGTCATTAGTTGGTGTCATGAGACATATGCCTTGATGATATCAGCAGCATTATTAAATGTTATAAGAATATATTTTCCGAGCAGCAATAGAAGTATCCACAGTAACATTTGTAGGGTCTAACCTAATTTTTATCTTGGACTTGGTAAGTATGTTTTTAAAAATGTTAAAATATGCTTTATTGAGAAATGTATTCAAAGGAAGCACATGCTAAATGTTGGTATTATCCAAAATTGACTATTTAACTTGCTTTTCTTGATGAATGGTTGTCATCTGTCATTTCAAAACAGTATACATGCTGCTGGAGAAAATCTTTGCAGAGTCAATTTACAGGGAGGGATGTTTTGGGAATGTAATTCAGTGGAGGTATTTTGGTTTGGTTTGGGATTTTTTTTGTAATCTTGCATTGCACAAGTTCTGAAAAAGGGTTAAAGAAGATATAAGTTAAAAAGCTAAAAATTTGTAATTTTTTGCAGTATCTGTGTTTCAGTTTATGGTGCAAGGGTGATGTATGATGTAAGAAAGGCTGTATCTACACAGCTGTATGCCAAATTTCATGACTCTTTCTAACCCTCTTGCTTGCTTGTCCACTGTGCCTGCAGCTCCACCTTTTCAAAGCCTGTTTTATTAATCTAACCTACTGAGAGCAATTCATACAGCTTATGAGGTTTTATTTTTAAATCCTCACAGAAATGATTTGCTGCCCCGAAGTTAGGAATTTAAAGGAAAATTAAATTAAGGTGCCTAAGTAATGAAAGCATCCTTGGATTTAATAGGTAGAAACCATCAAAGCAAAAAGTCTGTATCTGTGGAAAGATTTTTGATATTGTTTACTGCTGGGGGGAGTTACTATTGCTAATATATCATGCAACATAAGGCCTTAAGTTCATATGCTTATGCTTCATGAAGTCTTTAATTTCCAAAGTTGTTTGTTATGATTTAGGTCATAAATTGAGAGATTTCCAACTCAAATATTTCTCTCTTTATAGGGCCTATGGCACTGGGGTCATAGTGTGGTATAGTTTTGCTGACAGATGGATTAAAGAAAGAAAGCCTTAAGAAAGCCCTTATGCCTTAGGAAATGTCTGAATTTTTCTTGCTGCCATGAAATGTAAGCCTAGTATTTGTTACTGTGATACATGTATTGAATAGTTGCCTGCCTAGAATGACACATGTATAGCTCTCTATTGTTTCTTCTTTTCTTGAGCAGTGGACCTTTCTTAACTAGAGTCAAGTAAAAAAAAAAATCCAATAAAGCATTGTTAGGCCTATTTTCAATTTATTTAGCTGGGGAAAAATGTAACTGATGTTACCTAAAATCTGTATACAAATCTGTGAAGAAGGGAGTTGACCAAATGCAGTTCCAAAATATTTTAAAGAATAGGGAGAAAAAAAGCCCAGATTTTTGTCTTCTTAAGTATAAAAGAAATATATGCCTTTTATTTATCTCTCATTTCTTCTCTTTTTAGGTTTTCCAAATGAGCCTGCTGCCATCATTGCCCTTAACACTATTAAGGAATGGTTAAGCAAGAATCACAATGAGGTATGGAATAAAATAATTTTTTTTTCAAATTTCTGTTTAAGGTTATGGTCTTTGACTCCAAAACCATGAAAAGAGTAAATATAGGCTTGAGCCTTGAAGTCTTTTATTATTTATTCTTAAGACCAGTGAAGTCAGGTCAGGACAATATAGCCAAGGGAAGATTTTTATGTCTAAAAGCTATACTAGAGTTCAAAAGAAATACCTTTGTTTGAAACCATACTGTGCATTTCCTGTGCATTGTAATCTTTCCTGGCAAAGCAGAAGACTATTCTTTTCCTAAGCTGTTTCTGAGTGTCAGAGTTTTTGGATAATAATGAAGAGATTCCTGGAAAGGAAATATGTATACCAGTTGTCAGTGGAAATGGCCACAAAGGTCAGTGGTGTTCCAGAGGTCACTTTTCAGTAAAGAGCTGTAGGATTCTATTTTCTATTTTTATTATTTTTTTTGTTTGCTTAATGTTAAGTGTTCATTTTGCCAGAAACACTAAATATGTGAATTTTCAGTAGTACTGGTCATCTTCCAGTGGCAGCAGTGGTTATTTGTACACGACAAAAAGTGCTTTTAACAGAATGATCTGCATCTCTCTCCTTTCTAGTTTTTGTCTTTCTGTGTTCCTAGTGTTGGATTGGAGAAGTGCAGTAAAGAAGTGGCAAATCAAATAAAATAATCATGTCTTAAACTAACAGTCTGCCTGTTTCCTTATGACGACAGCCAGCAGATTTCAGACAGTTAAAGTTGTTTAGCATTTTGCCTGAAAACATTGAACAAAGCATCCAGTGGAGAAGCACTGCATACAGGGACATAATTAGTAGTATTTTTCCTCTAGCAGTATATTCAGGGAGCCTATTTTTTCCCAAGAATCTGATATCTGATCAGGGTATGAATTTAGTGGGTTTATGTGGTTTGGTTTGGGGTTTTTGCCAAATTTGAATTGAAAGGAAGTAATATGTTGAGATTTGAGTGATACATTGAGGTTTTCAAACCTGGAAGTGCACTAAGGAGTGCATACCTGTTTGGACACTGATTTTTTGTAGCACTGGTTGCTTTGGCTTTCACTGCTGTCAGAGTTGCTTCCCACAGCTAGAAATCTGAGCAGTGAAGCAGGAGTTTTGGATGGACAGGCTTCATTAACACTGTTAGTGCCGAAATCTCATGAGCTTAGCCCTAAACTTTTATTTTTGGGATCTTGTCTGTTTCTAATTTTAACCTTGGTGTGTAAGGCTAAAACCAATATGTGCTGCTTACCGTCTTATAATTTCTCCTAGCTTCATTTTTATCACATAATTTAAAAGATGGGCTAAAAGGTTTGGTTTTGGTTTCTCCTCCAGAAATAAGCTTTTCTTCCTCAAAAGCTGAGTCTGTATTGGATAGACACCTCCTGCCTTGGTCCTCACAAACTCCAGTTTAACCAGAATTACTTTTAAGTAGCTGTAGTTTATAATGTTGGACGGTGAAAGTAGCCCAGGCTGTCCTAAAGCAATTGCTTAAAGTTATCCCACTGATCTCACACCACAGCTGTTTTTTTCAATTTGGACGATTACAGCTCATAGTTGTCTTAAATGTTGTCTTCCCGACATCCTGAATCCTAGCCTCACCAAGCTGTGGTCTCACGCTGTTTGATGCACTTGAAGACATATGGGGGGTGCAATTAGTGGAAATCATATTGCCATATTGATTATGGTGATTCAGAGCTGGTCCCCCAGAGTTTTTGTTGATTTTCGAAGGAAGTGGAGTATTAGGTCTCCGTCAAGATACATTTTGAGGGTGTGGTTGTCCACAGCTTTGTACTTTCTCACATAAAGCTTACCTTCTTCCTAAGGTTTTTCCACAATCCACTGGCTTGAGTTTTAGACTATGGCACACTAGCATGTTTTACATATCATGAATAGGACAGCAGCAAAATAAAGATACTTAATTTTATTGAAGACAGCAGTAACTTATGCAGTAAAAGGGATCTTTGGGAAGCGTACCATTACTGGGCTGCTGTTATTTAATGGGTATAGCAAGGTGAGCATAGTTATCTGGTTTGAAGGAATTGATGTATCTCTGTGCCAGGTGTCAATCTGACCAATTTTATATTGTTATGGTATCACAGAATGGTTTGCATTGCAAGGGACCTTTAAGTACATCTAGTTCCAGCCCCTGCTCTAGGCAGGGATGCTACCCACTAGACCAGTCTGCTCAAGGGCCCCATCCATCCTGGCCTTGAACACTTCCAGGGATGTGTACACTTACTCCCTTGGATTAGATTTTGTGCTTTGGGTAGTAATATTATACATTACCCAAGCTTTTCCCTGAAGTAGCTCATCATACAGCGATGGACTGAAGAGGACTTTCTGTTCTTTAATAGAGTCTCCTCTTATTGCACACAGCCATATGATATAGTCCTTTCTACAAAGTTCTTTCTTAAAGACAGAGCAATTCCCACTACACCCACTGGATATTTAAGTTCACATTTTCTAGTCTGGGAGCAAAACCTCTAACAATCTGGCACGAGGGCAGCTTTTCAGAGTGCTGTCCACATCTTGTTCCTGTTATCACTGACCAAACCTGCTCCCCTGGTACTGCCTGCACTGTCAGGATGGGTTGGTGTGTCCTGCTAACAGCCTCTCCTGAACACGAGAGGCCTCCTGCACTTGGCTGTGCCAGAGTTAAATTAATCAAAGTCAACTACTATCCCTCAACCTTTGTTCTGCAATCAGCCTTACCTGTTCGAGAAGGTTCTGCTCCTTTAGTCCCAAAGGTGTCTGGCAGCCAGTTATGCCCTTGGACCTAACCACTCACTAAGGTCTCAAACTCTTTGGTTGTAGAATGTGAATTGACTGAGTGAATTCAAGTAGTTTTAGTGCAAGATAGATAGCATGCTCACTAGGGAATCTGCCTCCATAGAAAGACACCTGGCAAAACCAGGTGTATAAGACGGAAAGCTGAAAATATTCCAAGTCTTTTGTTGTGCTCTACAGCAGCCAAGTCTCCTCTTCCTTCCAGCAACCCAGGAATCTGTGACAAATTTGGGAAAGATAAGGCAATATTCTTGTTTCCACCTCTCTACCTTCCTGTAGTACTTCTTTCCTTTGATGCTATAATGAAGATTTTTTACATATTGATACTAATTCCAAATATAAATAAATCAGTTGCTATATTTCTTAGTCAGCCCAGGGGCCTGAAAATGTAACTTGAATTACTCCTGCAAGTTGTGTTGGAGTCCTGCAAATTTCTCTGTCATAGTATTTAAAAGACAAGTGATTTGCATTTAATAAAAGGTTTTCTTATCCAAGCCCATGGTTGTGCTTGACCCCTCAGGTGTTTGTATAAAAACTTATTAGCATGCTTAACTCTGATGTCACTCAGATGAATGTCTCATTACCATGCAAATGGAGTTAGCGCCTTTCTGAGGTTAATTGTTCCAAAGCAACAGAGATATATTTCTATTGTAATTTACTCAACATACAGCCACCATAGTCCAGCAGCCTAAAACTCAACTACATAGACTTGGCTGGGGAAAACAACCCTACTGTAAGTAGTGGTTTGAACTAAGTTGTGTGTAGCGGCAGCACCGTTCCGCTCTTGAAATGAAGCCCTTAGTCAAACTAATCTCTGGCCATGCTTTACACCAAGGTCTGCTGACTTGCAGCCAGAGGGCAAATCTAGTTTAGAAGCTGGTAAATGGTGTTATGCTGTAAGTGTAGAAATCCCTTGGAGCAAGCTTCCTGGTATGGCCTCAGTCAGCAGTAGTGGTAAATTTACTGCAGACCACCTAGGCTATCTCTGTAGCAAACTGTGTTTTCACATTTCACAAAGTGCTCTAGTGGTTTAATAGAATTCTTCAGAGCACAAAATAGAATTTGAGTCCACTCTTTGGGAAATTATACCCTGGGATTCATTTTAAAATGCATATTAAGTTCTTTGAACAGGTCAGAATATTTCCTTCTGGGATAATTTGGCAAGGTCTGAAGTGCTGCCACCTGATTTCCCATAATGGTATCCCAAAAACATTGTGACAACTTTAAATACTGCCTCCCCTACATTATTGGGGGTGATGGGGAGAGGCTTATCTTTGGGTTTTTGTGGCAGGTACCTAGGAATGTGTGCAATAATAGAAACTATCTACTTTTGCTTTGCTATGTTTCTCAAACGGTTGAAAACTAAAAAGGTCTCAGTGTATGCCTCACCATACAATACACTGACATGAAAAGCCTCAGGACTTTTTCACTGCTCAAGAAAATACTTTAATTTAACAGCACATTTAGTTCAAAGTATTGTTCTTTCTCTTGCACAGTATCTCACAACATTTATTATACACCCTGGTAGAACAACAACTAGGAAATTGTGATGGCAATGTATGTGCTGTTGAAATAACTGATACAAATTAAAAGCACATAAATGGGAAATAAATCAACACGTTCTTGATTCCTTTTCATTAGACTCATTGCTGAAGAGAGACTTTTTTCTTATTTTGCCTGAAATACATGAGGTCCTACTGTTTTAGCAGGTAGTAATGTATCATCCCATAGCCAAAAAAAACCTGTGAGCATTTCCAGCAAAGCAGGGTGGGCCAAATCCCAGTCCAGCTGAAATTAGTGAAACTCTGTTTTAATGGGGGTGGGGAGGTGGTCAGGATCACACTTGCTATACTCCTCCTGACAAAAATGTTTGTGAGGAAACCCCAGTTTGTCTACTTAGGCACACTCCAACATGGGTGCCCTGTGCCTGTGCTTCTTTTTGTACTGTGCTCCATCCAAATATGATGTATGGGGGTATTTTCCACTACTGAGGTAGCTAAAGGCAGGATATCTCACACACCTAAAATGGTGCTGGGTAGTGGTGACCAGTTTGGAGAGAGATGTTGTGATGACCAGCTACTGCCTGGAAGGGCAGAGCAAAGGGAGTGCTGCCACCGCTCTCTATTGCACAAGGCGGGCTTGCCTGAAGGATCATTTCACTATTAATTTTATTTTGTTTTTAATTTCTTTAACCCCCTCCTTTTGGTGGTCTCAGCAATCTAATTCTGGCTCTTCGTTCTTCAGAGACAAACAAAGTGGCATCTTGAGATGAGGTCTACTCTTTATCTCTGCAGAAGGACGCAGATGGAGACAGCATGTCTCAGAAGATGTTTCCTGATGCAGTTCCATTTAACGTAACCTCAGTTAAATTTCTCTAAGGCAGAGCAACTAACTTGCAAAATGTATTCCAGAAAGGAGGAGAGTAGCTAGCTAGCTGACAATATTTAATTAATGAAAGCAAGTTTAAAAAAACCCCAAACGTGTATTAATGCAAACAACTCCCCTTAAGACAGCATGACTTTTAGTTTTGATTTGTTAGGTTCCATGTTTATAGTTTTACAGTTGTCAACAAAACCATGTGAAATTTTGGCAAATATATATGTATTTATGCCTAAGGTGGTATCTTTTACAGCAAGTTTGGGCCTGCGGTAACATGTATTTATTTTAAAGAATGTTTATTACTCAGAAATAAAGCTCTGAAAAATACAGGTTTCTATTGAAGCCACTGACAGATCCTCAAGGACAGTAAGCATGCCGATAAAAATTCATCTGGCTATTTTGGTCGCTCTGATATGCCAGTATCACTTGATTAACATCATCTCCTCCCCTCCCCCAGAACTGTTCTCTTGGGTAGGTTAAAAAATGATCTCCTTTCTATTTCTACATTCTAATTAGGTGGTAATCATATGCTGCTCTGATTGAAATGAAAATCAGCCATCATGCCACTGTCGTCTCGCTGCAGTCGAGGAAAAAAATGCTTTTCAACTGGTACAAAATTAAAATGATTTACTTGCTCTGTGTAGCTGCTCTCTCACCAGGCTCAGAGAGATTCAGTGCTGTCCCCAAAGCCCAAATCTAACTATCATCCCAACAGACAAGTCATTTTCTGAAATGATAAGGCAGCTGCCAAGGCAGCAATGCTTTTCTTATATGTTCTTCAGGCTGCTGTTTAGTTAGAGGGCTGATAAAGCCAAGTGGACAAAGCCTGTCTTTGTTACACATAATGCTTTATTTATTAACTTGAAAAAGTTTTAGGACTTTTGCTACAGCTACTGAGAAACAGGCAGGAAGGATCCCTCCTGGAAAGAACTCTTAGAGCTCAGGATGGCTGGGAATGTCCCAGGCCGATGTCCTGTGGGATGGTTTCTAAGATACTTGTTTGTGACCAAAATTAAATGGGGAGAAAAGAGTTGGGGACGTGGCTTTCTGTCAGCCGTTCCCTCTAAAATTTGTGGAGGAGCAAGGAAATCCATGCATAGTGTAGATGTTTTTGCTGAATACCTCTTTGTAAAGGTTTATCTAACCTTCATGTACTGCATCAAAAACACCTTCAGTAACTCTGCTACAGCTAATTCGTGTCACTAATACAAGACAGAGCTCTGCATGGGTACTTTTCTGTTTACAGCAGTTAACTATCTAATAATTGAAATTTGTCAAAGAATTTATTCTTTTTATCCTTACAGTTTAATAGCAGTTACGATAGCAGGAGCCTGGGTAGCTTGAAAATTCTACAGGTGTGTAGCTAAATTAACAAAATTGTCTCTACTTCAGGGCTGAGATTTTGTCTTGTTTCTTTGATTTATATTTTTCCTTGTGATTTCTGGATGTTTGGAGGGGCCTTACAACTGTAGTGATCTGTGTGAAAAAATACTTAAAAGTAAGTAGAAACAGTGGCTTTACTTTTTTTCTTGTAACTTCTTGCATGGCAAAAAAGATCAGGATGAGATCAGCCAGAAATCTGACAATTTCAACTGGCTCCTCAAATCAACACAGTGCAAAAGAGGTCCAGCCTTCATTTTGGAAAGATTCAGCTATTGTTGTTGCCCTTCTGGAGACTTTAAATTGGTTCATGTTCCTCACCCTGTGTGTATGTAGGAATAAATAACTGAGGAATAACGATCCATGTAGCTCAAGTGAGATTCATGGATAAAATACTTCATGAGTAATGGAGAAATTGCCGTTACAATCTTTGTTTTGCTTCTGAGCTCTTCACATTAGTAAATCTGTTGTGATTTATGTTTTGCTCTACTTTGGTGTCTGACTGAACTGAATCAGTGGATTACAGCTGGGTCTTAGCAGGAGCTGCACTGAGATGGGGTAAGAGGAAGGAGACGATGGAGAAGGTTTTCTGTCTGCTCTGTGGAGGTTTGCAAGGAGGCTACTATTGTGGAGACAGTGCTTTGGGAGACTCATAGGAGAAGCTGCCTGCCAGGGATGGGTTTGGCTGGCAGTCACCAGCAGATATAAACCAGGTGGGATGGGTGGGTACCAGCTGCTGGCCAGGCTGCCTGCCCAGCCACGGTCCCCAGGGAGAGAGATGGCACTCTGCTGGCACAGGCAGCAGCCCTTCCGCACAAGCCAAGAGCATGTGCTTGGTTTTGTTGGCACTTCCCTGGCATCCTGCTGAGTGTTTGATGGCTTCTTTGGGTGTTCGGTTTCCAATAAACTCACATGGCTGTTTTGCTTCTGGAAAGCTGCCACTTTGGTTTGATTTAAATTCAGTTCTCTTGCCTACAGTTTTTCCCAAAACAGAATGTCCAGTGTGGAATGTGAGGGTGAAATCTTACTAAAATACAAAGAAATACATTAGGTGAGTCTCATACTGAAGCAAACATTGGATCACCCCATGAAGAACCAAACTGGTATGAAAGAGATAACTGTAAAAAACCAGAATATTTTGTTAGGTTTTATTCCATTTTCCCATCTAAGATCTGGCCAACTCCTACCATCATTTCCGACCACATTAGCCATCACCAGTAGGTCACAATCAAATGTATACAGAAGGAAACCCACATGGATCCTTATAGTCAGAGTGCATTCCCTGTGAGGAAAAGAATGAGTTTATTGCTGCTAGACTTCAGCATCTTGACATATAGCTTGAGATACATGATTCTGACATTTAATAGGTTAGATGATATTGGCCACATACTTCACGGGTTCTATATCCTGCTGTATTCCTGGGAAGGTGAAAAAGAGGTCTGTCTATTAAATATGAAATGACAGAGCAGATGAGAAGAGCACTGTGGATGTGGAGAGCATTGACAATGAGGACCAGTGGAAACATGAGAATGATGGCAGCCTTCCAAGATAAAATATCTGAAAATTAATACAGAAAAAATTGCTTGAATTCAAATGTGAGCACAGTTTAAGGGTGCATATCACCTTCCGACTTAGACTTCAGGACAGATTATGGGATTCTTTCATTTATCTGGGATTAATGAAAAAATGGAAAATAAATTAGGTGAACTAGGAAATTCTTCACTTCCATAGGAATTGTAAACAATGCTTTGTGGGAAGAGGTTTTGAACAAACACCACACAGAGACTTACTCAGGGTTTCTCCTTACTTCTAACCTGATCTCTCGTGAGATAAAAAAATGAAGATTAACTTCTACCACCACAGACTGTTTACAGCTACTAAATCTAAATAGAATTAATTTCTTGAAGCCTTATTTTCTTTTTACCTAAAAATAAAAAAAGGATAAATATACTTTGGGACTAGTAAAATATGTGGAAAACAACCAGTGGTTAGATGATAAATACAGGTGAGGGTGAAAGCAGAATTAAGTAGCTTTAAAAGCAATATAATTTTACAGTTGAGATGGAAGTTTCCGTAGCACAGAGCACAGCTCTGACTTGCGGTTATGCCTTGTAAATAACAAGGTGGCATTGCCATGTCTCTCTTATTTTCTGTCTTCATCCTGATTCAGGAGCACATTTTCATTCAGGAGTAAACTTGCATTTACCAGAAGTGAACTTGGGATGCTTTTCTGAACCAGGAGTATTGAACTTCTCTGAGCTAGTATAGCTGTCTCATCTTTGCTATTAGACCTAAGATACCCCTTGGTAGGATGCTTCCCTGCTCTTTAGTACTTCAGGCTGAAAAGAAATACTAAGAACCAGCTGCTATATCTTCGTCCGCATGATCAATGCACAATAAATCCAGGGGAATAGGTGTCTTTCTGATTTCTCCCCCTTGCAAAACCTAAGGTCTTTCAGGAACCGATCTCTAAATTTCCTAGATTTGATGATGTGTGAGGAAGGGATTTTTCAGGTTCTGCATTCTTTTCTGGTTTCTTCTATACAGCTTTTCCACACACTTAAAAGGCACTGTGTATTTAAACCTCAATCCAGCTACATAATTTCAGGTTGGGGAAAGGGTTTTATATGTGATTTTCAGCCTCTTCTGCTGGAAATTTCACCTTTCATTTAAAGCCCCTTTGGCCTTTGTGATCCAAAAGGTTAGAAAACCTTAGTCTTCTGTTTGCATATCAATAGTCTTATCCTTTAGTTGAGAGTGATGGCCTGTTTTATAGACAAAATGCAGTTTATATGATTAATTTCATTTATTCGTTTTGCTTTCACATTTTTTAAAAAGTGCACGTCACATGTCTTCTCCATGTATGGAAACAAGTCTTTGAACTTGCACTGTTGCTTATTGTTCTGGAGTGAGTGCTCAAACCTAATACGAAACAAACTTATCGCACAGCCCTTTGACTCCCCTGAATTCAATCCTGATGCCTGTTGGATGAAAACCTCGTCCCTGTGGACATTTAAACAAACATTTCCCTTTGGGGTGGCATATAATAATATACGCTCTGTATGATGATAACCTCCTGATGGGGAGTGTTTCAGAAGGGACAATAGAAATGAAGTGCTTAAGTCCTGCTGACTGTGTTCCCTGCTAAAATCTCTCCCCACAGACCTCATATAAAGTTCATTAATATTTACAAAGCAAACATGTTTCCCTTCAGACAGTTGAGGTGCCACTGCCCTTGATTTTTGTTGTATTCTATGAACTTTGATACAGTGTTACATAGCGTAACTGCAATATCTCATTAATATGCATACTTAGATTTGTAGAATATCCTAGACGGTTTTTATCTAGTGTGATTTTTATGGGGTATATCATTTGAGAATAAAATCTCATTATAACTACAGGTTACTTATGTGTGTATGCTCATCAGATGGGGTGTGAGTCTTCATGGGAGTTTGGGAAATGCCTGCCATGCTGTTAGTACTGAATCGCTTATTAGCAAGGTGGAGTTGTGTATATAAGAAATTGCTGTACTGCAAGTTATCAAAGATACTTGTAATTCAATGCTCTTAGTGTAAATCCAAACGGTAAGCTTCTATAGACTAACACTAGTCCTCAAAGCCTTCCTAAATTTTACCAGAGATGGAATTTTTGCAGTGAAGGAATTTTTGCATCACAGTTGCTATTGAGGAAGGGTGGGCATAAGGATCCCTAATCATGGAATCACAGAATGCTCTGAGCTGGAAGGGACCCACAGGAATTGTCAAGTCCAACTAGGGTGGCAGTGTTAGTGTTTGTTACAGGAGATAGAGGAAAAGCCTGAAATAGCTCCCATGTTGAAAGCACAAGCATTTGGAGAAAATACAGTGGTTTATTTATTAGCACTTGTGGTAGTGTGGGAGTAGTGCTTCAGTTTCTGCAATACTCTCTTTGAGACAGAGACGCCTTTGAGGGACAATCCCATGACATGCAATTTATACCTTAGTACTACAAAAAGAAATCTAGCTTGTATGATTCCTCCAAATAGCAGAAGCTGAGAGGGAAATAAGCAAGTGTACATTTTTTCTGAGATATTAAGAGAATAAAGAATTCTTTGTAGGTATATAATACCACGTATAAATACTACTTCAATATGAGATTGCCCAGTGAACTGGGATTTCCACCTAAATGATGAGTGGCTTGTCTTTATTGGTGATTTATGGTCACCTTCTATGTTGTGTATGTCGGAAAAAGGGATCCTGCTGCTGTCAAATGAGCTAAGATCTGGGGCAGATATCTACCTGTGGATAGCCATGGAGACCCTGTATGGTTTTTCCCTCTGGCCTGGACTGGGATTAAGCAGGGGCAAGGAAGGCTGACATTGTCTCTTACACAGAGTATTACCTGAACTTTAGAAATGATGTGCTGAGAAGCTGTTTGATCCAGATTTTTAGTTCCCAGATATCTTGCAATAGATTTTATAAGTCTACTTTTAGCTAGTGGGTCTTCTGAAGCATGGAGGTGGAAAAAGTTGATCTTGGATGTCCAACATATCCAAAGCAGTCCCATGGAGTAAAAATGGAGTACTGTTAACAGGGTATCTGGCAGTTTCCAGTATGCTTTGCTCTCCCCTCCTTTGTACTTTCTTTCCCTTTGCAGTTTCTTCCTTTCAACCATCCCTTTTCTGCCCCCTGTGTGAGTGGTGAACTTGTCTATTTATATTCTGCTCTATTGCCTGGGCATTAAGCTGAGTGCTTTGGACCAGGAGGTGGAAAACAAAGGCTGTACCTCGACTCTGGGTCTATCTTGTGTGCTGCAGCTGTTGTTTTTAGGTAGGGATTTCAAGTCCAGCTGCTCCTTATTGACCCTGTGGGGGAGTGGCAGGTTGAATCAATTATTTGGCATGCACATTCTCTGTTGGCACAATTCTCCAGAGCCTTATAATGGCACAAATTATGATACTTGCTAGTGAAAAAAGAAAGTTACAATTTTATATAGCAATTAATACGCAATTAAGAAGGCATTCTTTTTTCTTTCCAAGGTTTTTTTTTTTTTTTTTCCCAGCTATTTTTAGATTTGAATTGACTGAATAGTTAAAGAATTGCTTTTGGAAAGGAGGATGGGACTAGTATTTTTTCCTGCATTAGCTTTGATTTTTCTTCCTGCAGGGACAGCAAGAAGCACAGACAGCTGTTATTTAAAACAAAATTGAACATGAAATGCTATCAAACCGTTTACTGTCTCTGAACTATAATGCAGCAGTTCTGTGTTTTAATGATGTATTGTTTTTTATTATGCACTGCATTGGTGTTCAAACTTAAATCAGTTTAGAAAAATAATGAGATTTGAAGGTAAATGGAGTGTGTATCTGGAAACAATCTATGTCTAAGGTATTTTGTTAATTTCCTTGCTGCCCAGGGTAGTGACATTGCCCAGCAGGATGAAAGGAGGAAGAGGTTGAAGGGTGTTGGGCTGTGCATAGGTTGAGATGTCAGCACAATCTGAAATGACAACGTCTGGGAGCAAAAGAACAGAGCAGTCACAACCTCCCTTTGGCCTGTGGCAGCACCGCTGAGGCTCCAGCACGGGCGTCAATTTGTGCCACTGCCTGGAGCGCTTTTTGTGATGGTGACACATTGTCACTTTGGACCTGATTGAGACATTCAGGGCCACAAAGCAACCCCAGTTCAGCTGCTCTACCCCCTCAGACACGTGTCACCTGCGCTGTGTTTGACCTTGTGATGTACAAGCAATAAAGGCTCTATATTTTATAATTGTCTCCAGAGCTGTCATGTCCCAGTTTTCAGCTAGATTAATTAGCACCCATGTGAGTAATTCCATACGCAGTCATTTTGAGCTGTTAATTTTCTTCCAGATTATTTTATTCTTAATGTTCTAGAAAGTGGTTTGGAAGAAATATTCAGTAGTTAAAAGAAGTATCTATGCATGTGAAGCCATAGATGGTATATATTCTATAAAGCTTTGTCAAACAAAAATATATGACAAGTATAAGGTTTTGCTGACTGGGTAGCCTCTGCAGGCTTTTGCTAAAAGAGGTCAGATTGGTTCTGTGAACTTAAAACCATAACTGTACTAATTAACATGTTAGGAAACGCAATATAATTATTCACATAACTGGGTCATAATTTCTTTTTCAGTTAGTTTTTGAGCATGTTGCCACACCACAATGCTTTCCATTAATAATGAAGACATTTTGGAGAAATAGTATTAGCAGCTGGTTGACTGTAGTTAATTGATACATTATTGTATTCCAGCACATTCTGTCAGGGACTGCTGTGAATGGCTTAAAGGCTTCTAGGGAGAAATAAAACTAAGATAACCACGAAGAAGTTGTTTAACTTAATAGTTCTCAGGCTCTGTGTACCGTGATTCAAGGAGGCAAATATGTAGAGAATTTTGATTTAGACAATAATGATATAATGAATTTAATAAATGTTGTCTGTGGGAATAGCACATCAGCTCTTGTAGGGTAATGCAGTGAGGCTCCGAAGAGTTTTAAAATCTGAGTGACTGAACGACATAAATCCATTTATTTATGGATTTAATCCAGGCATCTTTGTCAAAAATTGGAGTAATCAATTGACAAGGAGTTTAAGGAATGAACCCTTTATGTAACTGAGGCATACTAATTACTGCCTTCCCCCCTCCCAGAATTAACAGAGCTTCAAATAAATGCATCTTTGTTTTCAGAGTGAGAACTAGAGAAGAGAGGCAGAATAAAGCCCTGGAGACGATTTAGCAAGTCCTTCACCTTCAGGTCACCAATTCCAATCCAGACTATTTTTCCCACGTTTGAGAGGTTCCCAGCCTTTGTACTAGTCTGGCCCCTGTAGAATGAAATGGAGAACATGGCTTTGGTCCTGATCATGAATGACAAGACTCTAGTTGTACTGATGGAGATTATGCATTGAAAGAGTCTTAATCTGCAGTCACAGCACCCAGTTGGAGATTTTGCTTTTCTCTCCAGAGTAGCTGGGATTAAGCACAAAACAGCAGCCTTTGGTGTGGATAATTGCAAATGTTCAGGGATGTAAGCAGGAATTTCTTCTGAGGTGCGCATATTGCAGGAAATGGAAAGTGAGTACTTCAAAAGAACTGAGCTATTTGATCACAGAACATTTTATTGTACAGTTAATTACGTCAAATAGGCTGAACTGAGATAGAGTTCTTACTGGCTTTTTTGCTGTGGGTATAATTAGATCTACAGAGCTGTTTCCTCAGCTGGTGTCAGGCTGCTTAGCTCTATTTAAGTCAGTTTGCATCAGCTCAGAAGCTGGACCCCGGTATTTATGGAACCATTGACTGATTATTATACCAGAGTAACACACAGCCAAGTTCTGTACCCTAAGAAAATTTAGGCCAAGATGTATAAAGTCAGAAAAATGGTACTGTGTTCACTTTTAAGTAATGATGGGCTAATCTCAATCTTCAGCACTCTTATCTGGCACTTTTTAGAACTTACAGCAATTGGATACAGAAGTAAAAAATTGCCACGGTGTTTTGTGGATGGACTTGAAATTCAGAGGAAAACTTGTGGTGGGGGATTTTGGTCTTTAATCTGTGCAGGTATGGAAAAGTTCTACAACTGAAAAATATAGAAACTCTCCGTATTCAAGCGTCCAGATTCTGTTTTAAAAGGTGACGCTAAAAATACCAACTTTGCCCTGCTAACCGCTTTTTAAGTGTAAGGCCAGTGTTACCCTGATGCTTCCTACAGCTGAAAACACAGGAATCCCAAGAGTAGCACTCTGTGTATCAATTAAATTATTTTAATACAGTTAATCTTTCAAATTGTGCTCAAGCTGTTCATGGATATTTTTAGCTCTGTGGGCCTTAGAATGCCCAGTTTCTTGCACTCTGCTTTTATGTTCATAATTGCCAGAAACAGGCTTAACAGATGCATTAAAAATACTGTAGAAAATGCCAATGTCTAATCTAGTGATTAATAAAGTTACAGTCATTTACCTCAACTGCTGCTTTGAAAAAATGCTTTGCCTCACACTAATTATTTCTGTATCGTCCTTATTTGCATCACAGGCATTTCACATCACAGGCATTTTGCTGTTCTTCATCTTAACTTATTAAATCCTTCTTGCTCATGCATGAATCTGGACAGCTGGGTGCCACTAATGGGGCAGCTAGTGCTACTCAGTGGTCTATAATCAACATTTTGTTGCCACACATTAGCATCACCCTGCATGCCTGAAAGGACTAAGAAATTTGATTTGTAAAGCAACAGCTGATTAGGGATGATTAACAAAAAAACTAGAGGGTCATGGATATTGTGTAACACTGACTCTTGTCCTTTCAGAATCCATCCTAGAATGGCATATCTGCTATGTCAATGCAAACAGAAATAGATGAACCATTATCCAAATGTTTTTATCACTAATCATTTCTCAAAGGCTGTTCAAAACCAAACACATTTAATAGCATTTAAATGAAAACAAAGATGGAAATTTTCATAAAACCATGACAAAGAAAATATGTCTATTTTAAACAAAACACCAATTCATTTTTCTGCAGTGTCAATGGAATACAAGATGCCATGATAAATATATAAAAATATTGCTAAATCTACCTTAAATGACTTGGTGGATACCAGAGTCTTTCACACATTGAGGTTGATTTGAGGACTGTAAAAAAAAGCAGTTCATTTTGGATGGAGAGTGAGATACACTGGGAAACCTAAAATTGTACCAGGCACTCTTGAATGACCACTGAAGAGTATAGTCAATGGTTTCAGTGTAACCTTTATACATTTATGATAGCTCCATTTCTTCAGAGTGCTCCATAACTATCATCTGCACCTGTATGAAGGACTGTTTCCAGTTTACAGTTTTGGACGGCAGTGCTTTTCTTCCTTAAAAAAAACCCAGTAACAACAAAGACTAAAAGAACGCCACAGCACAGAAACTCACGAAACATCAACCCCGAAAAAACAGCCAAACAGAAAACCCCACCAAGAGCCTCTGTGAATCCAACAGTTCCTCTTGCATATCTTTCCTCATTCCTCGTCCTGGGGACCTCAGTGTATATCTCTGTTAATCATGGAATGGTTTAGGTTAAAGCTCATCTTGTTCCAGCTTCCCTGCCACACCTTCCACTAGGCCAGGTTGCTCAGAGCTCCATCCAACCTGCCCTCGAACACGTCCAGAGATGGAGCATTCACAGCTTCTCCAGGCAACCTTTCCAGTGTCTCACCATCCTCACAGGGAAGAATTTCTTCCTAATATCTAATCTAAACCTACTCTCTTTCAGTTTGAAGCCATCCCCCCTTGTCCTGTCACCCCAGGCCTTGTAAATAATACCTCTCCATCTTTCTTATAGGCTCCCTTCAGGTACTGGAAGGCCACAGTTAGGTCACCCCAAATCCTTTTCTTTTCCAGGCTGAGCAATCCCAATTCTCTCAGCCTTTCCTTGTAAGAGAGGTGCTCTAATGCACTTCTAGTGCTACAGATACCCAAGAGAGGAAACAATACTTTCTGATATTATTGTACTTGCTAAAGGGTGATTTTGGATGGGAAGCTCCAATCATCTTTGTGCTGCCTGTATTCAGCTGTTATCAGAGCTAGAAGAATCATTCAACTGGGAAATGCCCTTTGCTGTGGGATTTTCACAGTATTCTCCTTATTTCAGATTCTTGGCCACCCCAACACTTGGCTTCGATTGGATGTCAGCAGCAGTTTAGAAAGTGGTCAACATGGCATTTCCATGTTTCAGTAATGCTGAGTCCAGATGTAGTCTGTATTTGCCAGGAATTACTTTTGAATATTTTTTTTTTTTCTGACAACAGAAAAAAAGATGTGATGTAGTTGTCTAGGTTCCCATTTGGGAAAGGCTGGGAAACAAAACAGCAAAAATTATTTTGTAATGATTATAAAAATATTACACAAGAAAAGGTATAGATTACGTGCTTCCTTCTGTCATACTTTCACTGGTAATTACTAAAACAAAAAAATTACGTTTGTATTAAAAATTGGGAAGAAAGTGAAATACTAGTTGCTGCACTCTTGGTTGCAAACCACAAAGTGATGTGGATTACAGAGCTGTTGGTGCACTCCTGAGGTGCCTCTAGGCAGCGAAACTTAATGCAATCACAGGGTACATACTAATGTACAAACTGTTTCAGTTCATCATTGCAGTGGACATTATTAAGATAATTATTTGATCCTTTGTGACTCACCATTTTATTGTGCTGTTATATACATCAATCTAATCTAGTGAATATGTTTTGAGGTACAGTTTTCATCTCTTCTTGCAAAAATGGTTTATTGCAGAAGGCAACCTTATTAAAGACTTGTCACTTCAGAGATCTGGTGACAATAAATGCTTGGCTGTTCATTTACTGGCAAGTCACGCAGCTAAAAACAAAAGCAATGCAGAAAGTGACATAAAAAGATGGGTGTTTAGCTCTGTGCTTTGGCTGGTTCTATTTCTTCTCATTTTGCTTGAATTCAAGTCAGGCTTAAAATAGGACATTTTGTTCCACCTCCTTAAGTTCAGAAGGTGGCTGAACATACATATAAAATGCAGTTCAAGGTCCAAGTGGAAATTTATTCTTGACCCAAGTCTTTTGTTTATGTCTTATGACTCTGCTAATATTTTTGCTAGCTGATTAGTCTGCAACTACCAATTCTACATGTATGTTTGAATTACTAGAGAAATGACAGTGGCAAACAAAATCCTATAAGTAATACTAAAATATCGTTATTTCTATTGCTTTTTTTACCCTGTGAACGACTTCATTTGTGTTTTCTGAGATCTGTGATACCCAGCTAGAATACAGCAGATATAGATTAGCTGAATTTCAGCTGTACTTTCAGTGAGAATATGTCAATAGAGAGGTCATAGGCTTGTTCACAAAGGAACACTGATATTCACATTGGATAAAGACTTTTGGGGAGGGGGGTCAGAAGCCTACAATTTTGATGAATTTGGATGAACACACAGATACACGTGTTTTTTGTTGTGCTAAGCCTCTAGATGATGTTTTTGAGATTTTTAGGTCTGATTTTTGCCAAAACACCTACAAATTTTGCAGCTTAGAGAGAAAAAATAAAAAATTGCAATTCACTATGTGCACCATATGGCAAAAACATAATGTTTAAGAGAAGGCAGCACTAGAAAATTAGATCAAAAGCAATTGTCTGGAATTCAGAATGTTAATAGCAATTTGTATCTTTAGAATGGGAATGGAAGAACACAAGGTATTGTTTATAATTGCAATTATAAGCACAATAGAAATGACAATAGGCAGCCAGTTTAAGGCAGCTCTGCCAACGTGTTCCACGCAACAGCTCCTTGTAGTGGCCAGCAGTTGCAGAATGCAGAAGCATTTTGCATTGTGGAACAAATTCAACAAATGAACGCTGATGCATTTGCATGTGGCATCTGTTGATAAAGATGCATCACCCTCTGGTTCTGTTCTTCCTCATCAACACGGAGGTTAACTGGGAGTTTTAGGCTCTCTATCTCTTCCACAAGGGTTGTCTTTGCCATATGGCGACAGCACTGCAAGACTGGGCGCTCATTTCTTGTTTTGTGAAACAGTGAAGAGATCCAATTATTTCCAGTGCTTCAGAGGCTGGTCTTCTGTACAAACATTTAAAAAGGAAGAAAACAAGTACATATTAAAGGGCTCAATGGCTTTTCTTCTGTGTTTTTCTATACCTTCCTCTCCTCTCATTTCCCTTCACAGAAGTAAAGAAACAAAGCAGCAGCTTTCTGACATTTATCATGGACATTAATTATACTATCTCTGGCTTCCAGGACTAGGATATTATGAGAAATGTATTAACAATTTAGGCTTTTTGAAAGTGGTACATTATTAATATAATTAAGTAGGAGTACAGGGTCAGCAAGTGAGGGGAAGTGAGTCCATCAAGAGTGTTCTCTTGATTTTGGAATCGAAATTTTATTTCATAAAGCGCTCCTTAATTACTTATGGGTAAACATATCTGGGGAGTGTGTATTAGCTACTTGTTTATCTCAAAACTTTGTCTTCTGGTCTAAGCAATGCAAAATCTTTCTTGAATTAAAGTTAATTCTGGGGAACAAACTGAATTGTTTAGTGCAAAATTATGAATTAGTGTATTGATTCTGTATAATTCTAATTATTTTTTGCTGTAGGAAATGATACCTTCAACATTTCTCAGCAGTAACATGTGCATTATAAAAGTTTTAACAAATATCTTGGTAGTAAATAACCTAAATGAAATCTCCCTTTTGATGAAATCCTAAATTAAGTCCTCCTGTACTGTCATTATTATGGAAGGATGCTGCAACAAAAGGATAATTATTTGTCCAGGAAAATTCATCATTTAATTCACATACTGATTCTTTTAGAAGTGACACAGAAAATATTTCCAGGAGATGCCAGTTTAAAATCATACTTTGAAACCAAGCCTTACCATGAAAAAAACATTATATTGGATATGTGTTTTTGAGGATCATCAGAGATCTCTGAGAGATAATGACAGGGAGGCTATTTAAATTTAAATGTACCCAATCTACTTCTTGTAATAGAAAAGTAGGTTTACCAAATAGTGGAAGAAATTGACTTGAACTGTGGAATAAAAATGATGAAAGAAATAGAATAAAAGTGTATGAATATATGGTCGATAAAATATATTAAAAAATAGTTTTGAAAAATATATGGAGACAAAACAAAAATTAAGATAGTTTCTCACCACTGAAACATGATTCCAGTATCAGTGCTGCTTCCCAACTCCTGTCAGTGAAGTTTGGAAGCTTTATCACACATGAAGACCTGGCCCTACTCAGGGCAGCTAATTTAGCATTTCATCTCTCAGATGGTACAATTTGAATGAAGAATCCAATCACTTTTTCTTTTTGTAATCTTGTAAGATTTTTCCTTTTAATTCTTACAAGGGACATATTTAGGTGTTCAGGGCTATTCTTGAATAGGGTTTACGAATTTCATCTGATTATCTTCCTTAATGAGTTTTCCTAATCAAAAGCAGAATCAGAGTTCAAAAGCAACATAGGTCCTACTTTAAGCTAATGAACAACTGAGTAAATTTTAAAATGTGAATTTATAGAGCTTAGCACGTTTTCTCTGCTTTTGGTGATGGTGGTGAACATTGAGAGCACGGTTTTGAGCAAGAGCCATTCAAATCTGGATACAACACTGACAAATCTGCCAACTTATACTGTAGCTATTTCTGCTCTGTTGTAGGAATTTCTCCATGCTTCCAGACAAGGCATGCATGATCTTTTTCACTGTTACGCTAATGCTGGGGAAGATGTTGTTTACAAGTATTTTCTTCCTCTTGGTACTTGCATCCCATCAGTGTAGCAAAAGGTCATAAATGAACAATAGAGTGGAGTCATGAGTGAATTATTCTCTTTTAACTACAAGTATGCCACACTATTTTTATAATTTCCCGAAGGATTATTAAAACATCCCTTGAGACCTAGAGGAAACTGCTGAAGTTTTGGGATAGTTCTCTATCCTTTTTTTCTGCATCATTTTAGGCAGATACAGCTTGTAACTTTATCTGAAAAAACAAAGATGAAACTTGCAACTGGATTGTATAGGATGGAAGATGTTGTAGTTTCAGTTATTTGTTTAAAAACAGTTTATTTTTCTGTGCTTAAAGTCTCCGTGGATCCGAGTGCATCATACATGTTTTGATAACACTGGAAGTTGTCTATTCTTCGTAGAACATGTGTGTATAGGCATGATGCTGCAAAAATGGAGGGTGGTTTTGCTAGACATAGTTTAGTTGAAATAAGTAGCTGTTTCAGTGCTGTTTTCTTCACACTAGTTCTTCCCCAAAACACTGATTAGGTGGCCTTTTTATTACAATTGGCCAGATTTACATCTCCCTTTTCCTACAACTAAAGACACTTTTTGCACGGGTAGAATGGAAAAGGGTATGCTCTATGTCTCAGAGCATTCCCTCTTGCTGTGAAGGATTGTACGGTCTTGTGCAGGAAAAATTCCCTTTTTCCTGAAGACTGTGGCCACTGTAGAATTTTTTCCTGAATTGAGCTATATAGGTTGGGTGTGCAAGCAGCTGGAGGATAATGAAATAAAAGCGTTCCCACAGTACCTTCTTTCATTTGTTTAGAAGCAGTGTGTTAGGTTGTCTCATCATGGGATTATTTACTTTAAAATAGTGATTCCATCCCTTGCCAGGTTTTTTTCAGACTTTTATCATTCCCATGATGAGACAAACATGAACTCTAGAAGAATTTCAGTTAGAGAGAAGTCTCTTAGGTAGAGGTTCAGATAGTATCCAGCATCAACACTGCTCTGAGTATGCTTATATTGATTTTACTCTATGTTCATTCTTTTATCAGTTTCAGATGCTTTTATAATACTGTCATCATCTTCCAGGATGCAAGGAGTAACATCTATAAAAATAGAGTGATTCAGAGGCCCAATAAAACTGGCTAAAATTTGGATTTATTACCAGATGTTTTGAAACTTTGCAATTAAGTCTCTAAGTTCAGAATGTATGTGGGGCATACAGGTAAGTATTTTACATATGCTAATGTTACTCAGATTTTTAAATCTTATGCCAAGCATAACTCACACACCTAGGAGCCAAAGTATCATTAACTTTCAGTGAGAAATCTCAAAAGCTTTCCATGAGAGCTGGTGTTCTGGCTGACTAAGTAATCTCTGGAAAGGTAACTGAAGCTCCTAGACAGTGAAGTACTTCTGACAGTTTTTTTACTTCAGTTGGACTCGGATACCCCCTCATGGAAACACAAACACTCCTGAGCTGACAAGACTGTGCCTCAGAGTAACTCTTGCCGTATGGCCTCTGTCACTTTCACTCTAAGGTTGCTTCCACCAATATCATCCTATGATGGTGCTATGATGTTGTTGGCTGGTTTGTGGGCACCATGCCCAGGAGAAAAATCAACGTGCCCTCAAGCAAAATGATAGCACTATGATTTTAGAAGGTCACTGATCATCTCTTTGGCACCTGGCATTTATATATTAATTGGGGAACCCTTCAAAATGACATTTCAGGTAATGAAAACTAAACCAGTGTGAGGCCTGGTACATAGCCATACAGATCTGAACTGATGCCAAAGCACATCAGTGCTTTGCTGTGGGATCAGTGACATTTAAGACCTGATATTAGAAAGCCATCAGTCAGAAGTTCAGGCCTTCTATTAAGGACAAGTTGGAAGCTGTTATTTCGTGGCACTCTAAAGGTATATTTCTCCAAATCTTTGAACTGATGTCAATAAGTGTTTTTCTAAAATGGTTTTATCTTACAGAGCAGGATTTGTGCTGCCCGGTACACATTGCCCAGTTGGGGCTATTTGGTTGTCGTGGTTTTTGTCCATAGCTGATGGTTGAGTGCTGCTGTGGGGCAGCACAGAGCTGGTATTATTGCCCTGTTTTTACCTGCTTCCACTAGCAGATAGGTCTGGACTAATGGATGTGACTGGATCATGGATGGTCTCAGAGGAATCTTGATGTAGATCTGTTATGTCAGCTTTGTGTGAGATTACCTACAGCCCATTTCCACTACTGGAACAATCAAGATTGTTTATAGGAAGCAACACATTCAAATACGTTCTGTTTTAAGACTAAAGACCCTCTGAAGCAGCATATCATATCTTCTTGTGCATAACAGCGAAATGCAACTGGAGATTTGATGCAAACAAAACAAATTATGTGACTTACAGAGCAGAACAGCTCACTGAGCTGTATCTAAAAACCTTCTTATTTTACACAGTGTCTCTTCAGCAGAATACATGCTAAATATTTGACAGCTGATATGCCTTTTAACCAACTACAGTGTACTGCCATCATGCTCTGTCTCTTCCATGTTTCTTGATTTATGGTTTCCTGAATTGCAAGGCATTAATCTATGGATGTGGTCCATTTTTGTAACCAAGTCTCACCAAATCCACTTGAGCTGTGTATAGAAGCGGAGATTCCCACATACATACATTCTCACAGTGAAGTACTTATTTAATTTGTCCTTTGTTTCCAATGCAGGAATTTTAATCAATGAATTTATTATTAGGGAGGCTTGAGCTTAAGGAGAAATCCAATCAAATTATGTTCTCTTCAATGAGAAAGCATTTATCATTTGGTGCTGCAGCTGTCCAGGATGCTGGAAAATGATAACTTTTGGCAAGTGTACCAGAAGCACATTGAAAGTTGAAAGAATTTCATGGGATGCTCACAGTCCACTTAATATCTATGTGCCTGTAAATCAGTAGTACAAGGTAAATATTAAGCTGCAAATTAGCTGCATGAGACTCCTGTTGATCATCTAAGGCAGTCCTGATAAACTGTTTAGTTCTCTGTTGTAAGCTCCTAGACTGTCATCCAAGCTCCTCTTCTTCCTGAGCTTTAAGAAGAAAGAAAAGAAAAAGGTATTTTTCCTAAGTTTTGTTGCTCAGAGAATTGACCCCTGAGGACTGCCAGGCACATGCACAGCAGCTTGGGAGAATAAATCTCTTGCCTTTATGAATCCATGGAGCACTTGCCTTTTTTTCTCAGCAGGATCAAGCCCTTTAGGCAGGAAAAAGCAGACAGCCTTTTACATCTGTTTAACTCTTTCTTCTCTAATTTTGTACTGAAATCCATCATTCTTCATTGCTTCTTAAAGCTTAGAGGAAGCCATCTGCTGAATGGGAGAGAAAAGTGTGTGCATAGATGGATAAACATTTTATAAAGTTTCTACAGTTTTCATAATATTTTAAATTAGATGTGGATTGACTCTCTTTTAGGAGTTACTGTCAGAGGGAATGATGGAAATTAATGATTGAGCTATCTGTGCCCCACTGGCTGCACTAAAGTAAAAAAAATGCTTTGCAAATCTTTGTAAATGTGCTCCTAACTTTGAGACGTGTGTTTGTCAAATATTTGGATTATGCCTTTGTATACTATCAGTGCTTCGAAACTGGTAGTTTCTATGAGTTTGGCATAGAAGGAAGGATTTGATTGATTTGTGATGTCACTGTCATAAAGATTTGCACAGAGCAATTGATTCTCTAGGATTTAACACAGCTCAAAAATGTAAACATACAAAATAGAATACAAAGTTATCCCTTTTTTAATGAATGCTTTGTTAAATAAATGTTCACAGTCTTAAACAGTACCAGTAGAAGTGAAATTATGGAATCTACCTTGGGAGCTATATAACCTATAGCTCGTCTTAGCACTCTCTAAGTTTAATAGCTGCACTAAGAGTTCCTGTGTCAAAGTGTGACACCAGTGACAGTGTTTTGCTGTAAAAAATCTGTCAGAAAGTGTTCCCTTTTTTCCCTGAGGTTTTATAGCAAAGCTCTATGTTATTGTGGACCTGAATACCCATGAGACGATAGATTTTCATATTAGGCTTTGTTTTCTAGTTTTCTTCTCCCTTCCACATCTGGGAATTGTTTTTTGAAGGTATCCTACCCTATTCTATCCTCTTCAGTAGATGTTTATTTTGATACTGAATTTGCTTTGTGTTAGGATAGCTGCATTCCTGCCTTCATCAAAGGTTGTTTCACTCTGTTTTGCTTTTATCTGGACATTTTCAGAGAAGATCTTTTACTTTGCTATCAAGTTCCTTTTCCTTTTCTACCTCTAAGCCATTACAGATCTTGAACAGAATTTAAGGTATAGCATTACGAAAAAATGCACACCACTAAATTGGATGCTAGAGGCTTGAAACACACCCTGGATGTGGTGGTTTGGTTTGGGTTTTTTCTTCTTCTTCTTCTACCAAAATGTTGTTTTTAAGGGATGGTACAGAAAGCTCTGACTGATAATGTTCACTTCTTTCCTCCCAGGTAGACTTCCAGCCAAATGTTTCTTGCCACTAAGAAGAGTCAACTACAACTTGTGTCACAGAGAAAGAGGAGCTACGAATGTTCCTACTTGTGCCTTTCCCCAGACTGCAAAATTAGTCAGATTCTTGCATGGAAAACCCCAGAAATTCTTAGCTTTATCCAGAAAAAAACCCCTTCTAAAATGCCCCATTCTTTCCAGAATAATTGCAGATTATATTTCAACACCTTGCCATCCTCAGTCCCCTGCAGAGTCAACAGGCAGAGCTGCACCAGAAAGCAATAGCACCACAATACCTTTTCCTGCCCACCCACTGTTACTGAAGGGAATTTGGCCCCCCTCTTACCCATCACAAAGAAGAAAATGGAAGTGTCAATGGAAACATCACCCTGGCCCCACAAAGAAAATTATCAGCTGTTTCTAATCAGGAGCCTTATTAGGGTGTATCTATTTACAGAAATGTTTCTGAGTAATAGAAGGACACTTCTCTCTGTGTCACCATAACATGTGAGTCTCCTCCATGCCCCTCATGGCTGTTCCTTTGCTGAATCCAAATTCAGTGGCAAACAACTGAGTTGCTTCAGGATCTCTGGTTACCTGGTTTTATGAAGCCAGTCTTCATGCTCAGGTGGGGTTGGCTACCACAAGGTGTACTGGTGAGAGCATCCTAGAATTGTTGAATGGTTTGGGTTGGAAGGGAGGTTAAACATCATCTTGTTCCAACCCCTCTGCCATGGGCAGGAACACCTTCCATGAGACCAGGTTGCTCAGGGCCATGTCCAAGCCTGTCCAGTGTTGGATGGGGCCCATCCAAGCCCCATCCAACCTGGTATTCATTGACATGAGCAGTCCCTGCAGCATTGTTTACAATGTCTTTCTGTTGAATTTGATATCACTATTTTCTCTGCCTATCTTTTTCTTTGTCCAAATCTTGGCCTTTCCTTAATTAATCTTTCTGAAAGCAGAATCAGCTTCAGGTGTTTGATGTGAGGAAGTGCAGCTCGCATCCCTGTCTCCTGACATGATGTCCTCTTCTGATGGATGTTGGTGCAATGATTCCAAGACATTCTGCCAGAAGCTGCATCTGGCTCTTCGGCGCTCTTCTCTGGTACTATATTTGCAGCTTTGAACTTGCCTCTGTATCTATCACACTGTTAACATGTCACTGTCTTCCATTAGCCTTCCCGACTGCTGTGCACTTGGTTGGCAGTTTCCAAAGGCAACCTTTAAATTTTGAGTAAATTGTTGTCCCCGTGAGTTTTTGAAAGTCCAGCTTCAAAGGAAGATCCTCTCTTCATCTGTCACGTTGCACAGTGCAGGAGTTCAGGTCACACATTCTTGTGCAAAGTAGATTCAAAGATCTATTCAAGACCACGGGAACACCATCAGAATGCCTGCATTGCTTTCACATGGTATTAATTCCTGATAAAAACCAAACCTTTTTTTCCACCAAAAACCCAGAACAGATCTCTAATATGTGCAAAGGCTCTCAAGCTATTCTGTTTGAAACCACTATCACTCATCAATGTTAGTTGTGGCAACAAAGGCTTTCTGTTATGAAATACTTGCTTAGTTTTTGTAGGCTTGTCAATGGGAAATGTGTAATTCTGGATTTATTGCCTTGGCATGTGCTAATAGACAAGTATTTTTAAAGAATCATATGATTAAGCTAATGTAGTTCAGAGTAATTTGTTTTCACTATATGCAAAAGAGTTTGAAAAATTGACTTCATATTTTTATGGAATTTTCCTTTGTCTTGTTAATGCCTGGTAGCTGTAGAATCACTTTTGTTTATCTAAAATGAACTATGCATGAATTTACACCTAATGTAAGAGCAGCACCAGTTGTGATGAGATCGATACCCATTGTGGATAAAATTCAGCTCCGTGCTAGTGGCCAGTTGAAGGCATATGCATCACATGCATTATGTCCTAATTTAAAGTCTTAAATGAGATGGAAGTAGTTCACAGGTTTTATGCTGTCCCTCTTGACAGGAATGAGTGTTACCCAGTATGCACACAGAGCAGATATGTGTCAAATTACTTTGATTTCTCATGAAAAATACTACAATTATTTCTTCTGATAATTTTGGGGTTTTGCTGACGTGATTTTATTTTTAATTTTGCATTGTTTGCTCGCCTTAAAGCTTCAGATCTTGGTATGCTGTAAGAATCACATAGGAATCTTGTAGCTTATGTTGAAAAGGAAAGAGTTTTTTCCTCTTCTGGTGGTTCTAAAGGAAACTGAAGACTCAGTGTAAAAGGAACCCAGAAGCAGAGAACAGGAACACCATTCTTGTAAAAACGTGATCTAACCATGTAGAAATGTCAGGCTGGCCCCATTCTGTTTCTCTGAGTGACCAATGCTAGGCGCTTAGACAAGGAGAAAATAAAAAAGGAAAAAAAGACAGAAGAGGAAATAATAGGGTAAATGCAAAGTGTCCTCCCCCACCTCCCTGTTCTTTTCTGCCAGTCTACTAGTCATTTCTTTTGGTAATTTCTCTGATTTGTTTTTGTTGGACTGATATAATAAGACAATTAACTTTCATGAAAGTACTAGATGTGCTGTACTAGATTTAAGATTGTCCTTGATTCTTTTGTCGTGGCCCAATCCTGCCTCCAAAACTCAAGAGATTGATATATATTTGTATTGTGTTGGCAGCATGAAATTTATTTGTTGCTGATTGGTGCCACTAATGAAGCTTCTTTGATGTAAACTGAATATTAAGTATTTACTTGTGTATGTGCCAGAGCAATCATGGAGTTTTGGTATAGAGAAGCTAGATGTGAGTTTATGGAAGCATCAGGAAATACACACTTCACATGTAGTGTGACTGAGGGTCTTCTGCTATATCTTACTTAGTTTGTAGGGGATTTTACTCAGGGAATACCAAGTAGTGGCAAGAGCATCTGGCTATGAATGTTTGTTTATTCTCACAAGCAGCCCTTCACAGTAATAGGTCCTCCAATCTCAACAGGAACTGCATAGGAGATATGTGCACTTACATAAGTAAATGGAATTTTATTCTGGTTTAGTCAATATGTTGGGGTTTGTTTGTTTACTAAATGATCAAATGCCTCCCTGAAGCTGCTCATGCTTCAGTCCTGAATTGGACATTTAGTTACGTATCAGTTAACTCAGTATTGAAAGAACAGTCCTCGCACAAGTTTCCTAATCTTCAAGTTTCTATCTTTAAAATTCTGCTTAAGGAGCACTGATGGCAAGAGGAGACAGCAAGTGCTGATACAATTTAAGGAGAAAACAAATGCTAATCCTATCAGCCAGCTAGTCTGGGGAGCAGTGGTTATGTATGGAGTTGTTCTGCATGGGAAGTAGATGCTCTTCTGTAGTTTGCTAATTCCTTAGACAATGCAAAACCTTCAGCTCTAAGTCTTACTTTGTGCTTTCCTTTGGTGCCCAACAACTGATGGTAAGGCAAAGTGAGGTATAGTCACAAACCTAGACAGATAAATAGAATTCTCTTCCTCTTGTTGCTTATTCTTTATTTCTGTACTTGTTAACATAGCCAGAACTTATTGCTCAGCTGATAAATAGCAGAGAATCATTTTTTTCCTGATAATAAAGTGATGAATTTCTTAAACATGAAAAGTCATAAAAGACTTCTTCTGTGTTTATTTCTCAGTCTTCAGAGTACATGAAATGGTTCACTGGAAATATTTGCCATTCATAATTTGTGGAGTGCTAATTAGACAGGGTTGAATGAACAGCCATCTCAGCATGAATCAGAAAGTCAGCACGTGAACATACTGTAGATAATATTCTTCTGAATGTTTCTTTAACTACCATCAAAATGTGCTGTTGATGAGCAGCACAGTAAGTAAATCCATGTGCTTTGGATTTTTGTGGGTAATGAGCACAAAATAGATATTCAGAAATGCATTGTGAAATGAGTATTTGCAGAGTATGTTTTCCATCATTACTGATTTCCTACTCTGTAAGAATGTTGGTTGGGTTGCTGTGAATAACATTTCCAACTGTAGAAAGATAAGTAAAACTATATAATGTAGACTTCGAGTTTTCTGCTTCTGTAGTTTCAGCTATTCAGAATATAAATTCATTTTGTGATTCTGTTAACAATTCCATGTCCTATCAATACAATTTAATCTAAAAGCCATTGCAGTAAAGTAGCCTACTGGATGGTGTCATGAAGATGGTATCATAACCAGGAGGATTTTCTCTTAGTTAGCTAAAAATAATTTACTGTGAGCATTGCAAGGTCCAGTGAGATGCTATTGAGAACTGATGACATTTCAGGTTTATGGCCTATGCTTATCTCGTATTCTTCACCCACAGCAATTTTGCAAATTAGTTTGGTGATATTTCCAGCTCTGCGGGATGTTCAAATGGAGAACAAGTGCCCGAGTGAAGGTTCTTTACCCGGGATCCAGTGCCCTGATCCTTCTTTCCCAGGAGTCACAAACAGAGTGCTCACTTTCACCACTCTCTGAGACCTGCTGCTGAACTCTGTCTCATTCAGCCAAGCATATAAACTCAGAGGAGGAAAATGAAAAAGGTTCATATAAAGCTTTGTTTTCTTTCAAGCTTGTCATGAGAACAGCCATTCTGGGAACCTGATAGGAGCTTTACCCATCTGTCCAGTTTGGACCATTTGGGGAGTCTTCAGTTCTGGCATCTCCCGGAATAGTGCTGTAATGACATGATGCATGTGAACAAGGTGAATTCCTGGGATGCTGAAAATTGGATGCAAGCAGTGGATTGGTGTCATTTTTTTCATATGGAAACATTTAGATTTATGATTCTCCTGAGTTAGACTACGAATTCTTGCTTGTTTTTCTGAAGTCCTTGTTTATATTGAGGTGATTTACTTGCAACAAAAATGAGCTTACTGTGTGAGTTGTGTCAAGTAAATAGCAGGGTTTTGATATACTGCTGTCTTACAGTTTCCCTATTAAACACAGGATGTTATTTACAGTTATATGCTTCCTCCTCAGTGATCTTGAGTAGTGAACTGTGTAGCACAGTGCAATAACTATTTTTAACTTTAGAAGACCTGGTTTAAAGTTAATGCTCTTTTTCCTTACTTTAATTAGTATACTAAATAGTTTGTGTACAGATACACAAACACTTTCTAGCCTTATGCAATATATATTATGAACTCTAGAAGGTTTTCTTCTGAGAGATGGAGAGTTTTTCCTTCATTGTTTGACTTTGGGAAAGAATGGAGCAGTGTGGGGAGAGCACTTCGCTCCAGTGAACACTCCTCAGGCTCTGGGAATAACTATTGGAAAGTCAGTGTTTTCAGTGGCATTGCTCCACAGGTATGTCCTCCACCCAGCAAAGTACTAAAGCATGTGAAAAATTTCTAGGATGTGCTTGAATCCCTTGCTAACCCTTTTGAACATGTGATAGAGCACATTGCTCAATGTAATTTCAGACTTGCATTGTTCCTTTAGATGTTTGATGGCAGTAAGAGCTGAAATCAAATGAAGTAGCTTTGTATGGAAGATCCAGATTCAGCTGCCTGTCCAGCCTTTTATCTTTTTTGGTATTTTGGAGTGGCATGAAACACTATTTATTGTTATAATACATAATATCTGTACATGTAATATAAATATTTATTCTACAGGAGAAGTAGAATATTGAAGCAAAGCTGATATCCCTCATCTCTGCTAAGCTGTTTGTCTTTTGAGCTGCAAGGGAGGTTTAAATCTTCCTGTTTCTTGATTTGCTATCACATTACCTTCTAAACATATTTAGCATACCATTTATTTTTATATATGCTGCTCACCATGCAGAACATTGTAAGCTACTTTACAGTCCGAGAGAGATAAGGCAGAAGAAGAATTCTTTACTTACAGTGAGTTGCAGTCAGCCAAAAAGGGAAAGAGCAGTGCATTAAGATGCAGTAAAAAAATGAAAAGTTGAAATTTTAAAGTAGTAAAAATGCTAATCAGCATGCTGGAGTGATTCATTGCAGCCTCTTTTCAGAGATATGCACTGCTGTACACTGCTTTCAGTGCTGGTATTTGCAAGTATCAGCATATGCTGTGTATCTTCCTGCCTTCTGAATGCTGGAGTGTGGATGTGAATGGGACAGAAAAAGCACAACTTTTCTGGGAAATTGGATAAGATCTGGGAAAAGAACCAACAACACACAAGTGAATGAAGAATATTAAGTGCTGTATTTATAAAGATCAGAAATACCTGCTTGCCTTTGAGAAATCAGCAGCTTGTTCCATTACTGTTGTCAGGACAGAGTTGGTATTTGAGGTGATCTAAAGGCTTTGGTGAGCTATTTATTTGTTTAAAGCATTGCCTAGATGCACTAGAAGAAAGTTTTCTCTATTGCTGTGACCAAGACCAAAAATAAAGTTTAGTCCCTATAAATCAATTTGAGCACCCCATGCTCAGCTTGCTTATGCAGTCATGGCTTTGCTGAAAAGACAATGATGAACACTATTCTTGGTATAGCAGAGCTGTTATTTTAGCGTGAGGAGGCATGTGGGCTCTTTTACGTAAGATGTAGTGTGCTTGATCTACTTTTGGTTGCCAGTATTCTGCTAGCTAGAGAAATCTGCCAGTTAGTGGTCCCCAAACTACTAGATCTTACTACCTTTTTTTTATCCCCCTCCTGTGGATAGGCAAATGTGAGAGGTGTAATTCACATGGAATAAGAATAGCCTTTAAATGTAATCTCTGAAATAAAAAGGAACATCAGGGGAACAGAAATGCATGCAGTCAGTCTCACTATCAAAGTATGCCATTATCCTACATGTCTTGAATATCTTTATTTTTGGGATTTAGCTAGAGCTCCAAACTCCGTAGGAAGAGCTTTTCTTGTCAGACTGTCAGCCCTGTTCCATTCCCTGCAGAAAATGGTGTAAGTTACAACTTCTGGTTTTTTTCTTCGAAGAAGTTTGGATTGTATTGGTGCTCATATACTGTGTCAAGCAGGGCACACTAAACTGTATTCAAACACAAACTTTCCCCTTAATAGTGTTATTTCAGTGTAAACTGATTTTTCACAAGCTACTGCTTCTAAAAATAGACTATAATATATTTGATAATGTTCAGGAAGTTTTAATTTGACTGGAAATAACAATATATTTTAGAACCTCAACCCTAATGACATCATCGAACACATAGTATTACTAATCAAACATATTTTTATGAAGATGTACTTAAAATGGAGATTTAAAATTCCTAAGAAAATAAAAGTGCTGACTTTTAAAAATAAACTTTCCGCTACAGGTTATCATCAGCTGCGTGCCAGCATAACTAGAGCAGACTTTTATCATGTTTTATTAGTGTATTCCATAAGAAGTTGTATAAAAGTGACATGTCTGCCACCAGTAGACCAAAGCTAAATGCTGTCATCATTCCAATGGCTTTGTTTTCTGAAATCAGCATTTTTTTTGCACTTGTCAGTGACAGGGTTTTGCCTTTGGCTTTTGGATAAAAATCAGACAAGATCTTTTGGCACTGAAATTGAGATGGTGAAGGTGCACAGAATGCTCCTGTGGCATCTTCAGATAACTCTTTAGCCTTTGTTGTTTTGCAGTAAATTATTTAGCAACAGTTATCATTAAACTGGCACATACAGGGGCTTTGAGGTGCTTTTTGCTTTGTAACAATATAAACCCAGGGTGATGCTGAGGGGATTAAAAGAAATGATGTAGATCAAGACATGATGTAGTAAGAGATATTGCAGAATCTTTTCCTGACATCTTTATGTTGAACAAGTACCTGTTTAGTGCCCTGAGTACATACTATTAGGTATTATTTTAGAATGTTCACCATTTAGATCATTGTGCCATACAGCTATAAGCCTTATTCTAAAGAAGTAACAACCTAATTTGAAGTACAAATGTGACAAATGAAAAGGGAAAACAGCAAGTAGTATGAGCTAAAATAGGACTCTTACACTGGCTATTTGTAGCATGATTGTTTTCAAAAAGCATATTTTTTTAATCAGCTATCCCCAGTACTACTTAACTATAATTGGTTAGCTGGGTTCGTTTGGGGGTGGTTTTTTCTGGCTTCAAAGTAGAGGGTGGATTTGTAGTGGGAGAGAGATAGTGCAGCTTAGTTCAGAGTCGAGGCAATTTTGTCCTGTGGCCAGTCATGCTTTGGAAGGAATCATAGAATCTCAAAGGTTGAAAAGACCTCTTAGATCATTGAATCCAACCATAAGCTCAGCACGGCCAACCCACTACTGAACCATGTCCCTAAGCACCACATATACACGTTTTCTGAACACTTACGCTTCCCTGAGCAGCCTATTCCAATGTCTGGCCACCATTTCAGTGAAGAAATTTTTTGTAATATCCACTCTAAGCCGGCCTAAAGAGATCTGTGCTGGACAATGGCATTACTCTGTTGTGTGCTGAGATCGTAGGTAGGAATACAGATGCAATTGTCCTTTTTTTGTGTGTGTTTCTTACTTATGAAACTGTGACAGGAAATTGGGAAAAATACCTTGGATTTCCTATGGTATGGACATGATTGTCCCTGGGAAGGGCTACTTCATGACAAAGGCCAGGATAATAAAACCACTTTGAGAATTTGTTCTATTTAACACGCTCTGCTCTGCTTCAGAAAGACTCCATCTCCAACCACTGTGGCTACATTGCCCTATTTAGAAGGAGCAGCTACCTGACTTTCTGCCTTTGTTTCTTCACTCTTTCTTTTCACTCTGTACCCTTGCTGCCACCATCACACTTTGCATTCCTTGGATAGCAGAAGCTCTGAGCCCTCCTACATCTTAAACAACTTTTGCTTGCCATAAAGGCTTGGCATTTCCTGCTCCTTATTCTAGCCTTCCTTTCCCAGCAATGCCTGATCACGCCTTTTGCTATAGAAGTGCTGCTCATCCCTCTTAGTTCACACATTCAAAAGCTCTCTTAAACTGTCAATTTTAGCTGCCCAAGCTGACACCTCTCCTCCTCATATAGATTAGTTTCACGTTCTCAGCTAAAGTATAGATTAGTTTCATATTTGTGACCCAGCAAGACGCTGCCTGTCCCCAGTTGCTGTCAATCTCTCTTCTCTCTCCTGGTATAAAAATGGGTGACCAAGGGAAGGCACTGCAGGTGCTGCTTTTCTTCCTTACATGATACGATCTGACGATTGCCCTGTGCTACTTCCTATCTCTGAGAGATGCAGGCTTTCATTTAGAAAAGTGTCTCTTCTTCCTTCAAAGAAACTGGCCAAAGGATCTCCATTTCTTCTCATGCTTGTCTCAGAAGTGTGGAGGCAGTTACATTTCTGCTTTTTTTTTTTTTTTTCTCACAGAGACTGATCTTTTTTTTCCTTCCAGGTTAATCCTACAGATGTGTTTCAGTTGGTCTGTTTCTCAGAGTAAATCTTAAAAGCCTTATGCCATCTCTGCTCACACCAAATAATTTCTCTTCTGTGAGAAACCCCACCAATGTCCCCATAACTTAGGAATTCACCTTCCTCAGCATGCACGTGCATTCATTAATATTGACTACATCATAGAAATACACTTGTCTGCAAAATTAAAGCTTGCACAGATACAGTTCGAATAAAGACATTCACTTAAAAGGTAGGGCAGAGGTAGGGTGCCTCAAAGGAATTCGTATATGGAAATTAACATTATAATAATAAAGGTGGAAGCCAGGCTCTAAAGGCCTTACATAAATGCCCTGCAGTCATAGGAATCAACATAATCTCCTTTCCAGGATTCAGAAAGACATGATAATATGAAATGGCTTCTCTAAGAGCAAGGATTGGTAATAAATCTTTCAAATCAGGGATGCCAAATCAACCGAGTACGATAAAGTGATCTGGCCTACTACAAAACAGTTAGTCTATTCTGAGCAATATGCAGGTCTTTTGAATACAAAAAAGAAAATGAAGAGTAGTTAAAGTCACAAAGGTTAATGGGGAACTCAGATAAAATGCAAAGACATTGTTTCCGATATTACTGAACACCTTTCTTTGATAAGGCGCTTGACTTTCTATTTGAAGGCAAAACATTAGATCTTACCTGCATTTTGATAAAGCACAAGTTGCAATATTCAATAAGAAATTTTCCTGAGCTAAAGAAAGTGAAGATCTGTAGAAAATTGTACAATGACCAGCTGGAGATGAAGAGGTGATGAGGTGCAGTTGTGAGCTAGGGAAAGGCCACGGTTCTTGAACTGTGGCCATGGTTTTGATTTTCTGTGTTATTTCTAGCAGTGGCTTCTCTGTAAGAGGTAGATGAAACCAGTGGAATTTCGGGATGAAAGTTGTGGGGCTTTTTCTGTCCATAACAATAATAGATAATGTTGAGGACTGAGTAACAAAAACATGATTGAATTTGCAGGGGAGTTGTAAGGTAATAGACGTTGGGGTTAATAAAATTTTCTGCTATATTAAGTAAATTCATCAATTGGAAATGACAGAGGAAAAGGACTCAGAATTATTAAATCACATAATGGCTGGAATGAGTAATGTGATGAAGCCATGGCCAAGGCAAATGCAGTCTGGGGAGGGATGGTATGAAATATTTCAGTGAAAATAGGCACATATTCATGATCTGAAAAACACTTGAGGAACCTAGTCTGAAATCATCGTACCATTGTGATCACTTGTGTTTAAGAATCATAAAATTTTTGGTTGGAAGGTACCCTAAAGTTCATCTCATTTCAACCCTCCAACGTGAGCAGTTCACCTTCCCCTACACCAGGTTGCTCCAAGCCCTATCCAGCCTGTCCTTAAACAGTTCCAGGAATGGGGTGTCCATCACTTCTCTGGGCAACCAGATTTGAAGAAACACAGACGGGATCTGGAAAACAATGGCAAGAACTTATTTATTGAGAGGGGGATATAAAGTTTGGCTTGTTAAACCCAGGAAAAGTTAGCTGAGAGAGGGGATATCGTTGCTGTCTATAGATACATCTGGCAGGCAACGGCAGAGCAGCTGCTGAAGCAGGAGGGTAGCCCTGGCACAGGAGCAGATGGAGATAAACTGGCCACAAATGATCTTAAGCTGCTGAGAAAGTGCTCAACTATCCAAGTGGGAAATTGTGAGCAGCCTGTCCAGCAGCAAACAAAACAGCTTAACTAGTTGTAAGACAGAGCTTAATCCCTTTATGGGAGGGAGTTCATGACTTGGTTATCAGTGACCAAAGGAGTCAGAACTCAAGAGAGGAGGAGTGAGAGAGTCCAAGTTTTCAAAGAGGACCACCTAATGTTGCACTGTTAATTCTATATTTAAGCAGACAAACTAAAACAGTATAGAGTTTTTAGGTTTTGGTTTCCCTAGGAAGTACTACTTGGGTTTAGAGAGATATGTATAGAACTCAATTTTTCACAGTTACTTTGGTATATAAACACATAGAGGGGGTTAACACCAAGAAGAGCTACTGCTGCAGCAAAATAGTTAAACATCATAATTCCAGAGGAGCCAAATGTGGGGTTTCAGAATCTGACCTCATTTTTTTACTAGAAATAAAAACATTCTATCTAGTTTTCTTTAGTTAATATTTATAAATAAGTGCATCATTAATGTGTACAGTTAGTATGTACATTATTAGGATCTGTACAGTTACTAAAATGGATATGACAGCTTCCCTATGTTATTTCTGTCTAAAAAGGGTATTGGGACAGGGTTGTAATTTTTAGAGGGACAGTTGGCAGTTAGACACTGGCATTTATGAATGGTCATATTACAACTTTTTTTTTTTTTGTAATGCATGTAATGGGTGAGGCTTACATGGTTTAGAAATATTACAAAACGCAACTGTCAAATCTTAGCAATATTAATGCTTCTGACATTAAAATAATATCCAAATGATAAATCAAAGTATTTTTCATCACTCCCCCACCCTTTTCCATAAAAAAGTCAGCATGCACCTCTCCCCCCACATAAAACCCAAACCCAGCAACATAGAATTTTTCTTCACTGAGCAGAAGAAATAAGAAGTGATTGTGCAGATAAGATAATATTACTTTATCATTCTCCAGAGTTTAAAAATGAGCACTGGACTGGACTGGAGCAGAATGTCAATCAACTATTTAAAGGGTTAGTTAGGTAGGAAAAGGAAAAGGAAAATGGTGTGCTGTATATCCTGGGCTGAATGTGGCAAGAGAAGTTTACGCAGTCTTCCACTAATCTGGTTTGATCAGTGTTGAAAAAAGGGACAGCATTTTTTTCTCTTCCTTTTTGTTTCTACATTGTTTCTTGATATTAAAGAGATTTGAATAAGTTTGTTTAAATCAGCCAAAACTTGTGCTTTAAATAGATCCCCCAAACTTCTTTGTACATACATTTATTCCAGATTCTCCTAGCTCAGCCAGTGATACTGAAAGAGTACTTGTGAAGCCAGTTGCTCTGTCCTTTGCCATCACTTTAAATCATAGAAATTAAGATATTCAGTAAGTATATTACAATACAGCCCCAAAGCAGTAACAGTTTGAAATAACGCATGAAGAAGTGTTAGCACATTTGAGTTGCTCTCCTTCTAGGTTGTTACACACAACCAAAGTGTGACAGGCATTGAAAGAAAGTGCCTGTAGGTCATCTTTTCTTACAGGCTGTAGAATATGTAAAACAATTAGAAAATGTGAAAAAGATGTATCTTATCCCAGAAGAGCTGATATGAATGAACCTGCTTTCTTTTCCCCCGTACCATTTCTCCAAGCACATATCAAACGGTAATTTTATTTTAGACATCCTTCTACTCCTGCAGCAGCTGCCTGCACACATCACACTGTAGTACCTCACAGAAAACAGCTCTAAACCACTCCAGGTGCTGTGGAGGATGTTGCACTCCAAGTGCTGTGGAGGATGTTGATATAGCTGGTAAAAGGCTGGTGGATGGTACCATAATCCTTGGTTAGCAAAGCTACAGATCACAGGAACACAGAGTAGATCACTCTGTGGTCTACTGTAATAAAACTTTTATATACACATTGTATTTTTATGGTTCTTTTTATAAATGATTCAATGTTTTCCATTTGTGAGCAGCTCCACTTAGCCTGTCAGTTAACCTGTAACCTCAATACAGGTTATCTTTATCCTCAATAAAGGGTTCTGAGCAGAAGGCTTAACAGATGCAAATTTCCTTTCAGAATTCTTAAGGGAGATTGCCTGTAGGTGAAAACTGAAACAATGATAAAAGATGCTTCCAAGGTCAACTTTTAAATCTGCTAAATGCTCTAGTAACTGTATGAGGGATTCTATAATCAACTATTTCAGAAGAAAAATGGATATGTCCTCATTAAAAAATTTCTATTATGGCAGCTAATAGCTTGGGTGGTGTTCTAGGGGGATTTTATTTGCCTGTTTTGTTTGGGAAGAATTGAATAATTTTGACAGAAGACAGTGTTGTAAATGAATCATCTTGCATGATAATGCTGAAAAGGATTTTTCTGTGAATCTGAACAGAACTGGCTCAAGTATTTGAAAAATGGCATCGAGACTTTAATAAAAAATAAATGTTATTCCACTGACATGGCAAAATGTCAAAGACATATGTACACTTAAGCAGCATTAATGAGGGTGAACTTTGCTCATATGCAGGGTTTTTGATAAAGTAAAAATTTGAAAAGTCATTGTATTTAAACCATTTCCACTTAAAATGAGGAAAGTTGGAAAAGGACCGAATTTCTGCAGTCTGGTGGTAAAAATACAGCACTCTTCACCTTAAAGACATATGCTTCATTCTGTTCCTTGGTTCTTACCAACCCATCCTAAATCAAATGCTTCCATATAATCAAGAAAAAAAACCCCACAGAGTGAACCACAGCTGTTTCTAAAATCCTCACAAGTCTTATAGATCATTTTCTATGTTCTCCCATCCCTTCCAGTTTCCCTTTCAGATCTAGCATGAGGAAAACAAGTAGAGACTGGGAGGATCCCAAGGCTGGTCCTTCCAAGACCTCTGCTGAAAGGTAGCAGCACAACCAGAAATGTGCTTTTGAGCCCCAGGCAGCAGCAGAGTAAAATGGTTAGAATGACTGGGTTTTTGGTGATGCTACATATTTAATAGGAAAGGAGAAAAGAGGCAGAACATTGTGACAAGAAGATGCCACTTCTTTTATTCACTTTCCCTCTGTTTCGCTGTCATATACTTTCCCCCACCCCCCCAGAGTTTTCCGTAGAGGCTTTTTCCGTAGTGGCCAGAAATCATGATCATTTGACAACGGCTGGCCTCTGTGAAATGAGCTGAATAATCCCGTGCCAGGTATCCATTTCACAACACAGAAAGCATTATCGTCGTTGGCAGCAATTAGCCTGTGTGTCGGCAGCCTCGCAGGGGATGTGAAGGATTGAATGGTCAAGGGGGGGTAGTGGTCACCCTTTGAGGTCTCTGTGGAGAGGCATCTTGGCAGAGCATTAAGCTCTGTGTCATAAAAGTCAATGAATTGTATTTCTTTACCAGGCTTTTGCCATTTATTTTTAGCTATTTTAATTTTTTAAAAGGCAAAGAAAATAAAAACCTTGAGGAAGCATTAATGTTAACTGGGGTACATTTGCATCCTGAAGTGCTGTCTCTAACTTTTGGTGCTGGGGGATTCTTTTTTTCCCCCTTCTCTAATCTCAGGGAGTGGAATTACTTAAGCTTTTACATGGAAGTCCCTCTGTACCCATTGAGGAAGAAGGGACAGATCTTCTAGATCTGTGGTGATTGTTTTGAGTGTTGTGAAATGCATTGGACTTTATTTTTATGTCTCCCCAAATCCCCAACAGAGCAAAACCCAGTAGTGATGGTCGTGGCTTGTCATGTAAATCTGTGGTTTAGATTTGTGTGTTGTATCAATATGCAACAACATATAATGCCCTAGATGGATAATTTAGGGAGGGCTGATTTCAAGATCTGTAGCCCATTATGTCCCATTTTATGACCTGCTTTCCATTGCTTAAGAGTGTGCCATGCATTCACTAGCTGCAGGGTTTTTTCTTTCCAGGATGCACAGATGGTATGTGCTTTGGACAAATCACAGCTAAGAAAAAGATGCTGTTGTTTCAAGGAGCTTCATAAGGATGTTGTGTCACAGCATATGTGGCAGAATCAAGAAGATGGAAAAAAATTATGGATGCTTGTAAAGGAGAGAAAGGATCATATGGTGGCCAAGAAAGCTGCCTTGAGAACTAGTGCCCGTCTGGGCATGTGAATGAATCATCCTGCATGACTTTAATAGAACTTCTTGACGTGTCTAAGAAGAAGTATTAAGGTCTGGCTTTTGATGGCTAAATGACTAGAGTCAGCACTAGTGAGAATGTAGGTTCCTCAATTAGGATGCTTAAAAATAGGGGACATTTCTTTAGCTCATGCTTCTTGCTGTCCCCACTTCTCTGCCTGTATGTTGTATTGCAGTAGTGCTTGTTCGCCCTGCTAACATAAATACACGAATGTCTCTAAAATTTGGAGACACGCTGTACTTGGATCCTAGGGAAAAGCTAGCATTTTTTAAGAATGCTTTCAATAGCATGTGGGTATAACAAGATGGGGATGAGAAGAAAGTGTACTTTACCTCTTTAGCTCTTCACTTTGTTCAGAGGTACAGAATATTAAACCCATGCTTGTTTTGTGAACATTAGTATTGTGAGTACTAGTTGAAGGATAAAGAATGTGCAGAAATATACTATACGATCATATACTTACATAATTCAACTTATCTCTTTCCATCTTACTTCAGGAGGCTTTGTGTGTGTTTAAGGCAGTAAACAGAGCAAATGGGAGACTTTTCATAGCATAGGGAGGGCAATGTCAAACACAACTTAACAAAAGTTTGTATAGGTGCATTCTTGCAGATAAGGGGCAGATCATCTTACCAAAGGACAGGACACACACAAGAACAGTGTGATTGCATTAAAACTTCCAGGCTATGGAATTGATTTGCTGCAAGAATGAGTCATTCACTCATTTACCTTGGGGAGAGTGCATATGACATGGCGGAGTTCGTTAACAGCACGGCAAAGTTTGTGATTACACACGAGGACAATAGAAAGGGATTTGTGCATTTAGTACCTCTTGTCACTTTTCCTGATCGGAGTTTGGAATGGCTCCATTACCATTCAACTACAGAAATTTTTTCCTGGATACTGAATGAGCATTAAGTCCTATTTTCCAAGCTACAGAGAACAGACTGATCTGATCGAAAGGAAGTAGAACAGAGCAAGTATCATCTTTTATGCACCTTACTGCCCATCAGATCATTGTCCATACAGATAGTTAAACATCTGCACCCACCAGGTATCTGTGCTGAAACTTCTTTCAGTCCTTGGAAACACTTGGAGAAGTGTCTGAAGATGTGATGAATTGACCGAGTGTTTATTTCAGAAGTGTGTTTTATTCAGAAGGATCAAGTGGATGACTCCTGAGAGAGGTGGGATATATTTTAACTACTGTTCCCAAAATCTGAGAAAGGTGATGGGGGATGCAAGATAGGATGTGGGAGGACATATTTCTGACCATGTGGGCATTACACCAGCATGAATCTAAATATGAGAACAAAGATATACTGTAGAATGAAAGAAAACCTAACTCCCAAGAAAAATGTATTAACATTGTGCAACGCAGTTCTTGGGCTCAAGGCATGAGCTCTGGCATGCCCCAGGTCAGAGAGAGTCCAGCTGCGTTACTTCTGTGTGTTGCTGAAGTGACTTCGGCATCAGGAAAAGAGGTGCTGGCTGAGCTAGCTAGCTGGCTGGCTTCTTTGCAGAGGGAACACAGCAGGAGCCGATGATATCGGCTCACATTAGCTCGGAGACAAAGGAAGAGAGAGGCTGTTCTGGTCAGGCTTCTAACAGGTTTATTGTTAGAAGTTTTGCAACCAGAATGGGCTCGGAAGGGATAGAATGCGATGGGATGCCTCCCTGAGGCTCATCCTCAGTTTTATAGGCAATTTGAAAACCGCGGTGAAAGGGGAAAACGACCAATGAGTTACAAGCCGGGGGAGGATACAATTTAACAAGAGCCACTGGGGGGGAAACCGAGAGGCGGGAGTTATAACAGAGAACCAGTGAACAACCGAGTAACCGAGAATTTTCCGGAACTGGGAGAGGCGGCTTGTACCCGGGCACCGCCCAGGGGGTGCGGCTTAGGCTTCTGAGCCGCCCCTCGACCCACTCTCTGCATCTGCCTCTTTGGGAAACTCTCTCCAGGCTGGGATTGATTGGCCTAACAGTGCCCCAGCCCCGCAGTGGGCTGGGTCACCACAACAATCATGTTTGTCCAGAGTCAAACCAGAAGTTCATGTGCTTATGTACCTGTTAGGTGTTGATATCTGATGTAGTTGTAGTGGTCAATACAGGAGCACTGCAGTAAGTCAGGAAAGCAGGGGGAGGTTTCCTTTCTTTATCAAAGGAGACAGAGCTGCTCAGTAACTGCTCCGTGCTGGCACTGTGTATAATAGATACATTTGCATCTCTAAGGGAGGAAAGCAGTGATTATTTTATTAGAAAAAATAGTAAGACCACCCTCTGGTTAAGATGCAATTAGAGTGCATTTTGGAATGAAAGATAATGTCTGTCTGGACACCTGGGAAACTTCAAATGAGAGATTTGCTATAAAAGTTTGAAGGGAGGATGGAGACACTGAGGGTGAGCTCTGATAGGTATTTCTGAGGGTTTCCTTTTATTGGAAGCTGTCCATGGGGAACCTCTCCCTTACAGGGAAATTTTCTGATAAAACTCAGCTGGAGGCACTGTCTAGCAGATACACCCTCAGGCATAAACTCTGCACAGAGAGTGGAACTGTGCAATGAGCAAAGAGATGGATAAAGGAAAAAGTATTATTAGAATATTGCTTTCCTTTCATTTCTTCACCTATGTCTTTTATAAAGTTGTGTAACTGTGTTGCTTATTTTGGATAGTCTAAATAAAATTCTTTTATATTAGTTTATATTAAATTGTCCTCAAACTGTAGCACCATTTTAACTACATGAGCCAGGTGGGAAAGCTTTGCACCACAGGGGTCAGGAGAGGAAGGAGTTTCAAGGGATGAGCCTGGCACGTGTTTTGGGTGTCTGCACAAATCCAAAACCTTCAAGGGAGCAATGCTGCACATGGCTGCTAGTCTAAATGTTATGTTACTCATCTTTTTCTTGTATTTTAGGAGCACGGTGTGGCCAAACCATTGAGCTGGAGATATTCTGTGATTTATCTGGATTTGGTTCCAGCAAGTGTGACTTAAAGGTGATTAAGTGGATTGAGCTTTTCATTACAGAACTTTGAATTTAGTAAAAGGCAAGCTTGGCTTTTACCTAGGAGCCTTGTTCCACAGAGAGAGCCATAACTTACAATTCACAGTTTGTTAGAGAGGGTTTGGTAGGACCTTGAAGTGAACAATACGTACCTAGATAGAATCTTATGTGCTGTTTTCTGTTTGAATTCATCCAGCCTAGAAAGGCTGCCACAAGCTGCTGATTGTTTCCCAGTGTTGCCTCATCAAACCTCACTTTGTGCATGTCTGATGGATTCTGTTCAAAGTTTTTAGGATCTGCAAGCCTCGCTAGCTTTCTCAGGTTTGCCGAAACCAGCTGTCCCTTCCTTGCTTTATCAGTATTAGCCAAAATTTACACTCTTGCTGCATTGATTTGATCATTATCTTGTGAAGCTGTAAGAATTAACATAATGAAGTATGTTTTCTTCTTTACTTAAAAGGCATTTTTAGTTTTATTGGAAAAGGTGTTTGTACTAATTGTCTGTCAAATATTTAATTTTTACTTATTCTGAAAACCTCCTAAAATGCTGCAAGTTTCCTCCCTAGGGGAGAGAGAAGTATCATTGAAACTGATGCTTAATTTAAAGCAGAAGTAGCGGATCTGTAAAATGATTTGTGCATTATTTTTGGTGTTGAGTGAATGCTGTGGACTGTCTTCATGTATTTATTTTGGATGATTATGTACAATATCCAAAGAAGCTGAGCAATAGTATTACGTAGCCTTGCATATGACAAATCTATGATGGGACTTGCAAATACCTGTTTTCCTTGTTGCAGTGTGCATCCCTAGGCTTAGAATAGGGGTGGACAAGATAACATCCTCAACAACTCTTCAGCTAAAACTGTCTTTTCTGGCAGTAAAACAGATTGGGATGTGGGCTTCCACCATAGAAATGCTCCTTGCAGTGTGATATTAAGTTGTGGGAAGAGACAGTAACACTATTTTTTTTTTGTTAAAGCAGTATGAGTGCTTGCCAAAACCACTTCTATAGATCAATACACACACAGTTATAAATCTTAAGCATTTAGACCAAATTAATAGTATTGTTTCTTTCTAATATTTATCTTTTGCCAACCTGTGCAAACATTTAATTGAGGCTTTTGCTTTTCCATATTTCATTTTCAAAAATGGTAGTCAACATTCATTACTCCATTGATCTAGACAGCTAGTTGGGGAAGGAAAGATGGTGGGGATTGGTTGGGGGTAGAGAGGGGGGTGTTTATTCATTTAGAGGGGTTGTACTGGTTTTTGTTGTTGTTTTTGTTATTTGGTGGGGGGGGTGGTTTTTGTTTCTCTCTTTTTTTTTTTTCATATTGGAGAAATTTGGGAAAATACAAAAGGTCATTTTTTTTCTGAAGAATATGATATGGGCTGACAAACTAGTACCTGAACTGTTGCAGTGTTACCTTAAAGGCAGGTTTATTGAAAGAAAAAACAATACATGTACATTTTTAGGGCATATTCGATATGTACCGAGAAGCTCAAAGTGGTCATCCAGGAGAAGCCAATGGATAATCACACTCGCACTGAGGCTCTGTAGTTAAGCTCTTTGGCACTTGACTGGCCTCAAGCACAACTTGCTCATTTTATTAAGGGTGGATTGGGAGTGTCAGTGTACATTTTCATAATCCTGAAAGGAGTCAGAAATTTTTAGGTGTTCCATCCAGCCTTAGGGCTAATGCTACTTATTTTGCACTGTATAATCATAGTTACCGTTCCCCGAGGCAGCAAAGACTAACAGTGTGGAAAGTCTGTGAAGTAGCAAAGCCTGAAGTAATGAAAGACCATAATTTTACTACTTTTTAAAGGAGATCTCAGAAATTCATTTTTCAATCTGTTTTCATTTATAAAGAGTTCTACAGATGAAGCCTATTTTTTAAATTATTACCCATTTTCTGAAGAATACTTTCTCTAACCTCTAGCAGGTTTTGGGTACAGAGCATGTATTTTTAAGTGGATTTTACAGGAACATGTCAACATATGCCTCATGGAAGGAGTGAAAGGTATGACTTTAAAAACATGATCCTCTAAATCAACAGGAGACTTTTTTTTTTTTTTTTAATTATTTGCATCATTTCTGCTTGGAAGCATCTGAAACTAAAGGAGTTCTGAGCTACCCTAAGTCTACACTTTTTTCCTTCTGTGTTTTGCCTAATTTTGCATACATGATGCAGTTAGTAGAATCTAACATCTTGTGAGGGACAGATCAAAGTCTCCAGTATGTTATGTTTAAAATCTGGAACAAGATTATTTTTATCGCTGGCAAAGGGAGCTAAAGGAAGTGGAAGAATGTAGTTGTTCATGATGCAACAGTTAGCTAATCTTCCAGATTTCCAGCTCATGACTGGACCAGGATTGTTTTCTTCATTAAGTTCATATAGTAACTTACTTTAAACTTTTTTCAGCCATGCTCATAAAATGAAATATTAGTTGAATTAGGGTTGTGATAATATGATAATGAGATGCCTTTTTTTTTTTTCCACCCTAATTTCCTTGCCTGTGAACATTTTTCTGATCTCAGATGAAGGAGACCTTGCCTGATTTTCCAGACTATGAAATGTCTCTTGAAACACCACTATCAATCTTTTTTTATGTATGTTCCTTCAGTATTTGCAAGAGGATAATTACCTTATCTGAGAGAAAGAACCTGGTGAAATATTTGCATTGCAATTTGGAATTTGATGCCTCTCCTGTATATAGTCTGCCAGTCCAGATGAAAGGCAGCTCATGTTGCAATGAAGGCTTTAGTTTGTATTTCTCTCCGGCACTTGTTTCTTCTAACTGGTCACTGTCAATTGCTTTAAAATTACTTCCGTTCCTTCAATAGGAGTACACTTGGTTTTTTACAGCTTTCTAGCATTCTTCCTCATTTTCCTGAGTAATTTTGAGAACCCAAGGGCCTCCCTAAGCAAAGAATCATAGAATTGCTTCAGTTGGAAGAACCTCCCACCGGACCAGGTTGCTCAGAGCCCTATCCAGCTTGGCTTTGAATACTTCTCAGGATAGGGCATCCTCAGCTCTCTGAGCAACTTGTTCCAGTTCCTCACCATTCTCTAAGTATTTTTTCGTAATACCTGATCTAAACCTACTCTCTTTCAATTTAAAGCCATTATCTGATAAAGAACAGTAACAGAAACATTAACAGAGAGAGATGGTGTGTTGCACATGAGTAAAGGACTTTCGATTAGGTGCTTAACATTTCCATCAGATTCCATCAGAAAAGCTGATGTAACCCCTGCCAAACCAGTCGTGGCCCTCTTTGGCTTCAGTCAGCATTGGCTCATTTTAAAAGATTAAGACTGAGATTTTCAGAAAGATACTACTCTGTTGTCAGGTTTTATCTCTGAACTCAAAGGACCAAACACTGTCTGTAAGGAGTGTACCTTAGTGGATTTGTTCTGGTTTTATTTCTGTGACTGAAATCAGAATCTAATTTCACTTTTTTCCTCTCTGCTGTCTGTCAGAGTAGTGTTATGTTTGATAGTCATAGGTCAGAGCTCATCCATCCACATTAGAAAGACATTTTTCATTTTCTCAGTCAAAAATATTGCAGGTTTGCAGGCAGGAATAACTGTTGTGAAGATAATGTTGGTCTTTTATAACTTGAATTCTTCAGTACTGACCTAGGGCTGAGTGTCTGCTCCTCATCGTCTGCTCAAAGTGTGCCAAATACTGGAACAAGGTAGCAACTGAAATTAGAAACAACCTTTGTCAGAAAACTTTTCTTCTGTGAGAAATACAATTGTTGGAGATGCTTTGTCTCCCACATCTATGTTCCCTAGAAATTTTAGAGTTAATACTGTCCTGAGTTTACATTTCTTTATGTTTTATTATTAGTAAATGGCTATTCACAGTTGTGAGATGATTTTCCTTTGTGAGTTCATCAACTTGTATTGTTGCATTGCCGTTTTGATAACTGTTGGAGCTAATGTTTTGGTCCCAGGAGGATGTGAACCAGTGAGTAATCCCGAGTCGCAATTTGAATTATGCATGTAGCTATTGGCTGCCACCTTCCATTTCCCAATGTACTTCCAGATAATGATTCTCCTGATTATAGACTTTTTTGATACACAAAAATGTACTTCTCTCACTAGATCGTAATTAAGCCAGGAAGCAAGTATGTTTGTCACTTACGCTGTTTAGATATGTAATGATTTACTATTTGCACTCGTAAACTATTTTAAGGTCTTCTAATGGAAAGCTCTTTAAGGACACCAAGTTTAGGACAACCTGTTAATCTCTTGGCATCCTCCATGCCTCTCGTAGTATCACGTATGCCTTCCAGTTTATTCTTACCGTGGTTGCATATATCTGTCCTTCATTCTGTTGATACTCAGTTTATGGAGCAGGGCTGACTAGGTGACCACCTATTTCTAGTTAAGCTAGCACAATTGAACACCAGCTTTAAAGAAAGTTCAGTGTTTAGTTAATTAGTGAATAAAGGATCTGGAATATGTAAAAGACAACCAGGTCTATGGCAGCAATAGATTCTTATATTCATTTGTTGTTACCAAAGAGGTACTTAAAGTTTGAAGGTGTCTCTGAGGTATTAAAATTCCTGTCTATTTTTTTGACGAAAGGCACAGTGGATTCTTGAATGTGTTGTCTCTGCCTATTAATAGAAATGTCCTACTGACACAGCAAGGTGAGTGGAATGGGGCAGGTGTTACAGTGGGGAAACTGCAACATGCGTATCAGACAATGAGGCCCGTGGAAAAGAAATATATATATATGGACTGATTCTTGATAGGTGTTTCAGAGATGTTTATTTCTCCAGCCTCATGGCTGGAGGTTTGCCGAGGAACTGAGGCAGTCATGGGACCCGAGGGTCCTTGCCCGCTCAGGGGAACACAAAACAAGCAATGGGGAACGAGGCTGGCCAGGAGCTAGGGAAACCCCGTGTCTCCCTCCCAGGGCCCCTCTCCCAGGACCACATGGCAGGGGGGAAGGGAACGTGACATTTCACCCATTTATTTTTAACAAAAGAGATTTAAAACTTAACATTGAAAACAACTGGATAAACATAACAAGAACAGTTTCAAAACAAAACAAGCCACCCTCGTGAGTCTTTAAATGTCCGAACAGATTCTCTGGAACATCTTAAGGCTGACAGAAGGGAGACAGGACTCTCCGGGCATGCTTTGTGGGGAAACTGAGGCAGAGAGGGTTTCTTCCATTTGTACCTGTTGGAACTTTAAACAGTAGTTAATTTCTTCCCTCCCCCTCTTCATCCCTCACTCAGCATTGGAAAGGGATTTTTGGGGAAACAATTGGAAAAGGCATGGTTTTATGAGGGAAACCATGGGGTGTAAAACGGATTGGGAATACACTGGTGGTAATAGGATATTGGGTAAAAGGGAAAGGTAGGATTAGGAAATTGAGACTGTAGGGGGGGCTTATAATGGGGATATTGTCTAACATGACTACAATTTTTAGCATATATACTGCCTTTTACGGAAACACCATCAGGTCCAGTGACCTCTGCTACTTGTAACCCTTTTCTACCTTGCACAATTTTGAACTCCACCACCTCTCTATCTCTTGGGATGCATTTTTTCAGGGTTATTCTTTTTAATAGCAGTTCTATGAACGAATATGTCTTGCTGGTTGTCACATCTTGTTATAAAACCATAATTTTGTTTAACATTATAACATTTTACTATTCCTAAAACCTTGGCTACAATGATTTTTTCCTTTTTCCGAGTGGCTGCTGTTTTCTGTCTCGCTGCATTTTTGCTTTCGCTTTTGCTCACTCCCGTGTTGGAATTGCCAGGGCTGCTAGTGCTGCCAGGGCTGTCAGGGCTGCTCGTGCCTGCGCGCTCTTCCCAGGGTCACATTCGGGGCCGCACGGGCTGGGCTGCGCCGCTCAGCTCCCTGCGCACTGCCGCCTTTGCTCTCAGCTCTGCTGCCACTGCCTGGGGCCACGCCCATGTGTCGGCTGGGCCTCTGAGCGACGACCCCCCGTGCCCTCCTCCAGCACGCGTCTTGGCTAGGCACGGCTCCGCACCACAGCCACCGCCGCCAGCCGCTGCTCGCATGCCACCGCTCTCGGCTGGGCGTTCATGGGGCTCGCTCCACCACGCGCTGCGCGGGGCTGAGGGGGTTCCCACTGCGCCTCGCTCTGCTGCCAACACTGCAGCTCACGCCGCTCTGCCCGCATGTGGGAACTGCCTCGGTGCTGCTCGGAGAGCACTTGGTCCGAGTGGTCTGGATCGCACGGACTCTGAGGCACGCTTCCCTTCGCCAACACACAGCTGACATTGCTCAACAGTCTCAGTAATTAAATAATATTCACGAAAATATTCTTCCATCGGCATATATTTTGACTCAGAAATTAACTGTGTCTAAACAGTCTTCCAAAAGTCTTTGGTAAGAATCAAGTCCCAAGAAATGTAGAAAAAGTTTTTAAACAACCATGCCAGGAAGTGTCTCAGTTCCTTTTGAGCTTGAATTAAGCTAAAATTTACAAATCATTCAAGAATCTTTTCAAGTTTAAGATAAATGTCCATATGCGTCTCTGAGGGCCAAGAGTCTTTCCATGGTTCCTCCATGGTTTAGAGATGGAACAGCAAAACAAAAACAAGAAGAGAAATCCAGAGTTTACTCACAAATCAGTCGCTGTCCTTAGGGATTGGGGATCGTTCTGCTCGCATTCCCCCACCATTTGTTACAGTGGGAAAACTGCAACACGCGTATCAGACAACGAGGCCCGTGGAAAAGAAATATATATGGACTGATTCTTGATAGATGTTTCAGAGATGTTTATTTCTCCAGCCGCATGGCCGGGGCTCTGCTGAGGAGCTGTGGCAATCACAGGACCTGAGGGTCTGCCCATGCAGGGGAACACAAAACAAGCAATGGGGAACGAGACTGGCCAGGGACTAGGGAAACCCCGTGTCTCCCTCCCAGGGCCCCTCTCCCAGGACCACATGGCAGGGGGAGGGCCCCAACAGGCAGGAGTGGCTGATGTTTGAGCAGCTGTTTTAGACACTTCACAGTCTCGTGTATATGCATGTACAGCTATCTGTATTTGTGCTGTTTAGGCATCAATTAAGTTGATTTTTGTGCCAATAATACAGAAAGTTATGAAGCAGAAGTACCTTCAGGACCCTTTGTCCTCCACTTCTGTAAGCAGGGTCTCCAGTTCATTGCTTCTACTGTCTCTCCACCCTGTGTCCTCTGTAAACAAGGATCATGATCCTGACAGTCCTGTCCTGTCAGACATTGTGGGTGCATAATGACATCCTAAGCCTTCACATGACAGTGACCAAAAAGCTGCATATCAGTAAAAAACTTAAGGGCAGATGAGTTTTGATCTAATGACAAAAGTCTTAAACTTGATTTGCAACAACCAGGCTGCTTTCCATCATTTTTCCTGTGGTGTATCTCCATTTTCCATCCTGCCTAAAAAAATGGAAGCAGGTTTCTGCTATTCTTCCACTCAAGTTATTTTGCCTTTGATCATCATGCAAATTTCTGGCCAATTCAGGCAGAGCTTTTCAAACCATGTTCCACTGAGCAAGCAGGGGTTTTCAGTCACTCTTCAGCACAAAGCTTCGCAATCTAGCTCTTTGTTGATGGTGTTCAACTTCCAGGCCGTACTCCCTCTTATTAGTGACTCTTCCCCTATAATTATTCACAGCCCTATTTTGACTCTTTATGAGGAAACTTGTCCCAGCATCTGGTACACCGCATCTGTTGCAGATGATGCTGCAGTTGCTGTGTCTTCTGTCTCCATGGTTTAAGATCGGTGCAGAGCCATACAAGCACCCTGAAGCATTTTTTTGCTTCATTTATTTTCAACCTTTCAAGGCCATAAGCAACAATGGGAATATCATTGCTGTACCTTGTAAGACCATTTGGCCACATCAACGTTATTCCCGTGATGTTGTTGTCTTCACAATTGGTATGGAGTAGATCTAGGAAATATAACAGAATTGGCGATTATTTTGCAAGTATGTGATTTAAAATCAATCACATATCAAGGTATAACTTGGGGGCTTTTTAGTACTGTCTTGTTTCTCATTTCAAAGTGTACGTATGGAGCAGCTGCCAAGAACAGGGTCAGAGTCTCCTTCTTCCAATCAAATGCTCAAACATTAATCTTGATTGTCATCCTCCCTTGCTCTTTGCAGAATCCTGTTTGTCCCTGTATTGTCTCTTTCCACCAGAGGAATGGGAAGCACAGTCAAGGCAGACTGTTGTCTATGCCTGGTTGTGTTGATGCAGAGGTACAATACCTCGTGTTGCTGCACCCACCAGTGCAGCAATGTCCTGTTATCCCAGGTGGAAGAGTGTTAACTCTGCCTCTGCCAGGACACAAGTTCTCCAGATGGGATTAGGGCTTAGGAGCCCTAATGTGTATCTTCTTTTTCTGAGTGCAAAAATTTCTGCTTTTTAAGTCCAAGTGATATACATTAGATGGGCTAATGCATTTCAGGTTTGTTTCACAAGTAGGAGGATGTATAACCTGGACTTTTGTTAAAAGCCAAGAACTACAATGTCTGCAGCAATATTAACCCTTATTGCACTGGGACTATTTGATACCTCCTAAATTGTTAGTTGGATTTAGAAGAATAAAATTATATTATAATTACAAAATTATAAAGAATTAATTGTACAGTATAAAATTATAATTTTGCAGTGTTTGACTGAATAGATGTTGACTGTTGAGTTGTAAATTCAGTTATAATACTTTAATAATAAAATAACTTTATTTAGTAATAAATACTGGGTTATTGAAAAATTCAATATTTATTATAAAAAAAAAATATTTATTGAATAATTATGTTTCTCATCAGATTTTGGCTGAGTCAATTTACTTTCAAAACTATTTTTACCTCTCTGCCTTCTCAGTGGTTCAATAAATTAGTCTTGAATGTAGACCTCAGAAGTTCTTGTTTCATTATTAAAGGCTCTATCATTTCTAATAGACGTGGCCATCCTTTGGTGATGCTGTCTCAAACCCCTTTTCCCTCTCTGATCCTTTATTACTTGTTCCTCTAATGGAAGTCTTTTAATTCAATTTTGCAAGTTAAAAATATTTCCATGTGACACTTTGTATGGAAACTCTCCAGGCTGGTTTTATAAACACATACAGCCCACCTAGTGGTGTTTGCACTATATAAAGTCCTGTCATGATGCCTGTGCTGTATCCTCATTCCACATTGGAGAACTTGCTGCACTGTTGTTTTTCAACATGAAGTGTGTCTTTTGTAGGGTGTATTTTGAAATATTTTAAAGATATTTTAGCTAAAAGTCCCATCTTTTCTCCAACTATGGAATAGTGTTGTTTACATCTTGGACTTCAACAAGTTCTGACTTTTATTTCATTGTTGATGAGCTTTTAAAGGTCCTTCTTCCCTGAAATAACACTGGAGGCTGATTTATATGAATTTTGAATTCTGCACATAAAACATGGTTTATAATCACTACTGCACAAGTGCTGTTCCTATAGATGAGGATTTTTATTAACACTAAGTATTGCAATCTCTTTCAACTGTAAGTGTATACAGGTAATTTTTTTCTCTGATATCTTTGATTGGTTTGACTTTGTGTAATTATAAGCAAATCCTGATAAATGAGGGTGGGAGTACTGTTGGTGGGAGTACCTGATAAAAATTTCTGAAATAAACCATTGGATTAGATTATTATTTTCAAGATATCTGAAATGTAGGGTAATTTTCTTTCTCATCAGGTTTTAGCTGAGTTAAATTTACCTTCCAAACCATTTTTTACCTCTCTGCCTTCTCGGTGGTTCAGTAAAACAATTTTACCACTTCTGTAGTGAGAGAAACAGCTGCTTATTACTGTCCAAAACAGAGATAATGCAAGCAATCATCAGTTTTGAAAGAATTGTAATTACTTTTGGCCAAGGCACTAGTGCACATTTAAAACCTGTGTTCTTAGAAAACTGCATGTACATTACATGGGCTTGGCATCTGACATTTTCATTCTGTGTGAGCTGGGCTCTTTGAAATCTCTCAAAGTAACTTCTAAGGCTTGTGTGCAGGCTGTATCAAATCTAACCTTTGAATTGCCCTGCTCCATATCACTGGACTTCTCTTCCATCCTCAAGTATAAGCAGTGCATGTTTCTCTTAGTCTGCAAATTGATGCAGAATACTTACCTTTTTGATTTAGGCTTTACTTGATGTTGAATTTTATGTCAGGGTTATAAGATCCAGTGGTGTTTTATCTGCTGATTAGTTTTATACTGTAAAGTGCCTGGTGATGCATTGCATAGAAAATGCTATAAAAGTAGTTTATGGTGTGATAGCAAGGAGAAATGTGAGGAGAGCAGATTCGCTTTATTAGATGAGCAGGAGTCCCCTAGTAATCATTTGTCCATAGTAGTTAACAATTGGTTTATCTTCAATCACTGAACCCTTAATAAACATGCTTTTAGCTGAAGTGAAATGGTTATATTGAAAATAAAGGGAATTTTTAGGTTTGTATCAGTTTTTTCTATTAAGAGAAAAAAATTGAATGCATACCTAGTTTTTCCACTAAATATCTTTTCCAATAACCATGTTGACAAAAACAGGAATAATAAAAGAGTCTTTCTCAATGTTATGTGAACAAAGTCCTTTTTTGTGGAAAAATCAGATGAAATTATATCTATTCATTTAATTCTATTGTGTCTATTATATTTGACAGGAATAGACACAATCATTTTATATCGAGAGGTCCTGTTACCTGCAAACACAAATGTTTCTTCAAAGCTATTTGTCAGGTTCAGTCTATCATGTTGTGTCCTATTTGGTAGCGGGCAATTTATTTTCAAGCCTTATTGGACTGTGACGTTGGATAGTAAGAATTTTGACAAAATCATCATCAAAGGGCAACTTTGGCACTTGGCTCTACACAAAAGTTAGCCAAGGAATTTCTGACAGCCCTGGTAGGTAACATGGGCATTTTCATCTTAGTTTTACAAATGGAGAGACTAAGACTTCGGTTAAAGCTTTCTGATCATCAGGTGCACTTGGGTTGGTTTTTTTGTTCAGGATGGGGTTTTTTGGACAGATTTCAAAAGTATTATCAGAATTCCTGAATCTTGGAATAAAGTTTGTTGTAAGACCCTTTAAACATTAGCAGGAATTTCACAAGTGGCTATGTGTGACCACACTGCATAAGCTTGGGCTGAAGTTAGGGCTAAGTGCAGGAGAAACACATTTTTCATATGTGGACTCACTTCTGCTGAACATAATTTTGTCGTACCTGAGCTTCAGTATGAGATTTGGGTGAATTTTTTTTCAGAGGACATTAATGGGGCATAATTGTTAGCGGCAGATAAAAGGATTGTGTTGGGCTGGTTTTGCTCTGCTTGTGGTTTAGGGACAGTTTTGCTCACCCACTATTTCTGAAGTCAGTGAAATTGAGGGAAATTTGCTTTCAGCAAGTGAAGTGTGTGCCTTAACTGTGATTTTCAAAATACAGTTGTGCTTTGTGTGTAATTGGATAACCAGCACTTGTGACTGAGACATCTGATCTTTTTATCAAAGATGAGACTGCTAAATAATTAGTGTTTGAAAAGTAAAGATTGGTGTGGACAACAGCAACCTCCTGTCTTTTCTCACATGTGTACTGAACTCTGAGCATGATTGTGGAAATGTAAATGTAACAAGCTATAGAGCATTACAGAATGCTTTGGGTTGAGAGGAGCCTTAAAGATCATCTCATTCCAACACCCCTGACATGGTCAGGGACGCCTTCTACTAGACCAGGTTGCTCGAAGTCCTGTGTCAAACAGTTGTGGATTCCACTGAATACTAGCTATGTATGTGCTTTGGAAACCCCTTATTGATGTTGTTACATACTTGTGAAAATAAAAGTGTAAATTTTTTCCAACAGTTGCCGTGCCTCTGACTGATAAGTGGTTTTCCATCAGCTGAGATACACAGTTTCGTTCCTTTGGTGTATGTTGTAGCTGTTATTACTAATTCATGCTCATTAGCAGTTCTTCTTCTAATTAGCTTAATGGTAAGGCATTAAGCCTTACCATTTCTTCCTTTAAAGTTCTAGATAGCTTAAGAGGGTGGGAAGTAAAGTGCAGGAAACATCACTTTATGCAAGAGCCATTTAAAGATGACTTCTGCCAAGGGCTTTAAATGACATGGCATATGACCTGTTTGTATTGTAGACATCTAGTTAATGAAAAATAAAAATGAGCCTATTAATAATTAAAAGGAAGAGTCTTGCTGCAAGCTACCAAAATCTACAGGATAATAGTTGCAAATTTCAAAATTTTTGAGAAGAAATATAATAATGTGAAAAATATGCACTATTTGAACAAAGCTACTCTAAGTAGGCTCTGGTAAGGTTAAATAAAGAAAAATAAATTAGTCCTTTTGGGTATATGTTCCATTATGGAAAAATACAGAAATTATATATATATATTTGTCATTATTCATGTAAAAATAGGGGAAGTTTCAGTTTTTGTTTTTAAGTGATCTTGCTTCAAGTTGTAAGAATTTTAATGCAATATAAACAGTTTTTTCCTGTTTCTGAAGGGACAATGAGTAATACATGTTATTGTTGAAACCAAAAAACAATTTTGTGAGTCTTCAAATTGGTCAGTTATCATTTTCTTAAAATCCTCATCTCTAACAAAATTCAGTGCAAGCCCTCCTGAGTGGCATTGTTATAATAATTGAATATCAGAGTTAATGAAATATTCAAAAGATTCCCTTCGTTGTTTTGTCTTTTGCCTGTCTGTGCATGAGATCAGCAGTTAATGAATCTTGAGGCAGCACAATTGTTCTGTTAGCCTCTCAATATGGACTTTCAGTAGAAAGGGAATTTTTAAATCTACAATTTAATGTCTTTTCATTGTCTAAGAGCTGTCTTTGCTAGAAAATATTATTTCTATGTATTGAAAGGCTTGGAACTGAAATATTCTAATAAAAGAATATCTGATTCATTATCCAGAGAATAATTTAATGGGGGGAAGGGAAGGAGGTTTGGAAAATTTATGATTCATATTAAAATGTGGGTTTCAGTTGAATCCATGGCACATTTTTCTGGTTTTCTTTACAGTAAAAGATAGATTGTAACTAATATTAAATGCGTTATTGGAAGGTAAAAGAAGAGGAAGTTTTACAATGGATTTGGATCTTCAGGGCCAAATCAGCAAGCCAGGCTATAGGATTTGGAGGGCACATATATGGAGTTTCTAATTATTTAGTTTACAGTAGTACCAAAAGCATTGGCTGCTGCATAGACACCCTTGATAGCATAAACTCTGTCCTGGAAGTTTCTATTCCTAAGAAAGTTTAAAAATAGGGTGAGGAAAGGGCACAACTTGTTCTTTTTGTCCTGCTGCATCTGTGACAGTTTGGAGCTTCAATAAGCTCAAGGAGGGGATATGGGAGCTGCAGTGGAACGTCCTGTGTCCCAGTGCCAGGGCATGTGGTTCCACCAGTTTCTCCTGTAGGAAAAGGTACAAGGGCAGCACAGAGGAGCTTGAGTTCCCTGTGGGATTAGCCCGGTGTTCCTCATCTCCCTATCTATTTAATAAGGGGAAGAAATTGGCCTTTTATTTTAAAATACTGCTGTCCAGGCTGACTTTGCACATTATGATCATCTCATGCAGTGAGACAATACCACCCAGTTCTCTCATATTGGGCCTCTTCAGGCAGATTGATAACATAGGCTTGTTTTAATCTTCACTGTGTTAGAAAGAACATATCTAATATTTACAGCTGCTCCTAAAAACATGTCCTGATAGGACTTTTGTCCTGTCATTCACAAGATTTCTGTGGCAGCAGGACTCCTGAAGCTACTCTAGATAAGCCACCGAGCTAAGCTGCGCTAGTTCTGTCATCATCTTCATTATTGAGAAGAAAAGCATTTTTCTTCAGAAACTGTCTGCTGCTTCTCCTTTATTGATAGAAAGTGCTTTGCATGTGCTGTTCCTCTCATAACACTTTCTCTGTCATGTCAACAGTCAAGTGGAGGAACAAAAGTGCAACTTGCTCTCAATGAAGTAGAGAAGGAAACCTTCCCACTCTTCTCCAGTCAGGTTTACAGAAATAGTTGTGGCTCTTCAGCTGTTTGTTGATGTTTAGACCCAGGGATTTTAGACATCTTTTCCAACGTTAATGGTTCTGGGATTCTGTGATACTGCATTGCTGCTGGTGGCAGCATCATTATCTCTTTGCTATTAAGGACTATGGCTCAGGAGCACTGTCTACTGCTCCCAGCCTGGGAGGGCAGTGCAGGGATCATGCTCAGACCTCACTGAAGGCCAGAGGATTTCATTTCTGGCCAAAATATCTGAGTGGCAAGGGGAACAGAGGGGCAGGCTGCCCTCAAGTGCTGAAGCCTTGCTGTACCTACCAAGGCTTCACGAAGTCACCTGCATGACTGTAACTCTCTGGGAGATAAAGTGACTTAAAGCTAGACCTGGGCAACAGTAGTATAGAAATTTGTGCATCTCCTGAGGATCACAGAGCTAATGTAGTGCTGTGAAAACTTTTGGCATGGTAGTGAAATTTTGAGTTAAAAATATCCCTGTAATCGTGTTCTTTGCAATAAAAGCTTGTATGAAGCTTTGTATGACAAGATTTAAAAATCTCTCTGCCCATTAGTGCAAATGTAAGATAGTTCAGATTCCATGACTACATAAGCATTGAGCAGTGCCTTGAAGTATATAAAGTTCTCAGACTTGTGTAAACCCCATGGTCATTAAAGCATTATACATGCAATCTTAGGTCATTCTTCCCTTGTAGATCCCAAACCAATGAATATTCATGAAATGGTGAATGCCCCTTATTTTTTCAAACTTTATTTTTAATGATTCTGATTTATCTAAATGTTTTCAGTACATTTGTATGTTTACAGAAGCAGGGTCTGACTTTCCAGCCTGCAACAAGAAACCTGAAATTGTTGTGACACACAGTAATTTAGTTTTAAGCAACAACCACTTGGTATAAGCTGATGTTTTAAGGTACAGTAAAAGAATAGGGATAAGAAACCCACAGATAATAATTGTTTTCATATTGCTCTCTAGTCCTGCTGTGGGAAAAAAATAATATATCTTCCACTTAGCAAAGCTGGCAATTGAAAAACTTAAGAATAGAGATTTATGGCACAACGACAATTTCATGACTTTTCATGGTTTCAGGGGGTTTTTCCCTATTCCTGATTATTATCAGAGGTACTACAGTAAACAGAAATTGTTTGCCTAATAATAATAATAATTGCTAACACATATTTTCTAAACTTCTTCCATAACTTTCCTGCTTTCTAAACCCAGCATCATTTAACACCAGACATTTAAATCTTAAAATAAACTGTCAATGCTGGTTGTTTCTCACAACTGGTATAAATATGAACAATGTAAGTAGGTGAACATTCTTCAAGTAACAGCACATCCAGTTGTACAACTGAAATGCAGAGTGCTGATTGTCTCTTTCAGAGTATTTTAAACATGGGTTTTGAATGAGTTAAAGTAATGGATAAACAATGACAAATGATGCAAAAGGCTCTATCTATATAGTAGAAATTTGTAGACTTCTAATGCAGTCAGGCTGTCTTGTATGTTTGATATGGTTTTTGAAGAAGAAAAGATCAGGCAAAAATTTTGGTGTTATTCCATACATTGCCATCCTGCCTTCAGGTATTGGTGCGTGTAGATGTCATGTATGGATAAACAACCCAACTCAAAGAAGCAGTGCATTTGTCCAATTGCCAAAAAATGTTTCATCATCCTTGTGTTCTGCCACTTTCCTTGTGTTTGATCAATAATGCTTAGTCTAACATCTGCCAGATGCCAGTAACCCCAATATACAAATGAAATGAGCTTTGCTCTTGTTTCTGTGGATTGTGATAATGTAAGCCAGACTGCAGCCAGCTGTTAGGAGACCATTGGTTCAGGTGCTCAGGTGAAGGCTTATATAAGTCTCTCATATGGGATTAAATGTCAAGCTACCTTGTACATTACACGTCCATAACTTGGCACAAGCTTTCTGTACTGCAGGGCTGGGAAGGGCTTACTATGTCCTCCAGAAAAAAAAAAAAATAGAGTTCTCTGGTACTTTTCTTGAGGAAAGATCTAGACAGTTACTACTGCCCTGTTTCACCTCTGACATTTGACTTCTGGCTGCCTTAAGCCCTCTTCCCCTTTCCCCCTGAGATATGAGTGCACATGAAGCTTGCTTCCCCTGATTGGTATTTATTGTCTTTGTCATAAGAAGAACGTGAGATACCTTCCTTGCTTCAGGCCAAGACAGGTATGTTCATGGGCCCTACAGCTACAGCCAGCTGGTTCCAATCTCCAATTTTCCCTCAGCCTTGTCAAGAGCAGGAAAAGACTGATGATTTCTCAGCTTGTCTCCTTTCACCTGGTCTCCTTTCTGGGATCCTGAGTATCAGAGGAAGAATAAACAACTTGCCTTGTGACAGTTCAAAGTCTGTATTTCTTTCCTGACCAGTCACATGCCCCAGTTAGTGAAATCATCACAGCCCATAGCCATGTACACACTGAAATGTGTCTACAAGTGTATTAACACTTCTGTTCATCTCTATCTGGCAATTCCAGGATTGGGCCTGCTTCTTTTTAAGACTCATAAGTCTCAAATTTTAAATTTCATAGGGGAAATTAGAATGAAAATAAAAAAAAACCATAGTAAAGGATTCCAGCAGTACTGGAAAGGGTAGTTAGCAATGTTGTGATCAAAAGCCAAATGTAAAAGTGAATCTGAGTAAGAGGCAATGAAAATTGAGGACAATTCTTATGTTTATCTTAGATAACTACAGGAATTACTGTGCTGCCTTTAATTATGGCAAAGGAGGCCAGTGCCATTTTCAACTAAATAAAAGGAACCACAACAATGAGTAACTACTGATGCAGTGCACTCACGGAAAATTTACACTTGAAAGGTATAACAAAAGCTATATAGACTAGAGTTTTATTTAATAATGAAAGCTCTTCCTAATTCTTAAGGAAGTCTCCCTCAAGTGAGATACGATATTTTTGTTCTATGCCTTTGAAAGACATGCTGTGTGTCAACTGACTAAAAATTGTCATAAATGCCTATTTCCCCTTTGTACTTACATGAATTTAGTTCAGTCACCCTCAGCTTGAGAGTTTAGAACAGGAATTCTATTCAGACCTGTCTCTCCATAGTCGCAGAATCATAGGATCATAGAACGGTTTGGATTGGAAGGAACCTTAACCCACTGACATGGGCAGGGACACCTTCCATTAGACAAGGGTGCTGGCCATCCAACCTGGCCTTGAACACTTCCAGAGATGGGGCATCCACAGCTTCTCTGGGCAACTGTTCCAGTGCCTCATCACTCTCACAGTAAGTATTTCTTGCTAACATCTAATCAAAATCTCTCATCTTTTAGGTTAAAACTGTTCCCCCTTGTCCTATTGGTATCTGCTCCTGTAAAAAGTCACTCTCCCTCCTTTTTATAAGCTCCTTTAGTACTGGAAGGCTGTTAATAAGATCTCCCTGGAGCTTTCTCTTTTCCATGCTGAACAACCCCAGCTTTCTCAGCCTGTCTTCACAGAGGTGCTCCAGCCCTCTGAGCATCTTGGTGGCTCATATTGAAGGACTACCTGAGCCTTCCTGAGACTGACCATGCACACCCCACATTACATGAGCATTTGATGGAGCTCAGGATCGTTACTGGTCATGTGGATAGGAATTATCAATGAGGTTTTAAAGAAATAGGGAAGAGCAAGAGAAATTACTGCCTGGGTAAATAACAATTGTAACTAGACTTAAGCGGTAAATAGCAATTGCAACTCAGTATAGACCACAAATTTCTGCTTGTAAATATTAGATCTGTGCATTACCATATCAAATGGAAGTACAGATTTTATCTCATCTGGTGTAGATGTATGATCGAATTACCTGAAGCATGTGATATGGAGCTTATGATAGCTTCAGTTATTAGGAATGAAGGTGAAAAGACACAGACAATTCCTAATATATGGCTTAATCCCTCTGTGGCACTGTTAATCCACCAAAACAATTTTTGACTAGTGTGATTCTGTAGATTAAATTTATTTCAGTCAATCTTTGCATCATGGAGTTGGAGACTTTCATAACTTAATGCTGGGTATTCAAAAGCGGGACTTCCTGTGTCATTTATCCCACAGATCTTAGGGATCTGTCTACCCAAACTTACTGCCATGTGGGCCCTGTTACAGGGTTGCCTGTCTTGGTCTACAGCTTCCACAAAAGGGGAAGAGGAAGGGCCAGCACCTATCTCTTTCTTCTAGTCACTAGTGACAAGGCCCCAGGGAACAGCATGAAGTTGTGTCATGGGAGGTTTATGTTGGATATTTGAAAAAGGTTCTTCACTGAGAAGGTGGTTGAGCACTGGAACAGGTTCCCCAGGAAAGTGGTCACAGAACCAAGCCTGACAGAGTTCAAGAAGCATTTGGACAGCACTCTCAGGCACTCTCAGGCATGGTGTGATTTTGGGATGGTCCCATGCAGGGCTAAGAGTTGGATGTGGTGATCCTTATAAATCCTTTCCAACTCAGGATATTCTAGTAGTCAAAGTTTAATTTTTAATCCCTCATTACTGGTATTATTTGTGTCAACTGAATCAGATTGTCTCACTAGAATGCCAACATTGGGTCAGTAGCAGAAATGCTTTAAATTTGTCTTCATTTGTCTGACAAAGGAGAAAAGCAGTCCCTGAAAATCTAGGGAAATCCACTTAGTACACTATGAAAGTATACATGAATATGCTAAAGTCAGTCACTGAAAATCCTACACAGAGGAATCAGGAGGGAATAGTAGGTAGCTAAAAATATCTATAATTTCAGAAGGACGGATGAAAATGTAAGTTTTACAAGCTAATGTGAATAATCTGCATGTTTGTAAGCACTTCACTGATGTCCACATCTTAAACAGAGGACCCTTTGATACTTTAAAATACAGAATTGGCTGCTAAGTTGCAGAAAACAGAAATAAAATTTGTTGCCCTTGTTAATGCCATTATTAAGTATCCTTGGCACTTTGCCTATCTCTTCTTAAACCACACTAAACAAAGCTCAGAGTTATACAGTCATAGTTGAATGCCCTTTCTCTAATGCATACATTTAATGCTTAGACTTTGCATCTTGGTGAGCTGTATGTCTTGTTTTCTCATCTCTGTGTGGCAGCACTAAAGTAACATAAATATTTATCAGGTTGATGGAAAGTATATTAGAAATCAGGATTGTTATATTAAATGAAAAAAACTAATCAGTGCTTAGTATCATGATAATTTTATGTAAAGTCAAATGATATCATCTTTTAAAATGTTCTTCTTCATATGCTCATGCTTATTGAAATTGTTTATTGTTCTGCATCATATTTTGGCCAAGGAGTTTTCCAAGGGTTCTACAAGCCAGCATCCAAACATTATTTTACATTACTTTATTACTAATATGCAAACTTGTATTTTAATTTTATTGGTAAATACCAAACTGAGAACAAATATACTGAGGACATCATAGTTGCCAATACATTAATATATGTCATTATCATAGAATGGTTTTGGTTGGAAGGGACTTTAGAGATCATCTAGTTCCACCCTGCCTCCATACACCCATCTTGATGCATACAGGAGTAAACCACCAGTCTGGGCAGTTTGAAGATGCCCATTCCTTCAATTCCTGGGGACAGGCATAGCACGTGAGCTGCAGATGGAGGGATGGGACCCACCCCAAGTTTGCACATCTCTTCAGAATCTCATTTGACATCAGTTCTTAAAAAAAAGCCTCAAACAAAACCTAATTTTTTTTTCTTCAAGGGCATGTGTATTTTAATGTATCTGTCATCTCTAAGTTCACATTAAGAGGTGCTGGTTCTATTGAAGCATAAGTATAGAAACCACAAACACACAAATATTCAGGATGCAATGGCAGACACAGACTGTGCATTGCAGAGTCCACAGCAAACATTTGCTGGCATGACACAGAAGTTGTCCAGGATGGCATATGTTGAGAAAACCCATTCATTTTTAAAACCAGCTGTACCTTGTTTTTATTTTCTTTTACTTCATTTCATTGGCATTGGAGAGCATGCTTCTGTTCTGAACCAGGCACAAGCCATTTTGTTCTTTATCTGATAATTGTTCTGTATGGTTTCCATGATTAATGCTAACCAGCAATCCTGTACTGTGTGAGATAGCATCACCTTCAGATTCTGAGTCCCATTGAATGCTTGAGTTTCTGCTTTCTAATAACTGGGGAAGCAAGAAGCATTGTTTGAATATAACCCAGGCATTTTTCAAAATATGGAAATAATCGCAAATGGCTAATCTAAGTGGTAATCCAATATTTGCTGCTAAAATGTAAGACCCAAAGTTTCAGAATAAGACACACAGCTTAGTCCCTACCTTGCTTTGGCAGCTAGTTTAAGGGTTCATTTAGATTTTAGCTTGTGTGCTTGTTTAAGATAGAGTTTCATACTGCTCTCTGAAGCTGTAAACCACTTTTCCATTATTCTATGCTGTTCATACTCAGGACCTTACAAAACTTTTCATGGCCTTTAACATAGATGACAGTGCTGGGGATTCATTACATGGCTGCCTAAGTACTTTCTTTTTATATCAAAATGATTTATACTTTCTGTACCTTTCCTATTTCCTCTTCAGAGAATGCCAGAAAAGTAAGGCCAGTGCTGCAGTCGCTATGATTGATACTGTGTTCTTGAAGACAGATGGGAATTATTTAATCCTAGGGGACTTTCCAATTAGGTCTCTATCCTACTCATGTTTGGAATTATCAGTTAACTTTGTGTGCAGGGTTAGCTCAGCAGCTCCTGTCATGGGCACGCTCAGCAGCACCAAGAACTGAGAAGCTAATATCAAATAAATTTCAGCTGAATATGATATCACCTGAGCTGGAATAGTTTTCCAGGTATTTATTCAGGAGTGATCTTTAGTATCGAAGATATTTTACATCAGTATCGGGCCACTGCCCGTGAGGAAATCTTTCCAAGTCCAGTCACCTTCTTTTATTACCTTGTTTTCCATTGTTGATGAAGGGAAGCAATGCTAAATGTGCTTGATATTCTATTCTTACTGCTCTACTCCAAAATTGAGCAAATAGAGGTGAAGCACAGAGAAGTGGAGGTTTTAATGGTTGGTAAGTGGCCAGAGACTCTTGGGACACTGGTTTTTTTGCAAGGCAGTACTCCGACACCCAAAGTATAGAGTATAGAAAATCCTGACATATTTCAGGAATTGGATTTGGACAGCAGCTCCTGAAATTGCCATTTTAACAAATGTGTTGGGTGATGACTCTGACACTAGAATTTTATTGTCTGCTTTTTAAGAAGAGGAGTAAGACTGTTGTAAGTGAATGCTGGAAATTTGTAACAAAAGTCTGTGCAGGTAGTTATGAATATTAGTCACTGTAAACAGGACACACAAGGTTTTCTCTCTGATAATGACCCAATACTTGGCATGGTTTCCTGTTCTCCAGCTCCACCTGATTGAGCTTTAAGTCACCTGACAAGAGCATCCAATTTTAAATCCAGCTCTTTGCAACTGTGGAAATACATTGAAATTTGCAAGAACCCAAGTGATAGAGCTTTATTGGGAGATTGTAGATTATTATGCTGGTTTTGTAGCATTCCCCTCTGCTAAAAAGCTTAGATTGTACTGAGTGATCAGTATTATCTCCCTCATTCAGGTTTACAGTGGCACAGACAGTAGTTTGAGTAAAATATTTTCCTAGAAGCACCCTTTCCTGTAGAACCATATTTATCAACAGTGGGTTTGTTTGCACATGACATACATTTCTTTAAATACCCAGAAGAATGTGACACACTCCTACACTTATTCGAGGAGTGAAACTACTATTCGTTGGGAACAATGTAATTCAATGTAAGAAGTTTTTCTATTTTCTGGGCTAAACAATAATGACTACGGTTTCACTGCTGTACGGCTATTCTGAAAAGAGACATTTGCCTTTTGCATTATCAGAGCAATATGAACACCATCAATAAATATGTCATTTATATGTATACTATATGCATATTTATCTGTATATTGTGAGAATTAGTTACAGTTTCTTACTTCCTACCAATCAGAGTGAAAAGACTGACAGGTAACAATGCAAAGGAATTTATCGTGTTATTTTCTACATTAGATTTGCTGCTATCCTTTGTTTTATTAGAGCGGTTTCAAACAACTAATAAAATTAAATCATTAAATTCTCATTACTGAGGAGATTGAAATTTGTGAAAAACCTCACATTCCTTTAAGGGAAAGGGAGAATAAGGAATGTGTTAGTCTAGAAATCCCAGAGAAGTAAATTCATTTAAGAAGAACGCTTCTGCAATTCTAATGACTGAGCTTATCAAATGTCACCTACACTTGCATAGGTATTCTAGATTAATTATTTTTTACTAAATCTTTTTATTTTTGCCTTGAAAATATTCATTTTTCTTTTGTTCAGCTAATCAGGTAACAAGTACCCGCCCATTGTTATCTCCATGTTAACTTGAATGTCGCACCATAATTGAACTCTTTCTTTAACCTTATCACACATCAAACTTAAGTGAATTGAAAATCTCTAATATCATCGTAAGACTTTACTTATCTTTCCTCGCTTAGGAGGTAAAATACCCATTGAGCTTGACTCACCTGGAAGATTTATAGAATATTAGTACTCTGAAAATTGCTGCTTCAGTCTCTTCAAATTCCCATGGTTTATGCAGTTGCATTCAACTTACCTGACTGTCCAACTATTGGTATGCTGCTCTATCTCAGCTTTTGCTAGAATTTAAATTCAAAAGCTCTTTGCAGCAGGGATTGTAGGCCAACTCCAGCTCTTTTAACTCCAATGGGAGTGTTGTCAGTAGCTTCCGTAGGTCAGGATTTACTTCCTAACCTTTGCTGTGCTCTTGAATCACTGATTAACAGTGTGATGTCAATAACACTATACCAATATGTAGAATTTTCTATGCTTCTGGTGTACATGTATAGTCATGTCTGCCACACTGATATGAGGACACCTACCCCGTAATAGTAAATGCAGTCTCTGATTGACTTGGGTATGGCAGAAATTGCTTGAAATGCTTTTTTCTTATGCTGCATATCATAAACAGACGTAGCATGTGAAGGGTTCCTGACATTCATCCTGCATTCAGTGTATCTTATACCTGGATTTTATTTTCACACATCTGGAGATTGCCTGCCTTCATGGTAATTAAAAATAAATCACAGAGGAAAAAAATGGGATTTTTGCTTTCTTTTTTATTAGTTCATCTCTGGAGCCTGAGAGAGATTTTCTTTCTTGTGCTGCATTGTGATTGAGATGGGATACCACTGTTCAGGTAGCTGTTTAATAATTATCCTCAAAACCGTAGGTAATGCCATCAGGTTTGCAGAACACCTCCTTATCTTCCACAGCACTGCACTGTGTTTACTCCTAAAAATCCTTCCTCTTTCTTCAGCTCCCAGTGTTCAAGGCCAGTGTAACAATTTTTAAGCCCATGCAGCTAGATTGTTTCTCTCTCCTTCTTTTTTTTTATTTATCAGAACTCTCCCCATACTACTTTGGGTTAGTGGAGAAAATCAGGCAGTAAGCTCGGAGCCTTATTTTTCCATTGTCTGTCTGTCTCCAGCTGTTTGGCCAGAATCTGGCTGTTGAATCTGGCTCTAGAGCTTTAATGTATTTTGATAATGTAGGTTTGGAGACCTGTGCCTCTCCTCTCTTAGCTGTGGGGGAGAAAGGAGGAACACAGCCAAGTCATGGTCTGGTGCTGCAGAGCTGCACGTGCCTTTCCAAGGGTTCAGGGACCCTTTCCAAAATCCAAGGTGTATTTGTTACAGGTGTAATCACCTTTACAGGTGTGATGTCAGGTACAAAATTCTGACTTAAAGAGAATCAGATTTTAGTAGGTAAAAATTTTTAAAAGCACCTTAGGACTTCTAATTTTATCATTATTATGGTAGGTAAACTGTTTGGGTTGATGCGTTGTAGGCAATTGCATTCTGGCTACTTAAAATCTGGTTATCACAGAATCTAATTCTGCAATAGAAGATCATCTAGTTCCAGTTCCCCAATGAATGTTCATAGTTTTTGTTTTAGCAAATCCTTTTCCTGGCATGTTGTTTTAATATGACAGTCAAGCATTATAAACCTATTCCCATCAGATCATGTTCAACTTCTCACTGCACCATCTTTCCTCTTTGCAAGTTTGCACTTGCCTAATGTCACTTGCAAACTCAAGCAGACTCAGGCAGCCTTGGTGCTTGTACCCCTCCTAAATGCAGACATTCCCGATGGTACTTGTCACCAAAATGGCCATGACTGCACACCCAGGCATTTCCTAGGAGGTGCTCTTGGCCTCCCAAAGCCTTGAAGTTTACGTTATTAATGGTTGGGTTGTGGTCTGGACTGTTCATGCCAACAGAGATCACACAGGTCCCAATTATTTTTGCACTTGTCTCACTAGTTCCCATTTTCTACTCTAAGTCAGATGTTTCTGGAGAAACAAAAGTGTAAGAGCAGATTTTTGTTCCTTGACAGATGTTTGAAGGGGGAAGAGATTTAACAAAGCTTTGTATCAGCAAGAACTAAATTAATTAGAATCAATGCTTTAGAAAGGGATGTTTTCAATGCCCCATCGCTTTACATCAGGCATGATTTGGAATCACAGGCTGAAGTCATACCATCCTACATTTCCCTTAGATCTAACTTTATGTAAATAAAATATTGTCAAATTAAAGGGAGATCATTCGCTTCTCCCCCTTTCCTTTCTATTCCTTCTCCCTCTTTCCTTTCTGTTCCTTCTCCCTCCTCCTCCTGGGTTTTCAGGGAACAGATTGTGTCACTTCTCTTTTTTCAAGGTCTGTTTCTTTTAGTGAACCTGACTGCTTCTGTGTTTGTTTTGTGTACTGCAGCATGCTACAGGAAATGTCTAATTGATTGTTGTAATAGCAGTGGGCAAGAAATTGTTCAAAGTCCATTTATTCATGTTGAAGTAGTTTTTGTGTCTATCTCTTGTTTCACAGGATCTCCTCTTTGCTTTATGCCTGATGTTTGCTATGTCAGAAAAATACTCTTGTACTGAACAGAGCAATTAAACATCTGGTCAGTCATGTCTCAACAGTATTTTTTCTATTCACAGAAAGCACTTGTACTTGCTTTGTGAAACTACTGTGCCTGCTCTAAAGCTACTCAGACTGCTTCATGGTTTTAGATCAGCTGCAAGTTCTGCTTTGGCTGCTCCAAACCGTGGAAATTGAAATAAGTACTTCTGTTAATGTTGACAAGATGTGATAATACAAGATGGAAGTTACTTATGTTATGCCATCTACCACAACCAATGCCTGTTTCTGCATTTCCTTGGAAAAATCCCCCACTCCATCAGAGCCAGGCATTTCCGTCAGATGACAGTAAATTTATTTGTTTGCTGATTTGTATGTTTGGACTGGTAAGGAACCACCACCCAGCAATTTAAGTTGTCCTATGTCACAACAAGAACTTGCTCACACGTATGATGTGCCTGAATATCTGAGTTTTAATGCAGATTATCCTTCCCATGCTATTTGCCATGATGTAAACAGGATGGATATGTCCCAGATGTGTTCAACTGAAGTGCCTCTCAGCCTGATGGATGGATGCAGCAGGTCATCACCACTCGCTGCTTGTGCAGGGAGAAGGGGAGTGTGTGTCACAGGTGCCATTTGCAGTGTGGAGGGTTCCCAACCCTGCTCTTGCTGCCATTGCAGCTCAATGGCTTCCTATGGAGTGAATCGGTGGTGAAGATGGGAGCCCTGCTCCTGCACACCACTATGTGCCAGTTAAAACAAAACCATGAGAGATTGCAAGATGGGAAAGTGCTGCATACAAGCACATTTCCAGTGCTGTCTTCACCTCTAAAGAACATGGATGAAAGTGGCATCACGCAGACCTTGTTAAAAAGGACAAAAAAAAAAGCCACCATAAAAAAAGGATCTGACGTATCTGTAGCTCTGTGTTGCAGAGCATTTTAGCATCTCTTGGGAATTGCTGGATGCCCTCAATTCACACTTATTAAATGGACATTCGAGGCACTTAGCACCTTGCAGGGGGCATTCAGCACTGTTTAGCATCAGTGTCTTCCTAAGTCTTTATTTCTGAAACAACCGCCTCTGCAAAGCAGAATAAAAGTTTGTTTTGACAACCTGTTGTGATGTATGGGTCCAATTACTGAAGTCTTCACACTCATGTTGGTTCTGGAATTTTTTTTTTATCTTAGAAGCATAATCTGAAACAAGGAATTCTCCTTAATGTTACATTCCCTCTAGGCAAAAAAAGTAAATACAAGGAGGAAAAGAATTAATGGAGCCTATAACTCATATGGGTGTTGTTTGTTCATATGCATCACATTACTCTGCCACGCTTACTCAGTTTTTCTCATCATTCTTTCTCCACTCCCAGCTCTCCCTTCTCTTATCATATTTTTACATCAGCATAACATTTTGGATTTCGTAGAATCCACTCGTAATTTACTCTAATGCTAACAATATGGATGTTGGAGATGTAATTTACACCATTGAGTTGAACTGGAGCCAGGCACTTCTCTAAGAGCTGCACCTGCTTTCTCTAGGCTGTATTTAGTGGAATTTTTCCTATAATGTTTAATTCATATTCCTTCAGGGAAAATATTTAGTGAGCTAACAATTGAAGTTAGGGATAGGGGAACTTAGTACAACTTGAAGTTCTGTAAAGTAGATAAAACATTTTCCAAACATTTTGGATATCACAAAATGAGTTTTGAATTATGTGAGTTTCTCCCTCTGCTCTTTCTCATTATTAAAATCCATGTTCACTTTCATTTCATTTCCATTAAGAGCATATCCTTTTTCTGCCTCAACAAGAAAACAAACAAAGAAAAAATCAACACACACATACGAAAAAAGCCCAAACCAATCAACCAACCAAACAAAAACAAACAAGCAAAAAGCACACACAAAAAAAAATCTCAAACCCCGAAAACCCCACAACCAAAAAAAAACCACTAAAAAAAATAAGCCACAAAAAAAACCCCACCAAGAAAACCCTTTTGTACAAGTAAGCTTTCTAATTTATCCTTCTGTTCTGGAGGGATGGTCAGTCACTGGCCGTTCCCTCTTACAGGAGGGAAAGAAATAAATTTTGTCTTATGAAGTAATGTCCCATTTCCAACATACAGCATGGAAAGCGCATGCTCAGAGACATATCAATAAATATATGAATAATTTTAAAAGACTGTTACTTGTGGCTTTGGTAATTGCCTGATGAGCACGTTGTTTTCTGAAGTTAATGTCATTTAGTCAAGACAATTCTTTTTTCTCTGTGATTCTACATTTAGAACTGCAGGCCAGGGATACGAGTCTGTTGGAAGCAACCAGGTCTGTTGGAAGGTGTCCCTGCCCTTGGCAGGGGGGCTGGAACAAGATCATCTCTAAAGTCACTTCAAACCCAAACCATTCTATGATTTTCTAGAAAATGAACTTATGCTAATTATCAGCAAAATTGGAGCAGCTCCCTCCCTACTTTTGGCACAGATAAACAATAGATTGTTCTACTTGGGATTAGGAACAAGCCATCTATACTTAGAAATGTTGTTTGATCTCTTGCTGCCTAATTTTTCATCCTTAAATTTTTTAAGAGTGTTAGCCCCTGAAAACAACAATATACTTTTTAGTGGCATGAAACAAGATTCCGTGACCATGTGTTAGGAGCTCAGTTCTGAGAGGCAGCAGATGATGACAAGAAAAGGCTTCTGATCAATATGAGAGGCAGTGACACCAGCAGGTTCAGATCCTTTCTGACTCTCAAATTTCTTGGGGTTTCTAAATGAGGTAATCATTCTTGCCTTTAAAATGGGGAAATCGTTTGGACTTGGTCAAACCAAAGGCAGTCAAAATTCTCTTCTCTTTCGACAGTATTGAGTCACACATCCATTAGCAAGTTGGGATGCATTGACTTTCAAGTCTTCTTTTCTAGAAGCCTCTGAGGCAGTTTTTGTCTTTTATGTCTCTCTTATGCAAGTGAATGGAAAGTTCTCTGCATCCCATGTAATACAATGGTTTGGTGGTTTTGAGTGCTACAGGAGGGCAAACCTCTCTGTTGATCTCTTTAAAGTACCAAGAATTGTGTTGGTTGGTAAACCTAAGAAAATACATGACCTAAGCATACTTGTCATTGGGCTGCATGAAGATACCTGGTACAAGTGCCTAAAACGGCTAAAATGTCTGGGGTCTATAACAGAGGAAAAGATGTTTACAGAAATTCCCTTTGCAATTTATTATCAAAATTATACTCCTGTACAAGGTCTTGTGTCAAAAATGATAAATGGTCAAAATGCTGGTAGCAATTTATGTTTGCTACTGAATTTCTGCTCAGCTAGTCATCCACTTAGAGCATGTACTTTTTGGTAGAAAACATTAAAATTCAAGATAATTTTCTGTTTTCTGGTAGAAAAAGGAACAGCTTGTGGTACCTTTAAAGAGCTCATTGTGGTAAAGCCAAGAAAGAAAAAAAAACAAAACAAAACCCCAGAACAGATTGCTCAGCCTGTGGCTGGACTGGTACGAGCAATCTGTGCAAGATTTCTCCAGAGGAAAAAACTTGAGGCTTGTGCTGCTGAGAAACACAGCATTGAGTGGTGAACTGAAAATTGTTGAAAAAGCAGAACCTTTACTTAAGACAAAAAACAATCCCAAAGAGTTCTGCTGTGCCTGCAATTCTGCTGTTCAGCCTGCATCCCTTTCTGCAGTGTTTTTCTGTTTGAAATGACTATTCGGCTGGGCTGGAAGTGGAGTCTGCAAAAATTTCACTCCTGGTCTGTTACAGGAGCAACCTGGTCCTGTAATTTAATCCTTCAATTTAACTTCTAGTCTACCACAAAAAATTCCCCTATTTATGAAAACTACATGGTTCCCTTGGTTCATCTTGCAGTGCATAGCTGATTACAGATGAAAATTTGATGCCAGTCAATACTACAATACCTTCCTTACAATACTACAATACATGTTTTCATGTATGTTTATGCATGTTTACTTTCATAACACTAATACTGTCAGGATTCACTTGATCCCTTGTTCAGAAGTGAGGAATTTCCTTTCCTAGAGGAGACACAGCTGGAATAAAAATAGTGATTTGCATAAATTGTGTCTTTGCTTTATATGCAATTTGGAATTCATCTGGAATTTGTTACAAAAAGGGGGGCAAATGGCAACTAATGATGAAGGAGTAATGTCTCACTATGGCAGAGCCGTGTCCTCTTTGCTGGTGAAGCTGTGAGTTGTGGGGAGAATCTACCTGAGGCAATCAACACTGTGCTCTCAGAGGGTAGCAGGATGGGGTAGCCTGGATGAAGTGGAACCTGGATCAACATGGAAGTGGAACACAGTACATCGCCATTAGTACATCCCTTTTTAAAATAGTGGCAGGTGATTTCTGCAGGCATGAGGCTGACTGAGCAGGAAGTGGGACTATGGCTGAACACCCAATGCAGTGCTTGGTGTTGTAAGCAGCACAGTGCTGGACTGTGGCTACTGGTGTGGGAGGAAGATGAGGGCTTGTTTTATCCTCAGCCTAGAGAATCTACTTACTGAGTATCAAGTGCTGTAGAGTAGAGCTTTCTCAGTTGGTTCTACCCTCCCCTCCTGTTAGCTGTTTGCTTAAAGCTGATTTCTCAGAGCTCTTCCACAGGATGGCAAAACTACTCAAAATGAGTGGAGGGGTCATCTCTGTACCACATGTAGGCACAGCGTGTTTCTGTTCCACTATAACATATGTCAGACGGGATTTTTTTTTGTTCTAAACACATCCTGCAAAAGGGTTTTTGTTGGTTTGGGGTTTTTTTATATTATATTCTCCCCCCTCCCCCCCCCCCCCCCGTTCCCGAACTAAACAAGATATTCAGATTCTTTGGCGAATGAATCAAACAACACCTTCTTCTCGTGCCATTAAAAACATATTTGTGAATTTGCCACTCAGTCTTCTTAAAAGCAAGCTAGGTACACGGCTTGTGGGCATGCACAAGGTGTATCACCTGTTGACAGGCTTACCCTGGAGTGCTTTAAGATTGTCTGGATCATTGTTGTTCACCCTGTTCTCATTCTGTTTGAAGAAAATATCACTTTTATTTCAAATTTAAATGCGTGCAAATTAAATACTGTGAGCTTTTGAAAGACTTCCATAGGGATCTGTGCCATTTGCAGTAGATACTGTCAAAGGCAGTCAGTGAGCAATGACAGCTATGTCATCTCATGTCCAATTGCCTGAAATACATTGCTCTCCCCTCACGGTCTTTGTTTGTCTTTATGACTGAAACACATAAGGCTTAATGCATTAAGGGAGTTTCTTTCAGAAAGCCGTTTCTCCTAACAATATATAAAGTATTACAGTTCTGGATATTTGGGAAGCTACACCAGTGCTGTCAGCCCAATAAGTTCTTTAGGGCAGTCTGGGAGAGAGAGGGAGAAGTGGTTTTCTACTGTTGTGGGGTTTTTGTCTGTTATTCAGAAACCTGTTTAAAGCACGTACAGAAGTGAGGGTGAACTCTCTTACCCAAGCATGAGGGTTTTCAATCCTTGTCTCAACTCTTAAGCAGTCACATTTCCCAAAATTCCCTCTGTCTCCTTCACTTGTCACTGCAACCTAAATTGCTACCCCTTAGCCTGTAATGAGTAGCTGCTGCTGCTTCACTAGACCTTCACTAGGGCCTCACATTCACGTGTCTGAGGCTGGAAGATTTTTTAAATAAATATTTTGGTTTTTTTAATTAGCTAACCACAGAACTGAAACTCTGGTCCAAACATCATCTCACTTTTTGGTTCCAGTGATCTATTTTTTTCTTTTGATTTCCCGACTTCAATTGTGGCCTCTTCTTACCTGTTTGGGATGTTGCTGTAAGGGCCATATCCTTCTCTCTTGCCTTGGCCATTTTACTCCTTTTTTTTTAATTTTTGTTTTTTCAGTGCCTTTTTCTAGCACAACAGATGGATGTGTTCTCTTCTGTGACTTTTTTTCCTTTTGATTCCACACTGTGAAGTCACCTCTTCAGCTAGGCCAGCTTCTCAGTTATATTCTGAGATAAGACCTTTTGTACACCCTGCAAATTATTCCCCTTGTTCTCCCTGAAAACATTTGTTAAAATTTGCTAAATCCTTGAAGTCCTTCCTTAAAATATCCTTTGGCATAATAATCGCAAAGTAGTTGACATCTCTCTGCATCCATCTGTTGTCTCTTATAATGAGGCAGTAAAATTCAGGGCTATTTTTCTCTTGTTCACACAGTATTTCTTAAGTGAGCCTTGCCGTTCCAGTGACCTCTGACGAACTGCAGCAGTAACTGTTGTCAGGGCCAGACAGGCTGTGGGTAACTGAAGGGGTTTCTCCCTGTGCATTAATATCACAGTCTTTGCCCTTAGCATCCCCTTTGTGTAACCTATTTTTAAGTGACATCAGGGGGATGTTCCCAGATGGTGAGAAGAGTGTATTTCCTTATGCTTTGCTGAAGTGTACTATACGTAACAGCCCTGGCAATCCAGAAAACACACCTCGTAGATAACCAGCTGTTCTTCATTCTGAGAACAGGTTCTGCTGCTGGAAGTATCGAATCTCATCATTAACTGTATGAGGCACAGTCTTGTCTGCTTTCTGCATTTAAGTGTAAGTCCTCAGAAGGAAGAGAAGGAAGTAGAGTGGATTTGGTGGAGATTCATCATTGTGTAAACAAACAAAAAAAAATTTACCTACATTTAGCAGCAATTGTGCCCTTTTAATGCTAAGCAGGCATTTAGCAGTTGCAGGTGACGCTGAAATCAAGGTGCTTACAGAGCGGTGGTGATCCTCTCAGATTCAGAAAACCGTATGGCACAAGAACTGCTGACATCTTTCTCTAAAATGTGACAACAGTGCCATCCATTTGTACAGTGTGATCAAGGGCCTTTTACTAGCAAGAGCTATGTCTGCATCTTTTCATTAGTTCCCTTATAACAGCACATGTTCAAGGGAATTCTGCATGAACAGTACACTTCTCTGAGGCATCCTGAGGAAATCAGATTTACTCAGTAGGTGTGGGACAACTAGGATGGACGTGCCCTGGTGTCCAGATCATGTCCCTCAGTGGTGCACAGTATGCAGACAGTGGTTCCTGTAGCACTGCTGCAAAGAAATCATTATGAATTTTAAGTGAACTGAAACTAATTCGTTAAGACCTATTTCTGAAGCTTATTCTGGCATAGTTCTCACAAGAAAAAAAAATCAAGTCTTGGACTCATAAAATAAATGAGGTGTGGTTGCATCATTTATGGTGTTCATGCTTTGTTATCTCAAGGTGACATTTCCCACAGGCACAACACAATGGCCAGTTAGGGGCAAAGCAACAGCATTGACACAGAGTAAAGGCATTGCTAATTATCTTTTTCCCTCACTTTTCTCTAGTAATAGATCCTTTATGTGTATCACTGTGCCAAATTTTTCCGTCTTCTCCTTCTCCTGTTGTTTCATCTTCCATCATCTTTCATGGTGGCAGCCCATTGCATACAGGCTGAAGAGCTCTTGGGAAGTATTTCTGAATTTCTAGTCTCTGGGAATCTGCCTCATTCCATAAAGAGCCATCCACTCAAGTAGAGGGTGTGTTACTAGCTGGGAAACCAATACCTGTATTATCAGGATAAAAGGGAGAATTCTTCTCTTGGCTAAATTTGAAAAGCTAGGCTGGACTCTGATTCCTTTGAAAACAAGACATCTTTATCCATCTTTTTCCACTGATTTTAGCAGCATACACTGTTAGCATGGTATCAGCAATACCTTTTTGCTCTTCTGTTTCTCGTCATTATCAGATTTATGTAGCTGTTGGGTGTGTATTATTTTCTAAGGCTGAGAAGACTAATATCATCAGCCATAATTCCATGGGTTTCTCTTGAAGCCATTACCATAATTAAGATAACGACATTTAATGCAAATGTTTATTTCATACATCTTTGTATGGCAAAATATAATTAGATGTTTGGCTAGATATGTATATGGTTGAAAAGGATTTTAGAGACTGAATTGTCTGAATAAAGCACTAGTTTAACTCAGAGTGAATCTGAAACTTAGAGCAAGTATGCCATGAGCACACCATGCAATCTGCTAATAGAGAATGAGAAGACTCTCTTAATTCACTTGTAACACAGTTCTGTGCTTGTGGCACGAGCTCTGGCGTGCCCTCAATCAGAGAGAGTCCAGCTGCGTTACTTCTCTGCGTCACAGAAGCGACTTCGGCATCAGGAATGGTGCTGCTGGCTGGGTGAGTTTGCTGGCTTCTTTGCAGAGGAGACATGGCAGGAGCTGATGATATTGGCTCACGTTAGTTCAGAGATAAAGGAAGAGAGAAGTGGTTCTGGTCTGGCTTCCAACAGGTTTATTGTCAGAAGTTTCGCAACCAGAACATGGCAATGATCTTAATCTGGGATCCCCTGAGAGGCTTTTCCCTCAGTTTTATAGGGGGTTTGAAAACCGCAGGGAAAGGGGAAAACAACCAGTGAGTTACAAGGCAGGGGGAGGATACAATTCAACAAGAACCAGTGGGGGAAACCAAGAGGCGGGAGTTACAACAAAGAGCCCATGAACAACCGAGTAACTGAGAAATTTCCCGAACACAGGGAGGCAGCTTGGGATTGATTGGCATCTCGCTACCCCAGCCCCGCAGAGAGCTGGGTCATAGCAACACACTTGCACTTCAGGAATTCTTTGTCCAAAGTAACAACTGCACCTTTAAATTTAAAAAATTTCCACAAGTCCTGTGCTAACTGTGCCAAGTTAATCTTGTAAATATTTACCTGCCTTACATTTGAAGCAAAATAAAGAACAGGTTCTTAGCACGCTCTGCAGTGCAATGTGGGCTTTTCCTGCTCTGTAGGAACTTGTTTATGTTGCCCACACAGACACTTGAAGCCTGAGATCCCAAGCAGAGAAGCAGATTGCAAGTGAAGTATTTAGTTGGCTACCATGTGGCTCTAATACCTCACTTTTTCATTTGAAATAGCAAGTTTTGCAGATATTGATATGGTTAAAGGTGTGTTAAAAAGGAGTTGATTCAATGCTTCACGATGACATTTTAGGCTTCTCTTGATGCCATTTGTCTTTTTTATTTTAGACAGAAGTTCTCTATTTTTTGAATGTTAGCCAAGGGTAAGACACAACCTGACTCGATGAAGTGCACCTTTTATGTATCTCACTTGGCATTTAAAAAATAACAGAGAGAGAGAAGAAAAGGATGCCCTATCTACTAAGTAACAACACTGTGAGTAATATGAGGGTCAGAGAGCATGGGAAGAGGAAAAAATATTTAAGCTCAAGTATGTCAACTTTTTTCAAAACCAACTGAGTGCTGATTTAGTTATTTAAGTCAGTGTTTGTTGCACACAGTACTAATGCTTCAAGTTCAGTATTAGGTAAAATGTTTAATCACGGAATCACAGGATGGTTTGGATTGGAAGGACCTTAAAGGTCATCTCATTCCAACTCCTCTGCCATGCTTAGGGACACCTTCCATGAGACCAGGTTGCTCATCCAAGCAGGTTGCTCATCAACCAGGTTGCTCATCAAGCCCCATCCAACCTGGTCTTGAACACTCGAACAGTAGTTTAAACTATTATATCTTTGAGGAAACCATTTCTTTGTTGGCATACTCCCAGGAACTCTCATCCTAACACATGCTTTCTCAGCCAAGTCCTGGAGAAGGTCTCTCTTTTCCAACAATTTTAGCGCACACTGCATCCCTCATCCATTTCACCTTTCCAGATACTTCCTTTCTCAATACTTCTACCAGCATTAAAAACAATTTATCCATTTTCTGTCAGTCAGTGATCCCTGAAAATATTTATCCTTCCATCTATTAGCACGGTGTCACGGACAGCATCCATTTCAATGGAATAACTCTGAAAGTCAATTTTTGCACCAGCATTACTCTCAGAATTTCCAGTGAAAGCCTTCTTCTATCATATTGGCTATACCATTTTTCTGTGTCTTTGGAACTTTCTTTGCACCTCTTAGTCTAGTTTACTTAGGCTTTACTGTCTAGTTTACCTAGGTGTCAGACTGGAAAAGGTGGTCTGTTTCAAGACATCTGGGGAGCTTAGAATGTGTGGTAGAGGGTGTGTCAGACCTTGCTCTGGTGAGGTGGTGCCCTGCCCCTGACACCCCCCAGCTGTATAGTGTCTGTCAATCATGGCTCACTGGAGGCAGCCCCCCAGTGTCACCTAAGCCACCCCTGAGTGGCTGAGAGACCAGAAGTCCCACCCGAGAAGAAGGCCCAGCATGGGCCAAGCCTTTAAGAAGCCTGGCCATGAGGCAAGTACATTGTTCTTTAACCCTACTTTCATCTTGGAGCCTTACATCACTGGAAACCAGGAGCTATATGTCAGTCTTTCTGTATCTTTCCTGTCTTTCTGTTTTTCTCCCCTTCTTCTTCTTCTCTCTTCTCATGGAACATAACATCAAATGGGTTAAAAGATTTTCTATGTTCAATGGGCTAAGTCTGTGCTGTGGTAAGTGATGTTATGCAGTATTTACTCTTTTTCCAATGTTCCTTAAGTTTGTAGTTTGCCTTTTGTGTATTTTCACCTCTTGAGAATATTTAGTTGGAATTTTCTCCTTTGTGCCTACCCAGAGCAAAAGAACCGTGGTTTAGGTCTAGGTTTGAGTGACTGTGGTGTAAGACTAGGCAAGACACTTCATCCTTTATTACAAATCCCACCATAAAAGCTCCTCACCTCACCAATCACCTTTTGTGCATGAAATGATCTAACTTCTAACTGGGATAAGCATCTGAAAGGGACACTGTGCTCATGTGTACACAATGTAGATAGAGACACAGGAGCTAGCAGTGAAGTCTGGCAAAGTCTGGTGCTGTATTTTCAAAGGAAGTTGGTCATTTTAAGCATATTCCGTTTTGTTCTCAGCTTGGTTTAGTCTTAAATCTTTCTGTGGTTTTAATTTGCTCTCAGTTCAAGGCCTGCCCTTAAACTGAAATCTTATTCCTATTGAATTTCATAGCAAATCTGCTAGTTTCAGTGAAACTGGTTTTATTTCCTGTGTTTAGCTGTACTTTAAAGCATGGTGCCAAATTTGGCAAAATATAGGAAAATTAAACATAAAGTAAAAACTAGGCCATGTATATGATTTATCTAGATGACGGACATACACGCTTCCCACCTGAATACAGTAATACATTTAAAATTACGAATTTAAGATTTTTTAAATTAGACCTATGATGATGCTTATCTTAAAAAGCTGTTTCCAGTGTTGCATTTTGCTATAATTGAGGTTTTCCTTCAACTGAAGTCCAAGATGAAGTTCCATTGAAAAACTGAAAAGGGGTACAAAAAGGACTGTACAGTTTTGTGGTAGGAAGAGGCATGTTGAACTCTAATGTATGTGTGAATGTGTTGTTCTTCAGTGGCCAAGGATGGGGTACTGCTATTATCACCACATGGAGCAAATGTCCTTTAGCTCTGTTGATGAACAGACAAATGTTTTGGAGATAAAAGATAAAGAGTCCAGTTCTGGTGACTACATTAGTGATTGCATTTGCATATGAGCTTTGTCTCAGTTACGTATTTCTTCAAACAGAAATACTGCCATCACCATTTGTAGCATTCCTAATAAGCTGGAAGGCTAGAAAAGTGCTTTAAAGAAAAAAAATCAAGAGTGCTGTAACATTTTTTAAAACCTTTGTTAAATGTTTTACCAGATTCATGAGCTTTTGCCAGTCTGTTTTGTGATACTTAAAATCATGAAGTATCAGAACTTTTACCCATTGTTAAGCTATTTTTATTCAAAGTTACCAAAAACTGACATTAATTTTTTCTGAGCCCTTTACATCTCATGGGGAGTGTGCAGGTTACTGGAACTGGCTATATAAGTATTTTAAATTCGTTTGTAAGAAGTATGGTCTTTGTACAGTAAAAGAATGATAGTTTCAGATGTCATGCTACTTGCTCTGTATATAAAGATATTTTAAACATCGCACACAAGGATATATGTTTACTATGAGATTTCTCTGAGAATCATTCTTGACTGTGGAATTAGACAGGTTTTAGAGGAAAAATTACTTTCAAGTATCAGGTATCTAAGATTGAAATGGCTCCTTTTGTGGAAAGAGCTGTTTAGGAACTTGAGTGCTGGTGGTGTTCTTGAAAATATGTCAAATTCAGTAGATCCTAATAGCAGCAAATTATTTTTCAGTTTGTGTTTTTTAGAGTTCTGTTACTCTCACTTTCCACCACTTTCCTTCTTTGATTTACGGACTTTGTGTGTAAGATTCAGTACATTTAGGCAGATGTAAGCAGCTGGAAGCAATAGAGTTAGAGCACTTTGAAAAGCTGAATTTTCACAAGTGGTTTGGGGTTTAGATGCTGGGAGTCATTATCTAGTGCTTCAGAATAACATTTAGAGAATTTGCTCTCGTGGCAGAGATTTGAAAGAGGTTATTCATGGGTTGTATTTCACTTCAAAAAGTTGAATAAAATTACATTGCATTATATTTTTAAATGAAGAAATCTGATTGAGCCATGCAGACACATTTTAGAAGAATATATATTCTAATGGTACAAATAACTACTTTTATTCCATGTATTCATAGAACGTATGCTCCCAGAAGCTTTGGTGAGAACCTTTTTTCTTGCCAACTAAATATAGTATAGTGAATGTTTCCTTTAAACTCAAGCCAACATCCCATGTAAATATGATAAAGTTAGCTACAGCAGTTTTATAGGGGAGCAAGAATTTGTGGTCTTACATTGTGTTTTTTTTCTTCTTTGCTGTGTTTCTTTCACAACTATCCTTTCTATCTTTGGAGGCTGGTTTCATTAATTGTTATACAAGTTTCCCATGTTTCATCCATACCTCTGTGTGATTTCATGTCCTCCACTAATTATATGTTTTCTTTCAATAGGTTTTTTGCAATACTGACAACATTTTGAGGGGCACCTAATTATAAGCCACATAGGGCATTATTATTTGCTCATATTGCGTCCTCTTTTTTATGGTATGTCAGATGGAGTGCTCCTTTCCTCATTAACAACATAGGGAATGGAGCCACCAAAAGCAGAATAGCAGTCTCAGATTGTTTCAGTGGATGTGTGTTTGCTGTAATTGCCATTCCAGCTACAGTGCACCCATTCCTGCAACAAACTGTTCCATGGACATGGGCACTGTGTGTTACCCTTTCCTTAGCTCTTTCACTTGCTACTTCAGTAGAAAGGTAAATTTTCCCACATCTGTCTCTTCCTGCTCATCCAGCAGGTTGTAGGAGAGGAGTGCCATACCAATTATTCATGGTCTTTGGATAGTGTTGTACACTGACACTTTCAAACAGAAAACATGGATGTGTGTGACATATAAAAATACATCAGAGCATATGCTGCATCCCTGACTTCTGCAGAGCCCAGGTAGCACAGAACTGATACCTTCATCTATCAAGTTTTCATTTCTATACATCTTTACATTCTTTTAACTAAACAAAAAGTCTTGAGAGGGACTTTTTACAGGAGCATGCAGTGATAGGGCGAGAGGGAATGGCTGAACAAGGGAAGGTTTAGCTTAGGTGTCAGGAAGAAATTCTTTACTGTGAGGGTGGTGAGGCACTAGAACAGCTTTGTTCTCTGGTTGCCCAGAGAAGCTGTGGATGCCCCATCCCTGGAAGTGTTCAAGGCCAGGTTACATGGGGCTCTGAGCAACTTGATCTAGTGGAAGGTGTCCCTGCCCATGACAGGGGTCTTGGACCTACATGAGTTTTAAGGTCCTTTCTAACCCAAACCATGCTATGATATAAGAAACCATTAAAATAGCTTCAGCCACTCCTTTTTCAGAATCAAACAGAAATGACAGTTTTGGACTCCTTTGGAATGAGCGTGATCAGAACATCACTTTCTTTAGGAATATGATCATGCAGAGTAACATCTTCAGGGAGCTGGAACCTGACAGGTTTTCTGTGCTAGATTTACAGAACAAATAGCAAAATACTACTGCAGACAGAACTGAAAAGACTAGGATAAGGCTGTACAGGATACAGTGAAGTCTGGAATTCTTCAAAAGAAATTATGAAATATCGTAAGATCAACTTCTAGTAACAATACACATGGTCTTATCTGTAGCTGTGTAGGTTTTCATATTTGCAATTGTAGTGGCAGTATGTGTTCAGGACCAATTTTTTCCTTTCTTCCTTAAAAAAGATAAGATATCCAGGCAGACTTTACTATCTAGCTTAATTTCAATCTGGTTTGAGCTATTTTTTCTCCTTTTTAGAAGCACCAGGCTTGTAGTGTCTCCAAAAAGGTAGTTTTAGAAAGATTGTAACCTCCACTCTGCTTTTGTTAAATAAGAAAATACTCTCATTCTGTTATTAGAATGTCTATTGCATGGAGGTGATTTGAAACACAACTTCGGCAGAAGTTGCATTTTAATGATACATTTACAGGTGGTTTCAAAATAATATCAAGATGAATCTTTTACTTCTCTATACAGACTGGATACTCTCTGGGGTAATTTCTAGAAGATTCTAGTGATGATTTATATAGTTGATATATTCTACCTAGGGAAATAAAAAGTGTGAAGTACAAGTTGGAATCAGCAGCTAAAATGGTCCTATTTCTTGCCAGACCATTTGCTTTTTGTTTGTATTGAAGTTGATGTCAGTCTGGAAGAAAATAATGCACTAGTTTTGCATTGCAGTTCTTTAAAAATAATTACCCTAATCTTCTATTCTGTTCAACTCTACTATCCCAGTTTAAAAGAAATTGAGGTCAAAAGGTCCATAAATAACCATCTGGTCAGTAACAATACAAGAGACTGATAGTATTGGTATTTTCTACAAAATTTCAGGTGCCAGCTGTCACTTGATGTTTGTCTACTCCACATCCAAAAAAAAATTCATCAGCTTTGTTTTATTTTCAGAATACTTTTAAGTTTGCATTTGGAGTATGAAAGGAGAAAGACATTTTTCTTTTTAAAGGGGAAAAAGAGGAAAATAAAATAATAGTATCTATATCTTGATCTGTTTTCCACTCAGTGCTTTCACTCTGGAAAATATGTTAGTTTTGTTTTCTGCATTCCCAGTTTTTAAGTGCATTTGCAAGGCACAAAAGGTCTTGCTGACAATGAAGTTCTGTGCAAGGTGTCGTTTCTCTTTGGTGCTTCATGTTACCGTGTTGAAAGAAAAATAAAGCCCAAGTTGCTCAAGTAACAGATGTTTCTACCCATACCCCAGTCCATTTACCGGTGCTGCATTAGACATTTTTCTCCTCCAGAGGCCAGTCAATCTGAATTTTCTATGATTCTAAAGTCTTAGCATCAGAAAGCAAATGTTCATAACAAACAGAGCTTTTGACTTAGAGACTGTGAAATTCCTTCCTGAAAGAATGAATGACTCATTTCACTGTTCAGCTTATAAGTGCTGTCTAGGCACATTATTTGGATTGATTTAATGCCACCCAGCAGATTGCAAAATCCTTCCCACTTGTGGGGAAGCACATGGGAACAGGTTCATTTTTGAGAGGTCCTGGAGAGGCAGTAAAATCACTGTTTAGTGGAAAGATTTGTGTGCAGCTTGCAGTGTACTCTAGAAAGAAGAAGTAAGGGTTTGGTGGCCTCAAGATGTGGCTACAGATGATCACTTCCATGGGTGAGTCATCCCCACTTTGACCATCAGGAAATTCAGCTGCAGCTGCTGCCACATCACCTGAAAGTCCTTGGCCTTTAGAAACGCTTCCTTCCTACTAATGAAATGGTGTTCAGGGGAAGTATCATTATGTGCATGCCCAGTTCATCCCCTCATCAGGCAATTGATTTGGCCCCTGGTAGACTTGTGTCTTGGTCCAGTGTAATTGCTGTTATGTTGGAGTTATGGGTTTATTTGCAAAAGCTTCGGTGCAGGGTTATGCCAAAATGGGTAAAATCAAAGTTCAAAATTCTGCATTTTATCTACTAGACTTAATTTTATATGTGTAAAAACATCCTAAGTACAAATATAAATACACATATTAAAACTTTTTTTTATTGTTTTTTTTTACTGCCTGTCCTGAACCAAAAATGAACCTGTTCCCATGTGCTTCCCTACAAGTGGGAAGGATTTTAGGACATTTTGAAAAAGCCGTTCTCACTTCATGCTGAAGACTGTTTCCACTCTGAGCTAGATATTAATAACTGCCTGGTCAATACAGGTTAAGAGGCAGAAGTTGACACAAAGGATAGTAATCACTTCATTCACAGCAGTGCCATCGGGTACAGAAGCCACGTCTCTAGGCCGGGCTAGCTTGTGGGCTATTACATAAGAGTACAGAAATTCTGATCCTTTTTTAACCTTTTCCATAAAAAATGAGATGGATTGTGAACAAGGGCGGATAGTCAATTTGGTTGTAAGAATGAATGATTCTTGAGATTGGCATTAGTAAATTTTACAAATATAATTATAAAGTGCTCCTAAATGGTCGTTCTCTTTGATACATACGTAAATCAGAATGCAGAACTGTACAAATAACATATTTCTAATACAAGGTTAATGTTGAAACAGCTTGTAGCCAAATTGAGCTGATGTTGCTTACTTCGAGGCTATGTTAAATCTCTCTGGGCAGGGAAAGGCAAACAGGCCACCCAAACTTCAAATGCTATTAGTTCCAATGTTCAATCCCAGCAGACAATTACTTATACAATTGGAAGGGCTCATTAGAAGTTAAGCTCAACTGCTGCCAATTAGGATGTGCTAATTTGCATAGGCAACTTGATTGTGTGGCATCCTAACAGACTGCAGTAGAATTGCTGTGGGAGGAGGCAACAAGTAAATCTTTGGGTTCAGTGGATTCCAAAGTCTGCTGACCAAAAGTGCTTTTGGCATCTGTAGCTGATGATATGTTCATAAATTTTTGCAACATATTCATATCATATTTTCACTATGTTTAACTTTGGGGCAGAATTTTTTGGCTGAGAATTGGATATTTAGGTAGATGTCAATCCTCCAACTTTACTAGAGGGAATGTCCTTGACATGTCATGGAATGGAACTTTTATGAGTATTGCTTACCAAGAGGAGAAGAGCACAGCAGGCAATTCCCTGAAATGCATCATTTCTAGTTCAAGTTTCTCCACGTTACCTAAATCTTTTCATCCTGTGTCTTTGAAAATAACTAATGATATAGCTTGTAAGATTGAGAGACAGCAAACTGGCTCAATTTCAAGAAAATATACATTTCTGCAATGAGTGTCAGTGTATTCACTTTCTTTAGGGACACAGGCACATTAGCCATTAGAAGAACAACGCATTGCTCAGCAATACTGACAGGCAGGAAACCATCATGGTGTCATCCCACTTCATTACCTGAGGACAAAGCTACAGGAGAAAATTATATAGGGCTTCTATGCAATTTTCAAGGGTTTGTTTCTTCTGTTTCTTCTGTTTCTGGCTTTTCTGAGTGGAATAAGCTACAGTATATTGTAATACATATCAAGAAATAAAGCATTAGAATTCTATTAGAAGTTTAGATGTGACTACAGTTTCGGTATTGTGTATCCAATAATTTGGTATTGCTGATTTCCCAGCAATGGATTTCCTCACTGCCTACTTTGTTTAAGTACTGTCCTTTTGTTTAATTCAGTTCCTTTTCTTTTTCTAAAATACCTGTGGTTCTCAGTAGAACATTCAGGTTGGAGCAACACATTGTTCTGTGTTACGGAACACCTCAGACTGCTTAGAAGAAAACTTGCTGTTAATTTTATTGTAGTAAAGAACCAGTCATTGAGTATTTACTCCTCTATGAAGAAAATTGCAAAGAGATACTTCAGCATTTTTAAATAAAGCTTCACTCACTTGGGACTGTAACTCTATAAGGTTGCTCAGAAAATACTTGTTTTGTTTTATCAATCACAGCCAAAGATTATCTTTGAATTCTAAAAGTTTGTTTTATATGGTATGTTTAGTCTTAGACATGCAGGGGAAATACTAGAAGTTTAGAGATTTTAGGCTCAACCACTTGAACTTGAGTGTGGGCAGGAAATTAGAGAAAATTGTTATGTTGTTGGATGGCCAATTTTATGAAGTGAACAGTCTGTTGGGGAGTGAGCACACTTTTTTCCTGCTTTTCTGTTTCCCTAATGCATGGATTTGACAGAGGTCAGGGGTGAAATGGGCAGAAAATATGATAGCTCTCTTCGGTCTGAAAGGTGGTGGCCTTTCTAGAAGGTTTGGGCAGATTTCAGGATCTGGGACCATTAACTTGGCTTTTCTGAGCAGGGACATTTTAAATGTAGGAAAAGCCGGGCGATAAAAGCAAGACTAAGAGCTAGAAGAGATTTTTTTTAGTTTTCACTGAATTTGTCATGGGGAAAACCTTTCAAATCGAGGGATTGTTCTAAAAGAAGTTTGTGGGAGTTTATACAGTTTTTAGTATCTGAGCAGTTACATAAAACTTTTTGAGCTTTGGCTTTTGTTTGCACCATGGGCTCAGCGTGGCTATTCTAGCAGCCTTTGAGAACACCTGCACGTATTTATGGACTCTGAAGTTTGAAAACATCAGATCTTCCAGTTATGGTGAGGTTCTGGCCAAGTAAATGCACATTATTCATTCCAAATATTACCCAGAATGATAACATGCCATTTCCATTGTTATTCAAATAAAAGATCCGCTGAAAGGTTTTCGGGGTTTGGTGGTTTTTTTGGTTTTTGGGGTTTTTTTTGGTTTTTTGGGGTTTTTTTGTTGTTGTTGTTGTTTTTTTTTAATAATTTTAATTCCCCATTAAACTAAAATATGGAGAATATAGGAAGTGTGCAGAAGTGAATTCCAAATGTCCTTGTGAATTGTCAAAATTGATGTTGAAATGAACTGTTAGAACACAGGTTGGAGCCAGGAAGTTGGTTTTCCTTTCTAGAGCCCAAAATGCACTTGATATAAGGGGAAATTTAAGGAGGGAGCATCACTCTACAGTGAGTCCTTGGTGCCTGCAGTATGGGGAGGGACTGAATTTCCCCAGGAATGTTCTTAACTCCTGTGGGCACTTCCTAATTATGTAGCTCTGTTTGGAGGAGCTGAAGGAAGCCCTCCCAGGATCACGGTTGGAACCTGTTTTTCCCTGTGCTGTGCCACATGGGCCATGTCCATGCCGCAGGAGCTCTCTGACCACCACTGGGAGAACTCACTGTACCAGATTTTTTACCAATGTACAGCAATAACAGGTGTGAAAATTCTTCCTTCATTGAGATTATGTCATGGACTCATAGAATTGTTAAGGCTGGAAAAGACCTCTAAGATCATCAGATCCACCTGTTAACCCAGCCCTGCCAAGTCCACCACCAAACCATGTCCCAAAGTGCCACATATACACACCTTTTGAACACTTCTAGGGATGGTGATTCCACCACTTTCCTGTGCAGCCTGTTTCAATGCCTGACCACCCTTTCAGTGAGGAAATTTTTCCTAATATCCAATCTAAACATCCCCTGTTTCAACTCAAGGCCCTTTCCTCTCATCCTGAAGAATCCTGTAATAAGATTAAGGACAAGTAGCAATTTGGAAACCAGGGGCACAGAAAGACTTTAAAGAGAATGAAAATGTTTTTAGAAATACCGCCAAGTTGTTGGCAGATGTTCATCCTTCTGTGAAAGGTATAGGAGGCTTTACTGATGCCTAAAAACAGGTAGGGAGCACTGTTGTCCAAGAAAATACTTAGTGTGGTGCCGAGGAGCTTAGAGGTTGGATCCCCTGGAGCATGAATTCTGGGATATGACCTTTCCTGCCTTATTAACATCATCGTTAACAGTGTTACACACCTGGCAGGGGATGGCTAACTGGAAATTGATCTTAAAGAGTTGGAGAATGTGATCTTAAAGAGTTGTGTGGATGCAAATGGAAAGCTCTGTGCAGGTGCTACCTGCAGTCACCACCATCTGCTGTCCTCACCATCCCCACCCATCCCAGCTGACTGCAAGAGCCTTCTGCTACTCTCTGCTTCCAAGACAAGGCTATCCCTGCTTGGAATCTGATCCCTTGAAGAGTAAACCTACACTAAATTAATTAATATATGTTTTTCTGCCAATGATTTTTATTATTTCAGGAGTATTGTTCATTATTTCTATGCAGAAATCAACTCTGGCATGCCAAGGCTTCACTGTACTTAACGATAATTTTTCTGTTACATCAAAGATGTGGTTTTGGGGTTGTTTTAAGTTTGGGGAAATTTCACTTTCATTCATTAATTTTAAAATTCAGTATTCATTTATATATCCCCAGTTAATTGCTTATAGTGATTAAAAAAAACAAAACCAAAAAAAACCCTCATGCTTGTGAAACGGCTTATAGGTACTGAACGCACTTTAAGTATGTGTAGAATGAAGAGAGAAGAACTTGAATTTAAAACAGTGTTCCCAGGCAATTAGATACTAACTTTAGATGCTCTAACTGCAAAACCAGTTAATGAGTGCAGTGTGTAGCCACCAACACTGTCAGTGTTAGCCTTAATAGGGCAATAGCAACTCAGCAACTGTAATATTTTAAAGGGAACGAGTTCCTGGCATGAGATAATTTAAAGAATTGTCCTTCCTTTTTCTGGGATATACATCAGTGTCACTTTAGTGGCAGTTAAAGAACAGGGTAACAAAGTGAAAAATGACAGCTCAGTCCTCAAAGTGAAAAAGTACTTGGCATGTATGGCCAAGAAATTATGTGATGGGACATGGCGAAAGACTGACCACAGCAAATTGAATAGCAGAGTTGGCACTGACCTTACCAGGCTGCCAGAATGTCATTTGTAAGCTATTGTCTGTGCTCATTCTGCTCTTCATGGAGTAAAATTGGCTGAACTGCTTCTCTTGTTGCGTGTCTGTTCCATGCTCTCACAGCTCTAAGTACTATCTATTGCAGCTTATGAGTCACAGACAGTTTTGAAGGATAAAGTATCATCATCTTTGTTGTCCTGGATTTATTGAGGTGATGGCCCAGGGGCATTATTTTAATGATGCACAAACCTTCCTAATCAGTTTACTCTCCTACTTTTTACATTTTTACATTCTGTTTGTCATATTGCAAGAGAGAGATCTTGCTTTCTTCCCCTTCCCAAAGGGCTGTTGATTTTTGTTGAGAAAGGTCTGGAATCACAGGGAACATTAGTTTTTTAAAGCTGGACACTGGTCAGCTGTATCTAAAGGTTTTCCATCTTTAGGAACATGGGTTTGCACTCTTTACAGTGGTTATCAGTCATATCAGTTCTGATGTTTTGCTCTGCTAGATATAAAGTATGACCTGAAATGTTGCTCTCTCCCAGTTCACTGTAAACAGTGTATTTTAGAGCTGTCAAGTCTGTGTATTATGCTCCTGTCCATGTACTTTTATTTATTTTTATGACAAACCTTTGAAATTCTCACTAATAAATTGGGAATGCAGCAACTAGTTGAGAAAAGTACAAATCTTGGAAGTTTTATTGGTTCCATAATTTATCCAATATTTCTGGTTAATGCCAACAAAACTGCCTAATTTTGGATGTTTTCCTAGTCAGCTGATGAATCACAAATATATGTCTGTCTTACAAAGAGGAGGGGTAAAGTACCTTAAATTTAAAATATATAAATATAAAAATACCTCTATGCAGTATTTGCATAATTGAATTATTAATTTGTGCCATACTTTTAAAGTGGTCCAGGTGAAAACACAGTATCACTGCCAACCCCAAAGTTTGATGCTAACTGAGTTTTGAATGCTTTAACATCTATATATGTTTTAACACTAGAGACCTCATAAGTCACTTAAACTAAGTCAGGAGAGTAAATGGTGAGGAGGTGCTTTAACAGCTCATTGTAGAGCATGCCATTATAATTCAGTTATCTATACACTGACCTTGGGGGCACTTTACAAAGGCCTCTTTCTTTTCAGGGCCAGTGGTAAGTAGGATGACTGGAAGAGGAGGATGTGAATCTACTGCTTGTACCTGTACATGGCACTTTTACACAAACACTTCAACACTACTCAGCTTTATGCATGCCATTAGTCACAGCTTGGATTTAAGCAGATTTTCTGTTTTTCTTGAAACAACATCTCAGTTACTGCAGTTTCTATGCATGCTTTTAGATGGTTATGATGCAAGCAGGTAAGCGTGGGGATAAAATGAGTTAAAGAGGTAAACATCCCTTTCCTGATGCGTTGCATTGTGGCAAACTTGAGGAATTCTAATCCCATTCTACTACATAAAAGTTGTTGAAAAAAAGATGATAAAAACATAGAATAGTTTGGGTTGGAAGGGATCTTTAAGATCATCTAGTTCCAATCCCCAATCAGCCAGTCACTGTGAAGACATAGAAGTACGCTAGTACTGTAGAATACAGGATATCTTTTCAAGCAACATACACAGAAACCATTATAGCCAAGTCAAATTGTGCTCTATGATGGCAATATTTTGGTGTCTGATGTCTGTTGGTTAAGAATGTGATGCTTACAACAATACACAAATCTGCTGTGTTTGAATGAAACTTAACCCAGGGCTTAATTTTCTGTCTATCTTCAACTGTGTATGACCTGGAAAGGATTCAATGTGTCTGTTGGCTTTGTAAGTGCAGAATCAGTTTCTGGTGTTGATGGAGCAGATTCAAGATCAAAGGGAAGTATCAAAGTAGAGAGTATGCAGCATTGGTAGGTGAAGATCCAAGGCTAGATGCCCATGACTGTAACCACTGTAAGTCAAGAAGATGGCAAGAAAACAACTGACTAAAAGCGTGCATGTTTGTGGCAAAGGCTCCCACTGTGAGTGCTTTTCAGCTGCGGCCTTTTTTTCCCAGAAACTGCTATGTTTTCAGTCCTGGCAGGAGAGGGCAAAGTGTTGAGGTAGCTTGGCGTTCAGGGTAAAGTCTCGTAAAATACTCAAGTATTCTCTGAAGTATAAGGTCAGATCTACAAACAGAGGTATATCTGAGCTGTTCTGACATGGGATGTTCAGTCCTGTAGTTGACTCCCTAGGTGAGGTGGTAAAGGAGCTGCCCAAGCTGCACATCCCTTAGGGCCAGAGTTATCTGCTGAAATTCTGGGCTTCTCTAACAGTCTCAGCTTCTTCCAACCTGTGTGTGCACCTGGGCATGTAAAAAGTGGTGGCAAGTGGCTAATATTGGTAAGTTTTGCATAATCAATCACCCAAAGTCATGGGAGGAGAGCTGAAGCTAAAGGCAATTGCCAGATGCCCTTGGGGATTGGAATCTCACTTGAAAGACTTACACTGATTTACTGCTTACTAATTTTCTTCTTTTTTCCTCATGTTTCTTCCTTTCCCACTTACCAGCAGAATTCTCAGTGTTTTAAACCCTGCAATTCAATAAAGCAACCATACAACTCAGGAAAAAACTGTTTCCTACAGAGTTTGCTCAAGGGAAGTTACCAAGATTTCTCACATTCCTGGGTGGGGACCTGGGTGGTGGTATTTAACTTTTAAAGAGGAATCCCTGGATAATTGAAAATGGTTCTTTTTGCTACTGACTGCACTTGGAAGAACCAGTGATAACGGTAATTTGAGGGTTACTGTACACTTGTGTACAGTACATCACTGTTGTTCTGTGCTTTTTACCTGCATTTTTACTGAGAACAATGCAGTATCATTTTCAGTGATGTTCTGAAGACCACAGGAACAGAGATTGCCATCTGGACCAAACCAATAGTCCATCTTATCTCACTTTCATCCCTGACTGCTTGCAGAACCTGAAACTAAGGATTGTTTCTCTTTTTAAGCATTAGGACATCAGCATAAACTAATCACTTCATGCCTAACCTTGGCTAATATCCAGCATTTCTCAGTGCTGCCCTCCTGCAGGTGGTGTAGCCAGGACCTGGGTTTTTTTCTCAGTGACAAGGTTTTTGTGTGCTGTTTCAGTCTAACCTCAACAATTTGTACTAACAGCCTCCTGGGGGAAGGCTGAAGGTTGCTGTGAATTTTTGTTATGATGAAATCAAAAATGGATAATTAGACAGAGAGATGCAACTAATATTAATCAGTCAACAGTTTCAGCCTGAGAAATCATCACAGACATCATCTGCCCTTGCATTTTAACATCACAACAAGAATTTTCTTTTGAAGTATGAATGGTAGCCATGAGGCACTTTGAGGCCATTTATACACTGGCTTTCTCTGTTGCAAATTTTGGTAAAAATTGCTTTGGGGGATTTTTGAGAGCTGTAATATGAATTCTTACTGCTGCATTTGAGTATATATTGCAAATATATTGTCTTGGCATGCAATCAAATTTCAGAAACAGAGATGTGAGTGACTTGGGAGTGTTTAAATATCAAAGTTTTAATGGATTTTCATCATTTTACAGATTTAATCACCACGTAGTGGGCATGTCATTGATTTTTAAGCATATTTCATTACTGACTCCAGTTGGGAGTTTATTTTAAAAATCAGTGGCATGATACGGCCATGTGTCTCTGTATTGTTCTCTGCAATTTGTGTATGGCTGGGATTTGGTCATTGGTTTGTATTGAAACATAGATTTAGAAGAAACATAAAAATTTTAGCTAGAGGCTAGCTGTATTGAAATAAGTTAGAGTAAGAAGGAATTCGGGCCCAGCTAGAGTTAATTAAAATAGTTGAGAGAGCTGGACCTAAAATGGGTTTTAAGATATTAGTAACTGATTACCAAATAACTGATGATCTGTCATTTGCATGTTTGCTTAGCTGTGCTTAGAACGAGGAATAGAAACTTTGATAAGTTGATGTAGGGAACAAGGACAATTACCAATTTCGTCCCTTGCTAGGAACCTGTTCAAAAGTCACGCAAGAGGAAACTTAGAGGTCACTAAAGTAATTAGGATTGTTAAAGTTCAAAAAGGCAAAAAGGTCAAAATGAGGAAGATGAGTTACTTCATCTTTCTTGGGACCACTGACCCAGTTCAAGACCACCGACTCCATTCAGGACACACACTATGCATGCTTAATGACATTTAAGCTCATTTCCATATGAAGCGGAGAATGGGAGGTGTTAATGTTATGAATATGCATTTGTATTTTGGATATTCATAATATGTGGAAATAAAAAGTGTCGTATGTGCTTGGATCGGGGCCCTGCATCTTAGGGAACCATCCCACAGTGCTTGGCGCCAAATAAAACATTAATTTTCTAACTCGAAACTCTTAGAGAGATTTTGTCAGTCTCAGTTGGATATCGATATTAGGTCGATATTCATATTTTGGTAAATCAGTATTAATTCCATGAAGTGGTCATGGACATGGTTTATATGGAAAACACTCTTCTGTCTACAGTTGCTTCATAATTTTTGAGTATCTGAAAGAGAGAAAATAAAAGGTAATGAGTTGAATTTGCTAAAGTACTGGTTGATAGATGTGGCAGATTGAGAGAAGCGGCGCAGCTTTGCCACCACTGCCATGCACCTGACAGGAGGCACCACTGAAATGGGCTCAGATTTCATCCCTTACACCCAGTAATCTGCTGTTAACGTCAGAGCATGAAAGGTCAGTGGGACCTCAGTATAATTTTCAGATCTTAGTGCAAGCCCTTTACATCTCATCTCTCCATCGCTTATCATTCTTTCTAAACCTGCACTGCTTGTATTTTTCCCTGATTTTCCACATACATGGGTGTCTGCCACCATTTCTGAAACTGACAGAGGTGTTAGAGATGGAGGGGGGAGAAAAACCCCAACCCATCAAATTTGCTTACTTCAAAATTCTGGTCCCATTTTGGGTAGTAAATTGATAGGACAAAACAGAATTTAATTTTTCACTCTTCATCACTTTACTTGAGCCTGTAAAATATAGATAGAGAAATAACAGTCAATGTCTATGAAGTCTTGAGTAAGAGTGAAAAATTGGATAAAATCATTTTGTGTAGGGGATGGTTTGGTACAAAATAACCAAGTGAAGGAGTTTAATGATGAATGATTAGAAGGAGTATCCCCAGGGCAGGAAGAGGGAATGGATGGATGTAGGAAATGATTTGGAGGATTAACTGAAGTTTAAAGAAAGAGAGGAGAGGGAAAATAACTGACAATAGTTTGCAGCAATGATTTGTATCACAAAAATAATGTTTCCAACCAATATCTCACACCCGGAGGTTTCCAGAATATAATGACTGGAAATTATATCTTTACTTTGTTTTAAATAAAGATGGGTAAATACAGAAAAGTACAAAATAGTCAGAAAATTATCTGGAATTGATGCAAACTATTAATTTTTTATAGGCATGTAAATGCACTAGTTTTATTGGGGGGAGGAAAAGAAGTACGGAAAACTAGTAAAATCTCATTCTGTGTGATTTGTGCAGACCAGTTATATAAATGACAGAGGGAAATGTTGTCTGCTTTGGGGTTTTGACATTTTAACAACAGAAAGTATGTTACTTTTTCATCTTGGCATTCCCAAAACTTAAAACAGTATCTCATAGTCTGGTTTAGGAAGCAATAAAATTCAGTGGCATAACGTCTAGCATAACACTTCCAGATTCATAAAATTGTATTGACTAAATCTTTCGTATTCATATGGGATGAAATTCAAGAACATATAGATACAGGTCCAGTGTTGCCAGTAGCAACACAGCAAAAGGACTTGTCTAAACTCTGTAAGATGTCTGCTTCACCTGCAACATATTTGTAAGAAACTGCAAGTGCCTATCTGACATTTACTATCTGTAGTCCAAGGACTAATGTCTCATTAATTCTGTCTGGGACTTCAGTGTCCATGATAGTTTTGAGCTACTGTAAACGATAAGCTGAAAAATTTGCTTGTCATATTTTACTGTCAGGAATCTTTCTTCTGTAGCCTTCCCTGGTTGTGTCAGTGGAGTTTGTGTAGCAGAGGGTGTGTTGGCCCTCATATCTAGTGACATTATCAGAAGAGATCATTATTTTGTAATAAGCACATCTAAATTGAAAGGTATTAAATTTTGCATGCTCTGTCATTGCCAACTGTTTTAAGTCCTGGTGCTAATCCACATTATTCCTCTTATTTAAACCCCATAAATCAGTGCTTTCTGATTTATGTATCTTGATGCCCTATTGCTTACCTATTGTATCTTTCCTTCTAAAAGTGACCAGTGTTGACAAAAGTTGATTTTGAAGAGTAATAATAAAACTCACAATTAATGAACAGATTATCCACAGTATTTTAATTGATAGCTTGTATAATATTTAGAAGTCACTGGCTTTGCTTGCCTTGAAAACTAGCATTGAATTTATTGAACACCATGGATAAGCATTAGTTAGAATGACAAGAATAAATTAATGGCTTTCTCCATGATTTTTCAGGCAGGAGTGATGCTGCAGCAGCACTTAATCTCCTCTCAGCATTTATCATAAAGTGCAGAGCTTCTCTGAGAGTAATTTTGTATTGTAATGGTTGGCTACAGATTTAAGAAGTTGTTTTAGTGCATACATAACTTGGGAATTAAATGTTCAAAAGGCTGGGGGGGTTGTGCTGCCGAGGATTTAAGAAATAATAACATCTGGAATCCCTGTTTCACAGCTTTTTTACAAGACTTACATATTGTGGGTGCCTTTAGAGAGGTATATGCAGCACAGACAAGACAGCATGACATAAGTAAGAACATCGGGCCACAGGAAAAAAATTCTTTCTACAAATCCTCCCTCTGTGAGGGACTTTTATTTTCCTAAAAGCTTTATTGTTCTAATAGACTTTTCTGCTTAAGGGTGTAAAGAGGATCGGACTGGAAATGTGAACATATAGATTCTTAACAGCTCTCTACTGCCCTGTGGCATGGACCTGCTTGCCCAGGCACTTTTTTTTAGAAGGTAGCGAGGTTTTAATGGTGGTTCAGAGCAAGGACCTGCTCTGAGCACTTCTGCAGATTTCTTCTCTGTGAGAGAATATCCTAGCTGCTGAAAAAGACTAAATCTGCTACTACGGATACTCAGCTCCTGAAATCCTACTGCATGTGTAAATTCAGGTACTTCTAATGCTTCTCAAACACATTAACCTACACCTGTGACACAGATAGAAAACAGCTACCCTGAGAGGGCATGAAATAGCACATTTTCTATTTCTAAAATTTCTAAACTACTGTCCATTTTCTACATGAGTTGTAGTGATAATTATTTAATAACTTTGTAGCTAATTATTTTGAGAAAAACTGGGTAAATTGTTGGCAACTTTTTCCATTTGGTTAGTGTCACACAGCCTGATAAAAACCCCTTTCTCAGGTGCAGTAATGTTGTCAAGAGCTACATCCAAAGAAATAGCAGGTTTCCTAGCAGAAAAAGATACATATATACACACCTGGCTACTCGAGTGGCTCTCAGGAACTATTACCTTGGCTGGTTACCGATGCTCTTGGTTTTGAACACATGCCAGGGTGTAATAAGCTGAAATTACTATGAGGATGGTATTAAAAATGAGGCCAAAAGTTGCCCTCCCCAGTACAAGCACTGAAGGCTGGGGATGTTGTTAGGTATGTGCTCTGACGGCTATGAAAATATGGAACAATTGTTTGTATATATAACAGATCTTTCTACTTTGCACTTCTTCAGGGTTTTCTGGCTCAGGAGGAACCATTACATCTCATCTAAATGCTAGCACAAGAATTATGTCTAAATTTTCTTTGAGACATGAGTCTTCCTGTGTCTCTTTCCCCATCTGCTGCAATTTGGCCTTATTCTAGCCTGCTCTATTTTCCAAATGGACCCCATATGGGGTATGCGCATAATGTGGTCTCTATGAGCCAGCCCTTTCCCTGTATATTTTCAGCTTTTGCCCCTCACATGTGGCATTTCCTTTATTGTTTGCTTTCTGCAGGCCTGATAGTCCTTTTGTATAGCCCTGTCCCTGATGACCATAATACCAGAATGAAACCTTTCACTTCAGATTGTTTATAGATACAAAGCTAAAGGGCTGAAGTGGATTTGTGACTTTGTCTGTGTAAAGCAATCTGTAGAATGTCATGATTTTGAAAAACTCAGGTCATCTCCGTGGGTATCTTTAACGTAAAAAGCACATTAAATAAGTTTTTCAGGTGCCCCTTTATTACCTTATCATTATTCTTCACAGTAGCTTACTGTAATGGTTTGAGCATATAAAACACCTGTAATAAAACTGAATTTCTGATAATGATTTGTACTGTGAACTTAAGAGAATTCATTTAAACCCCACTTACCTTTCCTTCCATATCAGAGCAGTTATTTCACAGAATTAGTACTGAAACAATGCAATGATTTTAGGGGGCTGAAATGCTTCCAACCTGGACCTTGATCAGTCTCCACTTGCTTCCATAAAAAGAAATGGGATATTTGCCTGTATCACAAATGATTGTGAAGATCAGGTGTTTGGTGTTTAGGATCTGTTCAAACATAATTTTTCATGGAGGAAGGGAAATTAATTAGAACTGCTCTTCTTTTTGAAACCTAAAGTTAGTGTGTACCTTCTCTGTCATTCTGGGATTCAAGGAGGGTTTCACTTTGCATTTTATTCTTTGGCCAATTTATCTATGGCAGCATGTACTTAGAATTAAGCATGAAGATTTTCAAATTCACCAGCCCAATACATGAAAATACAAAGGCAGTGGGATGAAGCTCACATTTTTCTGGTTTTCTGGCCTTATGCCCTGCTAATTGTAAGAAACAGAGAATGACATGCTGAAGACAGGTCACTGCATGTGTCAGGATCCGCAGTGGAAGGGACAGCTACATGCAATGAAGTCTGCTTTGCATTCAGGGTTTTTCTCCTGGCATAAATTATGCATCTGATACTGAAAATCTGGTCCAGAACATTTTACAAACAAACCCTAGAGGCTGCATCTATGCTAAAATAGCACTTTATATTTTGTTTACATCCCTTGCAGAGGATTGGTATAATATAAATTACTAGTTGAAAGATCCTATTTCTGTATTTGCTTAAGGCACATGCTCATTTTAGCTTTGCAGTTCTGGAATCTTAAAAAAAAAAAAGCTGAAAAATGAGAAGCCCTAGAAAGTTTTGAGCAGAAAAAACATTACTCTGTATTGTTGCCTTTAGTCCAAGCAGGCAGAGTTTACAAGCTCTCACCCTTAGGAGACAGGCTATCTGTACACTGATTTTGCTGGATCAATTTGTGATCAAACATCTAGTAGTTACTGACACATATTCACATTGACAGCCCTGCATCTTTCTCACAGAGTTTTTTCTTTTGATCAGCCTTGTTGATGTTGAGCTCTTGCCAGGTGTGTGTTGTGATTGATGTGTTTGCCCCATTGAAGCAGGGACTAAGCTGGAACATCCCAGCCACTCTATCTGTGTCAGTTTAAGCAGAAAGCACCATATTAGTAAATACTGAGTCCTAGCTTGTCTTGAAAAATGGCGCTTAAGCCTGAGACTGAGATCTAACCGTATCTTGAAACAGCCCCCCACTTACGTGGATTCTGCTGTCTCTTTAGGTTGCTCTGTTCCAGTGCTTAACTGCATGTACAGTGAGGTAATTTGCTCTAGTACCTTAAATTTATATTGCTCCAAGTTCAGGGCGTGAGCTCTTGTTTCCCCAGCCAGATGCATTTGATGGTCCCTGTCCACTCAGCCATGTCACAGTGTGTTCTTCAGTCATCTTTTATCGTCTGAACACACATAAGTATTTCTCCAAGCCTTTCTTAAAGCACTTTTCTAAACATTTCCTTTGTGGTTTTCTCTGGACTTTTACCAGTTTACCTTTTTCATACTCTACATGAGACCTCATTGTTTTTGAACCAGTGATAGCAATGGACCAGTTGCTCTGCCCATTACAAATGACACTCTTTTTAGTGCATTCCTAGAATAATGTTTTTAATCCTTTGTGGCAAATTTTGCATCACAGTGTTTAGTCACTTATCCTGTGGTGCATGTCAAATTCCTCAAATCCTGTTTTCATAGTCTGGCACTAACCATTTTTATTTGTGACTTATGTGTTGTAGGAGAAGGGCTTCTTATCTTTGATCTCAGACTGCTTCTCCATTTCAGCAAGACTTGATTTTTAATGTCCTACTCAAAATAAATGGCTCTTCTAGTCTGTTTTTTCACTGGCAAGTCTTGTATGTGTATTCATTCCATCATTAATGGTTTCAATAGTCAAGCATTGGAGCCCAGAACAGAGCCATTGATGCCTGTTTTGATACATTGTCTAGTTTTGCCAGGAAATCACTGGTAATTGTCCCTGGGAGCATGTTTTCAGATGGACCTGTATCTGTTCTGTTGTGGTTTCATGTTAACCTACATTTTTTTGGAGCGTGTCATGTGGAATATGTGGTTTGCTTCAGAGCATGTCAGGAATAGGAGTGAAGCCAAGATAGATCCCATTCAATGCTTTCACTCTAGTCCACTTGAGGAAATTAGATTGGTTTGACAGCATTTGTCTTTAGCAGCTCTGTGCTGGCATACTCAAGCATTCTAGATGTTTACTTGGGGATGGTTAAATGTATTTTCTAGACTAGAGCCTTTCTAGTGTAATGTATTGCACTGTAATTTCCTGAATTGTCATTCTCTTGAGTTTTCCCCTACTTATTTCCTACCTGTCCTTTGGGATTTCTCCCATCAACCATGAATTTTTCAGGAGAATGGTCAAATTCCCCTGGAGTCTCTGGAGTGATTTCAACAGGCTTCAGTGTGAATTTTTTACCTACATATGTCCAAATGCACTCTTTCTCAGTTTTGTTCATCCCTTTTCTTTGTTGAAATTGATTATGCTTAAGGGTTTGCTCACAATGGAACATTTTTGTGAAGAGTGAAGCAAAAAGGCATTGAATGCACCAGTTGTCTCCATTTCTCCATTTACCATTTATAAGTAAAGGATCTTCCCTTCCCTTCCCTTCCCTTCCCTTCCCTTCCCTTCCCTTCCCTTCCCTTCCCTTCCCTTCCCTTCCCTTCCCTTCCCTTCCCTTCCCTTCCCTTCCCTTCCCTTCCCTTCCCTTCCCTTCCCTTCCCTTCCCTTCCCTTCCCTTCCCTTCCCTTCCCTTCCCTTCCCTTCCCTTCCCTTCCCTTCCCTTCCCTTCCCTTCCCTTCCCTTCTATATTTACAAGCTCCTTTTTTACTTCATATTTCTTTACAGCATTTTATATCCTCACACCAGAATGTAGGATCACTGTCAGGCTCATAACCGATTAGCTCAGGAATTTTAACCACATAGTAACTGTTGTTCATTCTGCATGGTAGTTAGGAAAATCCAATAGTAGTTATGTAGAAGATGCTCACTATTTGTTGGCTTAGCATTTTTTCTACAAGTGGGGCAGAAGACAAAAACTAGGAAAATAAAAAACTGAAAACAAAACAAAACCCTCAAAAATAAAACAAGAAAAAACCCAAAACACCAAAAAACCCCCACCCAAAAAACCAACCAAACAACAAGCAAACAAACAAACCTAAACAAACAAAAAAACCCCCAAGCAGCTAACCAGAAAAAGGGTCTTGGAAATATATTTCTAAAGTTGGAATTTGGCAGCCTTACTCAGTGTGTTACTCTGTGGAAGACTTGGCTTGTTTTGTGGGTGGTCATCAGCAGTACTCACACATCCTCCCATGAGGACCTAGAGCATAATGGCAAGTGTGTTTTTTTCTTTGGCATTCCAGATGTTTACAGCTCTAGCCCATGCTTTCCACCTTTGCTTTGGCTTTATCACCTCTTGTGTTTGCCAGTTCACAACTTGCTACAGGGAAATCATTTCTATTTTATAAAGGACAGGGATTTTTCCTCTTTTTTTCCTCCCATCTCCTCTTTGTTTTTCTCAGTGGATGGGGAAACATTTGGCCCTATTGTCATGAAGTGGTGTTAGAGAAGTCCTGAGAAAGTGGTAACAGAAGTGCATATGGCAAGAACTGTATATATTGTGGGCATCACAGAATGTCTGTTCCACTGAAATTCAAACCATGAGGCTGTGTGGGTGGTCAGAGATGAAAGCAGGAGCTGATAGCAGAGAGAGGATAAGTGTAAGTGGCACTTGAGTCTTTACCTATACTTAAAGTGGAAAATGTGTGTCCCGAAGTGTCAAGTGTAGGAGAGGGCAGATCCAAATAGGGATGAACTGCTGAAGCTGCATCAGTTTTCGTGGCACTCTTTTCTCAAAATCTGGAAATATCTTGGATTTTTATACCTCAAATTCATTTAGCTTAGCATTTGTTATTTGGGGAAAAAAAACAATAGAATCTTACAATGGAACTATCGTGATGGCAGGAACTAACTTACACACTGGTCAAAATTCATTATTAAAAGGATGTAATTATGTTAAGCAATGCTAGTTTCAGTTCTGTTTTTAATTTGAAGACAGAAGCACTTTGAATGTGTAATTAACTTCTTCAAATTGCCTGTGATGCTATGACCAATCATAATTAATTTTATTTTGAAATTGCATCCATGCAATTCAGTGCATTGAATAACATAGTAATCAAAAGTAAAATTTTCAAAATACTGTTTTAAGTGGAGAAGGTTGCAAAAGGACTCTTGTAAATCTTGTCATTTTGGGTCCATATAAACATTACGGGCAAAGTTTTACGCTCTGACTACATTCTGTGTGTTTTGCAGGTTTTTCTACTAGTGACTATATTTTTTTTTAAGTCTCTAACTTTTTTAACTCTAGCAGATGTGTACATCAAGCATTTATAGGGAAAAATATTTTTACTAAAAATGAGGTCTCGTGAAGTAGTAAGAATTTTTATTATGTAGCTTTATGCACAAAGCATTTGTTTTCTAAACACTATGGGCATATAAACATTTAAGAAGTAATGCTCTATATTCACAACATGATGTGTCTATCACTTCTTTTTGTCACAATTTCTCCCCAAGTGATACTTGTAATTGTAGAGTTCCTAATAGTTTACCCGGCTTTATACTTCTGATGGCATCCTGGAGCAGTGATTTAATGTTCTGCCGGGACTAATTTCAGTGTGTGAATTCTTGAATGCTGGAACATTACTCTTGGTTTAGTTGCGCTGCCGTTGTTTCACCTTCCCTTATTATTTCTTCCTTCCATCTATGGGATAATACAGTATTGCTCTCCTAAGAATTAGAATGGGGAAAAAAACCACATCACTTTCCTGTTAGAGATGCACAGATTATAAGGCTGGAGAAGAGGATGGTGATGAACTCACAGGCTTTCTGGAACATGCAAGATGTGGAAGTACTCTGACTTAAATGTCTTAATTTTTGAATGCATCTTAGAAAATCCATCACTCGTAAGGTCACTAAAGTTCTAGTTACATTGCTGTTAACTTTTGCCCCTTATTTCTAGCCTGAATTTAGTGAACTTCTCTTTTTTTTTTTTTACCCATTTTCTTTAATCTGCAAGGTTAAAGACTCTATAATGTATTAGGAGCTCATGCTTGGTTGATTGTAGAGCTGAATCAGAGTAATTCAGATTGGCAAGAAGCTCTGGAGATGTGTTCTCCAATTTCCATGCTCAAAGCTCTTCTATGGGCTGTGTCCAGCTGGGTTTTGAATCTCTCCAAGGTTCAAGATCCCACATTATAAATCATTTATCCAATTATACAGGGTACTATAGTGAGTATAGCTTTACCAGAGTGGAGGTCCCCAGTCCTCTTTCTAGTCCTCCTTTATCCTCCAAATTGTGGAAGACAACCAGGTTTGTCAGGCAGGATTTGACCTTGGTGCTTCCTGGATGTTTTTTCCTGTCCCCTTCTTGTCCTTTATGTGCATGGAGATGGCTTTGGGAGAATTTGCTCCATAATTTCCCTAGGAAATGAGGTGAGGTTGACTGGCCTGTTGTTTCTTGCAACCTTCTCTTCTCCAGTCTTGTACAAGGGGACAGTTGTCAGAAGTTTTTGAAGATGCAGTAGCATCAAGTGGCTACCCAACACCCTTAGTCATCGTGAGCAGCGTGTCCTTTTCACTTGCTGCTTTCTAGGATAAAGTCCTCACTCCTTAAATATGGTCTTTTTTCTTTGTTTCTGGATTTATGTTCAGTAACAGTTGGGTAGATGTTTGGTCCTTTCTGGCCTCTGCTTGGAAAACATCCAATTCAATTTTAAAACCTGTCAGTTAGCTGATCTTTGATATATTTAATGTATTGCATTAAATTTGTAGTTTCCCTATTTCTTAAACAAAATACTGTATGGCACTGAATTGCATACCTCGGGGAAATTTATCATCTCAGCACCTTTAACTTTATTAACCTTATAGTGTGTAATGTCATTGCCACAGATCTTGAGTTAGATTGACAAGACCATAAATACTTTTGATTTATATAGTCCTTCTGTAATTGCTTAAAAAACAGTTGTGTTTCATAATTTTGCCCAGGACTGATTTCAGGTGACAGGTCTCTACCTACTTACTTTTTGCTATATTAGCATATTTGCTTTTTTCCAAACCTCTTGAATTTTTTTTCTGTTCAAGGAGTTATTCAAAATTGATGTTGAAGGTAAAAATTGCTCCTTGAAAACTACTCTTTGAAGGTGTTGCCCTGAAGCTTATGCAGGCCGGCTGCTTTAAAAAGGTCTGACTTCAGAAGCTTCATTTAAACATGAGCTTTGGTTACTTTTTGAATGAAAGATAAATGTTATCATCATTAAGTGGTATGACTATATCTACTGCCTTATTTTCCAGACACAGAAGAGAGATTTATTGACTGCTTCTACCTTTTACAGCATTATTAACAACTAATCATTTTTGTTTGCTAATCAACAAGAGGAATTGCTGTGACTTGTTTTGTTCCTAACACAGTTTTAAAAAAACACCTTTTTATTACTCATGTCTCCAATGATTGCCAATTTCTTCTTTCTCCTCTTCCCTTTTATTCCTACTTGCAGTAGGACCACCTCTGTTAAGTGCCTTACTGATACAGTATGTAGCAAAAGGAATGTATTTCTATGCTGATCTTCACACATTTACATCACAAGGTGATGCATATCCATAGACCGAATCTTTATTTTTCCTTCATGTTTTTAATGGACATCTCTTTTTTCACTGTTGAAGTCATTCACTGTGTATATGTGCCTGTCTATTCATGGAAAGCTGTTTTCCCTCTTTCTTGTGCCAATTTTTTTCCTGTATATAGACAGCCATCTTTCTTGATTGATAGTTATGAGGCAGTTGGTTCTGTATTTAAACAGTTTTTAATTATCTGACATAGTTCTTATTCAGTCTTCTTATTCTTTGTTTCTTGGTACATAAACATTTTTGATTTTGATGAAATTGCTTTTCTTAAGAAGCCTCAGACTGTTACAGATTATTTTCTTTGTACAATGAAAATAACCATGTCTGTGTCATTTCCATGAAGGCACTCAAGGTTTTTAAATGTGATCAATCTGTTTTTATTTATCCTGTTCATATCTAATGCTGAATTTATCTTTGTATAGGCTTTTGGAATTTTTCAAAGTTTTGAAATTCTGAGGAAATTGTTCCTACAATTTATGGCTGCATTGAAAAAATTATCAGAAATCCACTGTGTAATATTAGTTGTGAAATTAAACTTACTTGGTGCTCACCATTGGATCATCTCTGATGATCTGAGCAGGGTTTATGTCATTTCATCAGCTAAGATAGCCTGTAAGTATTTTTCAGGGAATCAAGAAATTTGAAAGATGGATAGAATTCTATTCTTCATTTTTCCTTTGTACTCTAATCAAAAGGTATAGAAACACATGCTTTTGAGTAGTTAATAAGCAAAAAAACCCATAAAGCTCCAGGCTTCATCTTCTGATATGCTAATTCTGGAAATAAAAAAGAGCAAATAAAAAAGAGCAATGAAACTCTCTGTAAATGGAAATTGCGGAACGTCTGACAACAATATCCTTGCCAGAACACTGAGAACCATTTCTTATCTCAGCAAATCCTTCCAGCCTTGACTGTCATATTAGCCAGTTTTATTCTTCATTGCTTGTCTTTGATCATCTACTGCACGTTCCCATGGGAGAAAGTTATGCCCATTTGCCTGTGAGCAGCTCGCAGTGTTTAATGAGTATCTGCACGTTCTATCAAGGTTTTAAAAGCACTTCTGCTTGGATAAATTGAGCAATCCTTTCATTAACTTTATGTAGGCAGACTTGCTGTTCCTCTCAATGACAATAAGACATTTGAGTATTTTTTCTTGTGGGTGGACTTGCACATTGCTTTTTGTTTTTAAGGATATTTTTGCCAGTGTTTTTGTTTCAGCTGGATCTGAAGACCGAGTTTATTCTGGTTTCTGCATTATGGTGTAATGGTACCTCTGTCAAGTCTCTTTCCAAAGAGGCAATAAAAGATTACATTTGTAAACACTAGTGTGTAACATATTTTTATAAGGTATCTTATTTATTGTGACATCTGACAAGTTTTTTATCAAGTATATCCCAAAAGAGACTAGTATTTCTTGGCACTGTCTGCCTTAAAATGATTTTTGGTCAATCCCTTAAAAGCAGGTGCTTAGAAAATGCTTAATTAATCCAAGTCCTTCATTTTTGTTTTTTGGGTTGTTTTTAAAATATGTATTGAATTTCCTCATTTTTATCTTGCATGTTCCTAAAGTTAATGGTGTCAATAATATATAGGTGGAAAATTGACCTAAAGAACTGCAGTGTAAGCATATACTGGGTAAATCTCTTGTCCATTGCATTTACTGTTGGATAATAATTTACTTTCTTTTTATCCTTATTTTATACTGCCTCAATTTAATTTTAATTTCCTCAGTACCTCTAAGATGTTCCAAATGTAGTTAAAGATGTCTGTTTGTGACAGCATTGCTAATTTCTCAAAAAATATTTTGTTATCGTGGAACATTATAACTTCAAGTATCCTTAACACTAAGGACCTTGACTTAGCTTTGGTATCTCTGTGATAATTAAGAAGAAAAGGGAGAAATCTGACCACTGAGAAATGTTTCTCAAGGCTGTAAAACAAAGTCAAACAATGGAGCACCAGGGGCCCCATGAGTCAGCTGGTTCCTGGGACGAATCGGAGATCTTTTTGTGCCCAAATTTAGATAGCAAAATGCATCTGTGGTACAAGCACCAGTTAGGAATCAGGCCAGCTAGAAATTGGAGCCCTTTGAAAAATTAACTATTTATTTTTATTTCCTTTGTCAGGGAAATTTAATTTCATGCATAGATTTAAGTTAATTTTTGTTATTATGGAGTGTTTTGAAAACAAATAAACTTTGAAAGATAAATTTTGTTGTTCTTTAGAAGAGTTTTGGAATAAGCTTGTGGACTGTTCAAAGTTTTCATTTAAAATTAAAACATGGAAGGTTCTTTTTGATGTTGGCAGACTGGTGAGGACAGAGACCTCTTTGCTCTGCCAGCCTTGATTGTGTTGGAAACACATGTCAATTCTGTGTGTACAGAGTACAGTGAGCTTCTGTTTAAAAGAATATTCCTCACCTTTAGTGAGGAATTAAGGGTAAAAAATGCTGGTTTTACAGCAGATAAGATGGAGTTAGTATTTCCTCCCTGTGCATCTTTTCACCTTGTGAACCAGTGCATGTACTGCTTCTTTCTTAATAATCACAGAGGGCAAATGGTAAAGTGTACTGTGACTTTAATTATTAGACGACATGGGCCAAAACCTGCTCAAGAGTTTTTTCATTACTCCAGTGGACTTGGATGCTTGTTGTACTGTCTGCCAGAGAAGGATGTTCTCTAGATATGGCAGCTGCTACCCTGGGGTTTCATAGTTCACTCAGTGCCTGGTTAACAGAGCAAAGCTTCAGAAAACAAAAACACATGTGGCAGATGATTTCCCAGCATGGAGGGGCTGACAGATTGCCTCCCCTCTTTCACTCCCTCCTTAAAGGAAAAAGAAAGGGTAAGATGAAGTCCTAAGTAAGCAGGAGGAAGATGGAGTAAACTTCTACAAAATCAGTGGGTATATTTTCCAGTTTCTGGAAATAGAAGTTTGGAATAATGTAACTCAAGGCTTAATAGGTAATGATAGCTAAGGAGGATTTATTTAACTCATGTAATAGATATTTTAGTTTTGAATTGAAGATATTTTTCTTCTGAGAGTAGGAGTTATAATTGAGCTCTGTTGGTCTGCAGGAAGTATCTGAGAAAGGGAGGAAAGTTTGGACAACAGCACTGGAGCAAGGGGCAGGACTGGGACAAGCAGATGTGTGTCACCGTGCAAATGTGAGAAACTAAATGATGAGAAGAAAGTCATTTACTGTTTTGCAACTCAATTGTAGATTGTAAATATGCCTGGTAGGCAAAGGGGGCGTGTGCATGGACCAGCAATATGAAGTCAAAATTCACTGACATTTTGTCAAAGACTGCAGTGTTTAACCCACAAATCTCATAGCCAGAACTTCACTGGACTATGATTGAAGTGCTGCAGTGCTGTGAATCTACTGATGTATTTCTGCACCATTCAACTCATTTCAGTGCTGGACCCCTTGTGCTTTTCTCAGATTTTGTTACCTTGTGTAGGTGAATTCACCATCATCTAGCCAGTTGCCTGTTGGAATCTGCCCAAAGCATAGTAAGTGTAGTTGATGTTGGCAACAGAAAAACGAATCAAACAAAACTCTTCCACTCAAACTCAAAACTTTATTACTGCTCGAGATACAAAAAGGAAAAGGAGTTAGTTCAGTAATTGGAGGACAGAGCTCGTAATTCAGAAAATCCAGTTGTCAAATACTCAATAATAAATTTTAAATCCTAGTTTGAGTGTATATTCATTGGCTCTCCTTCAATTCTGTGATACAGCTTAGCCCCTTTTTTGTGAAAAGATCATTTACTAAATGTATTCTGAGTTATTTGGAAACTTGTATGGTACAGCTGGAAATGTTTTTCCCTTCAAACTGCTTGGTTACTGTATGTGACAACCCCTCCAGTTTTATACCACAGTAGATCAGATACATCAAATCACTTCCAAGATAAAAGTAGTTTGAATGTGTTCATGATCCTTTAAAAGGCACATTCCAGATGTTTGTTAACTCCTTGACCACCAGCAAAAGAATGATATAAATACTGATGTAGCACAGTACTTTTTAATGAAATGGTCTTCAGCTATTAGCATAACAAAGGTTAACCAAACCTATTTCTTTATACATATACTCCAAGTTCCATTATTAACTTGGCACAACTTAAGCTTGATAAAATAATGTCAATATACTGCTCAACAAGCTTTATTTATAACCCCCTCATTCTAATATTGCTCTTTAGTTGTAATTAGCACAAATAGAAAATTATGTGGTGCTAGTCACTTTCAAATTAATTTAAAGAACAATAAATAATTTTCAAAACTCTATAAACAGATCTTCTAATAAGACATCCTTAGCAGAGACTTTTACTGATGATATTTCTGACTGTTGCCTCAACAATTCCATAATCAGCTATTTAAAAAAATCGAAAATTCTTTTTCATTTCTAAATATGGCATAAATAAAACCTGAATCTAGTAATGTTGGGTACAAAGTTTTCCTGCCTGGATTTCCTTCCTGCTTAAGATACACATCAGTCTGAGATTCCAGATCTGTGCTAGCAAGGCAGGATTATTGATTTTAGTTGCCCGTAATCAGGCTGGTCAGCACAGGATGGTTGTGTGCAGTAACTCAAGGTGGGATTTATCACAGGACATTACCTACTCTGCTTTAACTGTCATATGAACGTACTTGATGCACACTAAGAGTAAAACTGGGTGATGTGGTCTGCTGAATTTTGACTTGGGGAACTTAAGTTTGCCCCCTTTAGCCTCAAAATGCAGAAGGGTTGCAATTCCTGGAGGTCTCTGATGTTCGCTAAATTTTTGGGCAACCGTGATGAGATCCATATAAAGGATGACATACAAGCATAGTAAAAACAGTAACAACTGGAGAGATTTAATGGAATTAGGCTTCATTTTGCTCATTTGCATGGGGTGATTCTCAAGACTGTCCGAAGAGCAGTCGGCCAGCAGGTGGCAGGCAGAGAGCTAGGGATTGCATCGGCACCTTCTTAATGACTTCTCCATAAAAGTTCTAACTTCCAGAAACCTTTTTTTCTGTGGGACCATCTTTCCAGAAACAAAGCACCGTGGAAAAGTTATCTAAAAAAAAAAACAGCTGGACAAAAAAACCATCCTCTTCTGGTCTGGGAAGAGGGAAAATAGCTTAATAATTTTTCAGATATGCAGGATCACTGGTTAACTGTAAAATAAACATAATGAAACCACCCTGAGCAGGTGCCTTAACAACTTCATAACATAGAAGTAGCTAATGGTGAAATCATTGTAGGGTGGGTAAAATTTAACTGCAGAGAGGACACAAAATTCTACAGATCATTGCTTAGGTTCTCACTATCCATTCACTACAGCCCATTGTCCCCATGTACATCTTTCTATTGTACTTTGGCAGGAGAACCATGTGTTAATATTGTAGTAGTATTACACCCAGTACATAAAACGTTGATACTTCTCTTTTTCACAATTGTGTAATTCCCATAAAACTACTGAAAAAATCCCTGGGAATAGTTTTAAGGATCTAAGGCAAACATCTCAATATTAAGGAAATGGTCCAAGTTCTTTATCTCATTACACTGCCAGAATGATTGTTCTAACAGCTAATAAAGACACTTGTAAATTTTTCCTCATGGAAGTCTGTCTTGATTTGGTTTTGTTGCTTCTAAATGATAAAATAAGCTGAGAACAGCAAAATATTTAATTGGGTTACTAATTAAATGTCAGGCATTGGCTGCCTGTTAAAATCAAAGGTTAACTGGCAGCTGAGAGCATTTATGACAGATAAACTTCTCTGGAATATGTTGCTTTCCAGCCCTAAAATGCATTTGTAGACTTCTTATCACTATTTTTTAGTTCATGGTTCTGCCAAATGCAGGGAATGACATATTTCCTTTCTCAGTAAGTGTGCTTTTTAAAATCAGCATATTAAAAGATACAGTAATTACTATGCTGAGATTGCAGCTAGTTCAGGAGATTATTTTTGTTCAGATTCTGCAAAGGAAATAGATTTTGTGTTTTAAAGAGAGATGTTTAAATACAATACTGAATTAAAGCTCAAACCTTTTTTACATTGGACTCAAGTGAGCTTATTTGCAGTAGTACTTAGGAATTTGTGGTTCATGTGATTGAAGAACATGACACTAATATATTGCAGAGCTCATTTTTGGCATAGACTAATAGTCATTTTATAGAGGGGGAATAGAGTACAAGGTATCAAAGTACAAAGAGATCAAGGTATGTTGACACTCCCAGTTGGAGTTCAGTCTAGATAAAAGCTTTAGAGGAGCTATTTAGCTCTAGAAGTGTATGAAGGCTCTGCTTAAATTTCCCTATCCTGGTTTTCATCAATGTAAATGAGCCTTTATGCCAATGTAGCATGCACATTTCTGAAGAAGTTTGAAAATCTCACATTATGTCACACAGAAGAAAAAAATATCTTTCTTTCTAGAAAGAATCTGTTTAGAATGTCTTGCTTGCATTAGTGCTCATAGAAATATTGGCAATTACAAACCATTTGAATACATACTGAATACATAATTATAGGTATATTCTTTTGTTTATATGTGTGTGTGTATATCTGTGTGTGTATCTGAAACTGAGTTTCCTAAAAAAGATGTTGAATGGCAGGTGAGTTTTTAAGATTTTAAGAAGCTTTGAGCCACAGGATGCTGGAGAAGAATTAATAAACCTCCACCTACTAAAAGTGTATTGCAACATAATACTGGAATTTCACTTCACTGAATATATTTTTAAAACCAGAACAAAACCACCTTACAACTCTTATCTTGTGCTGAATGCTTCATCACCATCATGATGACGGGCAACAAATCCTTGAAGTCCTTGTATTAGCTGGGTAGTGTATTAGTATTAATTGGGTGAGACAGATCAAGTAATGCCAGAAAACATTCAAAGATTATATTCTTGTAGCCTCAAGGTAAGTTTCTTGTAGGCTGACAGCTTTGTGCCTTTTTTATGTCAGACTTGTGGCTAGTTCACCAGTTCATCTGTTGTTGATATAAAATGGAGATCAGATGGTCTGTTTGGCAAAGGCAGGTGACCTGCTTTGATCGAGATCCCCAGAGATTACAGTCAAGCCTGTTTTTCTACTTAAACAGAACGTCAGCTGTCCTGAGGAGTTTTTACTTGTTTTTCAAAAATCTACCCTTTCCCTCTCCTGTCAAAAACTCAACTTGGTCATTGAGAATAAAACCTTAATGTTTCATACCAAAGCATGTTTTTCCAGTCTTTTTACTTTTTTTGAAAACTCATTTTGAGCAGCAAAGAGCATGTTGTGTTTTTTTACATGCAAAGTTGCCGGCCATCATCTTCAGTCAAGAGGTTTTCCTTCTTCTTCTGAGCTGTGAAATCAGCAAAGGAAAAAATTCCCCAACCCCTTGCAAAGCGAAATACAGATTCACGAAGGCACTTTCAGTATTTTTGCATACTCTGAAATAGATGTGGTTTAATAGTGAAGTGTTAGCTCACTGAAACTGAACTACTCAGATTGCTACTGTGGAGTAAAGCACACATTTAAGGGCTTTCTTGGATTAGGGGCTACTCCTTCATCATGTTCAATTTGCATTTCAGAACCTGTGTGACTAGCAAGAAGTTGCTCCAATGTGTGCTCCAAGTGTGCCAAATTCTCAAACATTTTTGCTGCAAAAGGAGAGAGGATGGAAGGATGGCACTTCATATGAGAAAATTAATTCTAGCACATATGGTCATTGCATTGGTCTGACTGGATGGATAAAATCAGCTGCCCCTGCACCAGAAGTATTTATTTTCAACCCTTCTCCAAAAGGAGTAATTTCACCCAACTTCTTTTTTGTCTTTGTCCTAAAAATAATGGAAAATGGGATAAGTCTTAATTCCGTTGATGGAGAAATTTTCTCAAATAGAATCATAGAATGGTTTGGGTTGGAAGGCACCTTAAAGCTCAGTTGGTTCCAATCCCTCTGCCATATGTAGGACACCTTCCACTAGACCAGGTGCCCCATCCAACCTGGCCTTGAAAACTTCCAGGGATGAGGCATCCATAGCTTCTCTGGGCAACCAGTGCCAGTGTCTCACCACCCTCATACTGAAGAATTTCTTCCTAATTATGATGAATTCTGATTTGCATGTCCACCAAAAGAAATGCAATGGCTTTATGCAGTTCGAATTGGCAGAAGTAGTCTTCCTGCTCAGGTTCCCATAGTGGTCTGAGGATCTGCAAGGGATGGGAAAAAAAGCGATCTACCGAAAACCATTCAACTAGCCAGCACAGATTGTAGTACCCAATTCAGTTGGCTCCAGGGCTGTAAGGCCATATTAATTTCCCTGTAGCTCTAATGAACAAAGGAATTTAGGCTGAAGATTTAGTAAAAACCTGCAAAGTCTGAGAAATTTTCCATTACAGATCGCTCAGTGTCAGAGCTTTATTCCTACTGTGTCGTGCTGTACTTCACGTGCAGTCATTCAGCAGTCTGTCTGAGATTTATTAAATCTGTCTGAGGTGCCATTAAAATATGAAGGAAAGGTGCATCTTAAAATCCAGCATGTCTGGGAATTGCAATTTTTACGTTGAAGTCTGGCTTTTTTCTCTATGGGTAAATCTATAAATTTTTCTCCATAGGTAAATCTCTCTGAAAGTTCATCCTGAAGTTGAGCAAAGCTGTTGTGAAGAACAGCTCCTGCTTCAAAAGACTTATGGTGTTTCCCTAGAGCAAGTCAGTGTGTTTCTGAAGATTTCTTATGCCGTCTATATGGCCAGGCTTTTCCACCTTTATTCCAGTGCTCATAGAAATGCAGATTGAGGCTACTGATGAAATTTCAGAGGGGGGTTGCTTTGGTTTAGTGGTGTGGAGTTTGGTTTTTGGGTTGTAACACTGTGGTGCATGGTGGTACCAAAGAATAGACTTTCTGTAAAGAAGTTTCTGAGGCTGAGGACTTGCAGGAGGAGTTGTATGGCATGTTTTTAGTCAAAATCTTAAGCAAGTCACCTGTAAAAGTAACTACTTTGTAATTGCTGCAGTCAGAATTCAATGAAGATATTGTTAAAACCCTCATGCAAGTGATACGTGTGTTACACAGTAAAAAAACCTTATTTTTTTTTATTTGAAACTTTTTTTTGAGCTCTAGTTCTTAACAATGACTAACAACTCTTTCAAACACTGACCAGACTCTGATTCTCCTAAAGCTTGCTCCTACTGACTTGATCTTCTACTGTTATGTGAATTACTTCAAAATTGCACCCCCCCAAAAAAAAAAAAAAAATCTTATTAATTTGTGATGAAGTGACTGGTACAGGAAGGGTATAGGTTGATTTTCGGTCCATTCAGGACTGTATGGCTGCCAAATATTAAGAAGTGAGTGAGATACATGAATGAATGGAGTCTCTGAATGCCATGGATATATAGCACGGGTCTCAATCTTTCATCTGTGTAAAAAAGACAGAAAGCTCTGTGTGATATTGTTGGCTAAGAATGAAGAAGTTATCTGGTGCATGATCTCTGTTTGGAACACAGATAAAAGACCAGCTGTTATCTGTATAATGCACACATCATAGAATTGGTTAGTGAAGCAAAGTTTGCATTTAAAATCATTTGGATCTGTGATACCAAGTCTATTTTAAATCCAGAAAGGCATCATATGAAATATTAGTGAATGCAGGTATTCTTCCAACATACTAATAACATCCATTTCTCTGTGTTAAAGTGCTTTGTTTATTTAAATTGCTCTGTTGTGATGTTATATATGTAGTAGGTGGTACCCTATACACAATAAAGAAATCAGATGATGAAGAAGAGAGGAATTTGTAACCTGTTCATTAGAGAAACATCACAGGTCTGAGTTCAGAAGGGAATGTAATGTGAACTTTCCTCATGATTAGTAAGGTCCAGCTGTTGTTACTTGACAGTGGGCTCACATATTATAAGGATAAAATATTAAAATTTGGAAAGGTTCTTTCTACCTGCAGGAAAGCATGACAAATGAGAATTACAGCATACCACATATTTAATTGCATTAACCATGACATCTAGCAGATGCTGGACAAAATGGGATCAATAGTTTTGTGTCCCGACGGAAGGTCAGCTCACACCAGATGTACCAGTTTTCTTCCCCTTCCTATATAATAAAAAATGTGCGGTGAATTGATTTAAATGACTTGAATCTCCCTAGAGAAGTATGTATGTAACAGCATTTCAGCTTTACTGACAATATAGGTACCATTCATTTACCCAAACTCATTCCACCATGCTAATGAGGTAAAGAAAGAACAAGCCATTAGGAGGAAAGTTTGTATACAGAAGGATAGTGCTTCTTAATGGGGTAGACAGAGAGTTTTGCTAGCAATCACTGGGGAGTCTAAAATAGGAAATAATGCATTTTTGCTAGATATATTTTTATATTATTTACTTTATCAAAAATGCGAATCTTGTTAAGCTTGGATACAAGCTTAGAAACAAGAACGAAAATCACCTTTATAGGAGAATATAAAGTGTAGCATGATGTGTTGTGTGAAATGTCATCCCTGTAGCACTGGAAAGAAAAATGTAAACTTTAGGAGGAGAATCAAAGCTGGTGGATGGTGTGTTATCAAAGATGAATTTTGACACCTGCCTATCTTTTGATCTCAAATAAAGCATCTACTCAATTCTGAGTTTGTTTAATCCTTACTTTATAGCATATTCTCTATTAGATAGCTCAAGCTCTATCTTAAAAATGGCAATGGCTTAAGAAAAGAGATAATTAATCTGTGTTCACCTTCAAATTTCAGACTGCTGAAAATAAGGAAAGTTACTAAATCTCTACTTAAAAGTTAAGTCTGCTGGACGCTGTCATACATTTAAATTGATGAAAGAATGATTTTACAGATAGGTCTGTCATTTTCAGATACCACCTGAGAATTTACTGTTAGGTAGAGGTCATCTGTATGCGTAGAAGTGTGTAGTCACTTGGTATTTTGGAACAGATTTCCTAGAGAAACTGTTTATTAACTCCACAGTGTGGTAGGCAGCCTCATACTGTTGATCACACACAGCAAGTGGTTATCAAAGAGGGGGCATTGCAAGGGCGTTAAATTCCTTTCCATATTGAGTAATCATACCCTTTGTGGATAACCAGTTGCCCTGTACTCTCAGGCTTGCAGCAGGGTAAATTAGAGAATCCCTACAGGTGCACCTACTGATTTTGGCATGTCATGTCTGCAGGCCAATTATTTACTTATAGCAAGCACAGGGTGTGTAGTTGGCTATTACTGGGTGCTTATCCACCTTCATCTGGCATCACCAAAATGTAAGGATGACAAGATCCTTCTTCTGTTTCCTTTCTGAAAGAGTGGCTCTATCTCAAGCATTTGGTCTTGTTTTCATTTATGCCAATTAAAAACATAAGTGATGATGGAAGATTCTGTTTGGAATGTTTGTTCCTTCATGACCATCAGCCTTTGAGGCGAACTTATTATTTGGTTTACCTGTCTATTAAGATGATAGAAAGTCAGGTACAGTTGATGAAACAGTAATAAATAATGTTCCCTGAGACTTCTGATAATATGAACAAATAAGTTTAGTCATTGAAAGTCAGGTTAAGAGATGAGGATACTGAGGATCATCAGTGATTCAATGAGTTTTGCCTTCAGTGAGTAGAAAAGTTGATGACAATAATTGTTATTTCTAGTTTAATTGCTTATCTAAATGTGAGCTTGAATAAAGTTCACAGCAGTAATGAGCATCTGATATTTTCTTGTGAAATTTCGAAGTCTTTCTAGTTCCTCAAAGACAGGCTAAGCACTCACAGTCTTTATGTAGAGTGAATAGGGAGTTCTCATCCTTGCAAGAAAAAGTTGAAGACAATTTTTTTAAAACATCTCTTTTCTGGCTTCTACAACCTTAGTGCAGAGGGCACAGGCAATGTAATAGGTAAGCAAGAAATCAGCTGCAAAAAGGGCAAAGCAGAGCTGAGATGAAGTTGGAAAGGGGAGGTTGAAGGAAACAAACCACAGCCACTGTGCACACTCAACAAATAGGCAGTATCCAGCTCTGCATTTTACTGCCAGGTAGCATCCTTGGAAGATATTACCTAAATCCATTGCACCCTTTATGTACTGTTTGCATTTTTGTCATGGAAATTGAAGATATAACATGGTAACAAGAAAAGCAATCTTTGCAGACTGAATATTACAGAGTTTTAATAGTTTTGCAAAACGAGTTCTCAGTTTTGAGCCTACAGATGAAATTTTATTGACTGATATAATGTTCAACACCTCTTAGAATCAGGGCCTTTCCCCATGTGAAATGAGGAGACCATCCGGGAAGACAAGATTATTTGGGGCTTCCCAGAAAAGGTATCCTTGCAGGATTTTCAGATGCTTCCTAGTGGCTTTGTTGCTGCTCTTTTTGGCAGACCGGGGAGCAAGCTGTAAAGATGTTCACTTGATATAATGAACACTCATTAGTTAATGTTGTCAATAACACATCAGATAAACACATCAGAGGGAATTCCTCAAGCGAATGTTTCTTACTGCAAAAACCTACCACATCTCCTTCCTCCTCAATTCAGTGTACTAAATGTGCAGGGAAAGAAAATTAGTTCAGATAATCTACTTACCCAGCCAGAAATATATATAACCCCAAAGAACTCTGAAAATTAATGTTTTCTGTTAGAAATGAGTGTTTCCCAGATATTTTTAGATTGTTTTTTTTTTGTTTTGTAGGAAAAGAGATACGTGAAACCCATTACTTTTGATTATATACATTTCTTTCCTTATGCAACAAAGATTGGATGGGTCTTATTATTTGAAAGTGTTTTCATTCATGTCAGGGTTTGACACTGGCCCAACGCCAGGCACCCAGGAGAGTCACTCGCTCACCCTCCCCCCACCACAGCTGGGCAGAGGAGAGAAAAAAAAATTAACAAGGGGTTCATGAGTTGAGATAAGGACTGGGAGAGAAACACTTCAAGGGCAAAACAGGCTCAACTTAAGTTGTGAAGTGAATTTATTACTAACAGAGACAGAGAAGAATAATGAGAAGTAAAATAAGCCCTTAAAAACACCTTTTTCCCTCCAGCCCTTCCCTCCTTCCCACCAACAGCGCAGGGAGACAGCACGTGGGGGTTTGGTCAGTTCATCACCTGAGGTTTTCTTCTGCTGGTCAGGGAGAGGAGTCCTTCCCCTCTGAGACCTGGGGTCCCTCCCACAGGAGACAGTTCTCTGTGAACTTCCCCGGCGTGGGCCCACTCTCACGAGCAGCAGTCACACCGCACCTGCTGCAACGTGAGTCCCTCCCACGGGCACACAGCCCTCCCAAAACTGCTGTGCCATGGGTCACTCTTCCACAGGGTGCAGTCCTCCGAGGACAGGCTGCTCCAGCCTGGGAGCAAGGGCCCTCTTTCTCCATCAGGTCTTCCACTGGAACACAGCCTCCTCCAGGCATCCATCCACTCCAGTGTGAACACCTCCCCCACGGGCTGCAGGGGGATCTCTTCATCCTCCGTGGAACCCCACGGGCTGCAGGTGGATCTCTGCATCCTCCGTGGATCCCCACGGGCTGCAGGTGGATCTCTGCATCCCCCGTGGATCCCCACAGGCTGTGGATGGATCTCTGCATCCCCCCTGGATCCCCACCAGCTGCGGGTGGATCTCTGCATCCCCCATGGATCCCCATGGGCTGCAGGGGCACAGCTGCTTCACCATGGTCACCACCATGGCCTGCAGAGGAATCTCAGCTCCAGTGCCTGGAGCACCTCCTGCCCCTCCTTCTCCACTGACCTTGGTGTCTCCATGTTGTTTTCCTCACATGTTCTCACCTCCTCCTCTTCTCTGAATAGAAAAAAACCGTGTGCCCTTTGTTTTGATTTTCTTCTTAAATATGCTAGCACAGAGGTGTTACCAACCTCTCCCATTGGCCCAGCCTTGGCCAGCAGCATGTCCATCTTCAGAGACATCAGGGATTGGCTCTGCTGGACACAGTGGGAAGCTTCCAGCAGCTTCTCACAGACGCCACCTCTGTGGCCCCCCGCTACCAAAAACCAACACAATTCATTTAATGACAGTTTTCCCATACTTTTCAACTGTACATGATGAGAACTTTTCAATGTAATGAATTTTTATGAGAAAAGAATGAAATACTGCTAATCTGACCTGAGTACTTTGAGTACCCAGATTAGATTTATAATCTGACACAAACCAATTAACCTGGGTTTACTCTGGGCTCATAAAATATGAATTATGTCAAAGTATTTTGAATAATTGAATAATGGATGTGACTTCTAGCAATACGAAATACAGGGAAATTATTTGTGTTGGAGGGAGAAAAGGCCCAAGGCTGCAGGCACTGTTCTGGGGGTTTTGCTGTGCAGCCTACTTTTTGGTTCACTAACAGTACAAATATTGATTGATGAGTTCAGTAAAGATGTGACAAAGCTGTTGCTGCTGCCTCACGTTTGTTTTCCCTTTTCATGATACATTGAGCAAGATATGGAATCCTGTCCAAAAGATTGTAAGCGATAAAAACATTAGAGTCAGGGGAGAAATGTATTGTAAATGGCATCTTTTAGCTGTGATTTCTGCCTTCCATCAGCAAATAGTGATTGAATCTAATAAATGAGAAAAGGCTGCTGTGCCAGTTAGAGTATTATTGAAATAGATTTTGACATAGACTGTTGCCTAAACAATCAAAGATATCAGCAGGAATAGAACAGTAGATATACAATGTATATATCCAGTCTGTATAGTGCTTAAGCAACTTGAGGGCTTTTTTCCTTGTGGCTCCTGACTATAAGCATTTTCCTACTCTATGTTTCTGGTGTCTGCAATTGGTATGGCTTGACTTTGTTCCTTTGTTGAAAAACAAAAAATCATACGAGTCCCCAGAATATTGGAATAAGAACAGAGGTTAGTTTTATAGCTGAGTAAGCTTTGTGAAAACAGAAATAATGTGGAAGTATTTGAGTGAGAAAAAAGGGGAAACAGAAGGAGCTTTTGAGAGGAAAATTATCTCAGACTGTAGTTAGAGTAACTGTGGTACTGTATACCTGGATTAAAAAGAAAGTGCTGCAGTCCTTTAATCCCTGTGGTCAATTTCACCTTAGGTGTTGTGTCCCTGCTTACAATAGGGCTCCTCACATAGTAGGATATTATTTATTTTGAGTAGCTGCTTCAAAGCACAGCCTTTAAAATGGCAAGTGAGTTGTGAGGGGTTTATATATGCAGAGAAATTCTAGAGAGTGCTTTTTAAAAAAATCCCAAAGGGCAGAAGCAGAGTTAGGTACATGGAGTGCCACCTAGGGCATGTGACAGTGTTAGCCATTCTCTCCCGAGTGCACTCACACTGGTCATATGGGATCTAAAAGTACTTATGACAAATCCTATTGTGCCACAGCTGCCCAAGATTACTAGGCTAAATTTACTCTTAAACCAAGGCTCATCTGGCTCCTGTCTTCTCCTACCCCCATCTCTGCTCATGCTTTTTGCTGTTATTGCCATTTGTAATGTGTAACTCTAGGAATGAGCTGAATTCTTCAGTTGAATCAATCTCACACCATTGAATGGAGTGGTCCAGTGGGGAAGTTGGCTGGTGTAGATGAATGCATGCTGAGCGGTGCTGCCATCTGCATTTCATATGATGCTTGATTCATGGGCTGTTCTGGAAAACTGTTTTTGCTCCTTGTAGGCAAAGGGAATTAGGAATGCTGTAAAATACTTTCAGTCATTTTATTCTTTTTGTGTGTTTGGTACAGTGGGAAAAAAGGTAAATGACAGAATTGTTTTGCATTTCTGTAAGCAGTAATAGCATTTCAGAAAGAATGCAGTTGGAAATATTACATGGCAAAATCATGGTACAAAAAGATTACTTATGTCAGGTGGATTCATGTTGCATTCTCTTAATTGCTACCAGAGCCATGATATATAAAGTCTCCAAAACATCTGGAAATGTGGAGACATTATCAACAGGAAAATGCTTTAAAAATATATAAACACGGCTTTTTATTAAACTCTGGTGATTTTTTCTAGGAGGATTAAGATCTCCTTCACATCAGCAAGGGAGAAGCTCATGAGGTGTATCATTAGCAAGTTGCTGCTTCTTCCAGATCTTTTCTTGGGCAAATCTGTTTTTATCATGATCTTGGTCTGATTATATTCTACTGATTGGTGGCTTGTGCAGAGGAGGTTTCTTCTTTATTTTCTTTGTGTGAGTTCTAGACTCCTTTAGCAGCCTAGGGATGGAAATTTTTTCTGGAGCACTTTGGATTCCCTTTCTCCCAGCTTTGCTCCTGGTGGGTGGTTGTTGGAGTGATGCCTCTGCGTCAGACTATGTGTTTGTAAGAGACACCAGGTTTTCAAAGGATTATGGACAGACCTGAATAAAACTTATACAGGCAAGATTTCAAGAAGAAGTTTCTTTGCAGACAAGCAGAACTGTAAAAATACATTCATTTTAGTGGAAATCCTCGTTCAAAATCCCTCAGGTAAGAGAATACTGAAATGGTGGAATAGGTAAATACGCTTCTTGCCCAGTTCTTATGATCTCTCTGTTGCTCCCATGGGAGCCCAGGTGTACCTGTCAGCACCCAGGAGAAAGCCACAATTTAGGAATGTTTCTAACCAACCTCACAGTCCTGCCATTTCTCTTGTAAGCTCCTGCCAGGAAAGCAGGAGATGACACATCAACACCTCCTACTGTGGCAGGCTCTTATCAATCCACCTGGTGACTCCATCCATCACTTTTCTCCCAAGAAAAATAGCAGAAGCTCCTCCTCTTGCCACTTAAGATGGTACTGTATTTTGTGAATGTAGGACCTGACAGTGTGTATTACAATCTGGAATAGTCTCTTTTTTAATAATAATTAGCTATCTAATTGCATGTCCAAGCCCTGTTGATGCATTTGCATTTGTACATAATTAGGATTTATTTGAAAGCATGCTGGTTTAATGGTTTGTCTCCACTTTCTACAGATTAAATTAGAGATAAATTTAATTTGAAGTAGTAACGTTAAAACAAACAAACAAACAAAACCCAACAAAACAAACACCAATCAAAAATAGAACAAACAAACAAAAAAATGCCATAAATTGCACTGAACATATTGATCAATCCCAACTCATGCAGCACTGGTTTCTGCAAGCTTTCATCATTGAGGATTTGCCCTGAATCCTGTTGAACTTGCCTGAGTAATATTTACTCTCTCAAGTAATAGCTGGAAGCACATTGTGGACCTATTAAAAATGTACCATATTTGTAATAAACCTGCAGAACTAAGTACCAATTACAGGTACATACCTGCCCAGTAATTTGTTATACCCAAATTATATCCCATGGTATCTGCCTTTTTGTCTAAATGCCAACAATCTCATTTGTCTTGCTCCTAGCCTGGATGCTTAACAAAGATTAGACAGAATAACAAATGGTATCGTTATCTTTCTAAATGAATATAATGGAGAGAAAATAAAATTAGGAGTGAGGCAGGAAATTGTTAATATGTTTATGGAATTATTGTTATTGCATTAGTGAAAATAGGTTTTCATCTACTTCTAACTTTCAGTTGCTGCAGTCATTTGAGTAAAGGCTTTTTAAGTTGTTTCTATGCAGTTGCAGGCAGGCAGATATTACATTGATAAGAAAGAGGTCAAAGATAGATATCATAAAGGAAGAGTACTCTCGAAGTTCAGTTGTGATTTGCCATTTCAGATGCTCTGGTTAAAGATCCATCTGTAGAAGTTACTGAGAAAGTACAGAGTCATAGAGTCATTAAGGTTGGAAAAATGAATGGTAATATATATTATTTGGTTGTGTTTATGTTCTTCCTTTGTTCCTTTTCTCTGGGGAAAAAGGCAGCACCTTTGGGGAAAAAGGCTTTGTGTTTGAAAATTCACTAATGCTTTTCATAACTTTCCTTCAGATGCCTCTGTATGCCATGTCCTCATAATTTTAATAGTGTGCTGGGAAAAAAAGGGAATACCCTGAAGTGTCAGGGGTGCTCTATTCTGGTTTGGGAGTCCAGAGAACAAAGAATGAGATCGAGAGATGATGCGCAGTTCCTCCCCTAAGGTGCTGGGGTGGTCGGTGCTCCATGGCTGGTTTGGGTTGACTCTGCTCTCAGGAGAATGTTTGTCACAAAAAAGTGGAGCAAATATACAAAGCGGTTACCTTTGGAGAAGCATTGAATTGGCATAAAACTATTTTTCTTATTTGAGGATGAGTGCCACCTGAAATATAAATGGTCCCTGAATGCATTGATGATCAAAGTCAAAGTCTCTGAGGTGCCATTAGATCATCTGACAGGGTTAAGCTACAATTTCTGTGAGGCCATGGACATGTGTGCCCATTACAGCTGTGTCAGTAGGGGGAATTTTTGCGAAAAGTCTGGAAAAACCCTCTGCATCTCTAGCAAGATACCACAACTGTTCTGCCACTGTTTCTCCTCTGCTTCCACAAGCAACTTAATTTGTAGTGTGGAAATATTCCCATTTATTTTTATGTGACACTGTACATATGGTTAGACCTTATGGGATGCTTAAGATGTAAGTTTGAAAAGATTACCTTCTGGCTTTGTGGCATTTTTTTTTTAACTGTGGGCAACATCAGCCCAGAACTAGATTGTTTATGAAATATGGTCCACTGGCAGTGAAGGAAGAGGCAGATAGTGTTTTATGTCATGATGACAGCTTTCAAAGCAGCTCATTCCAACTGTTTAGTCCTGGAGGAAAAAGCATTAGTGTGTGCCTGAAGGAATTTTATGCTCCAAAACCTACATATATGTTCATATTAGAAAAGATTACTCACATTGAACAAAAAGGTTGATAATCTTAAGGAGATTCAATTTCAATACTGAGCCTCTGAGAGCAGGTACAAAGAATGTGATGTTGCATGTGCCCCACTGTAATTATGGCATTCAGAAGTCCCCTAGTAAAGAACATAAAAATGGCATCAAGTGTTTAAAGAAGCAATTTTTTTCTGGTTGCAAAACAGTCGAAAGTTAAGAAATGGTAATTTTGAAAGTGTTTTTCCATATGAGTCCTGCTGCCTTGTGTGGCTTGTGTTCTGGGTTGCCTCAACATCTGTGTATGGAGGAGGGAGGTTTTATGAGCCATTCATTTCATGCATTTCTTAATTTCTTAGTGATGACAGCCTTCCTGATGTTCTTTTGTGTAGGTCTTGAATTGCAGCTGCCTATGATTTTAAAGGAAGAAATTGTAATGAGGCATCCACTTGATGTCTTTTGTTACTCATCAGGGCCCTCTGTCCTTGGCTGAGAGATGAGCTGGTGGCAGAAGTTGCTGTCCCTGAGAGGCACCACAGAGCCTCTCGGGAATGTTTGCTGGAAGACAGCATGGCAAGATGCCACAATGACTCCTCGTCCAGGCACCCTGTAGGAGAAACTGCCCAGTTCCCTAACCTGGTCATTTGTGGTGTCCCCTAATTATTCCTGTCCCATTGTTTTTCCTGATGCCTAATGAAGCCAAGTCTTTCCTAGTGAGGCTCCCAAATCTCTTCATGGTCTTTGTATCCAGACAGAATCCTAGTCTTGTTCTCCAGCCTCATGTTTTTCATCCAGTTTTAATGATACCAGTCTGTCTAACCCGGTTTTCTCCTCTCCTAGTTTACATTTACTCGTGGAGGGCTTACCCTTTTATGCAGAGCAAGGCCAGTCCCCATCTCACAGCTGCTATCCTGACAGATCTGCTACCCCACTCGTCTTTTATGGACCCATTTTTTACATTCTATTTTAGTTTCTCATCAGCAATTTTTTTTTTTATCACTCTTGAAAATTAGAGACAAGTAGTTATTTTAGAATGACTTCTATGGCAGTGACTCTGACACTGGATAATCCTTCAATAATCAACATTTGGAAGTAACATTCTTGTCAGAGATTTGATAGTAGAAGTGTGAAGCCTGGTGGTGTTTCAATGGTTCCATGGGCTCTCACCGCAGTCCATCCTGCTTGATCTGGATTTATAAATATCGGAGCAGTTAACGCTACCAAGTTTATTGGCTATGTCCAAATGTAAGCTGTAAAGTAAATATGAACAGGGCTGTAATGTGCAATATGAACAGTTTGCATAGAGCTAAGCGATCATTCTGCTGTGTGTGTTAGATTAATTGGCAACATCTTGGTGTATCCAAACTTGGATTTCAACAAATGGAGAGAGAGAAAAAAAAAGGTTTTGAAAAATGAGTGCTTTATGCATTTATGCATGTGGTCTGTGATTGCTAAGGTTAACAGCTGCTCATTTTATTTTTGCTGATTTTTCAATCATAAAATAATGTCCTATTCCAAGCGGAGGATTTTAGGAAAATACTGGAACAGATGAATAATATTAGCAAGTTACTAACTAAATATAATAGAGGAGGTATGCATTTCAATGTATTCGATTTTGTGGGATTATGGAGTTGGCATAGCATTAAAATGGGTCCTTACTATTAAGCTATCAGACACTGAAAATGATTGCATGTCATCATTGGACAAAATTGGACAGTCAGTATAAGCCTGCTGTTCACTAGGACTGAACGAATCCTGGGTGTTTACTAGTGATATAAAAGGTATGTAGGCAGATATAAAAAGTCAGTAGGCAGAAAGAGTAAGGGATTCTCTTCAGAGACTTTAACATTCTCAAGCTCCTTTGAGCAGTATGTACATGGTAATAATGATATCTTATTTAGTAAAAATTACGACTGCATCTCACTGCTTGAAGGGACCGCTTAATAATGTAAAAAAGCAAGGTTGCACTTTTTATAATCATTACTTTTAAAAACTGGCTTGAACAAAGAATTTCTTTCATTGGTCTTTATAAGATGTACGTTGTGGCTGGGGAGGCTATCACCCCACAAATCCTCTTTATTGGGAACCTGCCATAACCAGCAGCTCAGGATCTGAAAATGTATAAATTTGGTGTGCCTCTGTGAGCACTCACTATTCTTTACTTTTTTTTGCAACTGAAATAAGCAACATTGTATAATTAAAAAATGAGTGTTTTCTTTACCAGTATAAAAACTAGGAGCATGTCATGTCAGGTATTTGTATTTGTTATGTCTTTCAGGATCATCACAATGTTTAATAAAGATTTGTATTTAGTGTTTGATTTGGCACCTGGAAAAACCATACCCTAAATAAGTTCACAGAAAATCTGGAGATACATATTTTTATAAGAAGTTTCACATTAACTACTATGCTGGATATTTCAAGGCATATTCATTTGTGGTACAGCTTTCATTGTATTTTTAGAAAATGCTAGAAAAAGTTCTTTTTAGCCAAAAAGAGGAGGTGCACTGTAGTTTCTAGCACGCAATGATAGTGGTTGAGGTTTCAGTACAAAGCAGGAAAATGGGCTGACAACCATATGTTTATTCTCAGCTCTGAAATAATTAGCTAATGAGCTAATGAGATACAATTGTTTTCTTTACCCATTCTGCTAGAAATATTAACTTAAAATTATTAAAACGGATATCTCACCCTCCTAAAGTAATGACCCTTCTGTAGAGAATAAGCAGAGGGCAGAGGAGATTCCAATCTGGGGAGAGCATGACCCAAAATGACAGATAGCTTACAAATAGCATGATGTGGCAGAAATATCAGACATCCAGAAAGTACGGCTTTCTTTTGAAAATTGTGCCACTAATGGCAGCTTGGCAGTCTTTTTTTTTTTTTTTTTTTAGAGTTTTGGATGAATATGATGAAATGGGTACACACTTCATTTATCTGTTGTTAATTTAGTAGCCATGGATAATTCATAACTTACAAATCTCACACACTATTTATAGTTTTTGAAGGCTGATACAATCCCATTTCCCAGATATAATACAAGCAGGGCATCAGTTCAGAAGCTGCTGCCATATCCTCTTAATTAATAATATTCACCCAGTTAAAAATCAGGGTGAGAATAATGAATTAGAGTAACACAGATGTAGTCAAGATGTCAAACACCTATCTAGCATCAAAACTGAAAAGGCAGAAAAAAATCAACTTCAGCTCTATTTCAAGTGTTTTCTTGGATTTTTTTAGTTTTTATTTCCTGAAGCAAGGCGTGGGGAAAAAGCACTCCAGAGTTTGCCACAGCAGCAGTAGCCATACACTTAGCACACAGCAGAGTCTGGATCACTTCATAGGTGGTTCAAGGGAAAGCATTTTATCTCTTTTTCTATGCTGCCTCAGCGCAATAGCCGTGCTTCCCACATAGGTCAAGAGACCATGATGAAGCTGTTAGCTTAGAGTCCCAGTGGGGCTTGCTTTCTGATGTTTTATTTTTATTATTTGGGTGCAGAAAGGGTGAATAAAAGGCCTTGTTAAATACAAATAGGAGCATATGAAGCAAAAAAATATATGTATTATAAAAAATAGAGAAGCAGTGCTCTGTGTGATAGCAGTGTTAAGCATCAGTGGATGCAGCTTTTTTCACAGCTGATCTTTTTGCTGACATCTTTTTCTCCCCTTTCTCCCTGTGATTACACTTTACTCCCTCCCTGGTCTCTTCCACACCTCTTAGCCTTTCCTGACCTGTGTGATACTGAAACGACATTGAGCTTGTGGAATGCCCCCATCTCAAGTTCACTCACTCTAATGCAGAGCACTGCCTTCTAGGTTCAATGACAGCAGAGATCATGCTCAGGCTCTGCCATCAAATCACTTCCCCGCTGTCAAAACACACTTTTTAAGTATGAGCAGCAGCCCAACACAGAGTGAAAACAGAAATACAAAGGATAGCCAAGGTAGGGGTAGAGACAAGATGGCTTCAAACTGAAAGGGAGTAGTTTTGGTTTGGGTATTAGAAAGAAATTCCTTATTGGGAGGGTGGTGAGGCACTGGCACAGAGAAGTCATGGGTTCCCCCATCCCTGGAAGTGTTTGAGGCCAAGCTGGATGGAGCTCTGAGCAACCTGGTCTGGTGTCCTTGCCCATGGAGGGGGATTGGAGTGAGATGGTCTTGAAGATCCTTTTCAACCCAAACTGTTTTACGGTTCTTCGATAAGACAGCAGCTCTGCCTGCTCCCTCTGTGTCCCACCCAATCTCACCTAAAGCTTTTTCATGTCAACATCTAAAATAATCCTATATGTGCCTGTGTAACCAGTGGCCTTGAAATTAACTCAGTCATCGGTGGTGAAAGTTCAGCCAATAAGATCAGGAGTCATTTCAATAAGACTAGAAGGAGTTGTGGTTGCCTCCCAAAAAGGTGCATGGGCCGAAGGTTTTAGTCTTTCAGTGTTGCTGGTCTAGTACATTCATTTCCTTTAAGGCATGAGGAAGGCTTATTTTGTAAGGAAGAATATTGTGATATTTTGTGAAATGTCAAGTGATTATCTCAGCAAAAATTGAATATCAGTGGCTTACCTGAACAAAAAAATAAGAGAGAATCTCATCTTTTCCATAAATGAGAGAAAAGCCTAAATAATTCTGTGGGCCCTGATCTCCAGTTCATTGTATAAGCACATCACAAAGCTTCCCAGAGAGGAACATGGCTTCAAACAGGGACCTTGAAGTCACTGCTACATCCTTCAAGCCTTCTAGTGATGCCCAATAAAGAAAATTGCTCTATATATATGATAATAGGAAAACAAGATCATGTTGATATATACTGCAAGGCAATTGGGAAATTGGGATTTGCTGGTTAATTCCACATGTGGGGCACAGACGCCTATTACAAACTATGAAAGAGTGATACTTTAAATGAGACTAGGTTTTAATATAGCATATTCATGTCAGATTATTTCTTTTTCTAAGTAATTTCAGGATTTTTGCCTATGTCATGACTTCAGATGGGGTTTAGAATTGCTTCTTTTTATTCCCCTTCTAGAAAAAAACCAGCCTGTTTTGCCTGAGGTAGGTAAGATGAAATTATTTGTTGTTCTAAAATAAGAACCTAAAATAAAAAATGTTCATATCTCAACAGATATGCCTAAACCATTAAAATTACTGCCTCAATAGAGAATTTGGCCTAAACAAAAACACAATGCTGGATCTGGTCCTTCAGCAAGACTTCCAGATACCTGTTTTATGATTTCCAGGTCATGATTTCTTTCTCTGCCACCAGCAAAGCAGCAGTTTGACACTTATTCCTGGCTCCTGCCCCACCTTCATAGAATCCTTAAGGTTAGAAAAGTCCTCTAAGATCATTGGGTGCAGTCATTAACCCAGCACCATAGTGCTCACCATTAAACCATATCCCCAAATTCCACATCCACATGCCTTTTGATCACTTCCAGGGATGGTGATTCCATCCTTACCTGGGGAAATGGTGAATGACAATGATGAAGAGGAAAATTAGACCTTCTCACCCCAAATCAGTTTTACCATGAGGTTGTGTCAGGGTGAAAGTGGCTGAGGAGTAGGGAAGCAGTTGGGGTGGGTGTGAGAGGACAGGCTCTCTTATTTTAGCTGTGCAACTCTAATATCCATGAACCCATGTTACTAAAAATTTGTCATCAGTCTCCCCTATAATTAGGGGATTAATAACGTGAAGTTAGCTATTGCAATTAAGCATTTAGTGTAATTTGAGGTGAACATGCCTACATGTCCCCATCTACACTTGTTTGTACATGCTGGGGGTTTTTTATTAGAATATGCCAAAATACTAATTTTCAGATTATAAAATAATGAAATGACCTGTATTCCGTTCATTTTAAAAGAACCCTCCTGAAATAAGAAAAATGCCTGGTATCTTATGCATCTGAACATGCATGTTATCAAATTAGTGAATATATACTTATAAATAAATACATGAAAATATTTATTTGTATGTATATATTTTAAATTGTATTCATATTGTATATGTGTCCATGTAGGCATTTGCTGTAAATACTGGATCAGATGCAGGGAGGTCAGTTGTACTGAATTTGTTTGCAAATGACACTAATTTGTTTGTGCAGTATGAGAAAAGCACAGTCTTTTCCTTGCTTGCTGTGGTTCTGTTATTGACTCACATCTCATATCTTGAAACACACTGACAAGAAACACCAATGAGCAAATAAAATACTCTGTAAAATATTCTGCAGGATACTTGTTGCTCAGCATAATGACTTTCTGAGCAGTGTCGATACTCATTGATGGCTAGTGCTTGACAGACCTATATTTGTCTGTTGACAGTGTAAATTTTAATTTAGTGAATTTAATTTGTATTTTAAGTGGCAAGAATGTGTGTTATTGGAGTAATTACTGTAAAGCTCTTTAATTATTGATTTCCCCAACATAGCGAGCTTGACAACTTACCAGATATAATGAAGGAAAAGATACACATTAGCAGGATGGATATAGAACAAACAAGCCTTTTCAATAGAGACATAATTCATTTTAATAGATATACAGTAATTACCTAGAAAGTAAGACTGTTTTCTTCATTGTGACATAACGATTCAGATGAAGCAACAAACAGGTGATGTATAGGTATATTATAACTGTTTAAAAGACCACTGTTGGCTTATGGAGGACACCAAGGTTGGCTTCAAAGATGCGTAAAACCTTCAGATTTACTCATCTCTTTTCTTTACAGCTAAATAGAGTTTGGTAATTACATGTATGTATTCCCCCATCCTTCTCATCTTTTAACAATTTCTCCATCTTCATTTGAATTACCCAGGAGAAAAGAAATCAGCATTGCTCCTAGTTGTAGTGTGCAGGGCCAAAGGAATCAGATGACACCCCATGCCCTAAAGCACACCCTCTGTAATTTGCTGAAGAGAGCTGAAGGCAGGAGGCAGACCTGCTGGGGTTCAAATGTCTGATTTTGGGCATCCCCAGCCATTTTAAACCTGCTTTGTGGGGTGACAAGTCCTGTATCTCTGTATGTGACCATCCTGGGACTGCTAACTGAGGCCATCGTTATGGAGAACTTGAATTGGTGCAGATGCCACCTTTTCCTCATTTTTTTAATATGCTTTTGTTACTTTCCATTTCTTGATGTGCAGTTATAGGACAGCTACCTTCCCTAGAAGCACAGCCTGGGACAGCTCTCGTCCCTGGGAAGGAGCTAGCTGCTATGCCCACCATCCCATCATCATCAGCCTGTTCACAAATTCACATAGTACACTTCTAAAAGCAGCATGAATGTGTTGTTAGGGAGAAGTGTTGTACCTGATTTTAGCCACATTATAGACCATAGATAAAAGCAGAGAAGGATGTTCCAAGGGCACAGGTTTATCTAGGATCTGAGAGGTTTTAAGCTATTAGTGTGTATTCATGTCCAGGGAGAGTAAATATGCCTGTAAGTGCTGTGAACTTTCTCTACAGCTGATACTATCATATAAAAGGCAAACCCAGGTACTAGCAAAAAAAAAAAAAAAGCAAAGGGTGATAACAAGGCACCACTTTTGAATATTTCCTGGTTCTAAAATACAAGTTCCTCCAAGCAAGAGGGGTTATAGGGCTTTCCCATGGACGAACAGCACTTACATGTAGTGTGTTTTATAGTCATTGCAAGACTAGGCTTTGAAAGAGTTTGGGTTTTGTGTTGGGAAGCTGTGGGTAGTCTGTCTCATTTACCCAAAGCAGGAGCTGGAGGAGCATTACTGAATCAATATACTGCCATACAGTAACAAGTCTTTAAATGTTTTTTTTTGACAGAGTCACCTGAAATTTCAATTCCTTGCTTGAATTTAAGAGCTTTGGAAAGAAAATGAGTGCACAGAGGCAAAGGAGACAACAAATTGGTCTCACACTGTGTGGGGTCAGTATGGGAGCTCCCTGTGGGAACTGGCCATGCTGTGGGCAATGGGATGGAGAGTGGGCAGTGGGATGCAGCATCCTTTCAAATACACACATGCAGTGTCTGGTGTTGTTCATAAGTTAATGTCAGGAAAAGTATAAAAAGCTTCAGTAGCTTTGCTGGCTGCTGCAGTTCCCGTGGAAGTGAAATGGAAGATTTGCTGATATCTGCAAAGGTTTAAGCCCTGACTGAGGGCAGCTGATAGTGAAAACTGCTATTGTTGTACAGTGCATGACATAAAGAAAGAAAAGGCCAGATTGCAGCTAGGCAAGTTGTCTTTATCCCTTCGAAGCCAGCTGCCCAGATTGCACATATTACCAAGTGAGAGAGCCAGCTGAGCATAGCTGTGCTGTTTGCAGCTGGGGTTGGAGCCAGTGCTCTGCAGGGAATACCTCACAGAAGGTCTGTGCTTTTGATGGAAAGCTCACCTTTACAACCAAAGGGAAAACCCGTTTGGCCAGCACAGCCTCTTGTGACAGATTCTTTGCATGCCCGACAGCTGAGAAAGCACAGTTTTTTTGCCATGTCTGCCTCATGATGGATCAGTTCCTCGCTGCCGTTTGCGTGCTCAGTGTCTGGGCTGGCTGTGGAGAGTGGTGTGGGGCAGGTCTGGGACGCAGATGGGGAGACTTGAGGGAACACTGCTACCAACAATGAATAGATCAGCAATAATAAACAACTCCTGGTAGACACAAAATCGAATAGTTGGGAGACTCACGAAAGGCTGATGCTCATGGCATGGCTGTTTCACAGGCATCAAAGCAGAAACACAGAAACAAGGAGGACAAGGACTCAGTGCCATTATGGTGCAAACTGGGGGCCTGTCATGTCCATGTCTCAGCTTGTCAACAGCAAAGGGATGAACAGACCTGGATACCACATGCACATAGAAAAGCCTTATTCACGTGAATAGTTTCAAACAATTACACTGAAGATTTCACATAATACTTTTACTAATAATGTGATGATGTCATTCTGGGTGTAGTAGTGACAGTGCTAGAATGGGTGACTACAGTCTCTAAACTTAATTGGATGGTAATTTGTTTTCCAATGTAAAAGTCATAATGTAGTAAAAACTGAAGAAACAATGTAAATATTAATTTGTGAGCAAGAAATCCATAGCTGCTACAAATCTGCCTACAGCTGTATCCATACAGGCCTGTTTAAAATAAGGGCTAAGGAAGGTATTACAGACCACTGGATTCATGCTCAGCATGTGGCTGTATGTCAGCTTACAGGACTGGAGGTAAAATTAAATTTCCTCTAATTTCTGTGCAACTTAAAAAATCTGTAAAATCACAAAAAATAAAAAAAAGCATATTCATGAAGAAGATAAATGTGAACAAACATTTTTGTTTTAATCTTAGTTTGTACAACAGAGGAAACACTAAACCTTTTCACTTCAAAGGACTTGACAAGTAGAATAACAATACTACTGCCTGTTTTATATATCCTTGGGAAATATTAGTAAAAGCTGAGTATCTTATTCTTTGTGAACCCAAGTTTGCAGTACTTAAGATTGCTGAAAATCTAGGAGTCTAAAAGCAAATGTCTTATTTCTTGCCATCTGTGTGAATGCTGTTTTCTGAGAAATTGTAACCTTTCATTGACTAGGAAAGCTATTTCAACACCATGACTGAATTTCAGAGGAGTACTCAAGATAGTGTAAATCTGTGGAAAAGTAATTCTGCATTTTGGGGAGGAAAATGTAAACATATTGCAGAAGTTTCTTCTATTTTGAAACTTTTCAGTAATTTGAGAGCTAATTTTTGGATGTAAAATGAGGGACCCTTGCTGGCCTCATTGGTATTTCATATAATAAAGCAGATTTTTTAATGCTGTGGACCTGCTTGTAATATACTGCACACTGAACTTCACCTGTAGCTTCTGTAAATTATTAACAAGAAATCCATGAGAGAAAATAGATATAAACTGTCTTCTGTAAATTAATATCCTCAGATAGCTTTCAGTTGTTCCTTACCTTTTCTTTGACTTGTCTATGTGTCAGGCATGAAGAACTGGGTATGTAATTCATTAGTGTCATTATTTTTATAGGCAAAATTCTTGATTATTTTTTAAAACTAGGGTAGAGAGTGCATCTTCTTACAGGTTAATGCATTTATGGCATAAGCAGAAGAAGGAGGGAAAGACATTTACATACTGATAAAAAAAGTGAATTTCTGGGCCTATTTCTTGTGCACTAATTTTTTGGCCTCTCTAATGTACAAAAATTGCCAACAAGAAACATTTGAGCTTTGAAGGTTGAGGCTGGGGCTTCTGCAATTGTGCAGTCTATTCTTATAACAGAATCTCATCCACTTGCTCAGTCTTACAGATAATCAGAGTCCCTTTCCTTCCTTCCTGCCTGCCTTCCTGCCTGCCTTCCTGCCTGCCTGCCTGCCTGCCTTCCACAACAGGCAAGGAAATGTGTTCAAAATGATAAACAGTATTCTTTGAGGAGATGTTTTCTCCTCAGATGAGACTTGTGATGTTCTTTAAGCCCTGTAATTTTCAAATTGCTTTCACAATTTATTCATTAGAATTTCTGCTTGGTTTTTTTAACTTTTGGTCACCAGACTGCTCCAGTTGTGTATTAAATAATTTAAATGTTATTTTTCAACAGAAAACAAAGAATGCTGAATGGTTTGGGTAGAAAATCTCATAAAGATGTAGTGAAATGTGCTTAAGAAACTATGATAATTGCTTTAATGAGCAATCAAATGTGCATTCTTAAAGGATCAAGCAGTAAAAAAAAAAAAGCCATTTTGAGAGTGACAAATCTTCCTTTTGTTTTGACATTCAGCTGCATTAGCGTACACTTGTTGCACTTGTGGCTCTAAATCCCACTTGTCAGATATTCTGAAATCTACTTACACTTTCACCCAGGCTCAAGTTCCTTCAGCCTCAAACCACACATTTCAAGTGCCTAAGTGCCAACAAAGTCTTCCCTCCATCACAGAATGTGCTGCTATTATCACTTCCCAAAAATACTTCTAGGTATGCAATGAGTAATTAATAAACTTGAATGCTAATAAGGAAGAAATATTGCTGCTAAAAGCAAAGTAGGGCTGAAAAGGAGTCTTTCATTACAATTCACTTAAAACACTTAAAATCCACTTTGCTTGCAGAAGTCACCCTAGACAAAATACCCTGGCCATAAAGAATAATGTTTTCAAATGTACTTTGCCATACTAAACATTTTTTTCCTCTTTTTTTGGATTTCTGTCTGAGTTTTTCATCCTTCCGTAGGTTTAAGTTATATACTATATATGTATTAAATAAATATAACCTCAAGGTTATTCATTTTTCTTTCTTCATGGGATAAAAATGGGGATGTGCTGTATTCCAAAGTGTTGAATTTGTTTTAAAGGAGGAAGAACAACTGATCTTCAGCCTTAGCACAGGTCTGCCTCTCTTCCTTATTGCTGGAGACATGGATTCTAGCTGTTGTGTGCACACCCAAACTTTTCAATCACCTCAGCACCGAGCATTAGCAACTCTCAATATAATGGCAGCTGATGGTGTTTATCTACTGCAAGATTAAGCTGTTTGGACTTAATTCCAAACATAGTTAATTCTGTAATTAAGCATTTGCTTATGGTCCACTGGCTTTAAAGACCCTCAGTGCTTAGCTCAGGGGTTTGCTAAAGTGCTGTCCTGAACAGGAGCCAAAATTTGTACCCAAAACCCCTTGTTCCTCATGCCCCCAGGTCATATATAGAAATGTTCTCTGATTGACAGCACTTCACTAATATAATTGCATTGCTGAGCAGGTTGTTTTAATGTACATAGCTGTCAAAAGGTTATGTACACCTGCAGGATGCCATCTCCTTTCCTCCGTGACTAATAGTGCTGCCTGCAAAATGTAAAGGAACTGGTATTGATTGGAATGAATTGTAGAATGAGCAGCATTAGACTTTCACAATACTTTGAATGGTGATGGGCAGATGAGTTAAACCCTCTTAGGAGGCTGCCAGTGCCAGTGATGACTAGGAAGGATACGTGCAGCCGGACAATGAAAGGTTGTTCAAAATATTTGCTTACCACATGAATTCAGTGACCTTAAGATGTACCTACTAAATAGGTGATTATTGTTCCTTCCAATTTGTGCTTATAGATGGAGTTTTATTCTGTGTTTGCTTTCGTGTTTGGGATGTTTCTTATTATGGCTAGAAACCCTGTCAATGAAAACACCAGGTCGGACACAGTGTGGAGGGACAAGATGTACAGCCCTTTCCCTTATTGATAAATGCAGCATACATGGGACCTAAACAGACACTCCACTTAAGAAATGAGAGATTTATATGGATGATCCAATTCATTAATCATTCAGAATGTCTGAATATATTTATCACAGAGGAACTAACCCAAGATTTAATGTTTTGTCTTATTTTATTTCATTATGTTTATTATATGTTGTGTGTCTCCTTTGGAACATAAATTATTGTCAATAAATTAAAAACTCTCATTGAGACACCCCAGATTATGAACGCAGTCTTTCACCAGTACAGCGAGATTAATTTCATTGATATTAAGCTGATATGAAACAGAAATGAAGACATAGTAAATCTGATAAAAAATTTCTTTATGGAAATCTGTGTTTGTGCCACTAAAACACTCATATGACTGTAAAAATTGTCATAAAAATAGCTTGGAAAATATATTTTGTAAGGACTGCTTATACATTTAACTTCAAACACTGCTGTTTCTCAGAATTATTCATTCTTCTATACATTTTTTCCTTAATGGTAACTCCACATAACCAACATATTGTTCATTGCATGTGATGCCTTTTCCTGGTCTTAAAATCAAGAGTCACACACGGTTAGAAGGGGAAAAGGGATTTTACCTTGGTATTTATTTTAAGGATCCTTAGGTGTACACATCCAGGTCATATGCATCAAGATGCACCCCGCCGCATCTGTCTATGTCTCTCTTTGTCTCTGTTCCCCCTCCCCAACATTGGGTATAACATTATAGGTTTTACTAATTAGCATATCTATCAAAGATTCCCCAATGAGAGGCTCAAGTGAGCCCCCCCTCCCCAAGGAACCTTCCCCTGGATGGTTCTATCTTGGTTTACAGAATATGTTCTGGAGAGGACCTTCGGGTCTGGGGCACACTGATCCCTAGCTACGAAGCTTCTAAAATGTTTAGTCTCTTAGCTTGACAAACAAGTCCAAGAATGTCGGGAAAAAGCACTAAGAATACAGAAGTTGTAAAAAGGTACAACAGGGGTATAAAAGACAAGGCAAAAATCTTCATGGCATCACATGTATTCTTAAGGTCCCGTGGTAAACTATAAATTAGTGGGGAAATTATGAGTTTAAACTAATTCTTATACAGTACTCTTATTTATGGTTGATAGAGACCAAGACATTTTAGTTATCCACCACACCAAATAGGAAAAGAATTGAGCATCGATGGTGCTTTTAGCCTCTCTTTTCAAGTAAACAATGTTCCTGAGACATTACTTAGCCTTAGTGGTGCTGGCCCAGCTGTAAGGTTATGAGTTTATTTTTTTAAATTGTTTAGTTCAACTTTATTGACTTTTTGGGGTCTTTTGGAATAGTGAAGTTCTGCTCAGCAAAAATACCAAAATGGTGTGTATAGTAATGATTTGCTAGTTCACTTCTAAAGGTTTCATCCAAACTTGTGATTCATTCTGATGGTGAATTTTTTTTCACATTATTTACCTGATTGATAGCTAGATATTCTGTGCATATGAATTGCAGTGGTTGCTTTTGATTGCAGTGAGAGGTTGGCATCATCATTTAGTCTCTGATGGAAATATGTTTTGAAAGTCTGAGTTGGGAAAAGTGTAGTTGATGTAGCATAACCTGCTGCTTTCATTCACAGAAGCAATTCAGATGTTATTATAAAGTAGTTGTTGCCTTTCTGAGCTATGCTTTCATGCAGCATTTGTCTCATATTGGATCTAGAGGCTGCTAAAAGTGGCTTGAGGAGCACATGCAGGGCTTCTTTGGGTTCTCTACAAAGCAAAGGCTGAAGCTTCAGCCTGATCTTGACCAAACTTTCCTTCCTGTCTGTTTAACCTCAGAACCATGGGGTTGAATTTGGAGCAGAATTTGGTGTTCCCTTGTGTCCCCTTATTAAAAAATAATCTGACATGTTTGGGTTTGGGAACAGCAGTGTTCTTTTTAAGTCTTTTTCTTAAAAAACACCAAAAAAAAAAAAAAAAGTCAAGTGGAAGTGGAAGCTCTTCTGGTTAGGTGATGTTAATACATCATACATGGTCTATTGATCCCTGGGTTGGCCCTTCTGAGAGCAAGCCGTGAGAGGAAATTTAAGGATGAGATGGAACTAGAAGCTTTCCAGAGTCACTGCATCCCAGATCTCAGGCTTCTTCTGTTTACAGCATCACTTTTGGTAGGGATGAGAATAAGTTCCCATCTTTCTTCCTGCATCAAATTATCATTAAATTTGGGGATATCAGTGTTGTTGCCTGGCAACACAATGCTGAATAGAAGTTATATTTTCAGGTTGCAATCACAGACACATGTATTTACTGTTTAAAAATCTACTTAGGTCCTTTGCTGTTCAGTGTGGTGACACAGCAGTGGTGGGGAGTAGGCAGAAGTGGATGGGACTGCTGTTGTTTGAAGGCTAAGTGCAGCCTTCCCTGTATTATCTGTTCTTCTTACAGCCTGTTGTACAGAATGAAAGCTGTCTGCTGGGAGCAAGTTGAACAAATGCTGCATGAATTTAATTCATTCTGAAAAACATAAATGGTAAAACACATTTGTTTACTTCATCCTGTGCAATGGGGCCTTTAAGTCTGTTTCTAATTTATTCCAAGTTAGAAATATGAGGTAAATGCAGAAATCATGCATTAATAAAGTCTCTTTATGTTCCCAGCTGGCATGAGAAATAACAGTTGTGGTTCACTGAAAATGACTTTGGGCCAACACTTCTGATGTGATTTTAGGTTTTATTTCCAGCCATGTAGGAATTCTCCTGCAATGCTTTCTTTTTAGTGTTTTATGAGCAGTTAGTCTTTTTGTTCCTCCCTGAAGAATGAGTAAGGAAAAAAATTTGTTGGGTTTTTTTTTTGTGTCAGAAAAGAGCATTAGAAAAGTCAGTGATTATCCAGTGTTTGTCACCAGTGGAAGAGCTAGTAAAAGTAAATACATAAAAGGAAAGGACACATTTGCAAGTAGTTATTTATGGAGCAGACAGTATTAGCGAATTATTTGGTTCTGCCTAACAGTAAAATTTAGCAGCCAAAAAATAGCTTTTATTTCTGAGATACTTTCTTCTGTGCTTAGCATCAGCCTTGTTTCTGATCCCATTCCCTTTCATTTCATCTCTCCATAGAACATGCATCCTTCCACTTCTGGTTTCTCGCCATCTTTTTTTTCACTGTGCCATTCCCTGTTTTCTAGTGTTATCTAGCATCTTTATTTCTCCACTTTACAGATTTTTCCTCTTCTGGATCCTATCTGCTCTGTGAATTCCAGAAGTCCTGTGATTACCATATTTGCAAATTGACATTGCCAGAAAGAAAGATCTGCTTTAAGCTGTAACTTGACAGTGCTCATGTATTTGTATTTTCAATAGAAACTGTTATGCCCTGTCAATTTGTACCACATTTTGTGAATGAACTTGTTCCTATTGTGGAATATGGAAGAGAAGAGGAGCATGGTTAGTATGCCAATTGACCTCTGAAAAATGAAAGTGTACAAGACCAGAATATAATTTTCAATAAATTTTCATATTTCCATTGGAAATAGAGAACATTACCTAGGTAAAGAGACAGTTCCATACTAAAGAGAGAATATTATCTAGTAATTAAAATGTTACATGATTTTTTATTTCAACCTGATCTACAGAGAGGGGGTTTTTTATGTATAGTAGAGCAAGATAGTTGTTAGAAAGCCTGTTTTGCTTTATCTCATTGCTCCTTGAATAAACGATGTTGTCATTTTCTTCTGTATTGTTAGAACATGGACATAGGCACCTACTGCATTCCCACCAAAAGCTCCTTAAAGGTACAAGATGCAGTCCACTGATTTAAACAGGTTGGACTTGGTTTTTTTCCCTCTCCTGAAGGAGGAAATTTTCCTGATTGTCATCTTCATTGCCATCCTTATAATGACTGAGCCTAAACCTGTGTGGCTAGTGATAGGGTAGTCCTTTCTGAAGCAATTTTCAAACACTCTAATACTCATCTTTGAAGTCAGGGCCATGCTAGAAACAAGGGTTGTTTGGTCCCCCAGCATTTCATTCTGCTGCTGCAGCCATTAGTGCCATGGGCAGTTATTTGTCTCACTGTCAACTTAACTATTGTTATTTGAAAACATTGTCTGACTTGAGCTGTATGACCTGTGGTATTCTCTTAAAGATCTGTATACAATTCTTTTGCATTATTTAACTTGAAAATGCAATCTGAGCATCAAAATATGATTTCTTATGGGGCAATTGGTTTTTGTTGTTCCTCAACATGTCAAAACAGATAACAGAATTATAAGAATAGTTCAGAACTTGTCTCCCTTTGCTGTCAGGGGAGTCAGGATTGAAACGCGCTTTTTTTTTGCAGCACTTCCAGAAATGTCACACAACTGAGCCAATACTGTTAATGAATGTCACCAAGTTCCACCCAGAATCATTATTTCTTGTGCTATTTTATTGCTGAATGCAGTAAGGAATACCTTTTCCCCCACAAAGGAAATCCCAATATATATAAGTTGAAAAGTTTTAGGAAAATGATTTCCTGGAAAAAAACCTCCAAAACTTCTCAAATAAATATGCACAGCATTTAGTTAACATTCAGTAAAATTACATCCTATTTTTTTCTTTTTTTTCTATTTAACTGGATGATACTTATCTACCTAACAGTATTTTAAAAATGTGGCTTGAATTCTGCAAACATTTATTCCTGTTCAATAAGACTGGAACTTTTCCTATATATTGATTGCATTTCTCTCTAGCTTTACTCCAGGTTTCTCACACAACCTTGGCAAGTGGCTTTAGCTTTCTCATAATAAATTTCCTACATGTAAAATGAATAGAATAATTCTTACCCCAGGGGGATCCTTGTGGCTTAGTTCATTAATGGGAGTAAAGAACTAAATAGAGAAAAGCACTGTAGAAGTTTGGAATATCACTACTGATACAGCTGTGAGTCTACAGGTGTTCAGTTGTCACAGACCAGAGGATGAGAGAATTCAAATCAAAGCCACAGTGCAAATTTATATAAATGCAATCTACGTCTGGAGTGAGAACCAATTCCTACATTATGTTCCCCAAAGAAATATTTACTCTGCTGCAGAATATGTATTGTTTTAGCAAACATCAAAAATGATGGGAGTGTACAACACTCTACTGGCGGTAACATAATTAACTCACTGTTTATGAAATATTTCAGATGCCAGAACCAAAATAATTATATCTGCAGTCCCAACCGAGGACAGTATGCTGAGAAATAACATAGGGTCAGTTCCTAGACTAGTGTTAAATAGCACAGATTTGTTGATTTTGATGGAGCCACACTGATTAACTGCAGCTGAGAGACTGGTCTGCCCCGTTTCAGCTGGAAGCTAAAAGAGAGTTTGGCTTTCAAAAAACAAGCTCAAGTCTTTTAAGCCAGAAAGGTTATACTTTTCACTGGTGCTGAGTTTTGCAGAATATGCTGCACTGGAGGAGAAATTATAGTTCTGAAGTGTGGGTGAAATACTGTGTCTGTTACTTTGTCCCCTGGGTTGATTAAACTTGGACTATATCTAGCAGAGTATGATGTTAATTATTCTCTCTGTTTATTCATCTTCAATGGATATTGTGGGGTTTAATGCCTTAGTTGCTTGTTTTTCTTTTAACAAATTTAGCATAACACACTATCAATTATTGAGTGCTTTATGTTTATCTTGCAAGATACACTTAACCTAATGCTAAACTATGCCAGAGTATGTTTTGATCGAGAGGGAAAAACCTCAAAACCTAGCCAAGGACATCTCAGATTCTGATGGGGATCCCTGATGTCTCAGGCTCCTTGGGAGTGAACTTGACCAAGCAAAGCAGAAAGAGGACAAAAGACTGGATGTAGGTCAGGAATTTCTAACAGTTAAATGCTTTTTTTAAACATTGCTGCAAATGACTTTATGTTATGAAATGTTGGCTAGGGAGCAATCCCATGGATGATTTAGGAATTTTGTTTGAGAATGCTCAACGTAGATAAAACACTGTAAAAGCTGAGTCATGGCTTTATCACTTTGCTTGCCTAATTACCATTCAGTGTGAAAGCCTCAAAAGTCAACTCCCCACTTTTAGACCTTCTGGGCCAGTTTATCAGAGCATAAGAACTTCCGAAACAGCAATAGAGCATTTTATTTCATTGTGTTGGACTGCCATCTCTCATCTCCTCAATTCAGTCCTTGGCTGTTCTGCCTTACTCAAGTGATTGATTGGTTTGTGCAACTGTGATATTTTGTAGGATTACTTCACACTATTAGGGAACTTTATATCTCTTGAATATTAAGTGATTTACTTCAAACTCAATCAAATTACTATTATGAGAGTTTGCAGAAAAAAGAGATGGACACTTAAGTACTGTTTTCCCCAAGAATTTAGTGGCAGAATCCAGGACTCTTCTGGCTATCATGCTTCATTGCCTTTCATAAATTCAAATGCTCCTCATTCAGCAATTGTTTTTTGTTGTTGTTGTTGTTTGGGGGGGGTTGTTGTGGTTTTGTTTGTTTGTCTGTTTTGGACATTTTAATTTTGCATTCCATTATGTATTTGCTGACTAAAACATCTCAGCATTGTCTTATTTTCTGTTATTTTATGATGTTAGAATATTTGCCAGACCTCTTCCAGTGGCAGGCTTTTCAGGTGACACCTCCTTATGGCTCTCTCTCTTTCTATGGAAGAAAGGACTAGGGACTTTCTAACAGCTATAGGATTAGCCCTTAGACAAAGGTGTTAATAGTGCCTTTTTTCCTTGTAAAGTACACCCAGGAATGTGGACCTGCTAGTAAAATAAACACCTCCTGTGTTCTTTGACTTAGGATGTGATAACATCAAAGGGTCATTTATCATTCTGTTTGCCAGGTGTCACTTTGTTCATGGGGCTAATTGAAGTTGTGTGGAGATATATGTTGGTTAAACAGTGGAAAGATCAATTCATTTATTGTAAACCACTGTCACAAATTTTACCTTTTGCTGCACTTAGCAGGCAGGCTTTGTGTGTAGTGGGGCATGAATGGGCATGGAGATTTACACAGGCCAGTCATGGTGCTAATTCTTTCAGTGTTTTAGAAGAGATTGAGCTTTTGATGGTATCTTTTCATACTTTTTGGCTGTCAGGTTTCAGATACACCATAGAAATTGGTAACATGTGGAATGTGGTGTCTTATGCTTGCTCCTGTGGTATCATTCTCATTGGCTCTGCAGGCTTGGAGAAGAGACTTTATGTGGCTCTTCTGTACTTCGGAATGCCTCAGTTTTTACTGTTGTTGTTGCAATAGCCATGGGCAAAGGCAAATAAGGTATTTCCTTGCTTTTAAGCCTCCCCTTCTTCCCCTGTGGCCACTGTGCTGTTCAGCCCTGATGCAAAGGCAGTGGCACAGGCTCCCTATACCGCTGTGTGTGATGGGCATTCAGGATTGGAATTCCTGCCCCATCCACCCAGTTCTGTTGTGTAGAAACCTGCAGAGCTGGATATGATGCTCCAGCGAGAAGGATGTAGGACTGAGCTCCCAGTGTCCACCACAGGCCATAGAGTTGTCTGGCAGCACCTCAGAGGTACCAGAGGGAATATGGGGCTGATTCCAGGAGCACTGGCAGTCACAGCAATGGGTACACCATGGCATTCGCTACACAATCCCAAGACTTGGCCGTTTACAGCTGAGTCTTCCTGTGCTGAGCTTGCTTTAGAGTCTGATTTAATATTTAACATGTCAGCATACACAGGCTGGCTATGAGTATACTTGCAACCAGGGGTGTGAACATGCCAGGCTTTTCCCGATTTTAGGAATACTTAGATGCACATAAATTAAATATTTCCTTTAATTGTTGCATCATTTAATACATCTTTTCACTATTTGCTGTGTATTTGTCTGGTTTTTTAATGCATTTCCAACCGACATATCTTCTGCTGTTGGTCTCCAGTGGCTACTCTGTACATATGCAATTATCACATTTTTCAAAATGAAGTAATTATTGAAATATATTTCTCTCAATGCTTGCCTTTCCCTTCAGCTGCACCAACAGTAGAATTTGTTATTAAGCCAAACATATTGACCTTCTTGTCACTGTGTTTTTGCATCTCCCTCCCTGATTACACCTAAGCACTACAGCTGGATATCCATATTCATATTGCTTTACCACAGGAAAAATAGTCCATCTGCATAGACTTAGCTGTACATTCCCACCTGAAAGAGAGCTTTATCCCATCCATCAAACCTTGGAATACAGTTTCCAAACTAGGAGTGATAGATGGTGTTGTTCTGGGTATGTCATTTCAACATTCAGTGTAAAAAGAAAACTCAGAGAACGGAATCTGGGAGAATTAAAGAAAATGGCCTATAATTCCAAGGAAATGAAGATTCAAAGAGATGAGGCTACACAATGAGCAGAAAGAGAAGTCTGAAATATTACATTACACCAACAGAATTTAATTAATGGTTCAAGGAATTGATCATCCTGATAATAAGCTGTTCAGGGTGAAAAATAAATAATGAGGTATCATTAATTAAAAACAGTGTTCAAAATGAGTCACCTTGCATTTCTGATGCATTTCTTACCCTCACAGTAAGCAAGATATACTCTGCCTCTCCAATGTGCCTGGTGAAAGCTCTTTGTGCGAGGAGAGGAGCTGGGAAAGCAAAAACCAGACTGCCCCAGGGAAAGTTCTCATTAACGTTTGGGAAGGGGGAATGTCTTTGCTTCAGCTGGCCAGATAATCTCAAACTGGGGACTTGTCCATTCTTCCTCCAGCAGACTCCTGTTTCTGATGTTTTTCCTGATGCAGTGGGGTGAAGCTATGGAGGTGTGGCAACTTCTACTCTGCTGGCTGTGAAAAATTGCTACGGGACACAGGTGGAACAAAAAGTTGCTTCTGCTCCTTCAAAACAAGTCCCATGGAGTTCACAGTGCAAAGCCAGGCAGCCTCTCTTGGTTTACATCTAAAGCTTCAAGTGTATTGGCAAAGTTTTCAAACATCCCTGGGTGATTCAGTGTATTAACCTGCTGAAAGCCAGCAGAGCCGAAGGGCAAAGGTTGCTTGGGCTCTTCTGAAAGTGTTATCCTGTAATGTTATTCTTAAAGATCAAAACCCCAAATTGGTTACACCAGCTTAAATGAAATTACCACTGCATACCAATCTTGTCTCAAGTCACTTTTGCTCTGGGGCATCATCTGTTGTGGTCAGAAGAAATCTTTCTTATTTCTCATGCTGAAAATTGTACAGTAAGGGTCAAAATCTGGTCTGGGGCTCACCATTGTCATGGTTTCAGCTGAGTTGATTAGTAGGTGAATTAATCTTGCTAGCAGCAAAATTGAATCTAACTTGTTTTGAAGCATCTGGCACTGACAAGGATGCTGGACCCTTCAGTCTGTTTTGATGTACCAGTTCCTGTGTTTCTGAGCTGAAATTCACATACTTTGGATGTGAGCCCACAGTCAGTGGCCATCTATTAGCAAGATTGCTGCTTAATGCAAAGCTGCCTTAGTTCAAAAACTGGTTTGAACTAAACTCAGGGAAAATAATTCAGAGTTTGGGATTTCTTAGAATCACAGGATGTTTTGGGTTGGAGGGGACCTTAAATATCACCTTGTTTCAACCCCTGCTGCCATGGACAGGGACACCTTCCCCTAGACCAGATTGCTCAAAGCCTAGAGAAGAGAAGCAGAAGGGAAGGAAATCCTTCCCAGATGCCCATGCACAGAAGGCACAGGCCAGACTGGAACTGCACCCCATCCCAGCCACCAGCTCTGTGCATTAAGTCTGTGTATGTCTTTCTCATCCAGCCAAAGCTCCACTGGAGATTATTCAGCACAGAACCATAATCTTCATTGCCTGGAGCATTTGCAGTTAGGGAGAGAGAAGAAGAGAGAGAGAAATTTTATATATATAATAAATATAAATACTCTTATATAAAATATAAATAATATCAAATACAAAATATTATATAAGATATTAAATGTAGATACATAATATTTTATATTTAAAACAAACTTAAACCTATAAATATATATATTTATATATAGGGAATAGTAGCTGTCTTTGCAACTCTTGCCGTAATTTTGGTTTAACCACGGGGACCCCTATTACTAATTATACTCTTTATGGAAAGAGGGGTTTAACTCTTTTTCCATTACACTGGCTGGTATCACTGCACAGCTATTTCTCAGGTATGGCTGTGTGCTCTTATCAGATTAATGTGTTTGCACCCAAATTAATTAAGGATGACTTTCCTTACTGTTTCCACAGGAAGTTAACAAAATATTTTCTCCTTTTTGCATGAGTTTTACACCTGAAAGTGCTGAATCAGAATCTACTACAGTCAGAATAGTGTATAGCAGCAAGGCAGAAATGTCCTATATAAATATAGTTAACAACTGCCTCGTATATCTGCAGAGCTTTAGATGGGTTCAGCTGATGTTTTATTTAGTAATAACATGATGAAAAAGCTTATAGAACATTAATAATGCTGAACACTTGGGCCCTGTGAAGTGTCTCAGGCTACTTATCTTGAAAATTGGATTTTTCAAACCGTTTTTGAGAACAAAAAGCTCCTTTTTTTATGAAGTTAAAGGGAATACTAAAGGACAGTAAAATATAAGGTACCTGTTGGTGTATAAACCTATGGTCTCATCTGTGTGTGGTGCTGAGCATGGAGAGCTGGGTGCACGTGGGTGCAGGGGCAGGTGGCCACTCAGGGACCTTTGCCATCTTTCATCATTACTCCATAACAAGCAACGAGGTTTGTTAGTTTGCGCCCAACACCTGACTAAACCTGTCTGCACCTTTGCACTTCTGTACATGCAGAATCACCACCAGAATAAGCTGCACAGACCTTCCATGGTGTTTTATTCACAATATTACAGAGCAGTTAAGTGCTGCCTTTCATAAATATGTATTACACGTGTTTGTGTTTTTCAATTTATTATGTTAGGTAGGGAATATCAGTGCTGCATTTTAAAAGCAGCTATCTCCTTCTCTGTGCATTTGTTTTTATATCCTCAAAGAGAAAAAAAATTGTTTTAACTACCTTGCTTCCCGCACAGTGTCAGGGATGTGTTTTAGTGACATTGTTTGGTACTTAATTAAAATAAACATAGAGAGGAGAGATTTCCCCAAGGAAAGAAGTTGACTAATTGCAGCTTCTCCACACTAATTCTGAGCATTAAAGCATTAATGCTTTTATAAAACTTTTTGACCTGCCTAGGTTCAGCTGGGATTAAAAGCTCCTGTCACTGGTTCGGACCTGTCCACATAGAAAAAAATGCAGGTGTTTCTGTAATGCTCCATTTTAAATAGCTTGTGATGCTGTGTAATAAGTGGGCCTGAATAAAAGTTATGGGGTTCTTGTGCTGCCAGTTACTGTTTCACTTACAAATGTCTGATGCTGGGAGGGATGAATTACTGTGCTCAGGTAAGGAGCTGGAAGTTGTTAACTTGCATTAACTTGATCACCTTTCTTTGCTTCTAACCTCAATTTTAAAATGTAAATTCACAGACTCAGCAAAAAGCATCGTGTTTTATGACTGAAAGGAATGAACTCAGTAGTAAATCACCTCTCACCTGCAGAGGATGCCTTCAGCAGGACATGGTGATGCTCTCCAAGGTCTCCAGATTCTCAGAGGACACCTTTCTGCTTCACTTCAGCCCTCTGCCAGCTTTTCACATGGTGGCTGTGAACCTTGAGCTATCACTGCTCTGCTAACTGAGGGGAGAGAGCACTCCATGTTCTTAGGGCTGGCATTTGGGATTCCTCCCTTAGCTCTCCCTTCTGACCTTGGCAGGATCCATGATGCAAAAAGCAGGCTAGAGCTAGTCTGCATATATGTCTAAAAAGGGTCTTTATCCAGTCTTTATAAGCTGTATTTTTAATAGCCTCTCAAGTGTGGGCTATAGACAATGTTCCTTGATCCATTTTGGTTAGGAATTTTGTTGTCTTTAAGAACTTCCATTTGTTTTGATTCTTGTGTTTTTAAAATACCCATTTCATTTCTTTTTCTCAGACTAATGCATATGCATTTAAGTATTTTTTATGTACTCTATATATCCCCAAATGTGAAACTATTTCCCTCATGAAAACTCACTGTAAAATATAAATGTCCTAGTTTGAGAGAAGTAATGGTAATACTTCTGCAGAGGTATTTTTAAAAAATGAAGGAAAAAGTGTTATGTCCATGACATAGAAATTATAAGATGGTTCAAAACTGTATAAAAAGCTTGTCATTCTCTGATAAATTATTCATCTTTTCAGACTATTTTCCTATTCAACTCAATTAGTTTCAGCTAAAGGCATCTAGAGGCATCTTCCTTATAGGAATTGATGAGATTATTTATCCAGTAATTCCTATGTTGTAATTATACATAATTATTAATTTTTCATGCAGAATGCTTAACTTTTTTTCCTAAAATGCATTTGATAATTTTTATCATAATCCAACATTTCTGGAAAAGACCAATACAAGTGAGTAATAATGAAATATATGGTTTCCCTGTATATTTACTATATCTGTGCAGTCATTGCCTGGAAAACAACCACATTTAATAATGAATATGGCACTTTCTAAATGCTGCTTTTGTAAGAGGATACTGCATCACATAGTATATGTGGGTCAGATGCTTCCTGCTCTTGGCACATCAGTGCTCTTCATCAATACAGTGTCTGAGAATCATCCTAATGGATTTTGAATGTGTTTCCACTTTTAAAAGTTAAGGAAATATAATTTGTGTTTTCTCCTGTAGGAGCTAGGAAACAGTGATTCCCACTTTTTCTCGAATAATGTTCCACAAATACAGATGCTGCTGGGCTTCTGTTTCAGTTTTCTAAGATATCCTATTTACAGTAATTGCAATCCTTCTGGCTATTTTAGATGGCTTTTGTCTTCTGTTTTGTATTTCAATAAATTGATGATAAATGACCTTTAGATTTTTTGGCACTGATGAATTCCAGTTCTAATGAGCTATTAAAAGAATAAGTGCAGTAAACTATTCGTCACCACTAACGAGGATAGAGAGGGATGACTTTTGAGAGAAGTTAAATTAATTGAGTTTAAAATAGTAGAATGGCCTCTGTGGGTGGCAGGCTACAGGCGATCTTTTTTTTCTTACTGAACTCAGAACTTTTAATATGTTCGTACTACTGCATGTGCATAATCTGCCCTTTGCATTCATTATTGGTTCTGTAGTGGCTTTAGAAGAGGGTGCTGAAAGTAATGGCAATCTTCCAGTTAGCACCTCTGAGACATGGCTTGAAGATTAAATAACTCCATGCCAGTGGAATTTCTAATAGCTGTTAGCCTATCCAAATGTTGCTGGTTTTGTGTGGAAGATGAATGGATTCCAGCCTTCATCCCTATGACTTTAATGGAACTATGCCAATTTAGATCCATTTAAAATCTGTCACATCCTTTTAGTTTTGCTTTGTCCTTTTGCATTGTGGAAGCAATGATAATTTGCATATTTTCCGCTCTAGTAAGTTGAAATGCCGTATACATTCTTATACCTCTGAGTTTGTAGCAGGAGACAAAAAGGAAGGCAATCTCATTTTTATTTGACTTTTAATCATATGTGGTTCTCTGCTTACATTTCTGTAACTCAGTTGTCCTCACTGTGTGTTTGTTTATATATTAATAAGATACGTGTCTATTTAGGTTGATGTGTCAATTGAAAATGCACTTTGACATCTTCAAACAGAAGTTTCCAGTGTGGTTGAAAGTTCAGGGACCTGTTCTCAAAATGAGAAAACTGCACTGCAAATTTTGGAATTGTGCCAAGCAGTTGTACCACAAGGATTATACAAGCCATATCAGTTAAGTGATAAAATAGACTTAATTTGTGCACTTTGTTACATGGAGTCAGAACTGGCTAGGATTTAGCCTGATTTCTCAGCCTGGAAATACCAAACTGCAGGTAGCTCACATGTTCCACTGCCCAACTGTTGGGTTAAAATAGTGCATTATACAGATGAGCTAGAGTAAGTATCAATAAATATCATTACAGAAATGTTCTGTTTTCCCACATTTAAATACTGAATTTCTGAATGCTAATTTACAGGATGCTGAATGTCATAAAATTTCCAGAAATCCCTGGGTTGTGTTTAGTAGCTCACAGCCTGGATGCTGATTTCTTCTTGGAAAACTCAGAGGCAGATTGCCTGCAGTGGCATTGGAATCTGGACACCAAAGCAAGGCTAGGAAGATTGAGGGTGCTGTTTGTGTGTCATTATCAGGAATTTATTTTGGAAGGATTCTGAATCAAAATATCAGAAATTCATTTTAATTGTCAACTGTTTTTTCTGTTGGATGGGGCTCTGATCAACCTGGCCTAGTCGAAGGTGTCCCTGCCTGAGGCAGGGGAGTTGGAACGAGATGTTCTTTAACATCCCTTCCAGCCCAAACCATTTGATTCTGTGTAAAAGCTAGGCAGGCTCTTTTGGCCTATGTGTTTAGAAGTGTAAAATCATAATACTTATTTCTAAGCCAGACTTACAAAGTTTCCTAAAACACCACATTTCACCCACATGGTTCCAATCAAAGTGGTTCTAGCAGTTCCCTTTCCTTTGCCTTGGATCAGACCAAGGGGGCAGGGCATATGTTTTAAAGGCAGTGTGCAGGAGGACCATATGCAAGACTGCTTGCCTTTTAAGCAAATTTAACTGCGTACCTCCCAAGTACCTCTTTGAAATATTACTCTCAATTTAGCTCTTTGCTGCAGGTGTCAAGCAACAAATTTCAGATCCCACTTGTGCTGACATTTGCTCTTGGGGAGAAGGAAATTAGATTTCTACTAGTCTGAAACCAGAAACAAATGTTAGAACTGAGAACAGTTTGTTTGAGCCGTAATTTGGAAGGATGCAAAAATAACAATGTTGGTAGCTGAAGCTGCTTTTTGCCCTTCCATCCAGGAAAGCCAAAATGATTCCTTCTTTATTCCCAGATTTTTTTTTTTTTCTCAAATGTGTGAGGTAAAAGGAGGGAATTTTCTCATTGTAAATCCACAATTCAGAGTTGCCTGGTCTTTTTGCTTTTGCATCTGGCTAACGCTGGTGCAGATTTTCCTTCCTTTCTGTGCAGCTTGGCATAGAGGCTGAGGAAGAGGTTTTCCCCACTGTACACGGTAAAAGTTCCTTACAAGCTGGGGCCATTTTGGTGCTCAAAGAGAAGCACAGAAACTATTGTTATGCAAAGAAGCTGCCCTATGAAAAAGGGAAATAAGGACAGTGCAAGTCACATCAGTGAGTCCCTGGCTGCCAGCTCTTTCAGGAACCACATGCAACCCAGTCCTTCATGAACACATCCCTGTGGGGAAAGAGAGGGGTTGAAAGTGCCCCAGGACTCCCAGTCTCATGATAGTTTTCTTCTTGCCTACACAGGTAACAGCTTAGCTGATCTAAGGGAAGGAAGCCATGAGCAAGCCAAGCTCCTCACTGGAGAGAGCAAGAACATTTCACAGTTGTCCTCAGCATATGCCAGATCTGCACTCTATACACTAGCAAAGAATGGGACCATACTTCCCTCTTTAAAGAACAGCTCTTTTCTATGTTTATTGATGTTCTTAGTTTGTTTATCAAGCCATCTGCCAGGTATGACATGAAGATTTTGACATCAATATGTTACGAATTACAAGTTCTCTTCTTTCCGTCACATCCAAGAGAACACTATAGTTAGCTAAAACTAGGGGAACTGGAGGAATGCATCCTGCTTTTGTTTAAGGGGAAAAATTGAATGGAAAAGAATTAAGGAAAACATTTTAAAAGCCTGTCCGTGCTCACAAGGTTCCTTCAAAGCAGTGTGAAACTTCATAATTACTATTTGTTCTCTGAGAATAATTGTTCCATCCAGCTTCTACTTGTAAAAATCAGAGAATGGTTTGGGTTGGAAGGGACCTTAAAGCTCATCTAGTTCCAGCCATCCTGCCCTGGGCAGGGACATTTCCCACTAGATCAGATTGCTCAGAGCACCATCGAGCCTGGCCTTGAACACCACTTGTCAGGTTGGAACTAGTCTACAATTCGTTGAATGCTAAAGTGCAAGTTCGGTCCCAAGACTGAGGAGTTTGGGGTCAGTTATTTGACCCAGAGAGGTATACATGTCAGAAATCTTGTTAGCATATAGGTACCAATACTTTCTTCTCATCCTAGGGGCTTATTTTCATAAATCCACATTTTTGATAGGAGATTTAAGTACCAAATTTTTCTTCACCAATTGAAATTCATTATAGTATATTTTCAGTAAAATACACAGCATAATGTATGTTTTGGGGTTTTAGCAGTTACTGTAATTAGTCCCCAGCCACAGGCCCAGAGCAGGCAATTAGAGAGAGCATAAGAAATGCATCTTAAAATGTTCTTTAGCTGTTGGGAAAAGGCAGATAGACACTTCTGTGGTATCAAATGATGTCAGAATTTGTTGGACTTAGCCAGTGAACAAATCTGACATGTCTCTTCAGTGACGCTGCCCTGGATATTGCTTCTGCCATTTCTGTTTCAGTAACATTTTTTGAGACTGTCAAAAGTTGGTGCTTTGACTCAATATACTTTTGGAGATAACTGATCAGTACTGGAGCTTTCCTCTTTTTTATTTTTTGGTTACCAAAATCCAAAAACCAACCACAAACACAAACCGACATTCTTTAAGGTATTATGGCTTCTTATCAACACTGAAGGCAGATTTCTACATCCTCACATAGTGACAAGCTTAGCCTTTATGATCCATATGATGACCAGAATTTCCTGGAATATGTTGGACAAACAGGGAAATGCAGTACCAAGAAATGGTGAGAATTCTTCTCTGCCTAATTTGCTTTTATGGATTGAAATTGGTTGTGGAAACTGGTTCATGACTGCCATCCAAACCTCCAGCAGCTTAGGAAAACTAATCAAAAGCACCAAAGGAAGCAGCTTGTTAGTGGTAGAATTTCTGAAAGCACATCAGAAAGGTGCTTCAAAATAATTCAGACTCTTTTGAATATCAGGTGAAATCATCATAGTCCTCAGAAGTGCTGCAGAAAGAGGAGACAGCAGAATTACTTTTTTTCACAACACATCGTGACTTTTTCCCTTGTTATGCTCTAGAAGGGTGATGTATAAAAATTTGTTCCCTCTTTCTTTGACCTTGTGGTGACTTCTACCAGAGTATGATCCATAAATAAGGAATCGGTCTTCATTTAATATAATACCAAGCCTTCGGGAGGTATGTTTTCTGGCCCCTTGCAAATGGATATTAAAATATTTTGGCCTCTCAGCCTACTGCATCCATGTTACCAGCATTGCAAGACTACAGACACAAAAAATATGTCAGGTTATTTTTGATGTATTTTCTGTACCTTATTCACAGACTTTTTTGTAAGTGAAATAGAGCAATCTGAGAAACCTCAGAAGAGAGATGTAGGATACTTTTTAACAGAGACAATAATGTGGTGACTAAAGAGATGATGAGCCCAGTAGTGCTACCAGCCAATAAGTGAATGAGCTGCAGACAAGATGAGAGAGATACATACATACAAAGCTGCAAAAGCACAACTGATCCATAGGCTGAGCATCAAAATAACCCCTCAAGTGACTTCACAGCCCTGGCACTGCTGTAAGGAGTGTACCGGTGTCCTACTGATTAAACTCCAAGGTTTAATCCTCTTCTGTGTGTTCCTCCAGAAAATTTTTTTCTTGTTCCCTTATCTTGTGCTTGATTTTTTTTTTTTTTTTCCAATGTCCCCACCGTGAACACCACCACTTGGCTTTCCTGGTAGTGATATGGAGCCACATCTGCTTGTGGTCGATCATACCAGGCACTAACGAAGCTTAGCAAGCAGAACATCCAAAGTGGGGCATTAAGCTAATCTTAAAACTCTACTATTGTGCCTCCTTGAGAAGAATGGTGGTGGAAAATGTTGTTTAGGCATCTCTCTGGGTGCAGGGAGCTAAAGCACTAGAAAGACAGAGAACCAACTTCAGGAGATGAGTCCTTGGTGGAGAAGTTGCATATAAACCTTGTTTATAAGGCAAGTTTGGAGGAAAGTTACAGATGGAAGATGACCGTTAAGCATTTTGAGGTGAATTGATATATTAAGAGTACTTCAGATGATGAAAGTAGCCAACACACTGAGGTCTAACTGCTTCAAAAGTCAGGGGAGTCACAAGGCAGTGGCAGGATTACAGCTTGGACAAATGGGGATGGAACCAGACTTGAAGGGATGGAGTAGTGCTGTGAGCAGCTTCCTTGGAAGAGAGAAAGGATTAATCATTGTACACAGTCAAGGATTTAGGAACAGTATTTCTTCTTCCAAGGAGATTTGGGGGGCTACAAAGAGTAAGGGATAGGTAAAAGGTAAAGTTGAATGAGGAAGACCTTGTGCACAGGGTAGCCCCCTCACACACATTACTGTGCTGTGCTGGAAGGACCACATGCCATTTGTTTTGGGCTCGCAGCAAGGCAAGGAGTTGTTAATCTAGACATATGTGGATGATATCGCCTGTGCATAGCAAGGAGCAGAACATTGCTACTTATAATTAATGCTACTTAACATGTAAATTTATTCACAGAACCAAAAATGTTGTGAATATATTTTAAGTTGATACTTCAAATATAGGCAGAATGAAGTAAGGAAGAGGTAATGTCATCATATTTATGCGGGCTTGTTATAGAAACATGTATTTTCATAAAGCATACATCAGAGGCCCAGGGAGAAGGCAGTACCTTAAAAGGATAAACATACCTTCGGCATGGTGTTTGATCCATGCTTTTACTTCTTTACCCTCAGCTACTTATAGCCCACTAGAAATTGTCCTCATTAGAGTATCACTTGACGACATATCAAGTGGTTGGCTTACAGCAATGGAAGCTAAAGTATATCTTTACATTAAATGAATACTGCAAAGTTGTTAAGATTATTTTATGAATACTTCTCAGTGAAAGGAGAACACAGCTAGGAGGTGGAAATCTTAACACATAAGTGTTAGTGTCTGGAAACTGTACAGAATTATTTAGTCTATTAGTTTGTTAACCAGGGGCTCCTTGCACTTAACCTTATTTTCTAAACTCAGGTTGTGCCTAGTATTTTCCTGCAGATAATGAGGTAATCTTGTTAGATGTGGAGGACACCTACTTCTTTCTTGGACTTCTTCCATTTTCAGGCTTTGGCAATCTAACAGCTTGTCAGAGAGAGACATCTGGAATGTGATTGTTATTGGAGATGGCTGAAAATGTCTGTTACAGCACTTTTTGTGCAGAAGATGGGGGATCTGTTCAAAATTGTGGAAGGTATCTTATTTTCTTAGTTAAAAGCAGAATTCTTTGGAAGATGCAGCCTCCATAAAAGATGAAGTCTTTTTATGCCCCTGGTTTGGGGGCAGAGACTAGTTTTTGAGCAGAGAAATTTTAGCTTGAGATTTACAGTGTTTTGTAGTATGAACCTTTCTAAAAAGAGACAACACCTTACAAGAAGACACTGGTTAAATGTCTGTCTGCCCACAATGTACATTTGCCTTTGCTACCATATGTAAGCATCTTGGAAACTTTCATGTTTTTCAGGACTTGTAGCCTGAACTTGTTTCACTTTATTTCACCATTTTTACAATACATCATATTCTCATTTAATATAATTCTCATCTTTTCCAATCTGTAATTGTGCTTGTTTTAGTCAGGGCTGAAAGAAGTCTCAGCACAACATCATAGCTGTTCTTTTCATCAGTCCAGCCCTTCTTCTGGCACATTGTGCTGCCTTTCCAAAAATACAGCTCTCTTCTGCTCCCCTTATGCGCCTGGAATAGTCTTTTCTTTTGTATGCAGCCTGAGCCCTGTAAACATGGACTCAGCAGGAGTTCCTTTAATAAATTAGCTGTTAGCACATTCAAAACTTTTAAACGATGGGGTGTTTTGCTGCAGCAAGGGAGGAATTTGCATCAGATCAGAAGTTATCACACTGGGAGTTACAGCTCAGGAAACTGCCACCAGTGTTATTAACAGCAGATCCCTGGCATGCCAGAGGAACCCAGAAATCGATGCTTAACCCTTCCACTGCCCTTGTTTACTTAAGTGGTCATTGAAATGAGCGTGACAGAAATTCATCCATAGGCACTGTGCAGAGAATCAGAGAGTTTTCTCTAATAACAGATGTCTCCAATGCAAAATGTGAGCAATCAAAAGCATTATTTTAGTGCAATAACCTTTGGTGCTGAGTCAGATACAGCAGCAGGAGGTCAGCCTGTATAACCCATATCTGGTTTTATTTCCTTCCCTATATCATAGGCTTTGCAGAGCAGCTCTAAACGATGTGCCAGTTGCATTGGAGATTATGTAGTTGTTGGAAATATATTCCTGCAGGATTAGAGGTGTGATCACAGTGCCTGATTCTTGAGACTCCTCTCAATAACAAGTCCTCTTACTGATTTCCCTTTATGTTGAGAAGTGAGGCGATCAGGGGAGATGGATATAGGTAAGCACATTCCTACTTAGATGAGGACTGGTTAGAGTCTGCTGAAAATCTCATTGCTTTGGAAGAGAAAAATCCCCTGTTGCTTTCCAAGTTATTAATCTGTTTGTGATTACTTATTAAAATTACTTCTGGCTGTTCCCATAGCATTGTCATTTATAGGTTTAACCACATAATCATCTCTTTATATTTGCTAGCTATTTTTGTTCCTTCTTATTTATTTAAATATTTTGCCATCAAAGACTTAAGTGATGCATTCAGATAATGGCCACAGATAATTGCTTTAACAAGAGACTCACGAGAGAAACTGCTGTTTTATTACCAGACTGGGATGACCATTCCCTGTCAGACTGTACAAAAAGCAGTGTCATATTAGGGTAAACCTCACCACTTTCAGGGGAAATCATGTAAATACCAAGCAGATGGGAGTTTAGCAGCAGAAGATAGGAAAAAATCACAACTATTTCTTTGTAGAACATCCAGCTGTGTATTAGGTATAATATTCCTAGGAGTGGTCACCTCTGTAAATGGAAACAGATGGGGAAAATGCTGTATGCCTGCCTAACCTCTGCTCGTGCTAATAAGAAAATCCTTGGCCTGGGTTCCGTCGGTGTTGCTGTTTTTCTTGGACAGCTTGCTGGGCATCTTATATGGTATATAATGCACAATGCCTGCCTAAATATGCTTTAAGAAGTGTTTTGTGTATATCTGTTCTTAGAGATTTGGCATTGTCTGTTGGGCTCTTATAGTATAGGCCTTGAAAAACAGCCCTCTTCCAAAAAAAACCACCAGAAAGCAGAGACCCAAACAGCCTCCCAACACACCAGCTTTGGTAATTCAAAACCACCACCCATTTCTTTGCTGTTAAATTGATACCTTTTGGCCCATAAAATCATGAGCCAGACAAAAGAAGTAGCAAGGACCCCACAGTTTAAATTCTGAAGCTATTTTGGCCTCTAACAAAAGCCTTTGCTTTGAAAAAAAAATATATTTGTTAAACTACTTAAGGAGTTAATTTTCAGACACTGAAGGCAGTTGAGATACAAAAAAATGGGGGAAAAAAAAAGTTAAAACAAGCATGGCAAGACATTTTTTTTCTGTCAGGAAATTAAAAGAGTAGTTTGTAGATGCTGATTCTGATCCAGATTCAGTGCTGAAGAAGAATGTGGCCCAAGGGCAAATCCTTCACCCTGCACATCAGGGATGATCTTCCAATTTAATGTGTGGTTCTGCCCTTTCTTGTTTCCAGGCTTATGTGAAGAGAATCGGGCCGGGGGCTGGGGGGGTGGTGATGCCTTTTCCTCGTCTTAAAATTAAGAGTCAAACACTATTAGAAGGGGAAAAAGGGATTTTACCTTGGTATTTATTTCAAGGATCCTTAGGTGCACTACATCCAAGTCGAATGCACCAAAATGCACTCCACAATGCACACCCCCAAAAGATCTGGTATAACATTATAAGTCTTACTATGTAGGCTTGAATGAGCCCCCCTCCCTAAGGAACCTTCCCCTGGATGGTTCTATCTTAGTTTACAGAATGTGTTCTGGAGAGGACCTTGGGGTCTGGGGCACACCGTCCTCTACCTACGAAGCTTCCAAAATGTTTAGTCTTCTAGCTGAACAAACAAGTCCAAGAATGTAGAGAAAAAGCACTAAGAATACAGAAGTTGTAAAAAGGTATAACAGGGGTATAAAAGAAAAGGCAAAAAATCTTCATGACATCATTGGGGAGGAGGGGGAGTGTGGGGTGTGTGTTCTGCTACCTTTTATTATTGATTTCCCAAAATTGGAAGTTTCTTTCTTCTAAGAGAGGAGGCTTAAAAGCAATCAATAGTGTTTATCTTACAAGACGGTAGTTCAAACCGCAGTGGAAAGTGCTGTAATTCACCGTTTCCCTTGTTACTGATCATCTCATTTAGTGCAGCGCTGCACAACAGCTCCGGGTTTTAATGCTGTAAATCCCTTAATTATGCACTCCCCAAGTGCATTAAAAATAATATAAAAGTGTTAGGCATTTCTGGGTTTATCTCCTTCCTCCAGTACTCATATTCTGTTTGCAAATCACTATAAGTTAACTCTGTGATTTGTATTGGAAAGATTTTTTTTTTTTTTGGTTCATTTCACTTTATAATATTTCAGCAGAGCTGTGACATCCATTTAGATATCTTTACTGCAATTGTTTCATGATGAGATCAGATTGCCCACTGTAGATACATCACCGTAACAACTAAGAGAAAATTCAGGCCACCTTGCTTCCTTTTGATGAGCTGCTGTATCCTGGCTTCACAGGAGAGAAAAAAGAAAAAGGCAAGGCAAGGCAAAGGCAAAGGCAAAGGCAAGGCAAGGGCAAAGGCAAGGCAAGGCAAGGCAAGGCAAGGCAAGGATAAAGGCAAGGAAAGGCAAGGCAAGGCAAGGCAAGGCAAGGCAAGGATAAAGGCAAGGCAAGGATAAAGGCAAGGCAAGGCAAGGCAAGGCAAGGCAAGGCAAGGCAAGGAAAGGAAAGGAAAGGAAAGGAAAGGAAAGGGGAAAGGAAAGGAGAAAGGAAAGGGGAAAGGAAAGGAGAAAGGAAAGGAGAAAGGAAAGGAGAAGAAAGGGAAGGGGAAAGGGAAGGGGAGAGGGAAGAGGGGAGAGGGGAGAGGGGAAAGGGGAAAGGGGAAAAGGGAAAGGGGAAAAGGAAGGAGAAAGGGAAGAAGAAAGGGGAAAGGGGAAAGGGGAAAGGGGAAAGGGGAAAGGGGAAAGGGGAAAGGGGAAAGGGGAGAGAGGAGAGAGGAGAGGAGAGGAGAGGAGAGGAGAGGAGAGGAGAGGAGAGGAGAGGAGAGGAGAGGAGAGGAGAGGAGAGGAGAGGAGAGGAGAGGAGAGGAGAGGAGAGGAGAGGAGAGGAGAGGAGAGGAGAGGAGAGGAGAGGAGAGGAGAGGAGAGGAGAGGAGAGGAGAGGAGAGGAGAGGAGAGGAGAGGAGAGGAGAGGAGAGGAGAGGAGAGGAGAGGAGAGGAGAGGAGAGGAGAGGAGAGGAGAGGAGAGGAGAGGAGAGGAGAGGAGAGGAGAGGAGAGGAGAGGAGAGGAGAGGAGAGGAGAGGAGAGGAGAGGAGAGGAGAGGAGAGGAGGAGAGGAGAGGAGAGGAGAGGAGGAGAGGAGAGGAGAGGAGAGGAGAGGAGAGGAGAGGAGAGGAGGGGAGGGGAGGGGAGAGGGGGGGAGAGGAGGGGAGGGGAGAGGAGGGGAGAGGAGGGGAGAGGAGGGGGGGGAGAGGGGGGGGGGAGAGGAGGGGGGGAGAGAGGAGGGGGGGAGAGGAGAGGGGGGGAGAGGAGGGGAGGGGAGAGGAGAGGGGGGGAGAGGAGGGGAGGGGAGAGGAGGGGAGGGGAGAGGAGAGGGGGGGAGAGGAGGGGAGGGGAGAGGAGGGGAGAGGGGGGGAGAGGAGGGGAAGGAGAAGGAGAAGGAGAAGGAGAAGGAGAAGGAGAAGGAGAAGGAGAAGGAGAAGCAGAAGGATTTTAAAAGTTCAATCAAAATAGCTCTGAATTAAGGGAGATTGAACCTTTTAAATAAACACAGTGAGAACATGAAGGAAGTAGATGGTTCTGAAAGTTATGATGGGGTAAAAAAACCATAAAAACTCCTAAAAATTGTCATTTGTGTATTTGTCTTATTTCAACAGAGATCATGTTTTGGTTCTTCTGATTGAAAACATTTTCAATGGCTACTTTCTGCAGCTTTCAGGCTTCAAAACCTGTCTGTGGCTGTACTTTTTATTGAAAACCACCTTTTCAAGTTGTACTGATGTTCACTGAAGGAATCCTGTCTGCAACACCTCCCGACTCACTAGCTCGCATTGTGGACCCTCAGATCAACCAACTCACACTCACAGGAGTTGGCAACAGGCAATAGGATTTAAGTAATTAACTTTCCAGATAAACGCGGATAACAGGTCACGTTGAAACCTTATATATAGAAAGCCCCACAAAGGTTTCCAAGGCTACAGGCAAGATCCTCTCAAGATTATTTTTGAGTTTTCTGGAGCCTTTTTTCTTAGTGAAGGAAAGGTTAGGATAGTGATAGCTTTGTGACTGGGAGCTCCAGCCAACTGCAGCTCCTTGGCTTGCTCCATGCCTGGCAGCATTGCAGCAGCAGATCCTTCATTTCACTGGGATTATTCCCCAGTGCAGCATTCCAGGCTCCTATGAAAGAGCTCTTGCAGGGAAATGAAGCCTAGAAACACAGATCCAAGTGACAGTACATCCTGCGGCACATGGCAAGAAAAGTGCAGCAGAAAAAAGCTTGTTTCCAGAGCTGTTCCTTCTGCTGCTCCTTCAAATCATCAGAGCCGCTTCTTTGATGTTCCAGGAGAAAATGACCCATTCTACAAAAAAAGATGCCGCCTCCCTTTTCAGCACAGTAAAGACAAAATATCCATCCAGAGACATTTATATACAGCTAATGGCAGGAGAGATGTGACCCCTCTTCCATGGAGGCAGAAGTGTGCAATAGTCATCACAGGTGAGCCTGGCCCAAGTCCTCTCACAATTAAAGAAACCCGACTGAGTTCAGTGTGAACAGGTCAGAACCAGAGAAACCTTGCAAATCATATCGGGGAGTTTCAACCAGGTTGCCTGCCTCTGGTTTGGTGTTTTTCTGGTGTTCCTCAACTTCTGAAGAAGGGACAGTGCAGTCTTACTGTTGCCAGCTCTTGTGATAGTTGATGTTTCTCTGAAAGCTTGAGGTTTGAAGGCTTACAAGACAAAGATTTTTTTTTTTAAGCTATTTTATGTGTGCTTTTAATATGTTCAAGTCTTTTATAGTTGGAAAACACAGGTGAAAGCTGACCTGAGTTCCTAAAAGCTCAGAAATGACAAGGCAGAAGAGATGCCCACATTTATTAGTTTGTGAAATGCTGTGATTTTTTAAGCTGTCATCATTTAGGCTGTAAATATGGTGTTTACAGCCACAGTATGTTTTTAGTTCTGCAGACAGCATGAGGCAGTATGAACAGAATGCTGTGTTAGTCCCACAGAAGTTCAATTACTCCAACAGAATTTCTTAGTAGGTAGAGTTGCCTACTAAGGAGGAAGATGTCATCTTCATCCTGCACAGTAATTGAAAAATAATGAAAGTCTTCCTCCCCCAGGATAGCATCATCTTGCCATTGATCAAGAGGCAGTTCAAACCATCAGATGACATCCTTTGAAAACTGGCATTTTTAGAGATGCCACATTTGAAATGTTACAGTTATAGGACTTCCATTATATGTATTATAAATCCACATTTTAGAGAGTTGTAATTTAACCATATACAGTCACTGTGCTTTGAACTTGGCATAAAAATCACAGCCCTGGAGCAGATGTCTTTATAAGAGAAGATATTTGAGAAAATTGATTTGACTTTTCAGAGATTTAGACATGTTCAAGTTATCTCTCAGCACATTAGACGTACAGAAGTGAAATTTGAGTGAGCTACCAGACACAAGAATGTGGAGCTTTGGGTGGGTGTAACATGATCCACAGCATGATCCACATTTGATTTTGATAATGATGAATAATGTAAATGCAGGGACATGCTCTGTGGGTTTTAACATGGGACTACTGAACATTGGAGTCAAAAGCTAAATCAGTTGGAGTTGTCTCCAAGATCAGCTTTGTGAATGCTCCATGCATACTTGCAGGTGAAATCAGAAGTAACAAATCTGGAAGGAGCTGCTTGACTGCATAGGTGTTACAGTCATGTCCTCACTGGGTGATGTGGAAAAGGGCCACAAATTACCCTTTCTGTGAGATCAAGAACTCCCTGTCCTCTCAGCACTCGAGGTTGCAGAGAACTGGGAATAGGCTGGAATTATTGTAAAGAGGTGCCAGGTAGACTCACATCTGTTCTGGGAGTTGGTTGTTGGAATTGAAATGGTTTATCTACCGCATTTGCATGAGATATGTTTTTATTCTTTCTTTTGTTCCCCCTCCATCTGCAGCAGATTTACACAAGTATTACTGAACCTTTGGAGCAACTGCATGAAAGCAAGGTGTCAGGCGAGAGGCTTTGCTGCTGGAAATTGCTGTAGCCCTCCAGGAGCCACACTGACGTGCCCAGCCTACTCTGTCGCAGCAGCTGACTCTCTTTTGCCTTCCCTGCTCTTTCCCTATTTCTGTCTAGATAAAATGAGATAAAGATGTTGCTATGTGAGTGGGAAAGACTGAGAGCTCACCACGGAGCCAGGCAGAGTTAGAGCAGGAGCTGAGAAATGTTTTGACAGGCTTTGGGCACCCTTCACTTTGACCATGGGGCCCCCAAAGCTCAGCTTGGCCGTGGAGGTCTTGCGCAGCCACATGATGCTGAGAGCTAGTGTGGGATCTCACTGTGTTTACCTTATGGATAAGATATGCAGTGTAGCTGCCCCCAGAAAGGTTTGTAAGCTGACACTGTAAACCCTGTAAAAGGTTTCGTCTGTTCAAAGCCAGTCAGTTCAAATATCCTTCCTTTCTTTTCTTTCTTTTTAAAAATCTCTGAATTCATTTCTCTGTTTCAAATGGAGCAAATCAGTCCAAACTTTATAGAGCAATGTTGACCACATCAGATAGTCCCCACTCTTGTTTTCCTTTCTTCATTAATTGGAGAATAAAAAATGATGCTGAATAAATATACCTATCAGTTATCAAAGGTATAGTAGGGGAGTTGTTAATAGAGATGGGTGCAGTATGTTACAGACAAGGTTCTTTAAAACTCTTTAAATTTGAACATCCAGAAAGACTTTTACCAGAGAAATATCTTGGCTTGGTTAATCCCACAACCTAATTTATTTTATGGATAGGCATGCGTTTAAACAAATACAAGGCATGCATAAAATATCTCCTGATTTGAGAGCTATAACAAGGATGGAGGGTATTACCACCACGTCAGCTGGAAACATGGGGCTTATCTGTTCACAGGTGGTACTCAGGCCAGCTGTAAGTCATCACTGTTCCTGTTGACTAATCAGGAGAATGATGTAGTTTTATTGGTTTCTGGTTATTTTAGACGTTCCCCTGTGAATGTGATCATGGAGAAGCAATTTTGTGCAAGGCAGGGATAGCCAGGCTTATTTTTTTCAAGACAGATGCAACAGATGTGCTTGTAGAGACAAAACATGACCCTTGTGAAAGCTCCCTGAGCTCTCATTTGGGAAGGACAACTCATGGTCATAGCATCTCCTAGGTCACAAAGGATAGAGGGTGGGAAAACAAGCCCAGTCAGAGGGGGATTAGAGGGAAGCAAATCACAGTGATAATAGGGATAGATAATGATGATACCATCAAGTTCTTACATAATGCTTTTCACCAGGAGATCAGAAAATAATCTGAGATCCACAGCTCTTACAAAGATGAATGGGAATCCCAGTCCTGTGTTATATCCATTGTACCTGTTGCATCTTGTACAGGTTAAAGAGAAGGAGTTAAATCATAGCTAACACTAGTGAGCCACTCTTCAAAAATATTTTGTACAAATGAGGAGAATGCAATAAAGTGTTTGCAATCTCTCTATACAGTGTTAATTACAGAGTTTTGAAGGCACTGTATACCTGGTATATATTGTGAAGGACTCGGTAATGAATGGGTTTCCAGCTGAATTCCAAACAGGACCATTTAAAGATGTTTTACTGAAACAGAAGTGCCAAATCTCTAGGTTAGGTTTTGGCAGTAGACCAAAAATACATTCCACAAGAAGTGATTATTAGGTATGATTCATACAGTGCGTCCACAAGTGAAAATAATACTGCTTAGCTCTCAGAGCTCAAAGTGCTTTTACATTTTAAAAGTCCTGTGCACACATTAGTTAATTACTGGAATAAAATAAGTTACATTTTTGTGCATTTAGTGTTGACATTTTGACAATAAATGGTTTTGGAGACTTTATATGCATCAGTGCAGCTTGTATAAATTGTGCTGATGTTCTCAATTGTATTTGAGCAGCATCTTAGTAATTTAGATGCATTTTACCTTATGATGAGCAGATAGGTAGAGCAAAGGTTATCTTTAGATAGCAGTGTTCCATAAATAAGGCAACTTCTTGTCCTTTCTAATAAATCATAAATCTGCTCACTTGCTCGTGCTCTGCAATCCACGGCAGAACTAAACGCACTGGTGGAAGTCAAAACCCACTAAGAGCCATCATTAGTATTCTAGCTGCAGAAACAGAACTCCATCCAGAAGACAGATTTTGTGGAATTGGTATACCCAATGTTAGGCATAGGGACTTGGTAAAGTGCTGGAACATCTGCTGGCTATTTTCAGAGGACTGTCAGCCTATTACCACCTATTAAAATTAATTTTAAAGTGATCCCATAAAGATGAATCTTGTTTTTCACTTTCCAATCCTTATGAAAAGTGTTGGCAGTGTTGACATTTATATCCTATTGGTTGTTTTTTTTTTCCTAAACAACCTATATTAGACTTGCAGTATCCTCCGTGGAAGGCATCTGTCAATCATATCAGGCTGGCTTAATGACCTTTTACATGAGGACATTTTGGCTGCATTGCTATCCCAGCTCACAATGCCAAATCTATAATCATATCTGCTCTCAAGCACAGATCTTCCTTATTGGTCCTAGCCTCTCACAGCTACAAACATCCCAAAAGCAGGCTCTGAAGTGCAGCCATTCCACAAGTTGACCCAGTCACTAGCCCAAGTTCTAAAGTTTTTGGGAATAAGTATTTTACATCCAATTTGCCTGACTTTCTGCTCATTGTTCCTCCTGAACTCCCTTCTGATCAGCAAGAAACATGCAGAGGTTGCATTTAGGTCATGCCGACTCCTGGCATGGATTCTTTCAGGATGCTAGGAATCAAGCATTGCAAAATCTTATGAGAATAGCTCATCATTCTACAGTCACTATTTAACAAAAACGCCATTATTTTGTTGATGGGTGTACCCACATAGGGTGTACCTCCAGACATGCAGTAAGCAAATGATCCTGAGTTGATCTCATTTTAGGAAGAGACACTGGAGTGAGCATCCTGGGAATGGAAGTGTTTTTTCTAGCAGTACTGTAAATTTTGTCTGGTTCTGTCGTTTTCTGGTGGCAAAAAGATTATCTCCAGCATTAGAATGAGACACATACAGTATTTAAGAAAACCAGCCTTTGTCCTTGGAAAATGGTCTTTAATAGCTTGCATTAATTAGTTTAATTTGATCTCTAAATGACAATTTAATCATAAAACATTTTCTTCAAGGAGAGAGATAAGGTAATGTTTACATAATGAGATTCAGTAAAGGTTTTAGTAAGAGCAATGGTTTCAGAGCTGTTTCAAGTTACGCCATGTGGCCTTTATTCTTGGGAAAGCAGGTCTGTTACCCCTTCACTTTGCTTCCACGACAGGAGTTTTAATCACCTCATTGCGTAAGAATTAATAACTTTCTATACTAGTGTTATCTCTACCCATGCTCTTCCTCAAACAGAGGCTATATTGAGATGCTGGGAGGAGAATTTGCAGTACATTGCCGCTAATACAGGTTAGGTGAGCACTTTTCATCCCTTAAAAGTGCAGCTTTTATGACATCTGTTGAATTTTTGGAAGCCTAGATGTAGTCAGACAAAATTGGTGTCCAAGTGCTGCTGTCATCTTCCCAGCAGGGTGGGAAACATTTGCTTGCACTGATCCTAAACCCCTGTGAAATCATCAGCCTTTGGATAAAGAATGACAAATGTGAACATTAACGGAGGATGAAGGCAAGAAAGATAAAAGAAGTGATAGCAAACAAGGGAAATACTCAGTGGGAGTTTTGTTCTGGACTGCCCTCATTTACATTAGGTTTGAGGGACTTCACCAAGTCATGTATTTTGAAAAGCTTTCTGAGGTAAAACTTTCTGGGTTTTAGATGCTTATATAATTTTGTATGTGGGAGTCATCTGTCCTCTGTTGATGAAAATACTTTAAAAAGTTGAATTTTAAGACAACTTTGTAAGATCCAGCCAGACTTTTTTTCTTTGTCAATAATTGAGAAAATAACATGAAAACAGCTGGGAAGTATCCCAGCCCTCAAGGTGAGGGGAAACCTTTGCTCAACCTCAGTGAGAAAATTGCTGCTGAGTTTAGCATGACTGCCATTTTACCCTGCCTGTAACAGTGCACTTAAAAAGTTGTTTAAGCCATCATCATCTTCCAGGAATTGTTTCTCCTGCCCTTTCTGTGCAGTTCAACTATCGTGCACACTTCAGGAGCCTCAGCAACAGCAGTAGGCAGTTTGCTTTCCAGGACAATGGATCCCCATTGCTCTTCCTGCTGGTTCCCAGCGTCATGCGGTTCTGCCTCCTCCTGGCACTGCCTCTAGCATCCAAATTTAAATTATTCATAATTTAGGTGCTGGAACAGTTTGCCCAGAGAAACTGTGAATGTCCCATTCCTGGAAGCATTCCAGGAAAGGCTGGATGGGGCCCTCAACAACCTGATCTAGTGGTAGACATCCCTGTCCATGGCAGGGGGATTTGAACTAGATGATCTTTAAGGTCCCTTCTGACCCAAACCCATGATTTTTTGATCCTCATACCTGTCTGAAGGGTAGGAGGTACCATTACTTGATCTCTCTGTGTGGTTTTAAGTCCTGGGGCTGTTTTGTATTCAGAATCTTCCAGCAGCCACTAGGATAATGGCAAGGAGGTGATCACATTTCTGTGTTCAAGCATAGTTTGGTTTTTGAGTGGTGGAGTCTGAGCAAGTAGTGCTGATTCTTCTGCTGGCCCTGGGAAGGAGTGGGACTTTTATCAGTAGATATTATGAGGTACTACAACAGAACTGGTAAAAAACATCAAAAACATGAGAATTTTCCAAAGTGACGCCTTAATCCAGCAAAGAACTGGAGCACGATACTCTTGGGAATTATTCTACCACAGGTTCAATGCACAGACAGGTTTAGGATGCTCATAATCATAGGGAACTTTGGGGTCTTTAAGTCCAAGTTGTACTAAAAAGATAGTGAAAACTGATGTTGTAAGGTAAAATGTGATGCAAAAACTTGGCTTATGGGATCACAACACCCTGCTTGATTGTATGCCACAATTCCATCTTATTCAGCGGAGCTCCACAATGAGGATATAATGATAACTCTAAGTAAGCTCATGATTTATCTCCTCCAAAAAGCATGGTTGTTGTAAAACTGACTATCAGATATTTTCAGAGTACTACCCTTCACAAGCCCTTATTTAACACAGTTATATTTGCATGCACACCCTCTCTTCCCATTTGCCATTTGTCACTGAGATAGCAAATTACATTCATCAGAATCCATTCATTCCCCCAGTTTCGCTGAATACAGGATTATCTTGGCTGTGTCAGCTGCCCTATGACTGGGAACTGTGAAAAATGGAGGTCGCCTTCAGATATTCCAAACATGTATCTTCAAAGGACAGTAGGTATTAAGTTGGAAAAGATTAATGGGCTTTATGTCATCATGTTTGTGTGGCATAAAAGTGAATTGTGAAGATTGATGTGTGTCTTGGTAAAAACAAATGCATTCTTAAACTACTCTCCTGGCCCTAGCCTGACAAGTTTTAGTGACCATCAAAAGAAATATACTGAGACGTTCCCTTAAATCCTAGGCTGGTTTTACAGGTTTTTTCACCTTTAGGAAAACTAAAAACTTCTTGTAGTTGAGAACAAAACCACATGTGGACTATTAAGGAGTGGTTATTTTATAGTCTGTCTGTGTTTATATTAGCACAACAGGACTGTCACATCTTATTTGTCATATCATCGTGTAGTATATAAGTAACTGGAACATACACAAATGGCCAACAAAAAAAATTTTAATTCCTCTGAAAATGCTGTTATATTTTTCTGTTTGAGATCCAGGTTCATTCCTTAGGATAACTATTCTGCTTGTCAGGGAGATGCTTTGTTCACGCAAAAAAAAGTAACAGCTCAGCACAAAGAAGGCCAAAATGGAAAGCTCTACCTGCCCTTGAATAATACACTGAATTTACAAAGTATTGAAGGTATTCACAGAGTGAATTCTCTCACAAAGAATAAGTAACTTTTAAAAAACAATCAATGTATAAGGGAAAAAGAGTTATCAGTATTGATTCACACAATATATGGATGCATTGAAAAGATATTTCCACCAGAGGAAAAGCAGTGATATGCAGTGAAGCTTGTGAACTTTGCATGTGACCATTGATGGGATTTTTTTTTTTTTTTTTTTAAATCTGTAGCATCTTTGGTCAAAAGAGAACAGGAGAAAAAAAACCCAGGGTCCTAGTCTACTTCTGCTGTTTTTGTTTCCCTGTGACCTTGGGCGCATCAAATCTTTACTTGGTGGCAGGAATCTATCAGAAATATAACAAAAATGGAATGCTGACCTGTGCTTGACTGTGGGTAAAACTTCTCCACTGGGAAGTTTACAGGTTTTAATATGATTCAGTTATGTGGAGAAAGGCTTGGGCCATAGTGCTAACTGCACTGATGTGTCTGGTACCTGTGTGATACTGGGAGTATCAACAGCCCTCAGCTGTTGAAGATGAGCAGACCTGTAGGAACAGGCAGAAAGGACAGGGAGAGACATTCTGGCCATATTTTGAATTTTTATTGAGTTTCACTGTTAAGTATGTTGCTACTTCATTTTGGTTTAGAGGCAGAGATTGCTGCAAAGCCTTATGTACTAGGATGTTGTTTGTATTAATATTTTAAACTGGTAATAAATATCTAGGGGGGCGTTTGTTTTTGTTTTGTTTCGTGGGATTGTTAAATTGCCATTGGACTTTTAATTATCTTTCACTCCAAGCTAAGTATGTGTTCCATCATGAAGTAGGATATTAAAGTACTAATAATAACTTTCCGTTTCTGTTTTTTAACTACAGTAGGACCACCATAGTAACCACTCCGCTCTGTGATGAGCATAAATAATCTTATAATTTATATGGTTTGTATTATTCTTTTCTTCCATGGCTAATTAAGTAATGGGATGGTTTAAATAAGAGTTGCTTCTTCACAGCTAGTCCTTCACAAGTATTTGCTCTTGATGTGACACCATAACGCTCCGTTAATACCCTTACTTGTAGGAGGTTTGCAGGAATGTGGATTTTTATGTAGGCTTTTGCTTTGGATTCCAAAGAATCTCAAAATTCAAATCCATGAAAACCAGAGAGCAGTGTCCTGAGAGAGTACATTTCTCCCTGGATGGAAGGGTAATCCAGAGATGTCCTATTTGCCTGAAGCTGGGCTCATTTGGATGATTGTAAGGTCAAATAAACACAGAGTGTTTTGGCTCAGGTCTTAAGTGGATTTGAAGCTGTGCCAAGAGAAAAGCTCTTAAGGCTAGGTGAATAGCTTTGTGAACATCATCACACAGTTCGTTGATTGTCAAATTCACCGTATCACCAGTCTGACACCTCTGCCCTGCTTAAATCTTGTTCTGAGGATGGAGGCAGCACCAAAGCTTTCTAGTTGCCATAAATACGTGACTGAAGTTCTTTTTGAGAGTAATTCTGCAATCATAGATCATGATGTCATGACAAAAGGAGCCAACAGTCAGCTAGGCTTTATGCTCTAATGGTTTCTGTGAAATCAGTAATAATACCAGGAGGCTGAATTTTAATTTACAGTGCTATGAAATGAATAGTTTTTATAGGGCCTGAAGCATTCAACTTCAGAAAGTGTGTGAAAACTTCTGACCTCAACCCCCCTGGTTTCCAAGGGGAGATGCAGTCCTCTTTGCTCTGTTTGGTTAGACAGGCTGCTGTCTGGACAGCCAGCCAGATGTTCATGGTGCTCAGGAAAGGTAGCATCTCTGGCAAAGTGGATCACAGCTGCTGGGTGGTATATGGCAGATGCCTGTGTTATTCTACAATATTTCCATCTGTTGGTATTTCCATCTGTTGGTTGCAATAGGATTACCAGAGGATCAGATCAGGCAGAGGGTAGGCTGAAGGGGAGACTGTCAGCATCAAGAGAGAGCATCATCTATCAGTTCTTTAGCGGGGCAGAAAGAGATGTTGGTCTCTGTACTTCTGTATGTAGTCAGTTCAGTGCATCAGCTCAGTTACAGGTAGAGAGGAGCTCTGTCAGAAAAACAGAAGAGATGGAAAATACAGTCTCTGGAGATAAACAAGAGAGAGATACAGACTTCAGAACAGAAAACTGAGCCCTTGTCACAGAAATAGAAGAGATTTTACATCATATGCAGGGACCAGCTAGAACACTCCTACTCTGGTCCTAGAGTGCATTAAAAATCTCTTGCTCCTTATTCTGTGCTTCTCACAGCTGAGATTTTGATTCTGTGAGAGCATGCCATGGAAACCTGATTTAGGTTGCTTTGTTCTCACTGGTCTCTACAAGGTAAGTTTTGCCAGGCAGTGAAAGCTAACTGGGCTGCCCATGCAGTCATGGTCCAAACAAAGGAAAATGTTCAGCATTGATGAATTATAGAAAGGTTTGGGCTGGGAGGGGCCTTACAGACCATCTCGTTCCAAACCCCCTGCCATGGGCAAGGACATCTTGACCAGGTTGCTCAAAGCCCCATACAACTTTGAAGGTTCAGGGCTCCTTTCTTACAGGCAATGTAGTTGAGACATATTGATGGGTTCTGGCAGCTCTGAACTGTAACTGTTAAGGACATCTTTGAGAAAGTATGTAACATTCAGGGTAATGAAATGTCTCTATCCGAAGAACTTGAATTCTTGAGGAGGTAAATGCTCTGTCTCATGCTACAGAGTATAGGTGCCGATCCAAGCATGCTGAAGTCAATAAAAAAATCTCTGGTTTGCTTCACTGAGTTTTGAATTAAATCCATGGAATTTTGATAAACTAAAAATGTTTCAGCAAGCTTCTGGTGTTCACTGTTGTTTTATGACAGTAGATCCTGATGTGATCAGGCAGGAGTGTTTCATGAAAGGGATTTGCTACGCCTACAAAGAGCAAAAAGCTGCTCCCTTCTCTTTGTTGTTTATTATCATTCATTTGATTTGGGATTGGGAAAAAAAATTTTGCAAGTTCACATTGTTTTTCTATTGTGTATTTTCTGGTAAGATTTAAGTGATGATGAAACTTTTTGTCACATATAAAAAGCAGTCACTTCCTGCTACATAAATGTCCTGGTACTGGAGACATACATTAAATACTTGGGAGTGCTGAAACACAGTTGGGTTTGTTTTCATTGCAAGCTGTTATTTCATTAGGACACAGACATGGAAACACTCCCTATATGAAATAGTCTAGAATGCCTTTTGATCAGTGTTCTACTTCAGATCTGTGTTTGATATATCCAGCTTGGCACTTGGGTATACGTACAGCTATACCTATGACAGCATTTGACATGTCGTGTGGATTGTGCTTGGCAATAACTCTTTGAAGCAATGCATAAGTGCACAGCTAGGTATTCCTGTCCCCTAGACAGACAGGGAAATGAAGCCAGGGGAATCACACAACCTGCCCGAGGCCACAGCAAAAGAGCTGAGATAAAAACATAGATATTTTTGATGCTAAAATATATAGAGAATCACAGACAGGCTTGGGTTGGAAAGGACATTAAAATTCATCTCATTCCAACCACCCTGCCATGGCAATGGACACCTTCCACTAGACCAAGTTGCTCAGAGCCCCATCCAACCTGGCCTTAAACACTTCCATGGATGGGACATCCCCAGCTTTCTGGGCAACCTGTGCCAAAGCCTCACCACCTTCCATATTCTACAGTAAGGAATTTCTTCCTAACATCTAATCTTAATCTCTTCTCTTTCAGTTTAAAACCATTCCCCCTTGCCCTATCTCTATAAGCCCATGTAAGAAGTCACTCTGTCTTTTTTGTATAGATACAGCTATATATTTGTATAGATTACAAATTCCTACTATAGCAGCAGCTGCATGCAGAGATGTACATTTAAACATGCAGTGTCCTCCCACACACTGCAGTAGAGGGCAGGGTCCTTTAGTAGGACTTCAGGCGACCCTCAGCAAGCTTTCCATCATTTCAGTGTGTGTCACTGAGCACCCACCCACCCAGCCTTCCATGGAGCTCTCATAGACCATCAGTGGTCTGTGAGTGAACTCACCCAAGGTGCAGCAACACACCAGTAAATTGAAAACTCATAGCATGTAAAGTGCTCTCAAAGTCACCAACTAACAAAACCCCAAAGATCAAAAACCAGGAGGAAATATTTTTGCCACTTTCTTTGCACTAAGGTCAGTGCTGCTGCTATTAGACCAACTATGCTTTTATACCCAAAGGAGGGGTTTTCAGTTCATGAAATATGGCTGTACCCTTCTAAAATTCTGGTGTTAGGGTCCATTCTACTGCAAAAAGTGTGTTCAAGACCAGTCTGAATCAGATCTAGTGGCATGTGTTCTTGTCCATGATGGGGGGATTGGAACCGCATAATCTTTAAGGGCCCTTCCAACCCCAGCCATTCTGTGATTCTTAAAAAATAGCCTGAGTCCTGTAAGCTTTGCAGAAGTTTACTAATTCTTATCAAGTGCTGCTAACAAAACCACCTGGAAGCTATCCCCATCAAAACTAAATAAAGCCTGGCAAGGAGAGCAGGGCCCAAGGTAAAAAAAACAATCAAATGTACTCACAGCCGTGGGCTGTGAAGGTGCCTACTAAGTGAACAGCTCATGCATTTTAACTCCCGTCTTCCTGTGCTGCAGTGCTCTTGATTTTGGAGTTCTTTGATCCACCTATTCATAGTTGCGAAGTGAGCAGAATTTAATCAGGCTCTGACAGGGCATGGTTGATTTTAATACCAGCCTTCAAAAAAGAGCTGTCAGTCAGGGGCGAGCTTTAATACCTTCAACATGGAGCTCCTTTACACTTCTGCTGCAGTTGAGTGGTGCTTGTTCAGCAGTGGAGGAGCTGGGCATCTGCAGAAGGCACTGGGGGTTATCTGGGCACTATCGGGGGAGTCCATGGGGGCTATTCCTCACCCTCTCTAAAGGGGTGGTATGGCACTCTAATGAAGCTGGCATTTTCACACCACATGAGAGGAGATATTTCCTTGTTGAATAAGGAGCAGCTTTCCTAACTGCACATCCCAAAAATCCTGCTGAGCTTTTGTGGGCCAGCAGGCAAAGTAGGTTGATAGTTACGTGGTTTAAACCTTTCCTTATTGTAGCTGAAATGGTCATAGTGAGGACAAAGGTTACTTTCCCTACCTAATCTCAAGTTATTTTAGCTGGGGATGTTAGATAAAATAGTCAGTGACTGGAAGAATGATAGAATAGGGTTTAATTTCAGATTTACTATCTGCCAGTACATGCCATTCAATCAGATAAACACAGGATTTCAGCTGTCATCACAATATCTTATGCATACTTAGAGCAGGTTTTCTCACACCAAGAAGAAAGGGAACAGGTTTATATATAAGATGTGTACAGTCAGGAAGCTATACATTTTGAAATAGTCTACCATTTCTAGAGAGATTCCCTATTTTTAAATTAGGGAATTATATTAGAAGTAGTAGAAATTCTCATGGAGAAGTTTTATCATTTTCAGCTGCACTGAATAAATAAAAGTGAAGGGAACACCTTGAGAAGTTGGACTATACAGAATGAGCCAAATGTCTATAGGATTTTCAGCAGAGAATATGAATCTATGTAGAGACTCAGAAACTTCTCTGTGTGGGAATATTCTTCCTCCTCTGCTTTATACATTTCCGTCCCTGCTCTTTGTCTGTTCTGGTTCATTGGGCTTATCACTTTTAATGCTTGAAAGTCTGCAAGACAGAGATGGACGATGACAATCTAGCAACACCCCAGCAATATCTTAATCCAATTTTCACAAGAAATGTAATTTAAGCAGTGGCTGATTAAAGCTTCCCTCCTGAAAACACCCAACTTAGGCAGAATCATAGAATCGTAGAATGGTTTGGATTGGTAGGTGTTAGAAGCTTAACAAGACGAGAAGCCCGGGCCCCTGGCAGGGGGAGAGAGAAGCAGTCCAACCATTATGGTTGATAAGAGCAAACTCCGTTTATTAGCAGCCCAAAGGCACTTATATAGTATACCAGCTTGTTAACTCCTAAGTGGCTTAAAGCTTATCAAAACACATTTCTATTTCTACATAATTGGACTTACATTGGCAAGCTTCCATAGTCTTGTTATGATTAAAAGAATTCGGTGTCCATCTCCCTCATTCACTCCCGGATAGTACAGCTGCACTGTTTCAAAACTCCCTCTTTGTTCTCAGCCCTGCTTGTTATTCTTCACACAGGGACTTTCCCATGGAAAGTTTTCTCACACACGAGCCTTTAGCTTCCAGGCCTATTGCCTGCATAGTTCTTTTATTGATCCCAATAATTCTATTTTCCAACAGGTAGGGACCTTAACAATCGTGTTAGGTAAAATGTAACACTTCTTGGCAATGAGGTCTTACATTATTAATTTGTGAGTATGGAGATGAGTATGGCTTTTTGGCTTGAGCCCATAACTAGTATTTGAGTTTTTTATTATAGCCCTTTTGAAGAGCAGCTGATGCCATGGTCCAGCATATTTTTAAGGTCCAGCCTGGTTTGTTTATGAGGGATGCACAGAACAACTTGGCTCTGTAAGCATCATATGAGCAGAAAGCAGCAGGCAGTTTTCTTGCTGACAAATCTGCCAATAGGCTTCCCTGCTCTGCTGTGCTGCCTTCTGTCCTGCTCACAAGCCTCCTTCTTCCTTAACACCGATGTAGCTTGCACCTTCAGTCTCATAGAGTGTCATAGAATCAGTAACATTGGAGATCTCCAAGGTCTTCAAGTTCAACCTTTGAGTGAATTCCAACTCTCCCTCTAAACCATATTGCAAAGTGCCACATCTACTCATTTTTTGATCATTTCCAGGGATGGGAACTCTATCACATCCCTGGGGAACATGTTCTAGTGCTTAACCACTCTTTCAATGAAGAAATTTTTCCAGATATCAAGCATGAACCTCCCCTGGTGCAACTTGAGGCCATTACCCCTTGTACTATTGCTAGTTGTGATATTACCTACCTAGGCTGATCATTGAGGTTTTGTCATCACCTTTGGTTCCGAGATGTCCTTGTTAGAAGATGCTGGTATTTTCCAGCATAACCAGTGCTTGCCGGCTTTAATCCCCTTCTTTATTCTACTGGGCTGCTCAAAAATTATGTCCTGAGCTGTTCAGCATAACAGTGTCTTTGAAGCCAAGACCTGGACTTCACTTCTGAGACCAGCTGCAGCAAAAAGACAGCATTTTCTACTGAAGATAAGGGAAAGAATTCACGTCTTGAGAGCTTTCCTCTCACCGTTTCCCTGCAGAGGGAGGCTTATGATTTTTCTAGCACATGCAAAGGCACTCTTGAGGAGTTCTGCTATGACAGATTGTCTTATTGCCCATGGAAACACCAGGACAGCATAAGATGCCAAATTTCCTATTGCTTGTGCTTCATCCCTATGTGGTTAAGTTCTTATGCACTTCAGAGAAGAAGATGATAACTGGGTTGCAGGTCCCTCAGCTCAGCAGTGAGAGGGTCTTTTTGCTTTCCACAGACCCCTCCAAGCTGGGTTTTGGTTAGAGGCATTTTGTGCTGGGCAGTGTAAACAAATAACATAAAGGAATCACAAGGCTGAAGTCCAGTGTGGGTGTTTTTCAGCCTTAAAGGCTTTTGATTTCTGGGCTTTGCTTTGTTTTGCTTTTTTTTATTTTTGGTCTGTTTCAGAAAAGTTGTTCACATACAGTGATCTCCCAAAGAATTTATTTGAACTCATTGGTGGGTGGTGCATACATTATGGGCTGTGGTTTCACTGATATGCTCAGCCTCGCTAAGTAGATGACATATTAAATGTTTTATTTACCCTGTGTGCTACCTGTCATCTAATCAGCTTTTGTGTTCTGCTGCATTCTGTTTGTATTATAGCGAGAATAAATGGTTTCATGTAAATTAAAACCACATGAAACCTTTTAAAGCCATTTTAAAATACTAAATGGGTTTGCAAATAGGTTTGTCAGACAAGGGTTGGAAAAAGAGCTCTTTGCTTACCCATTTACTCTTCTATATGCTTATTAGAAGTCCCTATGTGACTTTTTCATCAAACTTTGCATCCCAGTTCTCATCTGGAATGCTGAAGTCATTTATACTGTGCTCAAGAGCAGTTTGCATAAACAGGAGGTAATTAACAAAGAATACAGTTGTGAGCTGCAATTTCAAAGGTTATTTTATAAATTACAACACAGATGTACAATAAAGTCAAGAAATGTAGCCCTGTTTTCTTGTTTGCCTGGAGCATAAAAGCGTGTTAGCTTAAAAGTTTCTTTGCCTTTATTGACTATTGTTGCCAATAAGGATGATTTTGATGCTTTCACTGTGAATCATTTTTTCTTACAGGTGGATCGTATCATCTTCTGCGTCTTTTTGGAGGTTGACTACAAAATTTTCAAGAAGAAAATGGGCGAGTTTTTCCCTCTAGGTAGGTATAGTAATCAAGTACCATTTGACTTTAAAAAAGGATGCAGCAAAAATGCAGCAGATGGCATCTTTTCTTCTTTCCAAAGCCAAATATTGAAATGTGAACTTTCTTTAAAGATCAGCTGCACATAGAGGCTCTGATCCTGGACAAATGCAGACATCTAAAATGTGTGAACCATTAAACTACTTGTAATACTGCTTTTGTATGCTCAGTACGGCTAATCCCTTTATTCCTTGCTGTATCTGTATCTTTTCCAAAACTTGGTGTATGGCAGTGGCTCTCTTGACTCTTGAGAAGGAAACGATTTGCACTAATGTAGCTCCTAGTGTATATTCGTTTTCCACACACTTTGTACACACTTTGGTTTTTCATTAACAATGCTGGTAGGGTTTCTCTGGGTCTGAAAAGATACTGGGATGAGAACCCAACTGTGTCTGAATGAGGACTTTAAACTTGAGCTGTCCCTGTGCAAGAATGAATGGGAGAAAGATGGCTCTCACTGGAGCACTTGGGAAATGTTAGCCATTCATCTTGGATTTCACACAGGAGGTTGCTTTCTAGATTTAAGGAAACCTGGTGGATAGTAAATTTGCTAATCCCCCTCCTCCTATAAGCCTGTGATTTATTTTGATCATACATCAATAGAAATCTGCTCTCCATAATTTTATCAACCCTAAAATGCCTCCTATTTTATTTTGCTTTGTGCTGACATCAGTCTGACTACATGTGAAAAGATCCATATTTTAGTATTTTGTTTTATCTCCCAATATCCCCCATCCTGTCTGTCTAGTGGAAACAGCCCTGGAGTAATAGGAAGCAGAGCTTTGGTGTGTTCAGAGTCCCATTAATTTCACAGGACTGTGTTTTCACTGTAGCTACAGTGGTTTTTTCCTTTTGCTTTGCCTGGTAGCATGGAAATTGTGATATTTTTGTCTCATCTCACTAGAACAAAGCTTTTTTGTAGATGACTTTGTAATCACCAGTTTGGAGTGATTGGCAGCTGAAACTTAAAGACCTATTGAATTATTCAGGTAGCATCGAATGATGTCTAACCGCTTCATAATATTTTTGTCTGGAGCACACAGAACATGCATTTCAAAAAGCGGCATTCATGTCTAATCCATTCATTGTATGGTTTTATTTTTTTGTCAGCGTACCCAACCCAAAGGATAAAGTGGCAGTACCCTGCCTACTGTTGCTGGCTCTGTTTCTGCCCTTAGGTTTAAGTGAGAGAAGAACATAGCATCAATTTGTCAACAAATCAAGGGTATTAATGCTCACTTTCATCGCCATGGCTTTGAAATTGTGGTGTAAAGCCTGGTATTGTTTCTATAAATGTAATCCCCACTTGTGTTTGAAAGTCTGAGAGACAAGAAGATGCTTCAGAGCTGTATCATGACAAGCCCAAAAGCAGAAAGAGAGCAAAGAGGAAGATTTATTTTGCTTGTTTGTTTTTCAAAACCTGACATTGTTGAACTCCTGTCTACAAAGAACCTGTGTGGCTGGGTCTCATGTTACAGAAAAACATATAATTGCCTTACACCACATTATGTAGATGATCTGCCATACCGTAGTTTTAAAAGTATATTTATTCTCATGTATGTAACAGTTTTATGATTTTTTTTGCTCAAACTAAAATTTGGGTTCTGATATGTCACCATAGAGAGGTAGTCATGGTAGGAACCCTCTAAATCCAGTGTTTTGCATATGTGGCTATACAAAAGGTTCATCCAAAGTTCACAACTGTCCAGAGAAAGTTTATTTCTCAGTATCCATAATTTAGGTAGATTATTATGGTACTAGGTATAGATTATTAAAATACCTTAGGATCCATCATCATAGATTCCTCATTGCAATTTTCTCATAACTAATGATTTGGATTTTGATATGCCTTAATGTTACAAGGCATTTACTGTCTGGTGAGCCAGAGCCATAAAAGGAACCAGTTTAGCATCTAAAGTTTTTTTTCTGACTCAGTGAAGGATTTCCTGTGGGTGGATCCAGTAGCCAGGGATTCAGGAGGTTTTTATTTTAGTGGGGTTTTTTTAGTGTCTTTAGATCTTCAACTTGTGAGGAGACAGGGAGAGGCAGGACAAATACATGCTTCCCAAATGACTCTCCTGTGGTGTTACTGGAGAAATGGTCAGTATCTGGGTCTCTCTTCTGGAGAGCCCTAACCATTAATGTACAGTCTCAGGCTTTCTTTGTCAACTTGAATTGACACTTTTCCACAAAGTACCAACACTTCAACAGATGTCAGCTGAAATTAGCCCCATGCTAAACTGCCTCCTGGTGAGAACATCAGCTAAAGGTCTGGATGGAGATCACCAGATGACCATCATGTCTGCTGTTTGTTCCTTTTATCAGGTGTGTCATGAATTGCCATCTATATTTAACATAGCAGACTTGGACAAGTTATCAGCAGACTCTCCTACTGTAGAGATATCCCGTCTCTCTGCAGGACTGTTTTCCTGCACAGAAGACTTAGCTAACATGATTCTGTGTCAAGGAGTTAGCAACTGCCTTTGGCAGTAAATTCCTGATATTTCTACTGTGGAAGAAATTAATGAAACTGGTGGTTTTGTTTTGGTTTAAAGGAAATCTATTAATTTAGTGAAATTAAAGTCTTTAAGGATAGACTTGCCCTAAATTTAAATTGATAGGACACTATCTAAACACAGGAGAGAATAACACTGAGGTATTACTTTAAGCTTAGAGAAAAAACATCAAGGCATTTTAAAAGTGCACCTTGCATTCAGAAGCATTGTGAAATATATCTACTTTAATAGATGTGGACAAAACTGCTTAGAAAGAAGAATATATTCATGGAGTTATATATATAAATAGTTATTACTTTAAACCCACTGCATTAATAAATCCAAAAAGACATGCAAATGCTTGAGCTAGTCAAGTGATAATGAAATGAAGCTAGAATTACACCTCAGTGCATTAGAGTAAGTGGAATATAGATACAGGGAAATTGTTCCATTAGTTGAACATATCATTAAGCCTATTTTGCTAGTGGAATGCCAAAGAAATTAGTCAAATAATAATATTGATATTAAGACAACTGCCAAGAGCCTTGTCATTTTCAAACTTTAAATATATAGGGGAAAGAGACAGACTTCAAAGTAATGTCATGTCTTAGCAGTGTAGCGAAGTTGTGCAGTAACAGAGCAGTTGTAACTGTCTCAGCATTTCTGATTCAATCTCAGTAATAACACTTTACAAAAACCAAGCCAGAGCCAGCATGCTCCAAGGGGGAGCAGAGCACCACTTATCTTTAACTCAGACATAGGTTCTCATGCCAGTGTTGACCAGAAAAGTCCTGGTTTGTTTAAGTAAAAGGTCCTAGTCCAGGCAGACTTTTCTGTTGATCCTCTGGGGTTTTGCTGAGAAGATTTTGTATGTTCTAGTAGGAAAAGAGCAGTAAAAAGAACAACTTTGTTGGCTTAAGATGGATCACTGTTTTAATATATCAAACAGTGCCACAGTGATGGTTTTTTTCTTTATATGAATTGAGTCCTATCTCCTTGTGCAATGAAATAGCCCAGCTGTTCTCTCTTGACCTGTGTTGTAACATTTTTCCTACGTAAACTGAGAGAATGTCTTTCAAGCAAATAAAATGTCTTTGCCTGCAGTTCTGGCTCATATGTGTAGTTCTTACATTGCTGGATTCATTGCTGTTAGTAGTATGAGTGAGTTTTCTCTGGGAAAGGAACTGCTACTTAGACCATTTTTTCTTTTGGAATGCATTGCTTCTTCTAATAGAACTCTATATGGAGTCCAGACATTAGGCATTACTTTTATTGCTAAGTATACATATTTATAAGACTTACCAGAAAATGGAATCCCCCTTGAAAATCTAGATTTGCCAACATTTACTTTGAAGTAATGCATACTTCTAGGATTCTATACATAGGAGGAAAATTAGGAGTATTTGTAAATAGTTGCCAGCTGGAGGCAATGATACCTTTTTTCTTTTCCGCCTATATTCTGTGTACACAAAGCTACTTAATACGTCAGACAGATAATCTTGTAAGGACCTTTGGCAAATGCTTATTTTTCATGGTGGCTGTCATATATTATAAACGGTTTATCTTCAATTGTAATGCTTAAAGTATTACTAAATCTACCACCTGTTATCAGTGGATTGGAGAGAAGAAACTTTTTTTTCTGAAAATGGTTTTTAGACAAAAATAATGCTATAAAAGGGATGTCCTCTGAAGCTGCACCATCCAAGGTTATATTACTTCTTGCTACTTTAAACAGAGTAACAAAATTACTTCACTAATACATTGCAAAAATTTTTGGGGAAAGGACATTTGCACTTTCATTAGGCCAGCTGACAGATGGAAGGTGCATGCTTTTAGACTTGTGTCCTTTTAGAGCTAATGAAAGGATGCTGAGCCTAAGAGATTTTTTTTTTTTTTTTAGTCATGATCAGTTGTGTTAGTAAAAAGAGAGCAATATTGCTTCATCTTGAGAAAACTTTCCCTTCCCTCTATTACAGGTTATTACAGGTTATGATATTTAATGCGTTTTCTGCTTTCATCCTGGTTGATGAAAACACTATTTCAAACCATATGGATAAGAGCTACTGCCTTACAATAATTCTCCTATTACTTCAGGAGGATGCACAGCATCCTGCTTGTGCATAAAATGTGTGAATATATTAAAATTGCAGAGGAAATTCATTGTTAAGAGATCTCCCAAGCTTGGAATCAAATTGGAAACTGTCTACATGGCTGAATGAAGGGCTTTGTATTAAAAAGGCCAATCCCTGTGCTAATACGTGAGCGAACTCCTAAGCAGGGACTGTAATTTCTGTACTGGTATTGAGAGGCATCGCTCTCTCTGCTTACTATGGCAGACTGCACTGGGGCTGGAACAGTCCTCTGCATGAGCAAAGGAGTCATAAGTTAGCCCTTAGCAAGTAATCCAGTATCAAATGGGTAATTCATCTGATAAATTTAGCCTCTCTATTTGCATTTGCAGTGTTCATGAGCCAATTTGTTTCTGTAATTCATCACCTGAATGTATTCCGCAAAGTATTTTTCATGGACTTTATTTTACTCTGTGGAAAGGTGCCAAGCAGTTTACTGGAAGTGCCCAATATCCTTTATGGGAGGTTTCACCTGGGCAGTGATTTGCCTTATAAGTCACAAGGCTCTGTTTTTCTGAGTGGTTACGGCTGGAGTATAAAGGCCACCGGGGCTTGGGGTCCTGCAGAAATGTCCCTTAGGGAGTAAGATTTGGGGCAGTTTGATATATCTTTAGCTTTCTTCTCCTGATGAATAAGGGCCATCCTGAAGGTTTTGGTTGCAGCTGCTTTTCCTGCCTCCATGCAGACTATGCAAGTTGCTGTCTTCACAGCTGATGAATGCCTGTGATCTCACAGGGTGAAACTGGAAGCAGTCAGACCATTGTATTACTCTCTTCACTGCTTTCCCTCACAAAGCTTGCAAGGTACTGTTTGCTGTCTTGCTTCCTCAACCCCATAGTTCCAATAGAACTGTTGTATTGGGTTGCTTAGGGGACTCTGGTTTCTCTGCCTCTTGAAACTTTTGTCTTGTCCCTTGGAGATCCTGCTTGGCTTTTCAGATGGTGACTGTGCCATGACCATGCATACCTTTCCTTTCTAGTGCTGTGTATGAAGCCACTGAGAGCATACCAGGGTACCCCTCAGTATTTATGCTGTCATAACCATCCAGCATGCTCTGGATTCCATGCCAGCATTGAACATTTCCCTCAGATTTCCAGTCTTGTGTGAGTCTTGTGTTGAGGCAGGGATGAGTGAGGAATTTTTGGTGGGTGGAAGGTGGAAGGCAGCAGTGGGTTTGGAGAAGTTGTGGCACACTGATGTTTTTATGAGGGTACAAAATGCTCTCTGCATCCCTTTGAACTGTATATTGGAAGACATCATACTCAGATGGCTCCTGCAAGGCCCCTTGTTGAAGAATTTATTCAAAACAGCTGGAGAGAAGCACAGCCCCAGTGTTTCCCCTGATGGTTCTTCGGTCCTCAGCAGTGGAGGCTTCCAAGGAAGCACTGCCCATCTGGGGGAGCTGGAGGAGCCTATGCACTAAAATAGGATGTTGGCTTTGCTCCAGTTCTCTCCCACAGCACCTACGGATCCTGATAAAGTACCCTCCAGTGTAAATAGGTTGCTGTAGAAATTGTTCTCAATCCAAAAGTTTAAATGTTTAAAATACCTGTCCATTTTGAAACATGTCTGAAAACAACTTACCTCGGAAAATCGCAAGGTCACTTAAAGCTAAATGTGTTCATAAAACTGTAAACCAAAATTCTTCTATGACTTTCTGTCTTTATTTGCCACGGTAAAGATTGTGCCAGTCCTACCACTCATTGGGGTTGTCTGTTTTGCCCATTTTGCCAATGACTCAGTGTAGTGCAGGAGGGTGATCAAGCAGCAGCTCTGGAGTGGTGCTTGGGGGACAGAACATATAGCTGATGGTTCAGATACTGTTTTCAGCATCTTAGAAGATAAACAGATCAAGAAAGGGTTCCCAGCACCTTCTAACATGGCAGTAGGTTTCCAGTACCTAAAAAAAAGGTAATGGGTAGCTTCCCCCTTCCTTTTGAATCATAGTAAAACTTCCTGAAATTATTTTATGGCCAACTGCTGAATTGCTCCAGACTTTGTGTGTTGCAATTATTGGTCACCCAAAAACATGGTTTGATAGAGGCTTGTGATACTGTCTGCACTATGGTCTGGAAAACCGTTTGCTTCCTCAATCCTGATGGCAGCAGTGTCACAGCTTGGAGCAGGGCATGGATCAGCAATGGGACCATAACCTATAAAAGTGCTGTTGTCAGGAGTTTTTGCTTTTGCTTTGCTAAATGGAGCCTCATCTTCTTTGCTTCTTGGCATCTTGTAGAGATTTTTCATGTCTCCTTTTGTGAAACTGACAACAGAGCCTGCAATCAATCCAGAAGTCGGGGGAAATGGCTATTTCTATGTATTTGTCCACTCACTCCAAATCCCTGAGCTTTCCAGTTCCTGGGAGACACCTGTATAGGAACTGCATTGAAACAGCAAAGTGGCAGGTGGATGAGGATGCCGTTGAAGGCACAGGGGTCATTTAGATGCAAGGATCAGGTTGCTATGCATGATAACAGCATGGGGGAGCACAGGAAGATGATGAGCTTGGTAATTAGGTGAATACAGAGCAGATATTTACCATCTCTTGTAACACAAGGAGTGCAAGGTGTCCCAGAAAATGATGAATCAGGATGAAAACAAGCAAAAGGAAGTAGTTTTTCACCCAGCACAGAGCTAGGATCTAAGAGTACTTGGTATGAGGTGCTGCAAAGCCTGTAGGTTTTAAATACAGTTTAAAAAAGGATTAGCTCAACCAACAGAGGACTGGTGCAATGACAGCTATTCATCTTCATGGCCTACGTGTAACCTTAGGCTCAGGGAGTGACTGGCATAGGGAAGTGTGTTGCTGTTCTCTTCTGTACTCAGCCCTTCACACATGGATCCCTGGCACCAGAAAATGAACAAGCAGCTTTTTCTGTTTAATATGTTATGTGAATACATCTTTGATCAGGGATCTTTTCTTCCTACTCTGTTGGGTATTGTGGCATCTCATTAAAGCATTCCAAATATCCTGTCCTTTCTTGCCACAGTCTCCAAATGACTTCATGTGCTCCACTGCTTCTTATTTCCAAGGATGCAGTTAAATTCGGGTTTGTCTCATTTGATTGCCTCTGCCATAGGTTACTGATGAGATATTGTTAGAAGCTTGTATTTGCAAATGTATGACCATATGCAAAACATGCCATTTTGTGTGTGTCTACTAGATTAACATCCAATTTAGCACTTGTGTGAACAAAACTTTGTTATTTTCAGTATTTTAGGGCAGAGAGGAAATAAGGAATAGGTTATTTTTTAAAACCTGAAACCTGTTTCCCCAAGGAGTGCCTTGGTCCTTTTACATAAGGTAGAAGCGTCTGGAAAACAGAAATCCAAATGTGATCCTGATGTGAGTACCATTTCCTTCACTGGAATAAGGTTGTCCAGTTCCCTCACTGTGAGAACAGCAGTTACTGCATAGTCTTTGTATGCAGCTAAGGTTCATATGGTTTGTATGGTATGTATTTTACAGCAGATCAAGTGATATAGTTCATAAAAGAGGTCATCGATGTGATGACAAAAAAGCCCCGGTGCCTAACTTCTTAAGAGATTGGTACTAAGGATTTCCATGTGATGTGGCTTCAGAAACTACAAACACATTCTACCTTCTGTGAGGCTCCAGTGTTGTGGGACTGGTTTAACTAAACAACACAGGAAGGAAACTGGTGCTACTGCTGCAGTATGGCCAGGATGTACAGAGTGTATCAGTGAAAGTTTCTTTATAATCAGACAAAAAAATTCAGTGAAACTTGCTTAGTATCAGGTGGAGGTTTATATAGTGCCTGCTGCTCTGTATGCAGGATTGCATGTTTAAAGGATAGAAATGTTCAGAACAAAAAGGAGTCCTATTTTTACTTCCAAAGCAGAAGAATGCACTTTTTTTGTTAAGGATCTTTTTGTTTTGCCTTTTTCTTGGTTTTTTTCCTTCATCTTAGGAGCACTGAGGATGAGGGAAAGTTTTATAGAAAATACAACTTTTTACTAGGAGAGAAGAAAAGAATCAGGACTGTTTTAGTTGATCTCATCTGCCAGAGATTTCCAAACCTGCTTCTCCTCAAAGAAAATATTGCCCTTTTTTGTGCTATTTTCTGTGACATTTCCTTAGTGGAGAACTAAGTTGGAGGAATCAAAACAACCAAAAGAGCTGGGGAGATCCTGGGTTATTACAAGCCTCATATGTACGTTTGGGCTTCGAGAAACCTTCCTGTGTGGCTCACTGTGCTACAGCAACATTGACTCTCATGCTGAGGTGGACATAAAGCCTGTACACTGTCGTGAAGCTCTTTTTGGGTATCAACAGTGGTAATAAGCCACCAAAAGAAGTGATTTTTCATTTACTAGGGATTGTAATAAGATATGAGATACGATTATAAATCTCCCTAAGGCTGTGAAGGTGATCATGCAGTCAGGTGGTTGATGCTTTGGGATAAAATTTTGGAAAGACAGGTGTGGGAGAGAGAAATATGGAGAGTGAGAGCCTGCTTGGTCTTTTCAGCTGCTGGAAACATGATATTATCATGGTTTAGATGGTTTGCCTCAAGTGGGTACCCTCGCCCACACTGCTGGCTGCTCCAAGACTGGACACAAAAAGTTGTTCAAGACTGACCCAAAATGGGATCAGTTTTCCTCAAAGGTAAAATGGGATCCATTTTCCACTGCTGCACTGCTCCTCCTCTGTTATCCCAGTGGAAACGGTACAGGCAGATCATGGAATACATGCTAGGGAAATTCTTGGCAGTAGGAACTTTTCAAGCCAGACCCATATTTTTGCACTGCAAATAAGCTCAAGAGGATGGCTGCAGATCTCAGTGCTGAAATTTTCAGGGGTTTCTTTTGGTTTGAGTTTTTATTTTAAGACATCAACAGTATGATCACCAACTTGTCATTTCAGCCTCCTGTACAGCTCTGCCCATCTTATTTCTCTCTTTGCCAGAGCATGGTCATACAAGCTGCAGAGGGGATTTTTGGTCCATTCCCACAGTACCCTCCCTGTTCTCCCCTGGTTTTGGTCAGTACATGGAGCCACGCTTGCAAGGAGGAGCAGACTGAAACATGTAGGTTGAGTGACAATAGGGAAACATCTGGAAATCAGGAAACTACAGAAAATGCTGGGAAAAGGAAAAAATCCTGAAAGATGCAATTAGGCAGCTGAGGAAAGGTTAGAGGGAGGCAGGGAGGAGCCAGCAGCATGCAGTGCTGTTGGGGAGTGCCAGCAGCCCGGGATGCAGGACCTGAATGCAGATGAAGCAGCAGCTGCCTGCAGCATGGAGCTGGCTCTCATGTAAGGGCTTCTCAATGCACACACAGTTAAAAATTAAAAGTGTTTGTACAGTGCTGGCTCTCCACATGCTAACATGAAGGAGAATGCAAATGAAAGCATGAGCAACAAGGAGGAGGTGGTTTAATGGCTTTGGGGATTAGCAGCAGTATTTAGAGCTTTTCACCTCTCTGTTCCTAACATAAATCTTAACTCAGATTGATGGTTGTAGCCATCTGGCTTGTGTCTGCTTGTATGCCACGACTAGGGAGACAGGGAAACAACCTGACCAGCAAGGCAAAGGCAAAACAAAATGAACTGACAGAAGAAGGCATCCTCTTCTCCAGTGTCGATAAGAGCAGATATGGTGTAATTATTCCATTTCCCAAAGCTCGGCAGATAACAAGGGAGAGGGCAGTGAAAGAGCCACAGGCATCACTTAGCACATGACCCCACCAGGGAACCTGTGGCTTGCACAAAAGCTTATGCTCTGAGCAACTTGCTCCCAAATGTAAAGCTCTCTGATCTTTTAGAGATCTAGTTACCCCAGGTGGCCTGGGAGTTAGAGGGAGACTTTCAATCGTAGGTTGACTTTCAACTGTAAATTATTTTGTACTTGAGTGGAAACTGTTCTCCCACACATCACTGATCTAATACCTTAATTCTATGTAGTATACCTCAGCTTATACACTGGAAAATTTTGCACTCTGAAACCATATGACACATTTTGGTTTAGAAGGTTTTCTTGTCTCCTAAGCCTTCTAAATACTGGTGTGACTTCTCCTGGGGATGGGCTGACCCTTTCTGGTAGTCAGTGTCAGTTTTCCTCTCACCCAGACTGCAAGATCAGTCATTCCTTTTCTAGCAAGGTCATCTTGGTAGAACTTCCCAAAATCCAGGGCTTTAATGGGGAAGCGATGTGAAAGGTCATTGTTCTACTTCTCCAGCCAGAGGAATAACCAAGTGTGGGTAGATGTGCGCACACACTAGAGCATGTTTTGCTAGTCAATTATCTTTCAACAGCTCTAAAGTGAGGGTGAGAGGTACAGAGGATCTCACCTCTGGTCTTTCCAGTGGGGGAGTTTGGACAAGAAATATTGACAATATGTATTTAAGGAAATGTTTCCAGCTGACAAAGATTCACTCTTAGGTTCTTCTGTCATTTTGTCCAGTTTTGCTTTGGGATTGAATGTCTGTGGTGCGTATTTCAAACAAAAAGAAACTTTTCAAAGGCTTCCTCTAGATGGGGTAAGAAAATGTATAAGGAAAATTTAAAAAAATTTAAAAAACAGAAACAAAACCAAAAACCCATCAAACAAAACTAGGTATAACAAATCTTATGGTAATCTTGGCACTGATTTTGCTTTATATTAGGCATGTAGAGCTTCAGTAAAAAATATTTTTACTTCTTCAGAACCAGTTGCCAAGAAACTGCCCTTAATATCATTTTTTTCAGGGGGTAAGTGAATGCATTTTGGACATAGACTTCTACACCACTGATTTTTATGTCAAATAATTGGTTTTGGCATAGAGCTCTGTCAGCTAAACATGGTGTTTATCACTTCAGCCAGCCACCCCAAGGTCAGTGAAAGACAATGTTTTATATTTAACAGGGAAATGCTTCCACCAGATGGATTAATAGTGTGAGAGTAATAATTACAGACATACGAAGTGGCTGGGGATTGCTGTGTGCCAAAGTGAAACTCAGATTCGTATCTAGATTGGGGTAAATTTTTCAAAAGCACCACAATGACTCAGAGATCATGTCACCAAGTTATTTGGAGCCAAACTTCCATTTTCAGAAATGATGTGGAGACTTCGCTGCCTTTCAGCAAGCCTTAGGTAGCTCTTCCCAGAAAAAAAAAACAGCCTTTAATTCACAATTAGTTCACAAAAGCAGTCTTTGCCTCTTCATAATTATATTGCATAATGACTTCCCTACTTTTTAATAACACCAGATTTCTTGTCTGTGTCCATTATCACCAGCTTAGAAACTATTCTGTTGCTTTGGGAATTTTATTATCCAAGTCACTTACAGAACTATAATTAAGAACTTCCACAGAAGAGCAGGTGATACATGTATGTTAAGATGTTATATTCTGCTGATTTAGTGTCATATCTTAGATTAATTTGAAACTTTATCATGCTGGTTTCATTACAAATGCTTCCATGGAAAGAACATGTTATTGGAAACTGAATAATTAATAATCTCTGTGTTACCAAATGTTTTCTGAGCAGTTTGTTGAAGAATCGCAGAGCTCCAGTTGAAAATCCTGGCTCTGTTGAAGCCAACTACAGAATTCCACATGGGCTTTAACAATATTTTTCATTTTCTTATCTTAAAAATTACTTGTCAAAGCCCCTTAAGGTTATATGTATGTTGGGGGTTAGGATTTTTCCTTTTGTTTTCTTTCTCTTAGGGAATTCTCTCCCATTTGTTGCTGAGAAAACATAACGACCAGTACTTAAGGGAGACAAAGAATGTAGCCACGGAGGATGGGCATGAGTGCAGCTGGTTGCTACTATCTTACCTGAGGGATTTTCTCTTGGGAAGGGCAGAGTTAAAGCGGGAATTTGGGCTGGGGGAAGGGGCTGGGCACAGCCTCTAGCTCGCTCTCACTCTCGACATTGGAGGGGACACAGGCTGTAGTCATTGTGGAGGGACTTCACCACCACTGAGGGGTTTCATCTCCTGCCGGCTTCTCCTACCATGAGTGAAGCTCTGCTCGTAAGAGTGGCCATTGATTGCACTGGGACCTTATTAACACCTGACCTCACCAAAGGACCCTTCACCATCTGCTCGGGTGCCTCAGAGGAAACCCTGGCACTCCGAGCCATGAGCCCCTCTGAGGGAGCCTCTCCCAGCCCTGTTCGGGAGACAGGGATGCCACTGCCCAGCCCCGCTGCCACTGCCCTGGGGTTTTTGCTACACTGTAACCCAACACCCAGTGCCTGCCCAGACACCCCATGGCTCCTGCTACAGCTCCAGAGTTTCTGATACATTTTGTTTGCTACTCTGGGATCTGCTCGTCCCTGCTGTTCCACCTTGCTGCTTCCAAGGTTCCTGCTACAGCTCATTTCGCTATCCAGAGGGGCACCGGGATCAGCTGTCCCTGGGGGTTTGCAAAGGAAACCCTTTTTCCATCCCTTCCACCGTCTCACCCACCATTACCCCGTGAGGGAGATGCGGCCGAGCTCGCGCCACAGCGCCCCCTGCAGGCGCGGGGAACCATCGCAGCCGCCCTGCCCGGCCGGGAGCCCCCGGCGCCTCTGCCGGCTGTGAGCGGAACTGCACCGGAGGGGAAACCGCCTGCGGCCCAGAGAGGCTGGGGCTGGGGTTCTGCTCTGTTTGCTGCTGCTGCCGGTGTTGTTGTTTGTTTGCCTTATTATACATACACATGCTAGTAAAGAACTGTTATTCCTTTTCCCATATCTTTGCCTGAAAGCCCCTTAATTTCAAATTTATTATAATTCAGAGGGAAGGTGGTCATATTGTCCACTCTAAGGGAGGTTCCTGCCTTCCTTGGCAGACACCTGTCTTTCAAATTGAGACAGTATACAAATTTACATTTGAACAGTATACGCTTATATGCCTTTTTCACCTCCAAAGCAATTGTTTGAAGAATAAGGAAAAAGGAAGTAAAATGTACAGTGACTTTTTTCAGTCCTTTGGGCCAGTACTAAAATGTACTCAAGAGAAATGTAATGTGCTGCTGTTTAGTGCCTTCTGAAAGTTCTGCCCTCCAGATCATGTCTGAATGAGAGGGAAAGGGGAGAAGGGTGGATGCAGATCCATGTACTGAAGATTCAGAAAATTCTCACACTCCTGACTTTAATGCTTATAATGAATTATAATTCCCAGTGGAGGTCTGTATTATTAACCAATTTTTCTGCTCTCATGATACTTGGAATAAAGTTTCAGGCTCCAAATCTTGATGAGAGCAGTGCCTAATCCTCATAGCCAGTCACATCATTTGGATCTCAGCAGAGTTGCTGGTGTAACATTCTAACCCTGTAAATTTGGACCTAAATACTGCTGTTAGTTTCCATTGGCACTGCTATTATATTGCAAAGCTCCTTTGGCCGTCATAATATGCATATGTTCCTGTTTGAAAGATACTAAGCCTCAGACAGAAGTTGTGGGCTTGCTACAGAATTTGCACATGCCCATATCATAGAATCATAGAATGATTGGTTGGAAGGAACCTTAAAGATCATCTGATTCCAACCCACCCTGCCATGGGCTGGGACACCTTGCACTAGACCAGGTTCTCCAATCCCTGTCCAGACTGGCCTTGAGCACTTCCAGGGATGGGGCATCCACAGCTTCTCTGTCAATTTGTTCTACTGCCTCAACACACTCAGAATGAAGAATTTCTTCCCAATATCTCAATTAAACCAGCCTTTTTTTAGTTTAAAGCCATTCCCTCTTGTCCTCTCACTACAGGCTCTGGTAAAAAGTCCCTCAGCAACTCCATTTAAAAGGATATAAACAGAGTTTGTATGAATCAGGAATATAATTGACATAAACTTCTGTGATCCGTGAGCTCTCCATTAGATAATTAAGGCTCTGGAACATTAATTACCAAGATGTTAACTAAGGCTAATAATTTCTCCTTTTTTAACTCAGCAAAACAACTTGTAAGAAATTCCTTTGTTACCAAAATGGAACGTTTTGCAAAAGGAATCTGCTTTCCTTGTCTCTAATCTTAAGCTTAAAAATGTTTTGTTCCTAGCTAGCCCAAGTTCAGTCTTCACAGAATCATTTTGTTCTTAAATCAATTTGTCTGGCTGGCAAATATTTAGTAACATCCTTGTGTGGTTTTCTAGTAGGGTAGCTAGTTCTCTTCTTAGCATAGCCAGCTGTTCCAAGGAAACAAAGCAAACTGAAACGTGTCAAGTAAACCAAAAGCTCTGCAGGAAAGAGAATGGAATTTTGTATTATAGCTGTCTTAATTTGTAGAATTGTGTAAATGATGCAGAATTTTATTCCCTATCCTTATTCCCTACATTTCCTGTATCTGGTAGTAACCAGTATCAAAACCTCCTTTCCCCATCCAGCTCCAGATTTCACTGCAAAATGTCAAACAGAAGATAAGTTATGGGCAATTTGAAACATGGAATATTTCATTTTAGATGTTTGCTGGTATTGCTATTAACCTTTTTCCTCTAATTTTTTTTTGACAGATGATGCTAATGAAGAAGGGGCTCAGCTGAGTGAAGAGAGAGGTGAGTAAAGAATATTTTTATGCTAAAATATATCACTTTTCTGAAGCATAAACCAAACTGAAAAAATTCTAGAAATTAATTGCCTTAGTCAAGATAAGCAGTGCTAATCATTATTGCCAATGTTATAACAGTCATCTCTGGTTTTTAACACAAAATTAGGGTGAACCATCCCTGATAATAAATAGTGCAGGGTAAGACTGGCTGAGACTACTTTTTTAACGTCATCATCTGTTATGAGCTTTTGGGTGATACTTCATTGCTTTTTATCAACAGCTAGTTTTAACATGGAGGGGAAATAATAACAATTCTTCAGTGTCTTCGTCTGTAAAAAAGTGTGAATAGACCAGTTCTTGAGTCATTTGCCATTCTGAATTGTGGTAGTGATTTGTTCTCAATGAAAACAGTAGCAAAACTCTTCCACAAACTCTTAAATACACTGAGCTTGATCAGACAATGGTTCAGATGATTTTTTCCTGGTCCTCATAATTTGCTGTTTAAAACAAGTGTCACTGTTTAGGGTTTGTGGATGACATGAAATGGAAATGATGGATAGGTACAAGGGGAAGAAAGGCCAGAGGAACAAGAAAAGGAGAGGACAGAGGATCAGATAACTCCCATAAGGACAAAAGCTTCCATTCAGGAGACTTCCACTAGTTTTTTCTAGAAAGCTTCATCCACTTAATCTTGACCAGGTTTTTTGTAACAGGCTTCCACCACAGGACCTTCTGATACTTTCCCTGCTGACTTCACCTGGAGGCCCTCAGTGAACATCTCCTGTTCCATATGGATCTCTGTGCAGTGACGGACCTCCTTTTATGTGTATATACTCTTCTGCCTCTCCTTCCAAAACAGCTAATACCCCTAGGTCTCTGTGACCCTGATCACATCATGGTCCAGTGACTGGAACATCCAGCTCTCTTTATGAAAACATACAGGATCAGAAAGAGCCATGTGGAGAAAGGCAGGGATATACTAGCCAGAAAATAGAGGTAAAAGCTTTTGAAGCAGTATGTTGGCTACTTAAATTGGCAAGATTGTCCTAAAGACAAATGGATTATGATCATTTATGCAACCACCTAATTACCTTAGAAATTAGAAATACTTGAAGAATGGTGCATATGCATAGGTGTGAAAACACGGATATACACAGATAGATAGGTGTTATAGATCAGTACATTATTTTATGGCTGTTCTGGCCTGTTGATTTTATTACATATAATTGTAATTACATTTTGGTGTCAAGATTACTGGATAGGAACTTTCAGTAATTTTAATACAGTTAGTGTGATTGATATAGTTGTATGAACATACATAAAAGTAGAAAAAAAGAGCCCATCATTCTGTAACAAACATTTGCCAAAGATAATCCTACAGTTAAATTTGCAGTATTCATCTAACATTTCCAATTTTATTTTTTTATATTTATCATGACGTGTATTTTTGTAAGTCAAATTATTTTGCATTTTTTTTCTTGCTGTTTTTATGGAGATTATGCAAATTAAATTGGTGTGGGATTTTTAAAAAGCATTTTAAATTAGAATTTAAAAGAAGTACAATTCTACTTAATAGTCAATCTCTTATTTTTTGTCTTGTATCCCTCACAGCTTCATTACTTTAGGTAAAACTACATAGTTACTCTGGGAAATTATCACTGAATTAATCTGAGGAAAATATTTCCTTACCTGTCTCTTTCTTTTGTGCATATGAGATAGATCACATCAGAGCTGCCCTCACAGGTCTTGGATGCTATGAGCTTCAACAGCACATCCTTGGTTATTTCTTTATCAGTTGGAGACATTTTGGGAATCAGTGCATTGGCTGTCAGCAATCAATACCTACAGGGCTAAAAATAAATATCTTTTGTATATCCACCCCAGTAGTGTAACACATATACAAAAGTTATTCCTTTTTGACCTATTTCTGTATGGAGTTTTTAATGATTGTAAGATGCGTTTACTGGAATTATAAATACAAACACAATTTTTGCCTTGAGGGGAGTTTTCATTTTTATACTCAGATTTTTATCAGTTTGGAGGATATCTGCTTTTTACTCTTCAAAGGGGAAAATAGAGAAGTAACTTCTAGTCACCACTTCAACATACTAATTGAATAATCATTCCTCATTACATTTGACTTCATGGGTCATGACTGCAGCAGATGGAGTCAACAGTTGGCACCAGTATTGATAACTCTTTGTCCTTGAGCTGTCCATATCCAACCTGCTTTGGGGTGTTTCCTCCAATTCTTTTGCCTAAAGTGAAAAAGAAATGTTGGATTCCTAGAGAGCACATGTTGCAGACTACTGACATGTATAGGACCTTTGGCGGAGATTGAAATCTGAATTTTACCTAAATTCCTGTGCCTCAGCTTCCTGTTGGCTGGGTGTTTCAGAGGGCCAATATCAGACCAAGAGAAAATACAGAGTAAATGCAAGGACACAAATGAGCTGTAGGCTCATTGTGTCTGTACCAATCAAGTTTTGAAGAACGTGGTTGGATGATAAGATGGAGGTTACAGATTCAGTCCTAGTTTAAATCTGGTGGCAAAAATTAAAGGGAAAAAAAACCCTGATCCTGGTTTGGTGTCTGCTGAAGGCAGTGGGAATATGTCCATTGGCTTCAGTGCACACCAGATTAGGCTTTAGGAATAGATAGAAAATTAACTGGGAGTAAGAAATAAGAGATTACCAAATGAGTGTATTACTGAGTGATGGATACATTACAAAAGTAATCTATCTTGTGTTTCTACCACCCTGAAGTGCAAATACCTCATTACATGCAGAAAGGCCTTTTTTATTTGATTAATCTTCAAAATAAATAAGAGAATATCCTAATTACATCTGTGTCCTGGTTTAAAGGATAGGTGTCTGCCAAGGAAGGCAGGAACCACCCTTGGAATGGAAAATACGACCCCCCTCCCCTCCAAATGATTATAATTTTGAAATTAAGGGGCTTTCAGGCAAAGATATGGGAAAAGGAATAACAGTTCTTTATTGGTACATATATGTATAACACAGCAAACAAACAACAACACCGGCAGCAACAACAAACAGAACAGAAACCCAGCCCCAGCCTCTCTCAGCCACAGGCCCTTTCCCCTCCGGTGCAGTTCCGCTCACAGCCGGCAGGGGCGCTGGTGGCTCCCGACCGGGCAGGGCGGGTGCGATGATTCCCCCGCGCCTGCAGGGGGCGCTGTGGGGTGAGCTCGGCCGCATCTCCCTCACGGGGTAATGGCGGGTGTGCCAGCAGAAGAGAGAGAGAACGGGCTTTCCTTTGCAAACTGACGGGAAGCAGCCAGTCTCAGTGCCACTTGGGAAACTGAATGGACTGCAGCAGGAAACCTCAGAAAGAGCAAGCTGGAACAGCAGAGGCAGGCACACCCAGGGATGGCAAACAAAATGTAGCAGGAATTCCCGGGCCCTGCCAGAAGCCCCAGGGTGTTTGGGTGTCAGGTTACAGTGTAGCAAGCAGCCCTGAAGCAGTGACAGAGAACAGCTGGTCTGGGTGAAGAATCGCTCCCCTGGGCAGCTCACCTGTGATGGCTGGTCCCGGGGTCAGGCTGCACAGAGGGGGCGGCTCCAGCAGGGGACAGGTGCTCCCGGGTGCCAGCGATACGCGCACTGGCTCTGGGCTCCCAAGCAGCAGAAAAGCAGAGAAGCAAACCAGTAAGCTCCAGTCACAGTGCCAAAGGAAAAGAAAAAAAACAGGCAAAAATACACGGCAACAAGAATCTCTCTTCAGAGGGATCGCGCTGCTTGGCCGTGGAGACAAAATTGCCCCACCAGAAGGAAGCAACCATGCTTCTCCCCAACTCCCACAGGTTAGTTCTCACCCACTGCAATACTCCTGGAGCTAGGGGGGATGGGGGGGGAGCAGCGACCACCCCGGACACAAAACAGAAAAAGAAATAAAAATTAGTATGGGATAAAAAACCATCCCCAAGCCAGTCTGCCAGATAATATCCATCAATTGATACTGTAAAATCACCCAGCAGGAATGACCATTTTGGCAAGTTTATCACATAACATCACTGCATATACTGGACATACTAGAATAAGAAAGACATTTAAAAATAAAAATAATCCACTCTTACTAAATATCCACACTCAAATCCACTATTGTAATGTCATTTGACTAACAGGATTTTAACCCATCAGTCTGTTATTCTGAATGCTGAGTCTTGTAACAGTTGCTGGCTTAATGGCACCATTTAATTTGAAGTGCTTTGAGGCTGTCATTCGTTGTGCAGTAGGTGTTAGAAGGGTTTGAGTCAAAAGGGCAGATACAGTAATAGCAGGTCCGGGCCTGTGCAGGTCTACATCTCAGCTTTGCTTTGTGAATGATTTCTTACATAAGACAAGGATCGGATGACCCAACAGTCAGTGTTTCCTGGGTGTTCTAATTTCCTTTTTTCTTTTTCCTTTTTTTTTCTAATGGTAGGAGAATTGACTTATGTCACCACATATTAATGTTATTATGTGCTGACACAAGTCAATTCTCTTACAATTACCATTTAAAAAAAAGAAAAAAACACTCAGGAAAAACTTTCAATTCTGAATCTGTATTCTCCCTCAACCTTGTTCACCTTCAGTCTCTGCCAGGTACCAAAGCCTTTTGACCTCATCTCTTAGTCTGTTGCCACACTACTGTCATTTCCCATCAAGTAGTTGTTCCTAATAAAAGCCCTGCTGGTTATCCTGTTTCTATTCTGAGCATTCTAATTAATTACCTATTCATTACTTAGAAGCCACAGGGAAAGATGAAGGATCTCATTCACATTAACAAGGCCTAATACCTAATAACACCCTATTACAATCAAGATACATAAATACAGAATTTTTTTGCATGTCCCACTGTATGCACACCCTTACACTTGGAGATTGTTTTTTGGAGGGAGTATCTTTTTTCCTGAGAGGAAAGTAGCAATCCCTTGCAGCAAGGCAAATTTGGAAGTTGTGAAGGATTTTGGAAATAGGTTACTTGGAGACAGACACTGAGATTTAAATGACTTGTTGACCCCCTGAATTAGCCTATAAAGAAGAAATATTTCTCCCAGTAGTAGAGCCCAGAAACCTTTTTGCACAAATGATCACAACTGGAAAAGCTTTTAATATTATCAGTTCAGACACCTGTCCAGGTGTGCTCTTTTTAAAAAGAAATTTGCAGACAAAATTTCTGCAATATTTAGCTAACTGTTTGGAAGGACATACACACTGCTGGAGAGCAGAAAGGGTTAAGAGTTGTATTTTGATCATGGTAAACATAGATCCTTTTCTGTCTCTGGAATAAGGGTTGTCTGCTAAAAAATAGTGAAATTGCGATTGAACTCTTGTTCTCCTGGGACACTGCCTTTACATCCTTTTGTGAGCATTTTGAAAGCTCTTTATAGAGTGCAAAAAGACCGTTTCTTCTTTTATCTACTAAGATAGTAACAGTTCTGACTTCTCTGAATGTTCACCTCCTCCCTCTCAGTCTTTGGCCTGTCAATTAAGATGTTGGTTGTATTATCTAATGTATTCTAATAGTCCTGAAAGACCTGGCTGGACATTTGCACTTTAACTTGATTGACATTAGACGTGTGGGACTGGAGGAAACTTCACAGATTGGTTAGATGATACCATTCATCAGTAGAGAGACAAGTGTTGATTGAAGCATTCCTATCGATTCAGTCCCCTAATGTGACTTCTTCTCAGCCAAAAAAGAGAACATAGTAGGTAGTTCAGAGTGGCATTTGAACCAAAGAAGCCATTGATACGGTCCACCATAAATATTCAAGTTATTTTTTAAAAGAAATTGAAAGCATTGGCATGAATAAGTCATCACAAGTCTGGTTATTTTCAGGATTTCTCTTTTGTATCAAAGTTCTTGTTGAAGTCTATCAGCATTGCTCCTGAGCCCTTTAAAGGGTTGACAAAGCATGTCTTTATTTGGCAGGTTTTGCCTTTATTTTTCCCTACAGATTTTCTTGTGGTTACTCCTGCCTTCTTCACTCCAGAAAAGAATTCATCTTAGCACTTGAAAACTCCGGTTTTCCTAAAAATACAGTGTCTGAATTTCTAATTCAGATGAGCAAACATGATGACACATGACATGTCCTGTATTAAGTGCACTCAGGAAGTCTACCACATGGTATGAAGTCAAACCTAAAGGCTTGTTCTGCTTTGCAGTAACTGGCTTTACTTACTGATTGCTAAGGACCCTTCATGCTCTGAGCTGTATGTAGTTCTAGAAAGAAATGGAAATTGCCTTCTAGTAGAAATAAATAAGAGCAATGATCAGTTCAGCCTTTTTTTTTCCATAGTGGTCTTTCATTAAAATTAAGAAAGTGAGATAGAATTTAATTACTCACATACAGATCTCCATTTTGGAATTTTTGTTGATATTTTGAGCTCTCTTGCATCTTCCCAATCCATGGCTCTTCTGGGTTTTTTGGGCATAAGTAGGGTAGAATAACCAGTTTTCCAAGAGGAGGGGCAGAGGATGTTTCTGTGTTCCCTGGGCTCCATGCAAAGCCAATCATTCACTCCCTTTTTATCTTTTGAATGAACACAATATTCTTAGAGTTATAGAATATCCTGAATTGAAGGGACCCACAAGGATCATTGAGTCCAACTAGTCCAACAGTCCTTGAATCTGCAAGTTCCCTTTTCACATCCTAACTACTTTCATACCTCCTGTTTTGAAATTTTCAGCATTTTGCTTCTAAATATATGTCATTGTGGAAGGCTAGACATAAAAGGGGAGGATCTACGGTTCTTAACAGAGCCAAGTCCTTTATGAGAGCTGGGAATTTAATTGTCAAGAGCCATTTAAAACTCCAGCAACATAAAGAGTAGATGATTGTGTGGCATATATGTGACAGCAGAAGAGACCGTGGGAATTTTTGAAACACTTAAGCAATTTATAAAACATGTGTAGATAGTTCTTTCCCAGTTGTTAATTAGCTAATCAGTTTGAAGTAATACCATGATTCCTATTTTCTAATGGCAACAGCAATAAGGGCAAATCGAGTTTCCTAGTTACAAGTGGTCAAAGTTTATTTCCAGCACACACAAAAATATGCTTTCTTTAGGCTTCTCCTGCACCCAAGCCCTCAGTTAGCCACAAGGAATGAGGAGGTTTGACAGAAAGTCAAATGACAGAAAGTAGTTTTCCCATCACAGCTGAATACATTCAGTAGGTGCAATGAATTGAATTTTAATTGTCTACCAGTCGCTGCTTTCATGGTTAAGCAATGATGTTCAAAGAATGTTTTAATTAGAGAACCCGCTTGCATGAAATGTCTTAATTTATGAATACCTTTTATGCTTAATTTCTAGCTTGGCCTCCCTTTTTACTAATAGGCATTCTCTGCTACCAGTTTGTACCTTGAGGTGTGTCATAGCAAACAAACAGTAATGTCATAATTTATGTTATGATGACAGGATATTTTGAAAATATGTAGAAAAAAATCATAATTTTTAAAGTTTGACCAACTGAGATTAAACACTGTGTACTTCAGTCCCTATAAGTAAGGGAGATTTCACATTTAATGAACCTCAATTACTTTTTTACTCCCATTCCTCCAGCTTGATATTGCCTACTGTCTGAAAGGCTGGAATGGATTTTTTTCAACCCTAACATTTCTATCTTGTAAAGCTTTCATTTCCTTAACTTCACTATCAAATTTATTTCTTTACCTTTCATTTGATTATTCATTTCAGTCTATATTCATTTGTTATGTTAAAACAGTGACTGGAGAATTGAGCTGAGAGAAAAAAATCATTTCGTTCAGATTATTTCTCCACAGTTTCATAATGCAGTATAATAAATATTATGTTTAGAAGTACAAATTAAAACATTATTTGCTTTGGGTTTTTAATTATTTTTTCTGTAGAGATAAAGAGCTTGTGAAGCAGTATGTTATTTCAGTAAGAGCTTTCTTCACTTCTGTTCCGTGAAAGTCAGAGAAAGTGCAGTCCAAACTGAAAGACACATACATGTTATAAATTTCATAAGAGATGATGCAATAATTAACTTTAATAACAGAAAGATTAAAGACATATACGTTATAAATTTCATAAGAGATGATGCAATAATTAACTTTAATAACAGAAAGATAGGCATTGAGTACTGAATGGAGTGCTGACATAAAACATAGAGTTGTGTTATCACACATGGTAATATCTGATAAAATGAAACCATTTCCAAATAACATATGTAATTTATAATTTTTTATGTTTAAAGAAGGCCAGCCTCCATCTCCCACAAAGAGCAAAGAAGAGCAGCCTGAGGACCTGCAGGATGATGCTGAAGGTACGTGGTCTAACAGCTTCTCAGGGCTATTAATCAATTCACATTTGGAGGAAAAGTTTATTTTGAATTCTTGGGAAAGAACTGGAAAGCTTTCAGTTAAGAATGCCATTTGCACACACTTGGGAAGTTCTTTTTGGCCTGGATAAGTCTTATGTAGTATATTTCATCCTAAGGTAGATTCACAATTACAAATCCTATTTTTGTATGATGGTCTACTGATTATTGCTGATACATCTTAATAAATTGCTGCTGTTTTATCTCTAACCTGTTCTGACGATGTAATTAAACGCCGAAGTGCAATCCACGTTGTACAGGGCTTGGGTCATAGTCTGATTGGTTAAGTTGGCTAGGTACCTGCTGATAAACATGGAGCAATATAATCATCACTTTCCTTTTCTACAAGAAACTTTTGCTGTTTTCCTTTTTACAGTGTTTATGTTTCTAGACCTTACACAGTGTAGTGCATCTATCCCTAGTTAGAAGTCACAGGTGATTAACATTATGCCTATAGTGTTGCTCCTCTAAGGATACTTTCCTCTGCTTGAGTCTTCTCAGGGAAGCTTGTCCATGTGTATGGACATAAATGTGGTCTATGCTGTTGTCAAACTGTATCAAAGTGTATTTTCCTAATCTCTATCTCTTTGGGAGAGTTGATTAAAGATGTTAACATCAAAGGCTTATTTTCAGAGTGCACAGTTTCACACTGCTTTCAGAGATGTGGAAGAGCAAAACACCCCAATGCTGAAGAAATTCCCCTTCTGTGAAATAGTTAAAAGGAGGAATCTTAATCTTTAATCCATGACAGTTCCTTATCATGGATTCTTTTTGACCTAATATTCCTCAAATGACACACCTCATTTTGCGCCTCAACCAGTGGCTCTACAATCTTCAGCATTTTGATATAGCACTGTGCATTCAGCTCCTAAAATATTCTGACTAGGGTATAGTGTGAGTCACAAAGAGCAGAAAAGGGTTAACATCTATCATTTTAAGTAACTGCTAGTAACATCCTGTCACTAATGTTGTGGCTGGTTGTTAATGGCAAGTAGTTAAAGCAATAGCTGTCATCACCTGGAAGGTGTGGAGGGACCCAAGAAATTTCATCACTCCTGTGTGTCTTTCCTGTCATGCTGCACTGAACCCAAATTAAATTAAAATACCAATTTTATGTTTGGATTAGAGAATTTGGCGATGACAAACCACATGTCCATTTGTATGGGGGCTAACCCACAGGTGGGATTGTGGTGACACTTCCAGTGTTCCTAAACAGGCAGAGCAATAGCTGTTTTACAATATATTCTTACATGGAGTGTGGCTAAGAGTTTTCCTTGTATCTGTGTCTTGAAAAAAAACAAAGCAAAACAAAAGGAAGAGAAAAAGTGTTGTCAAAGTGTAAGCATTTCCTTCCATTCAAAAATTAACTGATTATGTTGTTTCATTCTTTCTGTGGCTCCCTGGATACTGTTTCCTATTTCTCTGTGCCTATCCATGTTTCCTGGTGACCTACAGTTCACTTTGTGAAGCACAAATAAATGTGTTGGAAGGGCAAAGTAAACAGTATGGCAATAGAATTATTGCATTACTCCTGAGCTGTAAAATGCCTGAACTCCTTGAATTTGATGCCATACAGAAGATTTTGCTGGTGCAGAATTGAAGTCTGTAAAACGTAATCACTGCTGCAAGATTTAATATAGCCTATGGCAGTTCCCCCATCTCCTAGGCAGGAACCAAACCTGTAATGTTTAGGATTGTAAGTCTAAATTTGGCCTTGAGAGTTGTTGTGATGGAGGAAAGAATAGGTGATTAAAGTGTTTGCTGAGGGGCCTGTGGAGAAACCTGGATTGGGTTTCTTTGGCATTACCTGTGCCTCTGGAAGAGAAGAGAAGTTGGGCTCCAGACCCTGAATTCCTGTCAAGTTGCCAGGCGGCTGGAGTCTAATGTATTGTACCTGTGAGCCATTTCCATTGAAGTAAATGGGATTTGCACGTATTTGTCTGAGAAGAGGATTTAGTTTCTCTTGGTCCAATTATTAGCTGTTGGTTTTGACTAATAAAAAGAACTTTTGATGGAGCACCTTGAAGATTATGAAAGTTCTGAATATGTGACATGAACCACAACTACATGTCTGAGTAATTTTATTTAGGCAGGGGTCTCTCTTCACTTCCAAAAAGCTACCTTTTTTTCTTTTTAATGGAAAAACTGAGTAGCTTATGCATATAAACAGTCTTGAATAAAACACTACAAAGCCAAACTCTGCCTGAGGTCAACTTGGTTGAATTTCCCTTAGGGTAAAACTGAAGTGCTTTGTGGTGTGTTTAAAATTTGGGATAGTTCACTTTAGGTATCCCAGGTTGTTTTGTTAGGTTTTTTTTGTTGTTTTTTTTTTTTTTTTTTTTAAAAAGCAAGAAAAAACCACCCAAAATCACACACACAAAAAAGTAAACAAATATTAAAAAAAAACCCAACACAAACAAAAACCCCCAAAAGCCCAACTCCTACCTTTTAACAATAAAAGCAAGTCCAAATTTAACATAGGATATTATTTTCCCCTCGGTAACATGACCAGCTATAAAATATTTAACGAATGTACACTGAGACATGGGAAGAACTCAACGTATTTTACTCTGCTTGGTTGTGAGTGTCATTTTAGATTGAAGATGGGAGTACAACTTTCAATGATATCAGCCTCATGTCTGCCCTCGTGACAGTCTCTGAAACCTATTCCACTGAGTTCAGCAATATTTCTGCTGAAATATTTTTCTCCAGCTCACCAGGCTGGTTCATTGGCTAGAGGCAATGGAGCAATATCTTTTCAGTGCATGTAAAAACCTCCACAGAAGATTGGGTACAGTAAGTTCCTTTATTATTACCCTCTTTGCAATCACGGAAAGGCGAGTAAAGAGCTTGTTTTGCAGTAAGCTAAAATAAACATTTGACATGCTAATGAAAGCAATCTTACATCGAACCACTAAAGTATTAATGGTGTCTGTTATTATGCTATTAGATATATTATTCTCCAACTCCAGACTGTTGGTAGAGAAAAGTGTGAGCTGCACAGCAGATTCTTATGTCAGTGGCTGTATTCCATAGATTTTCACTGCAGAGGTATTGTCTGTGAAAATGGATAGACTGGGAAACATCTTTTACTCACAGGTTCCCTGCAGTATTTCAGGTTTGACATGTGCAAACTTGCCATATAATTTTCTGCTTTTTTGTTCTTTTTTTTTTTCTCCCACCACTTTCCCACATCCTGGGAGAGTAAAAGCAGGCAGGGATAATTTTGTCTTTCCCTCAGTCAGGTACATTCATTGATTGACTGATTGTAAAGTGTCAGGTGAACAAAATATATTTGGCACTAAACAAAACATACACACGTCTTACTTCAGTAGCTTCATAATGCAATCTTAAAGTGGTTACATAAATAAAATGGCAGTACTTGTCACAGCATAGCAGCCATGAGTTGGCACAAATGCCACAGTCACCTGTTCTCATCCTACTTATTGTCACCAAGCTAAGGCAAATCATTTATACAAAAGCCTAAAAAACCAAAAATTTTAAATGTTCCTTGTTTCTCTTACCTACCTCCCCACATGTCCTCCCATATCTAGTGAACAGCATGGTGTGTGCAATAAATTTTTCCGATAGTGGGAGAAGCAAAACTGTTTGCCCTTTCCTTCTTTATGGGATTTCTCAGATATAAAGCAGAGCCTGCCCAAGAGCTCCCCCATCCATTCCCTTCATGGTCTGTGTGAGATCAATATTGTATCAAAGATGAGTAACACATCCAGTAACAGCAGCACAAGTGCCTGCTTTTTCTCTTCCTCCAGCAGAAAAATAATCAATCCGTGCTGCAAAAGCCATTTCCTTGCCCTCCTTCAAGGGATGCGGAGACAGAACTGGAGCTCTGGAAGTTGTTTTACTCCAGCTTCTCTCAAAAGCTGCTCCCCAGGTGATCTGATTCATCCTGATAGACTGGATAGGCTGTCGGTCTCCCAGGATCACCTGTGCAAGGAGCAGGTCTGTTGGAGTTATTTGTCCAGGATGAACTCTGTCTGCTTCCCATTCACTTGGTGGGAAGGAGAACAGGTTGATGAATAAGCCAAACCACAAAGGTCAAAATGAACACAAATCACCTTTAACAGAGTTGATGGTGTTGGTTCCTTTGCCTGATGGGGTCATCACAATCTGGCCTCTTGGCTTTCTAAGCTAACATCACATGTCTGAATGTTGTGTCAGAAATAGAGGCTCACCAGCTGGCACCTGCCTGACTTGGTGGATGCTCTGTCCATGAGAGATGTCAGTCTGGTGATTGAAATACATAGCAGAAATAAGGCAAAAATAAAACTATATCTTATTTTGACAACTCATTGGTCCAGCAGGTCATGGCCATTTAGTAGGATTTCCATCAAGAGGGAGACATACAAAAAGTTTTTGTGAAATGGTAAAAAGCACATAGTCTTGGGACTAGAAAATAAACCTCTGTTTATGGCTTAATCCTCTAACTGTGAGATTAACATAAGGCTTCCTGTTCCTGCTTCTCCTTTATGTGCCATGAATTTTGCAGCTGTGCTGCTCACTCCCTAGCTTCATGGAGAGGGATCTAGTGTATGCACCCACCATAGTCCATGGTACTTGGCTTGTGCTACATCCCTCCAAGGTGGGCTCAATCGTCTCTGGAGCTGGTGGGATGCACAGAGTAGCTGCTCTTTCTTGCCATTACACAGATGTTCTAAGCATCTCTTCTAAGGCTCTTCTAACTGTGCAGGCCTGATTGTCTCTCTCTTTAACGTATGAATTAATATTATCTAGATTTGACTTATGATTAGTTTTAATATGTTCTGCAGTTTATAGCAAGCAATTCTTTTATCCCTTGATAAATTGTAGCTACATTCCTATTTTGCATCCCATGGGGCAGTCATATTCTTCAGTAAATTTCTGCTCCAATCATAATGTACTAAAAATGAACATTGAGACACATAATTATACTTCAAAAAACACACAGTCACTTATTCAGCCTTAAGAGTGCTGCTTTTTATTACGATAGCTTAGAACTGAGTGTCTTCTTTTTGCCACCAAACCTAATCCTTTAGTAAAATGTTAAATGAAGATAAAAGTACTACAGAAGAAATTCCCTGGGAAAGATGTGTATCAAACATGTCTGTGAAATGTTCCACTAACGGTGTGCTGTGTGCTAGTCCAAAAGAGAGCCCAGAGGTCTAGCCACGGACCCGTCCACACTACGGCAGGCACACACTCACAAATATATGCAGGCAGACAGGGTATGCTCCTCACCCTTGGACTGTTGTGAGCACACGCAGTAGCAGAGGTGAAGAAGTAAAAGAGAGGGGACTCTTCGTATGTGTTCCACACAGACATTTATTCAGGTGAACTGACAGGGACGAAGAGCCAAATTGATAGGAGGATCCAGGGATTTTATACTCGGTACAAGACAGGCAGGGAAAGGGATTACATCCAATGGAATAGGGACAAGTAGGCGGGGTTGACAGTAAAGGAACCAATGGGAACAACACATAGGAGGGACTTAGTGAAGGATCCAATGGGGCCTCGAGGAACAAAGAACTTTCTAGAACATATGCATATTAATCAAGGGAAATGAATATACATAACTCCATACATAAAACTGGGAGGGGAAAACATGCAAATATCAGAATAAAGGAATCATGGATTCTCACTGTAACTGCAAAGCGATATACTAAGCTTGGACTGCTGACCACCACAGCTGATTGTCTGCATTCTCCTCAGGAGACAGAGTGGCTGGAGCCACCTGCACTGCCACATTTCACCTTAATGTAGATGGGTTATATTTAAAAAGTGGCAATTAACCTCCATCCACTGTGGTTGATAGCTTCTCTTTTTGCTTCTGTTTTGAAGTCCACCATCTGTCTTGACTGATTGCAGCTTTCAGAATATTAGGTGATCACCTTGCACTTAGCCAGGAGTAAAATAGGTTGTTATCTGTATTTCCAGTTGTATTTTCTCTCTGAGCAAACATTTCTTAGAAGATTCTTTTCATCAGTGAAGTGGCTTCTGCTGTTTCATTGAATTGCCTTGCAGTGGCTGTGCAGAGCTTGGAAAACGCAGCTCATTTTGGCCTCCACAGGTGATGTGCAGTCCTATTGTGTTGGCCATTTACCCATTTGGGTTTCTTTTAGCAACTGAATGTACATCTGTGTAACAGAACCAGGAAGACACTTGCAATTCCTGTTTTCGCCCTGAGTGCTTCAGAGTAGATTGTCTTCCTTCTGAGATGAGCAAGGGTGCAAAAGACTAAGTTACTGGGGTGACTAATGCAGTGTTGTCAGAGGAGAATTCTACACAGTTACACACCCTGAGGCACCTGCAGGGGACTCATCTGTCAAGGAATTCATTGCTTATTTCTAGGCATGATGTGAATAACAGTAAACCATCACAATTGTTTGGGTCCAGTGCAGAAGATGGGGCTGGTCCCTTCATTCCGAAATACTGATGCCAAATAGTCCATGGTTTTGTTTGCTTTTTGTGTGGGTTCTTGTGTAGTGTAGTCTTGTGTAGTCTTCTCTGTGGCTTCTCTGTCTGTTTCTTCAATTTGTGAAAAATCAAAATAGGTCTCAAGTTTTATTTTGACTATGGCTTGGAAAAGAAGCCATGTGGCTGTCTGTCATGGTACATAGTTACTCAGACCTTAGGCAAACTGTAAAAGTATGAACAAAGTAAATTTATATAGTAACGATAAAATTTGTGAGTTTATTTTGCACTTGCCCTCATGGGGTCGTTTTGTTTCTCTGTCTCTTGGATAGGGCTAATTGTAGGGCCAGGAGTTAGGCCTTCTCTATACTGCTGTGAACTCTGCATCAACTCACAGGAGCAATTTCTGTCCACTTTTATACACTACGAGAACAGTAGTAATACTGTGCACCACAGTGTGTGTATTTTTTTGCATCAAAATGCCAATTCTGTCTTTGTCCTCTGCACAGACTGCCTGTGACATCTAGGGTGTGATATCCATCCATATTCTGGTTGTATTGGTCAGCTCAAGCTTCCAGGAGATGTCTCCCTTCATTTGTTTTGAACCGTCACAGGAATAGTGATGCTCAGCATCATTGGCAATGAAATGTTCCACACCCCTTGCCCAGCACCTGTATTGCACAATCTGAGTCAATGGAGTTATATCCAGTGAAAAGCCAGGTGAACACAATGTTCCCAGCAGTGAGTTGAGACAAACAGGCATGCTCCTGTCTTCCCAGGACTTAATTTGATGCTGTAGCTGTTGTTCCCTGGTTCTTCCCTAGTCAGGAGAGGTATGATGAAGCTGAGTTAGTTGTGTTATGACCCACAGAAGAGTGAAGCGAGGGGAACATGCATGGTGACTTCAGCAGGCTTTAGCTGAGACTCTTGTATTTCTCAGGATGTTAAATAGGTGCAATACAATCATTTTATTTTTAACCTCTGAGATAAGCCACTCAAGCTACAGGTTTCTCATTTTTCTCCCACAATCCTGGACAAAATGCTGCGTGGAAATGAAACCCTGTTATTTATTGGGCTGACAAGCTTCACTGGGCTGGGTGCATTCGCAGTAGCATGTTCAGGGCTGCACCTGCAGCGCAGTAGTTTGTTGAAGCAGCACAGAGGGAAGATGTCTCATAACTCTATTAAACAATTACTGCAGATAACTCATAACTAACCCTTTTTAAAATTTACCCCAAAGGGGTTAAATACAAGTAGTGATTAAAAGTGACCTAAATCATAATTTAATTAAAATAAAGTGCAAACTGAAAATGTTCAGCAACCTCAGGCCACCACCCTAATGATTCACTTTAATGTGTTTGTATTTCTGCAATAATGGCCTTTGTGTGTATGTGCTTCTTGGTTTATGTCTAATATTATTTTGCCACTGGAATAGTTTGAAAATAGTTGCAGGCTGTATGATCTCAAGTGTCTATATGGATGTATATGTGCTTTCTTCTCACATTTTAGGGGTTTCACTGATGCCAGCGTATCTACTTGTGTGCAGAGTGCAGATCGAGGCCTATATTTTAAATTTTCTCATTAATTAGTTTCTCTGCTATACTATAAGGACCTTCACATCATTAGTGCCATGATTACCATGGCAGTATTTTTGTGCTGTAAAAAAGATAGTTGAAAACTGGTGTCCCTTGTCTGCCAGATCTTGATTGCACTTGCATTTGTTATACTAGAAAGAAGCACAGGTCAGACCAATGGAGAGATGCCACAGTCACTGGCCATGCAGAGAAGCAAATGATGCTCCTGGATTTGCATGGCAGAGCCATGCAGAGATGCAGCAGGATCACACCTGCTGTTCCAGGATGTGGTACCTGCACAAATTAAGATGAAAGCCTCAGTTGTTGGCCCTTTGTCACTTTTACTTCTACCCCAGGAAGGAGGAGGAGGTTTGAGGAAACCTTATTCTGGGTGTTGACACCCTACGGATGATATAAATACAGCTTTCTCAGTAGCAAAAACAATTTTATTATTAATAGCTTATGTGTTCATGAGTTGGACTTGATAATCCTTTTGGATCCTTTCCAGATCAGAGTATTCTGTGGTTCTGTGTTGGAGGGGTAAAAATGGACTGTTTCTTCCACAGAATTTCTTCCTTTAAATAGAAGAATACAGTATCTGCAATTCTGTTTTCTTCTGAAAAATGTCTTTTTGTACCACTTTTTGGGGCACTGACTTTAGCCTCATCTCTAAGTATGTCGCCAGCTGCTTGTGAAGAAAGATGCTGCTGAAGAGGAGTAGGTGTGTGAGCAGACTTCAGCTCTTCCTCAGCTCTGAAATGGGAAGAGCCAAGAGGCCAGCAGGCTATTAATATTTTTGACTTGCCATGTTTGTCACAAGAACAGTGGAAGATGTAAGAAGCCACATCCTTCCAGGATCTTGCAGAGAAAATGTGAAGAATACTAAAACTGCAAGGGTTTGTCCCCTGATCTTTCACCATGATCTTGTCCCAGCCTTCTCCCGTCTGATGGCTGGCTTATTATTTATCATATTATCTGCTTCATTTGGGGGCTGCCACTGCAGCTGGCACCTCACTGTGCATGCTAAATGCCTCTCTGTAAGAGAAAGTGGGCAGGCACTCCTGGAGAATCCTCTTTGCTGGTGGAGTTAGAAGTTCCACTTGCTCTACCAGCTTGCTGAGCATGCTGATTGATCCTTGTTTAGCCTCTTTTCTACCAAATATATCATGTGGGGAAGGGGCATGGGGTTTTTTTATTACCTCAAAGAAAATGCTAAGGGGAGACAGCAAGAACCTATCAGGCAGTAGTCAGCTTGGCAAGAGAAAGCAGAATATATGGACAGAAGTAGGTCTTCTGGCATCTGATGTGCTTATTTTTTTTTTGTACGGTGCTACTGTGATCCTCAAACTTCTGGTTTTTTCAGCTGTTATGCCAGGGGGAAAGAAACAGATGTTCCAATTTGTTTTGTGATGTGGCTCAAAATAATTTACATTTTCTGGCCTAAAATGACATGACACTTCATTTGCTACTTTTTTTTATCTCCTTTGGAGTGAGTGACAAATTGTTGTTCAATTACCAGTGTAATAGAAAAGTAAATATTGTGAGGACAGCTTTCACCTAAAGAAATGCAATCACTGATTGCTGCAGTAGTGGGAAGAGAAGGATGGTTGATACTGTAGAAGCCATCCAGTGGAAAATACATTTTTATTATAAATAATGTCATGGGGAAGACTCAAGGAAAATGCACTGGCTCTGGCTTTTCTGCCTGGAGAAAAGGAGATCCAGGGGTGAATAAAAATATGGTGGAAAAACGTCTCACTTCTCTCGTAAAATATACTTCCAGCTCTCTGCCTTGAGGACATACTCCTTAAAGCCTTTCCATTTGCTCTGCACCCAGTTCCAGTGAAGAGCAATAACTGCAGAAAGACTCTTCAGTCAAACACACTCAGTGAGAGACTCATTAGAAGGGGTTTTTTAAAGTGGAATAACCTGTTTGTCAAAGACTTTGGGATTAGTCACTTCTCCACTCTATAGTTTGCTTTCTTATCAGTGTATTCATGCTCTGCTTCCTCCCTTTCTAACGAGATAAATAGATATTCTAGGCTAAGCAGAGTTTAACTGTTCCTTCTGCAAGTCATTTACTGGAGCATCACTTGTCCAGTCCTAATTTTTAGCATTTCCTTTTCTCTATTTCTTTAAAAGTCTCTTGCCAGGCACAATGCTTACTTACTGTACACTGATCAAGATGACTTTTCATGTCATGATCCAGTCAGTCAATTGGGCTGGGTCAGAGTACAAGAGGTGAAGTTTCTGTTTAAAGTCTTTCACATTTTTCTTTCTAAAGGAACAAAATGAAGTGAAAAGATGTTGAGAATCCTGTAATTTATGTTCTATCAGACCAGTTCTAAACAGTGAATGTCCAGTGAAATAATACATTTAGGATTGAGAAAATGTGGTTTATCTGATAATCTGCCGAACCAGATGATCATTTAAACTTTCTCTCATAGTTTAAGTTTTCTCTGAGTGACTTAAGCAAGAGATATAGTTTCTTTGCAATAAATATGAATGAACCCTTGAAATACCTGGTTTTAGTCAAGTAAGTTGTGGCTATAGTCATAATAATGGATGTAGAAAAAAGTATCATCTGGAAATAGAGTTTTAATTGTGAATGCGGTAAGATAATGGCTGAAATTAATTTCATTGATATATCAGTAGTTACCATTTATGCCTAACGGGCTTTTTCTGGTTGTAGTCTTTCTGCACAGAGTGAAACATGTTACACTTGACCATAATTAAATCCTTGAAGCTTTGGCACTGCTCATTTCACAATGATGCAATAATCTCTTTGGGTCTGACCTATCAGTAAAGATTTTTCCACTGCCGCCGCACTGTGGTGTTACAGGATTGTCTTTATTTATTAATTGCTTGCTGCATAGCTTGATGACACCAAGCCTGTGTTTTAAGAGAAAAGGGATAGGGGAGAGAAAAGTTTATCCTCTAGTATAGCTAACTTTCTATTGTGCACGTGGTCCTCCTATTGTGTGTTGACAGGCAGAATGGTGACTTTGAAAACAGTACCTTTTGATTTCAAGTCAGGGAAAGAAAAACTCCACAGGTTTTGTCACGCCATTTTGGTCATCCACATAATGCAATTTTTTACAGGTTAGAGCTCAAAAATGTGCTAATTCACAAGTCATCCATTAAGGTTAGAATTCGTACAAAGAGTTACCAGGAGGGCAGGAAGCCCAAGTTCCCACTGATGGCCATCAGCTGCAACCTGCCTACATCTCTTCTCTCAGGTGAGGGGTATCAAGTTCCTGCTCCATCTCCTCTCCTCCTGAGAGCAGCTCTGTGCAGGGCCAGCCTTGGAAATAATTCTCCACTAGTCCCATCTGCTGGATGCCAGGAAGAACTGCCTGCTGGAAAGAGGGACAGCATCATACCTCAGCCTTTAAATATCAGCTGGGTGCAGTGTGCCACCAGATGTACATCTGTCTGTGGAAAACATCTGCTCTGTCTGTTTTCCTTCCATCCACCTAATCACATTTGGACCACTGCTATTCCCTTCACCAGGTTCCATGTGTTAAGTCAAAGCAAGGTGGCCGACGCAAGGAACTTTAGCTGTGTTGCTTTAGAGAAGCTGTAATCAGAAAACCCAGCAGCCAGCAAAGATCACAGCAAAAAAATGTGTATCATCATCAAGACATTTTCAGGCCTGGGAATGAATTTCTTTTCTCGCAATGTGTATGCTCAGCAGTCAGATTTTCAAATACCTCATTAAGGCTGGTACTCAGCTTGTGGTGCTGCAAAGAAGGGAGCATGGCCATGGCATCTGATCCTGCATGCAGCACTGCAGCCTCTCATGTTATTATGAAGCTAAAAGAGCCTTTTCCATCCCTGAAAATAGAGAATTCCTGATACATTTCTAATGAGGGCAAGCAAAGTTTAAGAGACCCATAGATATTTTTTAGGGTATTACCCGTTCTCAGTGGTTATTTGCTGTTTGGTACTTGCCTTCCAAAAGAGAGATGGAGGGTAGAAAATGGATAATGAATGTGAAGTAGTGGAGAAAATTGGGAATGACTGTGAATGTAGAAAGGGGAAAACTTCATTCAGTCCAAACAATCTTACTTTGGTTTAATGTGCTCTCTTCATTATAACTATTTGTGATGCGTTTTTATACTTTACATTAAGTGGCATTGTGGTTTCTGCTATAAAATTCAATTCAGCTGATTCTTACTTTCCATAGGCATTGAAGTATGTTCTGCAGGTCAGAAACACAGCCACTTCAAGGATCCTGTTGAAATGTTACAGGAGGAAAATAATCTTGGGAAAAAAACTCTTTATAGAATACGTAGAGGTTCAAGCAACTTTATAAAGTTCAAGTGCAATTTCATGTCTTGCAGACTGTGTTTAGGGAAACATCACTTTATTTGGTATTGTTATTTCCAGTGAGCCTATTGAGATAAAATCTATAATCCTCATCTTGAGATATAAAAATATGACTGGTTTAAATGGAACTGGTCCTGTTGACAGTTTTTTTCAGCTTACCTTTACACCTCTCCTTTTTTATCACAGCACTTTGCTGTAAATTAGCAGTTTGTGCTAAATTGGTTTAAATTAATATTGCACTGCTCCAGTTACCAATAAAAAGATGTATCATAAATAATTTTTATGTGTTTTTCTCAATAGGTGGTGTCGGGGCCCTTGCCGGGTCACCCCCCGTCCGTTTCTCGCGCTTCACGTGTCGGAGGAAAATAACTTTTCAGGGATGGGACTGTGCAACTACACGAATTTATTGTTTAAAATAACAAACGCATCAGTCGAGGCGTGAGCTTTTACAACACCTCCGAGTAATGGCGACTAGTCACAAGATTTAGGGTTACATCGTAATTTATAACTTCCTAATCCAATAGATACTTAAAACGACACTTTGTTTTAGATTAATGACCTATCACCTGTGGCACTTCTCACTGCAATGCAGCTTATGTTTTGACCAATAACTTCTCATGTCACGTACACACAGATGTCTCTCTTATACCATCTAAATTCTTAACTTAAACTATATAAAATCACACTATTATATTTTAAAACCCTTCACCAAAACACCCAGTGTACAATTTTACTTATAATGATAGGAACACAAGTTTGTAATCCTTTTGCTTAAAGTCCACAAATCTTTGTCAATTAAGCCAGACCTAGTCTCTTCCAAGGTTGTAAATCAAAGCCTCCTTCAATTGCAGGAGTCTCTACTCCTCTGTCTCCCACATCTCCCCCTCCTTTCTGCACCAAAAAAATTCCTTTGATGGATTTATCAATCATTCGCTGTACACATTGAAACAGACACGGCACCATTATGAGAACTGTAACTATGACTGCCAAAATATATAGGCCTGTTGTAAGACACTTTTTTACCCATGACGCTAAACCCCATCCACTAAACAAATTATCCAGCCACGTTCCATCATCGATTCTTATTTTCGACACACCCTCTTTAAGTTGTCGTATGCTCTTGTAAACAGACTCTGAGTGGTCAGACAGATTCATACAGCACATCCCCTCAAAGTCTTTGCATCCATGTCCATGGGCTAGTAAAAGAAAATCAATGTCTGCTCTATTTTGCAAAGTGGCATGCCTCACATTTTTGACATCTGCTAAAAGGCCACTTAATGCAAGGGATGTAGCGTTAGATTGTTTGCTCAGCCAACATCCCAACCGATCCAACCGCTTTAACGCAACTACTGAGGCAACTGGTGGCATAAGAAGAGATGTTACAAGCCCTTTTTCCATAGCCCCATGGGGTAAAATCATCTTTGCACTCTGGTCCATATTGATGCCGAGCGGATCTTTTTTGTCTGTGTCACACATTGGCAATTGTCTTCATATTAGGAGTAAATAACGTAAGCTCTCCCAAAGTACACGGACCACCCTTAATGTTTGAAGGGATAGCTGGCCATGCTCTGTCTCCACATACAAAAAACATTCCTCTTGGTAATTGCAGAGGAATAGAGCTAGGTGCAGATGAAACTACAAAAGTATTATTACACCAAAAGGAGTGGTTCTTATACACAGGGTGATATGGAGAAACATCTCTCATCAGTGATTGATTCATGTTTGTAGAATAGAACTCAACACAGAATTTCACTTTTACAGAACCAAGGATTTCCAATTCTTCAGGTTCATCAGAGATTTTAGGAAGATAGGGAGTCCACCATTCCCATGTATTTACTGGAGTATAGTGTTCCCAAACTTCTGATCCTGCAAAGGTACCTCGTAAGGCCCTGTCAATTTTCTCTGGGATTGGCCAATTCTCTATTGGAACATTGACTAGACAAGTTGAAAATGGATTTTCTGGAGTTGTGGTAGACAGACATAGAGTATCCAATCCTGAAGCATTAGCTAAAGTCACCCAAACATTGGTCTTAGGTTGATTGACCGGCAAAGCTACCCCACCGAAAGTAAACAAGACAAACAAAGCAAAAAACAAACTTAACATTTGATTAGATTTCATGTTTCTTGAAAGTTCTCTTGGCAAAAGACTCCTTCTCAAATCTCAATCTCTAAACTAATTTGTAAGAATATTTTTGTATTTCCCAATTTAATTTCACTTCATTTAATGATGAGGATTATTTGCCAAAAGATCTTTACAACACATTTGCTTATACACGCTTACATCAATCTAAAACCTAAAATTTACAGCTTTAACAATAAAACAAAAGATTGCAGGTATGGGCTGTAGTCTCTGCGAAGTTCACGTCTGCGTACTCTCTTCTGTACTCGTAGAGTTGTCAGCTTCTTTCTGCGTGTGATATGGTTTCACATTCTTCGCAGGAAGCCACCTAGGTCCCGTACCTGTAGAAACACAAGCAAACCCTTTGCCCCAGGTTATTAATGGGAACGGACCTTCTATTTGTCCTGTTTCTGGATTTCTAATCAGAACCAAAGGATTTTCTCTTAACTTTGCATGTGTGCTATTAGAGAAATGCCTAAATATTGGAGGATCAGGCTCTGTAGAAGAACTATTCAAAAAGTTGTAAACATACAAAGCTTTACTTAATCGCATCTGTGGTGTTGCTTGTGCTAGATCTCCCTTTTGCTGATCTAAAATACGTTTCAAGGAATGATGTGTCCTTTCTACAATTGCCTGACTCGTGGGCGAATAAGGAATGCCGAAAGTATGGCGAACACCCCAATTCATCAAAAATGTGGCTACTTTCTGAGCTGTATAAGCAGGACCATTATCTGTTTTTATTTCTTGAGGCACCCCCAAGGAAGCGAAAGCTTGCAAAAAATGCTGACACACATGATTTGCTGTCTCTCCTGTGTGTACAGAAGCAAAAACTGCATTGGAAAATGTATCCACTGATAGATGGATATTTTTATATTTTCCAAAGGACAGATATTTAGTGATATCCGTTTGCCACAATTGCAAACTCTGTAGCCCTCGAGGATTTACTGCTCCCATGGAGACAGGAGGCTGCACCAGTTGGCAATCTGGGCAGGTATTTACAATTGCTCTAGCCTGGTCTCTGGAAAGATGAAACATTCTCATAAGAGCTTGTGCATTCTGATGAAAAAAGGCATGACTCAACTTTGCTTGTTCAAAAGTATTTGGCAAGGTGTTCACTATAGCAACGGTTAACTTATCAGCCCTGGAGTTGCCCTCCGCCAGGAATCCTGGGAGTGAAGAATGAGCTCTAATATGGGAGACAAAATATTGATTAGTTCTATTTTGCACAAGGGTATAAAGACATTTAAGATGACGATACAGAGCATCATTGCTAACATCCTTCAGAACTGATCCTTCTATTCTCTTAACTATATTAGCAACATAAGCAGAATCTGTAATCAAATTAAAAGGCTCTGGGAAAAGCTGAAATGCCCTAACTACTGCGGCAAGTTCTACTACCTGGGTTGAACCTTCTACTATTTGAATATTCTGTTTCCATGTTTTAGTTTCTGAGTCTTGCCACGTAACGACCGAGCGATGGGTCTTCCCTGACCCATCACTAAAAATTGTCACAGCATCCAAAGGCACTTCACTTAACAGTGGTCTTTCTCTAAAGCTTAATTTTGCCTGAAATAGTTTATGACTAGGGAAATGAATAGAACAAGTACCTGGATAATTCAATAACGCAATCTGAAGTTCTTCTGAGTTTAGTAATGCCCAATCAAAATATCGTTTCTTCAGAGGCAAGTAAATTATCGCAAACTCCTTGCCTGCCATAGTTAACAACCTTGACCTGCCTCTGATTACAATCTCAGCTAACATTTCCATCGTTGTGAAGATTGTTTTTGGAGATCTATAAGGCAAAAAAACCCATTCTATTATCAATAAGGGATTTTTGGCAGAAGCATCCCATTGAAATATAAGACCATACAATTGCATTTTTTCCCCCAGTACTGCAAGGAAAAATGGTTGTGAATCTACACAACGATGTGCTTGTCTTTTCTGTAAAGCCTCTGTTACTCTGTCAAGTGCCTTTAGAGCTTCAGGTGTGAGGATTCTTGGGGAAGTAATGTCACAATCTCCCTTTAACAAATCAAAAACTGGAGCAAGTTCGTCATTAGTAATCCCTAAAGTAACTCTAATCCAATTTATCTCTCCCAAAAGCTGCTGCAAATCTTGTAAAGTATGAACTTTAATTCGAAGCTGTATTTTCTGTGGCCTTATTGACTGTTCTGTCATTTTCCATCCCAAATATTGCCATGGTGGAGTTTCTTGTATTTTTGACGTAGAAATCTCAAGTCCAGCCCTTTTAATCTCTGTTACAACGCTGTCACGAGCTTCCTCCATCTCCTTCTGAGTGGGTGCTGAAATTAACAGATCATCCATGTAATGTAGAATCTTTGCTTTAGGGTGTTTTCGCCTAGCTGGAGACAAGGCTTTTGCCACAAACCATTGACATATAGTAGGTGAATTTTTCATCCCTTGGGGAAGCACAACCCAGTGGTACCTCATCAATGGTTCTTGTCGATTAACACTTGGAACGGAGAATGCGAAACGCGGGGCATCTTCTGGATGAAGTGGAATATTGAAAAAACAGTCCTTTAAATCAATGATAACTAAAGGCCAGTCTCGGGGAATCATAGAGAGCGAAGGAAGTCCAGGTTGGAGGGGTCCCATATCTTCTATTACTTCGTTGATCCTTCTAAGGTCTTGAAGCAGTCTCCAGGTATTAGAGGTCTTCTTGTGTATAACAAACACTGGTGAATTCCAAGGACTAGTTGTTTCTATGATATGTCCTTCTTGCAATTGTTCCTGCACTAATTTCTTAAGGGCACTCAATCTTTTCTCTTCTAGGGGCCATTGATTAACCCAGATGGCTTCATCGGTTTTCCATGAAAGCTTAGGGGTGATGAGTGCCTGCATGGCCCCTACTAAAAATCCACTTCCAACTTGACTCCCCACTGAGATAACAAATCTCTTCCCCAGACTGTAATAGGCTTTTTCACAATAAAAGGACGAACAATTGCTGTTTTTCCTTCAGGTCCTCTGACTGTAATCGCAGATTCACTTTGTAAGCATAAAGTGGCACCCCCTATTCCTGTGAGGGTATCCAGGGGAGTTACCAACTTCCAGTCTTTTGGCCAAAACAAGTAAGAAATAATAGTAACATCTGTTCCTGTATCTAGTAGGCCTTGAACCATGATTGTTTTATTGTTATGCATTAAACTGCAAGTCAGTAAAGGCCTGTCACGTCCAATATGCTTTGTCCAGAAAATCTCTGGTCCTAAGTTTGAATTTTCTGTTATAGGTGGCCGCCCTTCCATCTCTATCGCTCTGCGTACAGCTGTAGTAGGCACTGCAACAGCAGTGGCTAATTGCGTTCCCGCAGGAACAACTAAAGGAGGTTGTAATGCTTGAGCCAAAATTGTAAGCTCTTCATGATAGTTTGCTGAAACAATTGTTGGATAAACCACGAGACCTATAATACGACACGCATCTTTTCCCATAATTAAAAAGTCCTGCTTTTCTTCAGATGTCCCAGTAACTCCTGTGGGTATCAGGTAGTGGGAACTATTCATAAAACATATCAATTTGGAGGCTGCCAAGGTACAGAATGCTCCAGGGGGCAAGAGGTTTGAGTCGCTTGGGAGATGTTTGACCATTCTGCTAACTGTGTGCGACTTTGGTTTCCATAGGATTGAAGCTCTGGGTAATGAACTGCTGCTATTTGTTTCGTCACGCGGCGAGGCATCGCGCTCAAAAATTCGTTTCCCGGCAAGAGATTCCCATCTACATCATATCTAGAGTGACATCTGTTAGCATAATGTCTTCCCTTTCTACATCTCGGACAACGTAATGGTTTTGTTGAAATCTCTCCAAGCCCTGGACAATTTTTCATTAAATGTCCAGGCTCACCACATCGAAAGCACACTCTTTCATCTATATTAGCTCGTGGCATTGCTCGAGAATTGCTTACAGCAAGAGCATTAAGCGCTGTTACAAGTCTTTTATCCAACATCTCAGCTTGAGCAGAAAGCCTCTTATCCATCATCTCAGCTTGACTGGTAATAGCTCTTTCCAGTTTTTCTCCTAATGAATCAGTTTGAATAACAGCCGTATGCTGTGCATTACCAACTTTACTACATGCTTCAAGCATATCTGAAATACTTGGTTGTACCCCTGGTAAAGCTCTAATAGTTCGCTGACACTCTTCATTAGCATTAACATAAGCAAGATTTCGTAATAAAATCGGACGAGCAACATCATCCTCACACTGTCTCTCCAAAGCCTGGGTCAGCCGATCAATGAAGGAAGAAAAGGTCTCGGTCGGACCCTGCTTAATTTGTGTATAGGCACCTTGTGGAGAACCCACAGGCTCGATTTGCAAAAGTGCCCTTTTAGCTGTTTCTTTGAGGTCAGCAAGGACTGCCCTTGCCAGATCTGCTTGATCTTCTGGCCTGTCATGAGGTGGATCTCCTGCCAGTTGTGCAAGTGTCAAAGCTGCATTAGGACCTCCTGCATAATTCTCTATCAGTTTTCCAAGAAGTCTACGCCACTTTAAATCCCACAACAAATACTGCGAGTCAGTCAAAAGCATGGAGGCAATGTTCTTACAGTCAAAAGGTGTTAAGTCCACATGATCTAAAGTTGCTTTTAATAGCTGCTTAAAGTAGGGAGATCCCAAACCACTCTCCTTTATAGCTCTCCTTAAATCCTTAATGTCGTCATGTGCCAGGGCTTCCCATCTCGGGTTTGCTCCTCCTCTCCCATACCTCACCGGCAATGCTAACAGTGATTTACGAGCTGGGACAAGATCATCCTCTTTAGATACCTCCCGATGTATAACATCCCAATTTGTTAAAACAGGCTTTTCCCTTAGATTTATTTCTCTCTGCTTATCGGCAGAGGAGAGCCTATTCATATCTTGAAGGCTTAAATTAGATTCATTCACCGATGGTAAACACTCATCCTGAGTTTGCACATCTGCTGTGCTACCGGCAACCCTCCGAGCTGTCATGGGGGCATCCATCTTTGCTTTCATCACTTCCGAAGATGTCATTTCCGGAGATGTAATTTCCGGGGCCTCCCGCCCTCCGGCACCATACATCACTTCCGAGGGCTCCCCCCTCTTCTCTCCACCACCCCCCCCTTCGGGTGCAATTTTAGAAGCGGCCGGAGGGGGCGACTGCGAGGGAGCCCGTGGCGCAGTTAAAATTCCGGAGCCGCCATTAATCACTGAGCTGTTCAACAATTCTATCACCACTCAGCAAGCAGGGATTAACATAGCTGCCGTCTTATCGCGTTTTGAAGCGAGATCGTAAAGTCTAGTCGCAATATCATCCCAAACCGATTTAGTAAGAAGAAGTTCAAAGTCAACATCAGGGCAATTACGGAAAACCCAAAGCAATAAATCTTTCACTTCTTTGCTGGGAAGAGGCTCAGAATGCAACTTCAGCAAGGCATCTAACTTATTATAAACATCCCTCTGTTCTTTTGAAATATTTTCACCCATCTCTCTACCTACACGGCCCCTGCCTTCACTCAATCGTTGAAGACAGATTTCCTACCAGCGTGCTGGGGAGAAATCGACCTGCGACTCTCCGTCAAGCTTCCTTTCAGCTTAAGCTCTCGCCGGATCACCCTTCCTTTCAGGGTACGGATAACTCACGTTGACCGAGGGAATCCTCTTCATCCTACTCCGACCTCTGCGCCGTAAATCCGCCACACACCGGGCACCACTTGTCGGGGCCCTTGCCGGGTCACCCCCCGTCCGTTTCTCGCGCTTCACGTGTCGGAGGAAAATAACTTTTCAGGGATGGGACTGTGCAACTACACGAATTTATTGTTTAAAATAACAAACGCATCAGTCGAGGCGTGAGCTTTTACAACACCTCCGAGTAATGGCGACTAGTCACAAGATTTAGGGTTACATCGTAATTTATAACTTCCTAATCCAATAGATACTTAAAACGACACTTTGTTTTAGATTAATGACCTATCACCTGTGGCACTTCTCACTGCAATGCAGCTTATGTTTTGACCAATAACTTCTCATGTCACGTACACACAGATGTCTCTCTTATACCATCTAAATTCTTAACTTAAACTATATAAAATCACACTATTATATTTTAAAACCCTTCACCAAAACACCCAGTGTACAATTTTACTTATAATGATAGGAACACAAGTTTGTAATCCTTTTGCTTAAAGTCCACAAATCTTTGTCAATTAAGCCAGACCTAGTCTCTTCCAAGGTTGTAAATCAAAGCCTCCTTCAATTGCAGGAGTCTCTACTCCTCTGTCTCCCACAAGGTGGTAATGGCACAGTGGATAAGAAAAACACCAATGAAAGTAAGACCCAGAGCCAAGAAGCAGGTTTGTGCCAAACTCCTTAAAGGCCTGTCTTAGGTTTTATCCACGTTGGTGAACAATAACCTTAGTCAGTGCTTTTGAAAAGGAATGTTCGTACATTTCCACCAGATTAGCTCAGGTCTTGAGCAATTCTCCCATTAGAGACCAAATCTTCATTCATTGTGAATGAATGTGTTGCAGTGCAGGAATGCAGACCCCTCTCCAGCTTATCAGCTCTACATTCTCCCTTTAAGGTGCCTAATCTAGCTAATCCTCTCACAAGGAATAAATAATTTTTTCTCCTCTGCATAGAATAGAAATGAGGTAAAAGAAATGTGGGGAAGGGGGAAACAAGCAGCAGGCTCCTTCTGATGAAAACATATCTCCTGATGATTTTTAAGGGTATTTTCAAATTTTAAAAAATTGTCTACATAAATCACAGTGGTTATGAAGATTTAAATCCGTAGAGAAAAATATTGCATATGCTGTGAGTGAATGTCAGAGTTCACAAGCAGTGGGTTTTGCAGGTGACATGCTTATAAATTATAGTGAGTTCAGTATGTTGGAATACAGTGTCACTCTGTGCTCACAAGTGATTTTTTTTCTGTTTAATTTTTCATGCTACACAACTCTGTTCCTTGCAAGAGACAGCTAGAATGAATTAGCTACCAAAAGACCTGAAGTGGCAATCAAAATGTCTATCTATCTCCTTATTTCTTAAGTATTTCTTTTAGTGTAGTATTGCATGTAGCACTTCGCTTTTCTCATTCCATCAGGATTTTTTTCCCATTGTAGTGCAGAATGTTCCCTAAGCATATTTAAACCAGAGAGAATGAAAGGGTTTTCTTTGGAATTTCTTGAGCTGAAGATGGCCAGTCAGCAAACACAGTAGCTAAATTTAGAAGGCCTGGATTCCTGACTTACTTGATTTGCTTCCTGCATTGTGGTAATGAGAAATCCATTGGATGAGTGTCTTCTTTTTGTCCTGTGCATTGGCCACTGTGTAGGTGGAAGGGCAGCTTTTCTCCCTGCCCTCCACAGGTCACTCTTCTGCAACTGAGTGTTAACATCTGATGCTGTCTGTCCGAGCTTGAAGTCCTTCTGTGTTTCATGTTCTTTTTATCACCTCTTCTGTATGTCCTCATGCAGGGCAGGCAGTGGGAGACAAAGCCAGAGGCACACAGTATTACAGAATAAAATAGATTCCCATGGACTTCAGCAAACTTTATCCTCCCCAAGATAAGTGCATGGTGGTGTTTTGTAAATGCTGGAGGGCAACCACATGTCCTTCCCTGGGTTTTTCACTTTCATGCTAGTTGTGTTTCAAACAGACAAAGGGGACCAGGGAGAAGAATGAGTTATTCCATGTGAATTGAGATTCTGTTTTGAATCTCTGACTAGACTGGGGCATATCTTTTTCCAAGCAGTTTTCAGCTTTTAACTATACTGAGTACTGCTTGACTGCTAGCTCACTTAAGAGCTAATACTGCCTGGAGCTCCTGGCTCCAGTTGTAGAGGTTCCTGTTAAACCTGCATCTGGAGATGCCCAATACAGCCTGCTGTGCTTGTCACTGAAAGTCACTCTGATGGGGTAAGTATTTCAGTTTGATTGAATAAAATTCCCTTTTTCCCAAGAGAATTAAGGAATGTTTACCTCTTGAAACTACCACTTTGCTACTGTATGTGTTTGACATGCACTGTGCTTTTCCCAAAACTGCTTGTTATGACTTGTTGCAATACGAGCTGTCAGAGCTGGTTCATCAGAGCCGTGATGTACATTCTTTTGCTATCTTGAATTGGTACTCATGTTTCATTTTTCTCATGAAGAGTGTCAAAGAAAAGATCCAGACATCTGAGATCCCAGATCCAGAAAATGTCATACTTTAGGAACACGGTTTAGGTACATGCCTAAATATAATGTCGTGCCACTCATTAGTCACCTCCTTGGCCACAGGCAGATGGTGTTACGGGAGAAAATGATCTGGCTTAGCAATTTTCCCTCCTAGTTTACATAGTGACAGGAACAGAGAGGGCCACAATTACCTCCAGTTAGTTACATCTACCTAGTGAGTCTCTGCTGCTTTCCGCTCTATGCATTGAAGAGACAGAGCATCACCAGAAACTTTGAGATTGCTGCTTTTTCTTCCTTTCATAGCAGTAGAAAATTACCTGATTTTCCAAGGTACACAGTTGTATGCCTAGAAGATTGCTAAACACTACAAGTGACCACTGTTAGGAACAATCCCGTCAAATGTTAAAGTTCTTATTTGTATTATCTAAACCAAAAGGAATAAACTTCCTCTGAGTGTGACAAATCATATACTTCGACATTGTGAAAGAAAATATAGGACAAAAAATTCATGCTTTATTCTTACTCGATCCGTTATATTAAGATTTACATACTCTCGTTATAGTGAAAAATATCATGATATCATAGAGAAAAGTATATATTATAAAGAAAACTATAGTAGTGGTAAAAGCACCAGTAGTCTGAAAAGACTGAAGTTTTCAACTGTGTGGGGGTTTTTTTAAAGTCTGGCCTACAGTCTGTCGTCAATGTGCTTCACAGTTAACACATGGAAAAACAACATGGCAGATGGTTCTGAGCTTTTGTTTCAATCTAGCTAAAAGTACTAGTTGTCTATGTAAGGAAAAAATTTTGTCAGAATCATCAACAACAAGTCTTTTGAAAGAAAGTCTATAAATGAAAACAAAAGCTTATAAAAATTTTACAATTAATAAAAATCAGCAAGAAATAGCAACAGTGAAAGTGAAAACATTTTATTAAGTTCATGTACCAGTTGTATCTATTAACCACAATAGGTTTACCTATGTGCTCTACCATTAAAAAACTCCAAGCTGCAGATTTCTAAGAACTTTCTAATTTCAGGCCTGATTCATGAAAGCTTCTATTTTCAGGAAAGCATTTGCATCTAGTAATTTGTGTTCCAGTGGGATTCATGGACATGATTCAAGTTAAGAATGACTTACTTGTTTTTTCTCAAAATATATGGATTAAATGAAAGAAAGAAATCTCAGAGCAAATAGGCCACCAGTCTACACATGAAACCAATAGCTGTTCCTCTCTCTGTATGATGAGATATTGAAATACAGATTTGATCTGGCTGTATTGGAATGTTAGTTTACATCTTTCTTAGGGAAGACAATCAGACCAGTAATAGCCAGTAAATGGATGGAAGCCCAGTAAATGAAATTCAGGTCTAATACCTTGTCTCAATAAGGCATAACACTTCTTTTTTCAGTGAAGTGGTTCATCAGTTTTCTGTTTAATGAATAACTTCTCTTCCATTACCTTTCTTCTTATAGATGAAACAAAACCTTCAGCTGTAGCCAGCCTGTCATCAGAAGACACTGAGCTGAGTGAGAATAAAGGTACAGATTGGAAATTGTGTTTTGAAATATCCCATCCCAAGAGGACATTTCATGAAACTGTTTTTTCCTTCCTTTGTCTGGAAATTGCCAAAGTCTCAGTTAAACAATACAGAAATAGGTAAACACCTGGATTTTCATTTACAAAAGTCTTTGTAATGAAGCACTTGGCACCAGCTGTTGTGCTGGTAGGAGAAATGCCACAAATTCCTAAGTCCCCTTGTTACGGAGTTAATACTAAAATATCATATATGACGTATCTGAAATAAGCCCAAAGCTTGGGCTCCCTGGGGTGACTCACAGGCATATAGGTAAGCATGCATATCTATCTCAGCAGTATCATCTCCCTGTTCAGTGCTCTCCTGATGCAGGAAAAGAAAAACACAATAGCTATAAACGCATCAGGAGGAGACAGGAGGAGATGAAGTCATAATAGAGAGGCAGAAAGTATGTTTATCTTGTGGAGACTGTGCTGGGCACTCAGATCATTTAGTTTGTGATAAATATTTAAAAGTGTCACAGGGCCAAATGACAGGGAGTTTAGGAAACAAGAGAGATGATCTAATTTAAAAGTTTCAAGCTGAGATTTTTCCTGGGGAGCTGTTCGTTTACCAACAGATAGGAACCAGTGGACAGCTGTATTGTTTTTGATATTCCTGTGATAATCATGCTGTTAATTGCTTGTGCTGGTCTACATTTTTTAGCATTTTTGTGGGGGTACGTCAGGAAAAAGTCTGGGTGATATACAAAGTGTTTGCTACCGATAATCCCAAACAGGAGTTATGCTATCTATAACAAATACAATCCATCAGTACAGCCTTCAAGACTAATAGAAAATTTTCATGCATTTTACTGAGATAACATAATTACTAACATCCATTAACTTATTTATTTTTAAAGATTTAATGTTTAATTCATTTTTCTAGATAAGTGTGACAGGGTATGAGATCCTGCCCTTTTGTTCCAAAGCCACGTGCTGGACAGCCCACATACTTACCTGATTATGAGTTCAAAGCCTTGTGCAGGTTGATTTAAGTGCTCTTTTAACTGATTGATTGATCCTGCAAAGAAAAAAAAGAACCACAAACCTTTGCTGGAGCACTGGCGTTTGCTTTTGATACGCCACAAATTGAAATCGTGGTAAGGGTAGTGGAGCAGAAATAGTGATGGATTCAGTCCCAGCATGGTTGGTGATTGCCTGTCATTAACTTTTCTTGTTTTGATGGTATTCAGCCTGTTTATGTATTCTGTATCTTGAAGACTCCCCATTAGATATTTTTGTGTGTTTCACAATGTGAGGGTCACAGTGAGGCTTTGGGTTTGGATTTTTTTTTCTGTCTGCAGTCAATGGAAGATCCCAACAAATTGCTATTGTTTTGAGTGCTTGTTCCTAACTAAGATGACTGTCTTCTGATATGCTTCTCAGTGTGTAACCCCTCTGGGGTTTTACACCATTGTATTAGAATTGTATTCCTCTTCTCAGGAAAGAAATCATCTTTGTGTGTTAAAGTCTCACTTTTCATATAATATACTAAGAGTATATAGAGTGTTTTCCCTTCTTTTGAGAGGCTGATGGAAGAGACAGTGCCCTGAGAGATCCAAAGTGCATTATCTCTTTGATGTCCTACCTCTCCTCATAAGTAAGATGGAAAGCGTCTGGTAGGGAAAAAGGAACAAGACATAGATTTTGTTTGTAAAACTGTACAAGTTAAAAAAAAAAAAAAGAGAGAGAAGAGAAGACCATGTTTTTGGATTTGATTGCTAGTTTCTTTAATGGACACCAGAATTTTGAACAGCAAGGCCACCATGGACCAGGCCATGGTTTTAATCCTTATTTCCATTGGTAGATTTTCAGCTTTGCAGATTTTTACTGTGAAGGTGCTGAAGCATTGGCAGAGGTTGCCCAGAGAAGCTGTGAATGCCCCATCCCTGGAAGTGTTTAAGGCCAGATTGGACAGGGCTTTGAGCAACCTGGTCTAGTGGAAGGTGTCACTGCTGGGGGATTGGAATGAAATGATCTTCAAGATCCCTTCCAACCCAAACAACTCTGTGATTCTTCAATGATTCTATAATTTTAGATTTTGAGGGTTTTTTAATGAATACCAGTGTTACCAAAAAAGTGCTACTTCTTGGGAAATGGCACTTTTACAAAATCCTGGCATTTGTGAAAACACGTGATGCTCCCAAAATAAATTCCAGGTTTCAAATTATTTGCCCACTGAGTTAACATGGCTAAAATCTCCAGGTTCTGGAACATACTCATTTCTCTAGTTTATCTTCAACTAAATGAACAGGGCATAAAGCATTTAGAGAAATTATGTTTTTCCAGTCCTTCCACCTAATTTCTGTGAAAGATTTATGGCAAATAAGTCCAGCTGCATATTGCCAAACTCAGAATGGGAAGTTTCCTGCTATAAAAGTATGTCTTTCAAATGTCAGCTCACTTGTGAGTGTATCAAAACAAGTATTTTGAGTCCCATTAGAATTGACTAGCAGTTTTTCTGCTTTTTTTTTCCCCCATAATATTTCTGGGATTAGAATATAGCAAACACATTGAATAGCTATTTATTGATCTAAAATGTGATGATATTCAAAACAGAGTACATCCATCTCTGCTACTGTGAAGATCTAATATTTTTGTTGTGAGTCCTCTATCATTTTTTTAAAGGAAAAGGGGGAGGATGGGAACATGAAAGGGATTTTCATTATAAGAGTCGGGGACAGTGCAGGAATTACATTTTGAGGGGCTTCGATTAAAATGAAAACCTCCTGTGAGACTGCAAATCTCAATTCATGTAAAAGTGTATGTCTTCTGTTACTATAGAGGATATAGTGTCCAGGAAGAAAGTCCACACAAACCCAGTTTGCACATGGCCTTTGAGCAAATGGAATTTTTTGAGTCTTCATCTGTCTACAGAAAAAAAAAAGGGGGGGGGGGGAGGGGGCAGGGGGTAGAACAGTCATATTTCAAGGATTTTTCATGCAACACTGTAGAGGTATCCTCTTATTCCAGTCTGTGTCAAGTTTCTCTTTCCACTGTCTGCTAAGAACTGTTGCAATTTTACCCTTAAAAACTTACATGCTTGGCTAGGATCTTTTGGGGGGAGAGCTGACATCTCCAGGCAACACCTTCGCAAGTGCTCCATTACTGCATATATGGAAGTAGATCCTTTTTACACAGCATATTTCACATGAGCGATGCTTCTTTCTATGAAATGTAAGGGCAGAACAAAGTGATTAAAGTCATTAATGTTTATGCAGCAGATAAAGGACGTATCAGGCAGGCTGCACTCAGTCTGGTATGTCTGTCTGTACAAGATTGTGCTGGCGCTACAAACTCATTTTAAATTGACCATGTAGTATGTAGATTGGATTGAACCTGTGGTTATCTTTTGTTAAAGAGAGTATGTGTGCATGCACGTGTGTGTGTGTGTGTGTGTGTGTGTGTGACGGAGAGTGTTCTGCATCTTCATCTCAGTCTACCAATTACTATTTAACCCAATTTAATGATTAGACTTTCTGGCAGGAAAATGTAAAAAGGAGCTGGATTTAGTACAGGTGAAGCATAACTCCCTACTATGCAAAGTTTCTGTGCACAACACCTTGATTATAATTCATTAGCACTTAATAAGAACTGAATTTTCATTTGAAGGTCAACTAAATTAAATCACATACTAATTAATTTTAAAAATAAAGTAGTGATTAATTATTTCCAGGTGTTCACCAAAGTCTGGGCTTCTGTGGGAGTGCCACTGAAAGCAAGTCACTGTTTTTCTGCATTCTCTGAAATGGAGTCAGGTTCAGTTGGCTGGAGGGCTTGTGTTTTCAGAAACAGAATTAGGTATATGACTTGGCTAGAGGTTACCCCTAAAAATTCTCTTTGGGCAGCCCAGAAGCCAGTTAGTATCCTGCTTGTAAAATGTAATGGGTATAAATTCCTCTTTCGCCAGCTGTAGCTCTCTGTATGGAAAAACATTGATGTCCTAAAGACATAAATGATTGAGAAGGGATAAACTGAAAGATAGAGCATTTTAAATGCAGGGCAGCTGTGCAAATCGACATAAATTAGTCATTGGTAAGTGCATGAAAAAGATTGACTGAAAGGCCAATATGTGCAGAAAGAGGTGTTTAAAGTCAGCTCCTAGGTATATATTAAGACATCTAAATGACTGACCTGATTTTCAGAAGTGCTGAGCACTCAGCAGCTGCCAATGAAATGTTTTTACTTCACCCTTGGGCTATGATTAGACCTAAATTTCAACCTGAAAAATTTCAATTTTAGGTAACTGAAAAATAAACTTTTTTAATGAAAGAATTTCAACATCCTCAGCCATAGCTGTGGCTTTACATGCCTACTGCAGTGAAAACATTCTTCTGTCCCTTAGTTAGAAGGATTTCTGGGAAAGCGAAGCGGCTAACACAAGCTAATTTGTGGGCTTTGGGGTTTTTTAACCAGGGACATCAGCACCATGATCCAACCAGCCACTTAACAACTTCCACAAGGTTCACTTTGAGCTGTTTGTAACGTGGGTTTTTCACTTCTTCACATTTAATCTGACCTGAGTTGTGCATCCAGATGGGGTCCAGCCCCTGAACCACTCAAGAGGTATTTCTGCTCTACCCTTCACCAGTACTGGCATCTGCAACAGGGAACACTAATCTACTTAGCTGGTTTATTTAAAGCCTCCTTATTTTTTAATATTAGCTGACCTGGAGCCATCCAGCTGCGCTCCCATCAGTTCAGTGTGAGATCCTGCTCTTTCGTGTCATCCCTCCAATCCTTTCTCCTGGACAGGCTCTAACCAAGACAGTCAGGTTTTTCTCAGCTTTTTCCTTTCCCAGAGCCCTGTACAGCAGGTCCTGCCCCTTATGGCAGGAGAAGGGTGCCCATAGTTTTTATACCTGCTGCACCTGGAATTTCTTGGGTGGACAGAAGGTGAGATGCCCTTCTGTCAGCTTGAAGCACAAATGGGTGGGAGAAGTATTCAGTGGATACCGCCTGCAGAGATGAGCTGCTTGGTCTATTACCTGAAAACTTGCTAAAATATCTCTACGAGGTGTTGCACCTAAAAAGATCTGGTTTACCAAGCCATTTAAACTTGGGCTCCAATAAATCTAATTTGTTATAAAGACAGATTAAAATGAAATCTTGGTGGATATAAAAGTTACATTTTAAAGTCAAAGCTCAAGAATCTCCTCCTAACTTCTCATAAATCACCATTTTATAGTACTTCATTTTAACATATTTTCCTTGTTTTACGAGGTGAATACCCTAATCATGTGGCAGCCTCCATGCACACCATTACCTGTAATTTTAGATGTCTGCTTGATTTCTTTCTCTCGAAATATTCCACTCATTTATCACAGTATCATGCTTAAAAAAATAAAATGCACTGAACCTGTTTCTTTCCTAATGACCAGCTTTTTCCCTCTTTAATCTTCTTACAGCTCCATAAAACATGGGGATTTATCTATGCTGTGTACAGGACCCAGGTGTTTTGCACACTAGAAACTACTCAGTAAATAAGCCATACAGAGAGTAGCTGGGGAATGTGAATTTTAAAAGATCATTAAAACCACTTAACATCCAGTTCTTACCATCTCCCTTCTTCCTTAGCTTTTGCAAAATTGTGTTAGAGCAATGTTGCCTTGTACAGCCAAAAGAAAAAATAAATGGTATGGAAAAGCATGGGGATTTATGCAGGATTTAGACAAATAGTGCATGATTATTGGTAGGAAGGATAGGATTGATAGTTTACTGCAAGCTACCTGCTTTTCTTGGATATGAATTCAACATACGGTTGATAGAAGCAGTGAATATACTTGGGAAGTATTCTGATCAGTATATTTAAAGCCTAAATGTTTTGTTCACAGGTTGTTAAAGACTGGGGCTAATTTCCTGGTGGATTCAAGCATGCAGTCCCACAAGACATTTGTTCCAATAAAATGGAGGGGTGCTGAGGCAAGCACTCCCGACATGGTGTTGGGGTTTTAGTTTAGTCCTAGTTTTTTTCCTGTTAAAGGAATTTTTTCCCATATGCATGTTGCTAGGGGACAAATGGCCATACTTAAGAAAGACAAAAACAGCTGCCCATTGGAGGTGGGGTGGGCCTGGCTACTCCTTTGTTTTCACCTGGGTGTGGAGGCAGTTCGCTCTCAGCATCTGGAGAGAGAAGCTGCAGAGAAGGCTGCTGGTTCCCGTTTTCGGCGTCTTTCTTTCTGCTGGAAACAACGCCGGGATCCCAAAGCTGCTTTCCCTGCCCTGCTGGAGGCTGGGCTGTGGCCACCCTGCCCCGCTGCTGCTTCGAGCCTTCGCTGCGTTGTAGCCGTGCTTGCCCTGCCTGCCTGGACCTCTGGGGGGTTCCCCTTTTGGATACATCTCGTCTGCCGCTCAGGATTTGTGCTTGTGCCTGCCGCTCCAGCCTGCCGTTCCAGCCTGCTGTTTCCGAGAGTCCGGGATCGGCTGCCCAGGGGTTTGTGAAGCCTTTGTTGCATCCTTCCTGGGATCCCAGGGCACCAGTGCCGCGTGCTCCCCGAGCTTGCTCCGGAGCGCCCCCTGCAGCTGTGGGGAACCATCGCACCTGCCCTGCTCACCGGGAGCTGCCAGCGATCCCTGCCGGCTGCGTGCGGAACTGCACCCGAGGGGAAATAGCCTGACAGCCGAGAAGGCTGGGACTGGGTTTGTGTTTGCTGTTACTGCCATAGTTGTTGCTGTTTTGTTTGACTGGTTATATATCTATATATATATATAGTAAAGAACTGTTATTCCTATTTCCCACATCTTTGCCTAAAGACCCTTGATTTCAAAGATTATAATAACTCAGAGGGAAAGGGGATATATCTGCCACTTCAAGGGAGGCTTCTGCCTTCCTTAGCAGACATCTGTCTTTCAAAACCGAGACACATGGACACTGCCACTCCAGCCAGCAAGGAGGAGTTTCGAGGGAACTAAGCGATGCTCAGACTTCAATGAGTACTTAAGCTCCTGATGTGCAGTAGATAAATGTGGCCTATCTTTGGCTTATTTATGCAATTGAATGTCCTGTTTGGTTCATTTATGTGTGATGTTAGGAACTGTGCTCCAGTGTGGTATCAGAAACACAGATTTTTTTTTTTTCAGTCCTGACTGGAGCAGTGTTAACCTTTACAGTCCCAATTTGTACTTACCCAAAGTAAGTAGTGATCGGTATGTATGTTATCAAAAAGCTAAGCAATACTGTGCTGTGAAAGAATATCCTGGCTTGGATTCTCTGGTATGACTTAACAGATAATTAACTGTGTTAGGAGAAGACTAACATTGCTTTATGCCATTTTAAAAAATCAGGTGCATGAGAGGTGAACAAAGGCCTTAGGGATGGCCAGAGGCCATGTAGACCCTGGAATCATGTAGGACTATAATACTGGGCTTATGCACAGTTGCACAAGGCTCCAAAGGGTTAAGTGAGCACAGAGGATCAGCTGAGTCTGAGGAATAGCAACTGCCCTACTGAAAACTTGCACACAGAAAGTAGTGTAACATCAGCATTTTTATTTATCACTGCCTTTGGTTTTACACTTCCACTTTTTCTTGGCACAGATTTGCTTCATAAATCTGGGTTTATTCCTTTGCTTTATTTTATTCTTGTTAATCCTGAAAGCAAATCTGTCTTTGAACCTTTTGGCTTGAATATTTAGTGCAATATTTGCATTTGAAAAGAAGGAACCTTTGATATGGTCTTGACCTTAAGGATATTGGAACTCAGAATCTGCTTGATAACATCAATCAAGATGTTACAACTAGGCAGTAACTTCTGTCCATTGTCTGTTACTTTCAGAGACATGCTTTGCAAAAAACAACTTGTGAAAAACTGTCAGTGTATATTGCCTGCTATAATTTGGAATTCAGTGCAGTTAAATTGCTTTCTCAAATACTGGGGCAATAGGACAACTGTTTATGACAAAAATGAAAGTTTAACACAAAACTATAATTCCTTAAGAATAATGCCCAGGGGACAGACTGCCAGCTGTGCCAATAGGTGGGAATAGCGAAGACACCCCTCCCTCTGATGCTCCACAACAAAGGGCAGCATGATAGGGCACATATGTCAGCCAAGCTCTAGGCTTCTTAAAATCCATTTGTTATCATTGACCACAGCACGTAATTGTGCCTCTGATGCTGTGGATTGATTTTTGCATTGAATTGGAGTCATTCCTCATTCTGGGAAAAAAGGTGGCACCTGTGAATTGGGATTAAGGGCACCAGTCTGGAAGTATGAAGTATTGTGCAATAGGTGTGGGATAAGAGAGCTCTAAGGGAGTGATGGGGCAGAGCTGCTTGCATGTCCCCCTCTCAAAGACTTTGATATCATACTTATCATCACTTTTGACTGCTTGAAGGGCTGTGTTTGGGCCCTGGCATCATGGCACTCAAGGCAGAGCTTCTTATTCCAGCTTTGCCAGTACAGTTCCTTTTACTAGCATGCAACTGTATCATACAGAAAAATATATTATATCAATTTAGGGTATGTAGTTACAGGTAGTACAAATCTTGTCTTGTCTGAAATCCTGAAAGCTTTGCCAAAAACTTCAGCAAACCCAGAATTTCCCTTTAAATGTGTTTAAAGTCTGCTTGAAAAATTCCCTGTAGAATTTTTGTGCTATTCCCATTTATACCAAAAGGTCCATCAACTGGATTTTTGATTAAATTTGGAATTTGATAAAATCCTAATTTAGTTTTGCTCCAGTTTAGGCTGATAAGGGTAATCCTTTGAACCTCATTGTACAGTATGTATGGTATGAAAGACTGGTGCACTGGTCTACCCATAAGAGTGGGTAGACATTTAAGTTCATGGTAGGGTAAATAAAAGTGCAGCAAGTATAAAGTTTAGCAAATTGTACATCAGTGAGTTATTCTACTTTCAAACTTGGGTTTTTTAAACTTACTCTCATGCCAGAAAAGAAGTAAGAAACTGTGCAGGTAATTAAATATTTGCCTTGGGGGATTATTTGCAGTTAATTAAAGCCACACACTTTCAGCACATACCTTTCCTACAGATTATTACATTTGGATCAGATTTTAACAACCCAGCTTTCTCACTTATCCATCAGAGATTATTTTTGGACACTTTCAGGAACTGAGTTTTACAGGGACATTCTTGGGTATATTGTAAGATTTGCTCAGCTATATTGTAGAGAGGGACCTTCCAGAATTTAAGCCATAGAAACACTGTCATAACGTAATTTATTATCACATGCTGTAGATCTTTTAGCACCGTCATTTTCTTTTTCCATCAAGCAGGATTCTAAAAAGCATCTCACACGGGAACTCAAATACTAATTATCTGTTGCTGTTGTTACGACCTGGAGTGGACTTACACCTGTCGTCTGCACAATGTCTGGTTAGATCAGCACTGGTTTTTAACTAGGCTCAAAGAGAGCTCTTTGTCCAGTGAAATCTGTGTGTGATGAGGATGAGCAAAACTAAATCAAGTGTCTGTGTTGCTGTATTACCTGAATGCAGTGGAATTATGCATTATGCATTTCTTGATCCCCATGGAAAAACTGACTGTTGTCAGAAAATGCTGTTTGACACAAAAAAATAATTCCCTGTGTTTATGAAGACCCTAGATAGCACAGCAATTGGACTTTCTGACATGTAATTTAAGTCTCACTGTGCCACTGGTTCCAAGTATCGCTTCGGGCAGTTTGTTTTGATAGTCTGCCCCAAAAAAGGAAAGCACTCTTGGCCACAATAATGACCTTGGGAGTTCTGTCATCAAGTGACATGAGGCTAGGATTTGCACAGGGATTTATGGGATCTAATGTTTCTGGAAAGATTTAAAGTTTTTAGAAATCCAACCGTGAAAAACTGTTATTCTAAATAAACAATAAATCACTTTATTTATCAAGTAGGTGGTTCATACTATTTCTCATAGATTTGTGCCGCTCCACTCATTAGGAATAAAATTCTTGGTAGCGCTGCTGATTATTCTTATGCATCCTTCCTTGTCAGCTCCTGGTTTAAGGTTTGTACTGCAGGCAAAAAACTGTTCAGTAAGGGTAGGGATTCCAAAATCAGTTTGAATAATTGAAACCCACTAGTATACTTCTGTAGTTTATAAGACTGTAGTTAAACAGATAGAAAATCAGTCGGTGTATCAAAATGCCAAATATGAAGCTGGCACCTGTGGGCTACCTCTAACTTAAGTTACTTTTCCAGCATGAAAACTGCTTCAGGATTTGTCACGACGGAGGGAAAACCCGGACACTCAATATGAGGGATCAGCAGGATTCCATTTATTAATCATACTAAAGTTTCTTATATACTATCGATAATAGGCTTATGAATATTCGTAAAGGCGCATTCTAAGTGGTTCACGTAGTCTTAGCTGACTTCTTAACCCCTCCTAGCTCCTCTTCTGCGGTCAGCAATTCTCTTTCTTCTTTGTCTTTTCTAACCAACAGTATTTTATTGTTTTACTGCCAAAGACTAACCTTGCTAACTCTGCAATAAAACACTTAGCTTAGCAATAAGAACTCAATGGAAGCCCAGTTGTTAAGCAGGACAACCGTAGCTTTTTGCAACTTCATTTGTTACACAAGATGTGTGCGATCAAACCGCAGGGGTTTTATGTGCCCTTTCGCACGTAGCCAATCTTCCACAATATTCCCTTTCCCACAATCTTCCTCAATATTTCCCCCCATAAGGATTTATTTGTTTGTTTGCGTTTTCCTCAGATCCTCTGAAAGACTCCAAAGGCACGCAGGGGGGTGATTCAGTGCATCCTGTGGTGTGTGAACAAGATCAAGCCAAAGGTAAAAGTTTTGTATCAAAGTTTTTTAAGACAGATATAATGAACCAGTGTGAAACTTTAGTTCTTCCAGTGTCAGCATCCAGTGGGTTTCAGCCTGACCTCTGCCACCTTAAGGAAACACTGTTGGCTAGTAGAGATTGTGTGTCAGCCAGTCATGGGGCAGTAATCCCTGGTGCTACTGGGAAAGCCATGTCTCTAAATAGGTTTAGCCATACTGATCCTGGGTGCATAGCATTATCATTGTCCTCCTATGTTGTCACTGTGGTTCTGAAAGCCTGTGGAGTGTTTCTGTTCCTTCTCCTGACTGTCAAGTGCAAGTGCTTTACAACAGCTCCTATGAGAAACAGTGTCAAGGCTGAGCTGAAAAAGAAGAAAAACCTGTAAGTGCTGCAGGGTCAGTTTTGACCAGCTATTTGACAAACTTAATGTTTTGTATTGTTTAGTGACATTTTCATACATAAAATGTGTCTGACATTGTTCACTTAATAGAAGAAAAACAGTGCTTGGCTGAGAAATACCATGCTGTGTGTGAGATTCATGTTCTGTTTTGATGAATTCAGCATTGCCTGCATGCAACATCATCCCGATACCATTTTCTGTTTGTTGTATTAACAGGACAACAGGATGTTTCTGCAAATGAGGACATAAAAACCGGGGAAGATTCCCAAGGCTCCTGCATGGAAATAGAAGGTACTCTATATGTGTCTTGAAATCAAAAAGCAAGATTAACAAGCAAAAACACTTACATAGAATCATGGAATCATAGAATGTCTGGGATTGAAGGGACCTTAAAGATCATCTAGTTCCAACCCCCCTGCCATGGGAAGGTACACCTTCCACTAGACCAGGTTGCTCAAAGCCCCATCCAACCTGGCCTTCAACACTTCAAGGAATGGGGCATGGAGTATGTGTGTCTCTGGGATTGCAATGAGTCCCGGTGAAGACCCATGCTTGGAGTAGGCACATGGGATTTTGTGCTAAATCCCAGAAAGTTCAGTATCTTCAAGACTTTGCTCTGAACTAGAGCCCCTTGAATTTCCTTGGACAGCTTTTTCATTTTTACTCCTGGAGGAAAGTATCCTTTTCCCCTGTCAGTGTTTTTAGTGGCAAGATCTCTAGTGGGCGTTAATCCTTTTATGTCCGTTTTGAAAAGCCTTATTCTTCATTTTTTATCAAATTTATTCAGATCCACTGTTGAACCAAGAAGACAAAACAGAAGCTGAGATACCTTTGATTCTTGGTGCAGAGGAAAAGGAAGAAGAAGGAAAAGAAGAAGGAGGTGAGCCTATTGTAAAACAGATGGAGACAGAGAATGCTGCAGGACTCATGTTATCCTTTTCTATTATGAGGAAACATGGAAAGAGCACATTAAAGCTTTTTTTTCCCCCCTAAGAAAAATCCTTTTTTTGTCTTATTTTTGAGTATTATTTTGATATATTGGACTTGAATAGGAAGCTAAGTGCAAAAAAGTGCACACTCAAGTTCAAAAGTGATGTTTAAATACACTTCTCGTTTTCAGCTTTTGCATTTAAGCACATAATACTGATTAAACAACCAATTTATGTCCATGTAAGTATCCTTTTGATCATGTTTGCTAAAAGCATACGGAGTATTTAAAATAAATAGGTTTGATAGTTATTTGTGAGGTCATTAGTAGAGATTTAACTAAAGATTAACTAAAACTAGTAGTTCTCATGAAGAAACCAGTATTTGGAGCGAAAATGCAGAGTCTTCTGAAGCAGTAATTTTTTTCTGGGAGTAAAGTATTGAAGACCTTGGGAATGCTTTTGCAAGGAAATGTAGAAGTTTTAAGTGTTGGATGCTTCTGAGAACCCTGCAGTCATCTCACCATTTGTAAAGGCACACGGTTATATAAAAATAATGTATTATGCAAATAATTATCTAATTTTAAAGTAACTACAAGTTAATTATATGGTCATTTGTAGAGCCCAAGGTTGAGTTTTACAGTTCCAAATTAAAATGCCAACATGATTTTTATTGAAAATTCTGGTCAATACTAACCGTGTTGTCCTAATTATGAAGTCCTTTTCTCAGCAACATTGACACCAACTTAATTGCAAACCTGCATTAGCAATATTGACAGTTTACTTCACTGCAAAGCCAGGTTAATAGAACCTCTTTGTTCATATACAGCTAAACAATATTTCCTTCCCTTTTTTTTTTTATTTCAATTGCCTATCTGAGTTGAGACTAATCACATCTCCTTGTTATCATTTGTGCTAATAGTATTGGTTTTGTGCGGTGTTAATGATGATGAAGGTAGAATTGATATAATTCTTATGTTCAAATTCAGGTAAATGGTACCACACTACCTCAGTTGCAAACCCAGGTCATACAATACAGGCTCGCTCTGATTGCAAATACCGATGTTGTTATGTTAATCTCCTCCAAATAGAAATTATTTACATTTTATTTTACGCATCATCACAAGTAAATTGGACAAAATTTACCTTCATTATTTGCACATTTTCTCCTCTTTACTACTGTAAAGTCCCCTACAGGACTGTCATTTAGTTGCCAGCAGAGAAATTATATTTCCACATCTGTTCTACTTACTATTAAAATATGCAACATTAAGGAAGAGCAGGTAATGTCAGAAAAGGGTTATTCTTGGCACCTTTCCTTTTCCAGACCTTGATTTAAAAGTTTCAAATACTAAGTAAAGAGTTCTTGCTAAGTATTTTGGAACTTGTTCCTACCTGAGATCTCAGGTGTTGATACTGTGCAGGATTCATCTGATCCAAAGCTTGTTGAAGTCCATAGAAGGAGTGCCATCAGTTTAAGTGATCTTTTGGTAAGTTCCATGATAAGAGGAAATGTGTTGAGTCTGTGTGCAGGATAACAGCATAAATATTCTGTTCAGCTTCTTGCAAATATACTGTCTTCGGCACAGGGAAAATAAATGGGTGCTCTTGCAGAGCAGGAGCAGAGAGGGACACAAAGACTTTCCCTTACATTGTTTCACTCTTGTGGGTATAACCACCCTCGTAGCTCATCTTGCTAGACGCTTCTTGTTCTGGTGGGCACAAATTCTGCCACATGGGTTTTGAAGGTTTACCATAAAGTGAAGTGGGTCTCAACAAAAAGAGGTAAAAAAGATCAGCTGAAATTAAAACTGATAAGATATATTTCCCAATGAGAGGCTTCTCTTAATGGAAAGAGATTACCTGGCATAAAAAAGAGATTTAATGTGTGACATTATTTTATGTAACCCAAGTGCTACCTCCTGAAGTAATTCACCTGAACAGTTTTCCAGCAGCACACACAGTACGTTTGACATAGAATGAAATACTGTATTTTTGTCTAAGATTGTGGGAAAAAAGCTAACGTGGGACTGATAGTCCTGTTAAACAGAAATTCATGGATCTTAAGTTAGTTTGACCCATTCTAGATCTATGTGCATAGCCAAATGTATCAACTACTAAAATGCAAACTACCTGGTCTTTCTGTTCTATGTGATATTTTTTGTGTGTGTTTTCAAACGCATCCCAGAGCAATGGGTAGCACATACCTGCCTCTCTCTTCTCTCTGTCTCACTGGGACCATTAGATTCTTGGGAGTCATCTGCAATCCCTTCAGTCCTCAGCACTGGAGCTGTGTAAGCCACTAAAGGACCAACAAAAAACAAAATCCCTTTTCCAACCTAAAGCTGGATTTCTGCTCAGTTACTGATTGCGGCTTTGACACGTGCTAGGAATTTTTTCAATGATGTGGTTTTCCGTGGAAAAAATGTCTCTTTCTTGCTGTTTTAGAGATGTGTCTCAGTGTACATGAACTTCTGACAAACCATAGGTTATCTTCTGGTTTAATTGCACAAATTTTACTGCCAGCTCACCTCTGTCTTTTGTGGGTTTTTAGAGCTTGCAGGGTCCTTTCTGTATAGCTCATTTCACTTCACAGCTCCAGAGTCACACCATAGTGCGTATTCCCACGGAGTCCCAGATCCTGGTGCTTTCAAGGCTCTGGGACACTGGGAGCCTGCAGGAATGAAGAATCAAAAACTTGGCAGTCGCACTACTATACTGCGTTGCCAATAGTAAGAACCAAGCCATATTACTCTGAAAAATATAACAATGTGAGGCATTGTGTGTTTCATAAAAACCTGCTGTTGCTTTTTCATAAATCAGTAATAAAATATCACGTGTGCCAATTTATTCCCTTTTTTCCTACTGTAACTTGAAGTTATATACTATGAGGGAGCAGCTGAAGAGAAAAGGCAAACTAAGATGCTTTTTAATTTTTTTCCGGCTACTATAATGCACTCATTCTGGTTCACAAAAGAGAAATGAAAATCTATGTTTCTTATAAGATTAGGGAATATTCTCAAATCCCTTTATTAAAAACCAGAGTAAGTGGTGATCACTGACCTATTTGCTGACTAGATAAGTGTACACAGTTTTAACAGACCTTTTGGCAGTCCCTTTATATATGTACACTTGGAAATACTCCTGTTGTGTTGTTATGACCATGCACTCAGCACTTATTTGTAGGTTTAATCAGCACATTTATTCCACAACACAATTTGGAGCACGTGGAAGTAAATCCCATATTTATTTGCATGAATATGCAGCCAATTTCTCCTCTGAGCCCACTTTCACCTCTGTCATCTTATTTCCCATCTCTTTCTATCTCCCTTCAGCAAGACATTCAGTATGATGATTTCACTCACTAATCACCCTTAGAAGTTGTTTAACACTTTGAAGGGGTAGGATTTCTGTCAGAGCACTAGAAAGTGAACAGTTATTGCTGTTATTTCTCTGTTTTCTCTCTTCTCTATTTGGGCTGAAATATTTTGTCATCTTGTGCCATTTGGAACATAGTTTGATCTTGACCTGCGATGTTTCTCCACATGAAAAACATTAGAGTGGTTGGGTAGCATCCTCACCTTAACCGTGAGGTTAGGGCTGGCTTGGGGGCAGGCTGGGGGAGGTTTCCATCATTTGCAGTACATTTGTCAATCTTCTGGTCAGTGCTTGTTTACTCTAAATTTGAAGTCTGCCTAATTTCAAATTTGAAGTCTGCCAAGTTCTCTTCTAGCGAAGACCAGTGCTTTGCTCAACAGTCTTTGTAACGTGAATAGCTGTAACCTGTAACTCTGTAGGCAACATTTTGTCCATTCTTCATTTATTCATTTTACTTTAGCAGGAGTAGATAATTTTATGGCATAATCTTGGAGAGAACTAAATATTTTAAAACCTGGGGAAAAGCTCTCATGTTTTATACCTTCAGTCTCAGGCATTTATGGGATTTTATATGCATTGGTAGAGTCATAAATAATGTCAAAATAATAGCTCTGTTATCAAAGTCAAAAATGTCAAAATGACATTTTGGCTGTAGAGAAACAAAAAATGTCTTGAGAAAGATCATTTTGGAAAAATCTGACATTTTTAATATTGATTCATGGCAATTTTATTGCTTAACCAAACTCCTTTAATTCTTCAAGTGGAGAGAGATGAGACATTGGGGGGGGGGGGGGGGGGGGAAGTGGGATAAAAGTCTTCCCTAGAATCTTTAAATAGGTAATTTCACTTTTTTTGGAAAGTGACTTCTGAAGCTCTAGTATAAACTTCTTTTATTCAGTTGCTCAAAGAGGAGAGGAATAAATATCCTGAACCAGATATAGTGTGTTTGGTGTTTGATAAGAGCCCATCCTGAATAGATCAGATGCCATTTTTTGGGCTGTTACAGCATATTCAGACACTAAATATGTAATATATCTTTAAAATCTTGTTCTGACAGATACTGATGTTTAGCAAAGAAAAAAAGTTCACCATTGGACCTTTTCAGAAATGCCGGAAAGGCTGTGGAACCAGAAGGTTGCAAATGGGTATTTAAAGCTCTAAGCTATGCAGAGATATGGATTGTTGGGAAGCAGTAGATGGGACTTGTGGGAGGTGCGCTGAGAAATTACAAGTGGAAATCCTAAAAGGTGCCTCGCCTGTGAAGCCTCACTTTGCATGCCTTTATTTTCTTGAGAACCTTGCGAAACTCCAGTGAACTTTTCAGCTGAAGTATCAGCCAGTTGAGGAGATTTTGTGACCAGATTATGTTCACCAGCCTGCTCTGCTGTGTTTGTTGTGGTCCAAGGGCTGTTTGGTCTATATCAAGCACTCTGCCCTCCTGAAGGCATTATAGCTGTGGCAGAGGAGGATATCCAATTTCTATGCCTCATGGAAGTAGCCAGGTGAGGCTCGCCTGCATCTTCTCTGCTCCACTTAAACATTGCAGACTGCAGAAGAGGAGTGGGGGTTTGGCTCCATTGTCTGTGGGTTTATGTTTGTGGTGCGGGGGCTTTGGCAGTTGTGAAGTGGGAGGTATCCAGGCTCTTACATAAGCAAAGAGGCTTTACTGATGGTGCAGGATGGGGCAGCAAATGGGATGCAGACCTCCTGCAGGGCTTTCCTGAGGGTTCTTCCCTGAGGATACTGTGCAGCACTGTGCATTGGCAGTCAGGGTCGTTATTACACTGTCAAAAGTCTGCTCTAGATATTGATTTCAGTCTCTTGAGGGGAAAAAAGTCATATTTTTTTTCCTGCCACAGAAGGAATCTGTTTCTTTTCATTATTCTCCATACATCAGGTTCTAGCCTGAATGTACATAAAGAATAGGTGGTGCAAGATTAATTTGAAGTTATAATTATTTTTCATCCCTTGCAAGAAAAAAAATAGATTTTTTTCTGTGTGCTTTTCTAATAAAAAAGTAGAAAATGTAAGGAATTTTTCAGCTTAAATGCTTTGCTTGCTGTCACAGTTACTTTGTGTTATCAGACGTGATGATAAGGGTAAAACACAAAAAGCCAAAAGGAAAGAAAACAGGAAAACAACAATAGGGAATACTGTAAGAATGATAGCCTTTAAGGTTTATTATCTCTATTTGATTGCTTTCTTCATTTCATTTACAGTAAGCAGAATAGAAATAGTATTATAAATTGGCAATTTTTATTGCATTTTAAAATATCATCTTTGTTCCTGCTGAAAGTGTTGACAATGCTGCCTTTGTTTATTTTAATTAACTCATGTTACAACACTGAATTGAATCATATGCAGCATTAAATCAAGTAAAAGAAGCTTTAGAATGCTTTACCATACACAGAAAATTAAAAGAAAGAGAAGAAATTAAATTGTCTGAGGAGCTGGAGGAGAAACTGGAAATTTTTAACGGAATATATTGAAGTGCGATTTTCACTTTAATTTTCCATGGTGGTGTCCTAGGTTGCAATGTAAGATGTGCCCACAAGCATGTATTCTATCACCATCTTTGTGAGCTGTTAAAACCAGGTGGCGCAGTGCTCCCTGTGCCTCCTCACTCAAGACAATGTCCTGTTAATGGCCCATCAGTGCCTTATGACTCATCATTCCACTGTGAGATGCTCCACCCAGAGGGAGAAACCAAGCATCCCATCCTGGATATAAACTGTGATTTTTGAAGACCACAGGCAGCCTTTCCCACTGGATTTCCAGAGGACAAGAGCTACATACCTACCACTGGACCTTCTGAGGAAGACCAGATTTTTCTACACAGGATCACCGCTTCAACAGAACCACATCCATTCACTTCAGGAGGACTGCAGCCACCACCTTATCGGACTGCTACAGGGTACAGGGTCAGGTCGTATCTGACTCTGCCAATTTAAATCAGTTTTTTTTTCCCTGCCTTGATTTATATATATATATATATATATATATATGTATATATATATATATATATAAAACTTATATATATATTCTTAGTAAAGAACTGTTATTCCTATTTCCCATATCTTTGCCTGAAAGCCCCTTGATTTCAAAATTATAATCATTTGGAGGGAAGGGGGGTTGCATCTTCCATTCCAAGGGAGGCTACTGCCTTCCTTAGGCAGACACCTGTCTTTCAAACCAAGACAGGTGGGAATGCCAAAAAATATAAAATCATGAAATCCCAGTGAAAAGCAGATGCTATGATGTCATTCTGAGTCCTCACATGTTTATATATACATGATGCTACATGTTTTTTACTTGTAAGCTACAACTCTCAAAGAGCTTTAAGATACTGATGATGTCCTTTTCACATATGAAAATTGTGGAGATAATAGAATCCATATTCCAAATGGTGGGGTCCAAGTCTACCAGACTTTGGTTTTAGCTCACCTCTCCAGAGAGACAGCAGTGACTTAAGCAAACAAAACATGTATCTCTTTTAAAGTATCTCAGATAGCACCCAAGAAATGAGGGAAAGGAATATGGGAGAGAGTCTGACATCTTAGAAACATTTTCCTGTAACATATTGAAAAAGTAGGGCTCCCTGGCCAAGGACCACTCTGTTACAGATGGCATCATAGCCAACAGTATTTCTGGAAATAAGCTTTAGCACCTCCAGAGATATGGCACCACTTTAACATATACTGTACATCTACAGAGGCATCTGTTTGAACAGTCAGCTTAGTTCCTGTGTGCCACAGTAAGAAATTCAGTCTTAAATTAGAATAGGTCCAAAAGACCAGAGGAGTGCAGGCAGTTTCACCAGGAAACAATTTGAGCCCTCACAGACAAATTTACATTTGTTACATTTTTGTGCCATCTTCTACAAAAGGAATTTCAATTTGTTAAGCGCTGATAAATTTTAGATTCTTACCTCTTTTAATAAACTTTGTTTATGATGGAATACACACAGATCCGACTGAGCTGGCTCTGGAACTGGAAATTCTGTGCTCCCACTTGCTTAGGTTTTGGATGGATGTACTGCATTGCCAGGGTTATGGCACTATATTATAGCTATTTCAAAAACTCAAATGGCCACACACTTAGGGCGGTAGGGAGACAAACTGCATTTCACCAAGGATTTTCATAAAATAGAGTGGAATCCAGTCATAACTGTGTGGAAACCACAGCCATTGGGAGTGGAGAAGGGATGATTTGGAGAGCTGTCTCTTTTTTTCAAGTATAGAACAGGAAGGAATTAAAAGAAAACATGGTATGTCCTAGGATTGAAAGATAATCTGGCTTGTTCTTTGGGGAGTGCAAGAACATGTTCACTTCTGTCTCAGTTTGAGACAAGTTTAGGGGGAAATGCTCTGGAAGGAACGTCTCCTCCCCCGAAGACAGGTTTCAGCACCCCTCTCCCACTGACACAAAAGGAATTTCTTGGATGAAAGTGAAAAAAACTATTTATTTAACAGACAAAGTGCCCACATGGCACAGGGAGAAAAAATTAATAACTATTAAAATATTAAACTTTCTCAATGCGTAGAAAGCTGGTGGATTTAGACTTCCCTCTGTAGCTGGCTCTGCCCCTTCCGAGGTCTGAGGCCAGGATACGATAGACCTGCAGCCTGCCTGCCAGTCCATGGGGTCCAATGATCTGGTTCTCAGATCACAGCTAGGCTGAACAGTTCCAGAAGAAGACAAAGAAATTACTGGAGGATTTCAGTGTCCTGGTATAGGAAAATTTCTTGCCTCAGCTAACAGGCTAGCTAAAAGCAGGAAGCTGCTGCCTCAGCTCTGCAGTGGTGAGAACGCGGGGGAGTGTCTGTGCAGTGTCCTTGAACACAAACCTTGCTGAGGAATTCACCTGACTTCCCCCCTCCTTTCCTCAGACCCATTTCTAGGCATGAAGCAGACTATAGGGGAATACAGTATTACCATAAAATCATACCAAGACAACTTCACTGTTTATTTCTCTAGTTTTGCCTAGTGCTACGGTGAGGAGTAAATCTTGTTCTCATATGAGAGGGGTGGCATTTACTCACTCTGTATACTGTCACACAGATCAAGATACACGCTTTTTGATTCAGCTCTGTTCTATTTTCTCTTCTGTGCATTCCCATTTCTGGCTCTACTAGTGAGGTATTGTCGGGGTCCCTCCCCCCTGCCATGTAGCCCTGGGAGAGGGGCCCTGGTGGGGAGGCATGGGGTTTCCCTAGCCCCTGGTCAGCCTCATTCCCCATTGGTTGTTTTGTGTTCCCCTGTGCGGGAAGGACCCTCTGGTCCCATGACTGTAACAGTTCCTCGGCAGAACCCTGGCCATGAGGCTGGAGAAATAAACATCTCTGAAACATCTATCAAGAATCAGTCCATATATTTCTTTTCCACAGGCCTCATTGTTAGATACATCGTGTTACAGTATCCCCACTGTAACAAGGTATACCATGGCTTCATAGGTGTCCTTGCTCCTTGTGCTTGGAGAGGGAGGCCAGAGCTGTACAAGAAGGGACTGCTACACAGTGAGGGGAAATGTATGTACTGCCTTGTAAAGTAGAGCTTGCTTTGCTAGGGCATGACCCCAACTGAGATTAAACCTTTCCCACTGCTGCACACCCCAACTGAGATTAAACCTTCCCCAATGAGATTAAACCTTTCTCACTGCTCCAAAGAAGGAAAAATCCCACCCAATCTCACTCAGATCTTTGAAGCATAATTCTTTCCTCTGGATTTTCTCTTCTTTTTTTCTGCACTTTACTCATAACTTTTTGGCAGCAGATTTTCTGTCCCCTCACCTTTTCCTAATGTGGTTGACAGGTGAGTGTTCTTTTGAGGAGATCTTGCCATCTAGAACACTTTTTCTCTGCTTGGTTGGCTTTTATCACATTTTGCCTCCAGATCAGCATGCAAGGTCATCACCAGCATACCTGCCCATAGTATCAACCCAACAGCCCAAACTGACCCTGTCTCTAGCCCCTCAGAATGATCTACCAGGGAGAAAACTCTTCCCTCCTACACCTCTGGGACTGCATCTGAATCAGGCAGTAGAGTCATCTCAACATATTGGTGCAGAAATGCATCTCTTTGGGACTTTCTGTTATTTCACAAATAATTCAGCATCTCCTTTTTGGGGTCTTGCATGCTCTCTGAGGGGCCTTTCCCGGAGTACTCCTGTGTGCTGTGCACATGCTCATAGCTGCAATTAAACCAGTGCTTTGAATGATGAACTGTGAGTTGCAGCTGCAGACAGTCTATGGGCAACTGCAAAAACACTTGGTTTTGTTTGAGAGATCCAAGAGAAACATGAGTATGAAATGGTGGGGGTTTTTTACTTACCTGTACACATGCTTCAATGCTTATAACATACTTACTTGATTAACACTGTACTTTGCTGAAACAGGTGCTAATGATTTTCCTCCCAGGTTCAGACTTGTGACTTCTATCCTGAGTTCTAAAATCCATTGCTTTCTACCAGCAAATTTAAACCAAAAGATGACCTTCATTACTGTTTCTCTGTTGCAGGGTCTTTACACTGAAATTTTGGGGTATATAAGCCCTTTGACTCATTATTCTGCTTTGTGGATGTGGATGTGCCTTTATTGTTTGTTTGTTTGTTCTGCAGTCACTGTGCAAGTAATGATAGCTACCACAGAGGCCAAACCCACCTTTATTCCATTTACATCATCCTAAAATCTCTCAATATTTTCATTAATTGACAGCCCTTGAAAAACGGCATGTCTACACATTCAGCATTTTCTCTGTGGAGGAAATAAGCAGTCACTTACAGGCTATACCATTCTTACCTGGACAGAAAAATTGGTTAAACTCTGTTCTGGATTTTGAGCAGAAAAAGTCAATAGTCTCCTCTCCATCGCCCCCTGGTTACAGCTAACAATGGTGTATAGTCAGGGGGTCAAGATGGCAAATTCACTCTATCAGGGCCTAGAAAACATTGAGATTCCCAATTTGTGGCCAAATGCTATCACAGTTACAAGGTGTTTCATCAGTTAAAGTACATCTGCTGGATGTGTTTTTATGGTCTGTCAGCCTGAAATGTAGCACAAAGGTGTCAAATGAGAACAAATGGAGATACCTCAGGTGCTTCAAAATAAGATGTCAATGTGCTGAAAAATCAGTGCCTAACTCCAGCTACTTAAGTCAAGGAAATTACTTTGCCTGATTCTTCCTGCTATTCCAGCTAGAAGGAAGATTAGCAGGAAGCTCACAGACTGAGCAGGAAGGTAGTCAGCACAGCTGGGTCTGAGCATCACCCCCTCTCTGGGGTGCTAGTACCTTAGCTTGGTGCCTGCATCAACCCAGCTGGTCTTGAGAGGTCAGAAAACTGAGTAGGACTTGCTGTTATGAGTCTTCAGCTGCTTCATTGCTTTTTGTTTTGCTCCTTTCTGAGCACTGAAAGGTCTTTGCAGGTGACACATTCTCATTAGTGCTGTTCCAGCAATGAAAGGGGCTTCCTGCTGTTTTGCAGGAATCTCAAAGACACAAGGATCATGGGTGGAATGCTTCCAGCATTAATTCAGATTTATTTCCAGCATGCTCTGATGAACAGGGTATGAGGCCACTTGTAAGCACTGGCATGGTCCCTCTCCCTCACTTGGGTTCAGATGCTTATTGCTTCACATTTTGTGTGGCTGCCACCATCACATCTCATTTAAGCCCTTGGCACTTCTTGTCATCTCACCTCACAGATTCATGGCATTTTGCTGTGACCCTTACCAGTACACCCAGTCCTTCCTTTAGATATCAGGAGCTCCTGTCTGATGGTCACATTGATCTACAAAGCTGGGTCACCAAAAGAGACAAGAGCTGTGCTCTCATTTTTTGTGACTTCCTCCTTGGGACAGCAGATATTTTACAATTACCCTCACATGAGTGTAGCTAACAGCTTCCACACTCATCTTGGTCTGGTAAAACTGGCATCCTCTGTGATTTTGGTTTATCTCTCTGTCTTCCAAAGCAGTAACTGTCCAGTGTGTGGTAGGTACAGCTATTGTGGTCTTTTTAAACTGTTTTCAATGGTTTTAGTACCTGTATCATCATAAATCTGCTTGCACATAGAAACCTGAGTCTTGAATTGCAGATGACTGAGGTTAACTGGGAGGTTACTGACCTGTCTCAGTAACCACACAGTGGTACTGCAGGCTCCTGCAGCTGGAACACAGCTGGTTTTCAGGTAAATGTCCAACCAAGCTTTTGTAGCTTGGTTTTGAATCTTCTAGCACTGCAATATGGGCAATTTTGCTTTAAAAGAAAAGAAAGTTAAAGGAAAAAGTCTTTAAACAGTATTTCTAATATTGCCTGCTTCCTGCATTACAAAGGGGAATAAATTTCCTGGATGCAGTTCCACTTGCAGTTCCAGCTGGCTCTTGAAGTGTGTGAGCATGAAAAGCAGATGATAAGAAATACACATATATCTTGTACCTATCTAAAGTAACCCAAGTTATCTTAGAAATTGATGCATACAGAGATCACAGAATCTGCTCATGAAACTGTTCCACTCAGCCAGTGTTTAATGGTACTAAGTTAAAGGAATGATGTTTAAGACACAGGAAATCTTTCCAAAGGGAAAAGAACTTTCAAGGGGAGCCTGGAGGAGAGATATTGATGTCAAGAGTTGGCTGTAAAATATGGTTAATACCATTTGTTCTTATCACAACTGCTATGGGATATTTAACCACCAGAGGTAGCCATGACCTGAGGGTTATATCTGATCCTGGAAGAAGCAGTGCCATTCAATGTATTAGATTGCCAGAACCATTTCCTTCTTGTAATGACTGCCATTCAAGGATGGATATAGCTTTCTCTTGCCCATCTTGTAAATCTGACTGGATAACAGCACACAGCTGAAAAAATTGGAGAAGGATCTGCACGTAGGAGGGAAGGAAATCAGTCTCATATATTCACATCCCGAAAGTGAGAATGAGCACAGCAATGCTTTTTGGCAAAGGTTTGGTCACAGCTTTGGGCGCTGAAGCCAGCTTTCTCCTTCCTAACCTGCACCTGTAATCAGCTGGATACATATCCATCTCCTCCAAGAGGAGAAGGCAGGATGGCACTGGCACTTTCACAGCTCAGAGCTGACAAGGCCATTTAAAGTAAAGATAGTTCAGATTTTGCTCCAGTGTGTAAAGTTTGCCCTTTGAATGTTGTGATTTTTCTCTAGCTAGTCTTAGAGATAAGAAAACACAGCTGAGTCTTATCCAGGCCTGAAGAGGCTGGAGCACATCAGCTGCTTGCCATATTGCTGGAACACCTGGGGCATTTGCTTTGAAATCTAAATGGAGGCTGTTCACCTGTATTGCCAAGTACAACAGAAGCTTCCTTCTGTCTGGCAGGGTGGTATTAATTTAAGGAGAACACCATCTGTGGGGCCTTGGAAAGCAGCAGTCAGAAGAGACAGGTAGAGAGGTCACCAGGAATAGTCTTGTTCTCATCTGGGAGCCTCACCATCCACATCTATTACCCATCGTTTCTAATTAGCAGATGTATCTTGGGGAAAGCTACTCCCATTTGCTTTCCTGAAGATGCTATTCTTACTAAGAGATGTTGTTTTTGCTGAGCTTTCATAGCTAATTTTGTGAGCTTTCACAGGCATTTGGGGCAGTAATGGTCTTGGTAATCCAGTAATTAAGGAGTTCTGTACTTCCCTGCTGCACACTGCCTCTTTGTCCTTCCCCCTTCTTCTCAATACCACTACCAGATGGTTGGAGATTTTTCACCCTTTCAAAAGCTTTGTATTTTCCCATCTCATCAAGCATGTCTCAGGCCTGCTTAATTAGCTTAATGCATTTCAGGCCCCTTTATCTGCCCTCCAGAAGATCAGTTAAGGACTTGAACATTTTCAATAAAGTGCTTGGAAAGCAAATCCTTAGAAGCACGTGTAAGTGCAGGAGAATGTTATTTAGTGTTATTTAGTTGTTTGTTCTTTCTTCTCTCTTTTCCGTCTGTCTGTCCTCTCATTCATCCATCCTTCTGCCCAACCTCTTCTTGTCTCTTGGAACATTGAGGAATGCCCCTTGTTTTTTGGCAGTGGTTGACAGCAACTGATGTCTGGTACTATTCAGAGAGCTCTTACCCTTGGGCCAGTTCCTGAGTACTGTTGTTTTTAACCTGTTTTAATCTGTTTAGATCCCCTGAATAAAAAATGGCAAATATAATTAGCTAACCAGTACTAGGAGACCATTGAGTTAAGGTGTTTTGGTTTAGGGTTTGGGATCCTTTTTTTGTTTGCTTAATTCCCACACTTGTTTGAAACTAGCTTGTAAGCTTTATTTACAAGATCAGAGGAGTTGAAATGAAAGGTTAATTAACAGAAAAATATATTTGCATCTTGCTTTGTGTTTGACATTGAACATCATTTGTTTCTGCATTGACACATACACTCTTTTATTATTTATCTGTAAGCTTTAACTGTACAGCTGCAAATGCGATTTTAAAAAAACCACAAAGCACAACTTTTTCCCTTCTTCCCTCTCTGAATAAAATATGAGAGGTAGCTGCTTAACCATGTGAAGCACAGATTTTGTGTGGGATTCCAAATACCCCAGAGATAACTGTGGACATTCGCCACATAATTGAATTCAGTGGCTGGTGTTTTGCATTTACAGGTAAATGAGAGCATCCAGCCATCAGGTGTTTGCATCACTAGAATTAAATGCTTACTAATTTAGCTGCTTGGGAGATAAATATTTCGATATCATTAAAAGGGCTAGCTGTATATACATGGAAATGTCCATGGATGATGGGGGAAAATGTGTGAGGGGGTTTCCTTGCAATTACAGAGGATGTGACCTCAATTACTGCAGTTTTCTCCCTGACTCTTTCCTTCATGTTGTTCATGTTGCTTCTGGGTGCTCGCTGCCCAGAGGAGGACAGTGCCTTATCTAAGGTTAGGTTAAAATGCTCTGCATATACTAATCTGATTCTTGGCATTTTTTTAAGCCACTGAGGGAAATAAAATGCAAAGAATGTGTCTAAATGAATGTACAGTGTAGGTTTGTGTCATGGGGGAGTGTTATCTCTGTAATGGTGCTCTCTCCATTTGCATAACTCAGGCTGTGGCTGAAGAGGAGCACAGCTCCCTGGTGTATTAACATCCCTGTTTATAGACCATGTGGCAATATTTGAAGTGCTAATTGGCTTTCTTATAGAAGAGTTGTTTATTTTTCTTTTCTATTTCTTTTTTTTTACTGAAAGGAATGTTAGTATTTTTATGATGGCTGGCGCTTAGCAGAGCTCCTCTGTGTAAGGATAACAAATGAGTTATGCAACCTGACAATCTCCCTGGGACTGTGCTCAGAACAAAGCAAGCCAGTGGCATTTCAAAGCTTGCTTTTGAAGTACCTGGTTATATACTCTGTTTGTCAGAATCACTAGGAAATGTCATTTCTCTGGTATTTTGCACCTTCTCTTAATTGACTGGGAGGTACAAAAATCTTTGGGCAAAGACTTATGGCAGGGGTGTTGGAACTAGATGATCTTTGAGATCCCTTCCCAAACCATCCTATGATTCTGTGACCCCAGGACCCAAAGGACACGTATGCAGAAAGCTTGAAGCTGCTCCGTGCTTTTTGTATCCCTGTGCTGTATCCAAGAGCTTCAAGTAGTTAGGTCTGCTGCAGGCTTTGGGAAAGAAGAGGTGAGCTCTAAAGCTTTGAGAGCAGCTACAATTTCTGGGCACACTTAGGAATTGACACCTCGATTTTCTTCTGCCCTGCTGCTGGGAGTTTCTGAGGAGGCATTGCCCAGAGCTGCAGGGGCTCCCCAGTTGCTCACGGAGCACCCCTACTGCTGATACCATGGAATAAATCAGAATTTGGAGGGTATGTCCAGAGGGAAGCTGGAGGAAGGGCAAGGGGATGGTTCAGCCTTGGCTATGCTCAGCCAGTGTGGCTGAGGATACTAGGGGGGCTGTCACCCAGCATCCCTAAAGCCTTCATGATGAGGTTTGTGCAAGTACTGTGTTTCTGCAAAATACTTTGTCTTTGATCCAATACTGAATATAACCAGGAATTTTGTTTTGGCAAGAAGGCAGCTCTTTTTCCCCACATTTCACAGGTTTCTAGTTTCTGGAGAGACTTCACAGTTTTGTTGCTATAAACCATCGCCTACTTAGACTGATTGGCCCACTAGCAGCCCTTGCTAAAATTTTTGAAATAAAGCCATCTTTTTGAGGCCTGATATTCAAATCATTGCTGTGCTCCCCTTGGGAGGGATGGCCTTTTGTTATAAGCATTGCTCCATCAGTGGAAACTTAGCTGCATATGGCCATGACGGCAGTGATCCAAGGATTGGACTGTAATGATGAATGCGAAAAAGCACTGCTACATAGGCTTACTCTGGGGAAGTCATTCTGTGCACAGAATGTGATCTATAGCATCTAGAGTTCTTATCATTTCCTTCAGCTATTTGTACAGTTCTTTCATGTTTGGGCTGTGGAAAGAGCTGCATTAATTCAGGGTTTGTAAATCAGAGGACAGGCAGAAATAAAATGGGTCTAAACTTTTAAGCTTGCTATAGTAAATACACCATGAGATGAAGAGTAGGTTAACTGAATTTCAAGAACTTTAATTTGGGTCTATTTTCATTATACTTTCTATTGTATGTTAATGGATACACTATTAAGTTGTCGCTTAGGGTATTAATTGCTCTCTGTTAAGGAAATGAAACTTAAGTAAAGAATTTTGCTGATAGGAAACATACAGAAGGATAAGCAGGATCTTTTTACCTATTAGTATTTTTACTATCGTCATTAATGATTACTGCTATACAGTTCAGTCTCTAAACTTAAACTGAAAGTGCCCTTCACAGTTTTCTTTACCCAAGGAGTGCACAGCCTAAATTCCAAGACTTTGCATGCTCATCAGCCTAGCTGGAGCATCCCTTTCATGGGCTGCCAACACAGTGGCACCACTGTCTTATACATGGATCCTTTGTGACCAACAGGCTTCCTCCAGCTCCTGCTGCTTAAAAAATAGCTTGCTTGCCTCTACCAGAAGTACTCGTGTCATGAATGACCAATAAACACATTCTTAAATGCTTCCTGCTGGCTAATCAGAAGCAGTTCCTTCTTGTTCCTCCCTCCATGAAAATGTCTGACGAAATTGAAAAATCTCATGTCCTTTTAAATTGGGGGGGAGGTTCACTTTTCTTTTAATTTTTTTAACAGCAATCTGGTACCTTCAGTTTATAGTTTTGGCAAGAGCCAGCAACATTTCTCTGGAAATCTTGAGCTTCAGAGGATACACTTGTATGACTCCCTGAAAACATGACACTTCCCATTAAACTATCTGTTCTTTTAAACCAGGAAAAGCAAAACATAATTTGATTCAGGAGAAGGTGTCCTGGTTTGAGACAAATTCGGAGGAACATCCAAAATGAACATCCTCTGATAGAAGGCAGGTTTCATCCACCCCTTCCCCACCAGGTGTGGGAAAAATTCCTCGGAGGAAAGTGAAAGAAAAACACCTATTTATTTGACAGAAACAATGCACAATGGGAAAAGAATAATGCTAAATAATAAAACCTCTCGCGGTGGAGAGAACCTGGTAAATTTCAGAGTCCTTTCTGTGGGTGTGGCTTTCTCCTCTTCAGACCTGGATCAGCTTGGGCCCCTCCAGGCTCAGGTGTAAGGTCTCCCAGTGTGTTCTGGTATTGTTGAACAATCCAGAAGAGAAGAAGAAGAAAGCAAAGTCCCAGGAAAAAAAGGAGTTTAACTCTCCATCTCTTTCTTCTGAGAAAAGGAGCCAAGAGCCAGGAAAAGCAGGAAGGTGCTTGCCACTGCTCTGCAGCAGCAGCAGCAGCTACCTCTGTGTCCTTGGAGCCCAAACTGCTTTGAAAAGTTTGTCTGGCTTTTTTTCTTTCTCTTGCACCCAGTTTTAAAAGACACAGAAAAGCACAGGAATCATGTCTGGGCATAGAGCAGCGATAGGGGATACACATCATAAAGTCACCCCAAGACAGAAGGTTTTCTTAGAAATATTTTTATGGACTCCACATGTGCTGTTGCAGTGGGTTCCCTGTACAGCAGGACCACACCCTGCCTGAAGGAGGCAGTAGCTGCAATGGCTTTGTCGCAGTGTCAGGGCTTCTGCCAGTCTCCAGCCTGGCACAACATTTCCAAATTATGGCAGGTTTTATCAGGCTGAGGATCAGTGTTTGGGTCCCTCATAAGATTTTCAATCTATTTTCAACATTGTCACAGATATCCAGGGTGAATTGGAACAGCCCTTTAAGGCCCTACCACCCCAAATAATCTCTACACCTGCTAACTGAAATGCCATAGACTTTGGCCTTAAAGCATGTCTCACATACATACTTCTTTTTGGTGCTTACATCAAAGTAACCAGACAGCTAAGTAGGGAAGATTTGGATTTGCCGTGAGCTATACATTTTCTAGGCAAAGACCAATTTTCTGTCTAACAGCCTCTCCCCTTTTAGGGTCTGTATCATTTAAAATAGGTTCTACATGAAGAGAGCCATGAAGGTGTTTATTTTATTTCCTGTATTTTCTTAGATATATAAACATCCAGTGCACCGTTGTGAAAGGAATTTGTTCGGATAGTCAGACTGATGGGTTTTAGTGCACTGAAGTGTAGTAAAAAATGGAAACTATACCATGTGAGTCATCTAGACTTTTAAGCCTACTCAGGAAATCAAAATATATATCTAAAATACATTTATATATACTTAAAGAAACATAATAAACTTGTTTTTAAGATGGTGAAATTTGCTATTTTCGGTGCCCAACAAAACCATGACTCAAGGCCAGTGACTTAATTCTAGGTGACACATCTCCTAATACTTTATGGCTTAGTCCTTCAGTTTTATCTGTGACTCTGAGGAAATGTCTGTCAGGGCTGAAGTCAGGGGATTAGCACTTCTGCATTCTTTTGAAAGCTTCAGTATGAAGTAAGAGAAAAGTGAAAGTAAGAGATGCCAAGGTATTTGGAGACTGTGGGCAGTGAAAATCCTTACACCAGTGTACCAGTCCTTGCAGACCTGGGCCATGTGCACATCTGTAGAGAGCACGCCTGTAGCCTCTAATTCTTACCCTTGTGCTGTGTGCTGGCAAAAGCTCTCTATTACCTTCCAGCTGTGGGTATTCAAGGGAAGAAGAAGAAGAGAGATGTTGCTGCTTGTTGACCCAAGGCTGGAACCACTATGTCAGGTTTTTTTTTTTTCCTAAGCTCAAAATACTTGAAAGATAATGGAAAGGCTCTAGGCATCTTCAAGTTCCTAAGCTAAGAAGGTCTTAATATGAATAAATTGAAAAGTATGGTCCAGATCAAGCAGTCTGAAGAAGTTTAGCTTGAGGAAGTATTTTTAATGTGTGCATGTCATCCTGCTTTAGCAGGACAGAAGTTATTCTCTTCTGGCTTAATTGGTAGAGGTCTTGACTTTGGTGCTAAGATTGCAAATATAAGCCCTTATTTTGTCTGGCACCCTGTAGCAGGGAGCTGGCATTACGGGAAGGGCTAAGTACTCCAGCATGCCAGCCTGGGATTCAGTACTTTTCTATGGCCTGTGGTATTTCTGAATATCCCACAGCCCTGGCTGCTATTCTGGCTGACATTCAGGACAACGTTTTGTAAGGAACCCATGTTATCCATACTAAGACGATTTAAGGAGGTGTTCCTGACTAGTTTCAAGGAAAATTATAGTTACCGTGTTAGACTCAAGTCTGCCAGTTTTCATGATAGACACCAGTTTTATTAGGAGTTCTGCAAATTCTCTTGAAGCAAAAAGAAGGGAAAAGCCAGATTGTTGGTTATAATGTCACTGAGCTTTTTAAGCACAGATTAAAGAGGTGGTGTCACTTAGTGCAGTGAAAATTGGCATGGATTTTTTAAGTCCATGTTCAGGATTCAAAATAGGTGCCCTGAATTTCAAAAATGCTGAGCACATCCAGAACACTTTGTGAAGAGAGCCCCCTTTGAAGCCAGCTGGAGCTGCTGGGAGCTTGGAGCTTTTGAAAAAAATGGATCTAAACTCCCTTTTAAAGTTCTCCTAATGTTAGTCACCTATTGCTGAAAATGCTGACCTATGTGCGCTGGCATCTGGAACAACCTCTGTGGTAAAAGACTGCTGGAAAGAAGGGATATGATCTCCAGTGCTAAAGAGAAAAATCCTTCATTTTTTTGAATGTGTGTTCTCTGATAAGAAACATACTGAGACAGTTTCATCCCCCTTTTTTTCCCCCTCTTTTTTTTCTTAAAGATTTTTGTTCAGTCCTCCAGTTTCTATTTGGTTCCGGGAGGTACAACAGAACTTTGAGAAATTTTCAATAATAGGGAGTGAAGGCAGGATGGTTGAGGAAAAACATGCCTCAGCTTTCCAAAAAAGTTGCTCCAGTTTTTACCCAATGTCGCAGTAACAATCTAGCCATAAGCCAGTCTTGGTCTAACTTGCTGTTTAAATTTGCTATCTTTTGGTACAAATAAGTGTGTGATGTATGTGAAACCCTGTGTAAATTTCTGACCCCTTGTTCTCCTGCTTGTAAAGTTGCCAGAGTGACTGCTAACAGCAGGGTGACTTCTTCAAACAGTGGGAATGAGGTTGTGTACGGGGAAGTGTTGTTTGGAATAAAGTGGTTTGGGAGATGAAAAAGCCCACAGCACATGCCCCCTCCACCTAAACTGAGGAGAAAATCTCATAAATCACAGGACCTGGGTGTTAGTGCTGATAGATGGCAGAGATGATGAACCTGACTGAGGACTTCTCCATAGCAATTTATTGTAGTTCTGATGCATGTTGCTAGCTCTTTGCCTGCCTACTACTACTGAGTCCTTGCATAGGGGTTGAGAAGAAGAAAAGCTGCCTCTCTTAAGTGTCCTGAAATCAGAAGGCTGTTCTTGGTGGTGTCTGCGAACTACTTTTTTAGGTGACTGAAAAACACAGTGGCCTTTCTCTTGCAGTTACTACAGTGCTGAGGTTCTTTTCCCAGGCTTTTTCCCAAACAACAAACTGAAGCCACCTCCATGGCTAGAGACTAATTCAGCACAAGCACTGGGAGTGAGACCCTCTAAAACCAAGAAAAAGCAGGAAGGGACAGGACACAAACAAATACTCACAAAAAAACCCCCTAACTATGTTATATTTCTCCTAACTGGAGAAAGAGAAAGAGCTGTTCAGTTTCAAGCAAACAAATCAGATCCCTGTTTTACAAATCTGAGGTCAGTTGGGAAGTGCTCTGGAGCTGTTTATAGGGAGGGAGGATGATGGTTGTTAGTATTCTTTGCATTGTGTTATCTAAATGTAAATTCCTGTCTCTGATATAAGGTCCTAGCTAGACCCTAGAATTTATAAACCAAACAAAGAATGAAATGTGAAAAAGTTTAGAGGAAAAAATCTGCAGCTGTCTTTGTGTAATTTAAGCTGATATAAATAGAAGAAAAATCAAAGGCAGCAGTGTCACTGCATGTTTTATCTCACATCCTGTGATGCCTATCAGTGTTGTTTCCCATAGAGCCAGAAAGAGCATTTACAATTTTAGAAAACACTGCATGATGGCTCTCTGCAAGGAAAAGAAGCAAGTGTGCAACTGCCAGCACTGACACTTGGTTTTTCCTTGTCTGCCAAATTGCTGTTCTGGAAGCTCTGTTGTGGGCAAAATTTTTCTGTTTCACACTGGTAATTTCGAATTCGGTCCTAAAGTTTTCTTCAAGAAACAGAGCAAATAAAACTCAGTAATTTGACAATCTAATTCCAGTCTTTAGTCTTGCCAGGAAATATTGGCCAAGTCTATCATCATGTGGAAATACTCTCCTGTGGTGCAGATGTTAGCACCCAGGCTGGTGGATTACTTTATTCTAAAGCAACCTACAGGAGTGATCTTCTCCACCGTGCTTTTCAGTGTTCTGGAAATACTCTTGGCTTCATGCTAGGAGATGAGTGTCAGGAGGACAGGTGGGTGTTTCAAGTGTTAAATACCAACTATGCTGTCAGTGTCTCAGTGTCTGGCTGTGCACTTTCCTTTGTCCCCAAGAAATCTGATTCTTAAGAGCTGCCACTGAAATTGGTAGAAGAGCATGATTGCCACCATGCAGCTGAATTGCTTGCTGTAGTATGGAGGTTGTTCTTTTAGTCTTGTCTCAGTTTGGCAATATGTTGCATGTGATTACGTCTGGCACTGCTGTTATCATACAGTGTTTTGGATTGGAAGGGACCTTAAAAACTCTTTAGTTCCTATCCTCCTGCCATTGGCAAGGACACCTTCCAGCAGACCAGGTTGCTAAGAGCCCCATACAACCTGATCTTGAATACTTCCATGGGTGAGTCTTCCACAGCTTCTCTGAGCAACCTGTGCCAGTGCCTCACCACACTTGATTTAGGGTTCAAATCACCACTCATGATTTAGGTCCTCACATGCCTTAGTTATATACAGTCTCTGTTCAGAAGAGGATGTGGTCGTTCCCTGCTGGCATAGAACAGCTGAAGGTTAGAGCAACCCTTCCTCTGATTTAGTCCTGTTATTTGCTGGGGAAACATCTTACTCCATGTCACTGCTATAAAATTTTTTGCTCTTATATTCATCCAGTTATCAGCAGAAATTAAAAATGGCATCCATGCTTAGGAGGTAATACACATTTTCAGTATGTTTGCTTTTCCTCCCATTCCTTTGAGGCTGGCTCACTGCTGTGAAAAAGGATGCCAGGCTTTCAGAGGAGAAAGCGGGGCAGCCATCAGCATTAATGACATCCTCTGACAGCAACAGCTACATGGATCTCCAAAAGCCAGATTATAGCCTTGGCTTCTCTCCACAGGCGCTTTCAGAGCAGGGTGGGAAGTATCACCTTGGGTAACATATCCATCTCTCTGCATATTCCCTTCTTTACAGAGAGAAAACAACTCCCAGCAATTTATTTATGAAGAATTGTTTACTGCCCTTGAACACAGATATACACAAATGTGTCCCTGTGTGCGTGTTTTATTTAAACACCTGTTCTGTTTTGATGAGTCACCATCAAGATCTGAAAAAAACAGTCCTGAAAACTTGAATAGGTGAGGAGCTCAGTAACAAAATGAGTCCTTTAGAGCAGATTTGTATTTGTCACCATATAGTTAAAGCTGACTGTAAAATTTTGGCTTTGAAGAAATTGGAACAGGGTTCTACTAAGAAAAAGAAAGAATAGTACCTTTCTGTCTCAGTTTGAAAGACAAGTGTCTGCCAAGGAAGGTGGGATCCTCCCTTGGAATGGAGAATATGACCTCATTCCCTCTGAATTATAATAAATTTGAAATTAAGGAGCTTTCAGGCAAAGATCTGGGAAAGAGAATAACAGTTCTTTACTAGCATATATATGGATAACAAGGCAAACAAACAACAACACCGGCAGCAGCAGCAAACAGAGCAGAAGCCCAGCCCCAGCCTCTCTGGGCCGCAGGCGGTTTCCCCTCGGGTGCAGTTCCGCTCACAGCTGGCAGGGGCGCCGGGGGCTCCCGGCCGGGCAGGGCGGCTGCGATGGTTCCCCGCGCCTGCAGGGGGCGCTGTGGCGCGAGCTCGGCCGCATCTCCCTCACGGGGTAATGGCGGGTGAGACGATGGAAGGGATGGAAAAAGGGTTTCCTTTGCAAACCCCCAGGGACAGCTGATCCCGGTGCCCCTCTGGATAGCGAAATGAGCTGTAGCAGGAACCTCGGAAGCAGCAAGGTGGAACAGCAGGGACAAGTGGGGAATTGCTCCCGTGGGTAGCTCACCTGTGATGGCTGGTCCCTGGGTGCAGGCTGTGCAGAGGGGGCGGCCCCTGGAGAGGAACAGAGTGCTGCTGGGTCCCAGAGCGGCGCGCACTGGCTCTGGGCTCTCCAACAGCAGAGAAGCAAAGAAGCAAGCCAGCAAGCCCAGTCACAGTGCCAAAGGGAAAGAAATGAAAAAGAAACAGGCAAAAACCACAAAGCAACAGTATCCCTGGTCAGAGACACCATGCTGCATTGCCAGCTGATTCACCCTCCCAGAGGGAAAGAGCTGCCCCTTGCGCACCCTCCGCCACCAACTTTTGCAGGAACCCCCAGACTGGCTCTCACCCATCGAGATACTCCCAGAGCCATTGCGGGGGGGGGGGGGCGAGGGCCAGTGACCACCCCGACACAAAACAAAAAATCAAAAATTGAATGGGATAAAAAAACATCCCAAGACACTTTGATTTAATTGCTTTTTGAAAAATTATAATTATTTAATTATTGACACAATTATTGTGTCTTGGCAGGAGAAAAAGATGTGATAAGGATCATCTGTAAGGTCTTTGTTATTGAGTCCTGCTAATTACTGCTTCTTTACGAGCAAATGTGTTTTACTTTTAAAAGAAAGGTGCTGGAGCGAATCCAGAGAATGGCAACAGAGCTTGGTGAAGGGTCTGGAGCACAAGTCCTAAAAGGAGCAGCCAAGGAAACTGGGGATATTTAGGCTGGAGAAAAGGAGGCTCAGGGAGGGACCTCACTGCTCTTTACAACTCCCTGAAAGGAGGCTGTAGTGAGGTGGGTGTTGGTCTCTTCTGCCATGTCTCAAGTGAAAGGATGAGAGGAAATGGCCTAAGCTGTGCCAGAGGAGGGTCAGATTAGATATCAGGAAAAACAAAATCACTGAAAGAGTGCTTTGGTATTGAAATAAGTTGCCCAGGGATCTGGTGGAGTCACTATCTCTAAAAGTGCTCAAGAGCCATCTGGATGTGGCACTTAGGGATACAGTTTAGGCCTGATTTCGTGGTGCTGGGTTGAGGGTTGGACTACATGATCTTGAAGGTCTCTTCCAACTTTGTGATTCTGTGATTCTATGATATGATGATCACCTTGGTTTTAGGAAGCTAACAGTTTTCTAAAATTAAAACAGAGTACTTGGGCAGGAGCTGATGAACCTTCAGAAAGGCAAGTGCTCTTTCCAAATAGCAAGACATTTCAGTCAAGAATGCTCTATCTCTGGTTATCCAAATTTTGAGGTTTGTGGTGGGTTTTATTTGTTTTGGGGTTTTAAAAATATTTTTTATTTTGCATGCTGGCTGTGGTATACTTATATCACAAAAGGTTTGAGAATTACAGCGTACCTATTCCTACCTGTTCCATCTATTAGCAAAACTTTGTTCAACTTCATGTGCCTCTCCTTGATATAAATATTCTGTTTTATTTTAAGCTGCAAAATTTAGGTTGGGGTCTCTGGATAAATATCAGGGAAGAATCTTTCTTCCACATTATATATTTTTACTGCATTTCATTTAAGTCCATACACTCTCAGCTGTTGTCCACTTTGAAGCTCATTCGTCATAATTTCGGTAATAGTCTCCTTGAAAAGGAATTGAACAGAGTATTTTCTAAAGCTCCTTTTTCGCTTAGCAGTAACCTCTTTCAGAAGCAGTGGCCTCAGAAATAAGTGGTTGCAAGCCAGAAGGATGAGAAGCCTCCTCTGTACATTTTTATAAGCTTGGGCAAAGCCTCCTTTTGCCCTGTGTGGATGAAGTGGGGACTCCATGAAAGGTGAGGGTGCATGCCTGAGAGGAACTCTTCTAACTTCCAGATCTTCAGCAGTTTGAGGTTCTCTGAGGTTCTTCCCCTCTTCTTCCTCATCTTTTCCTTATACTTTCAATTATAAATATTGTTTCTGTTCACTACAGGTACCCATCTGGTTCTTGCCCTGCTGCTCAAATCTGAGAACTGTCTGAGTCTCCTTTATGTTTGGAGTGATTCCTTTGGAGAAAAATGGAAAGTTTCTTTCCCTTTTTTTGAAATAAATTATCACATTCTGACCAATCCATCCTGCTTAGGAGATCCAGGATCTCTTTGCTATCACAGTCTGCTTTTCTGCAGTTTCCTCAAGATCATTTGAAGTGCTCAGAAAATACAGTGAATTGCAAGATTGGAAAGGAGTAGGGGCAGAGTATGTGCTGCTGATGACAGCACAGGCTATTAAGTTGTTCTGGTTTTTAGTGGGTGGACTGAAGGGAAAGAAGGGCCTATTAAAGCCTTTGGGCTCCCTCATTGGTTCATCAAAATTAAGGCCAGGAGTCTGCACCAAAGATTAATGGTGCAAAGAGGAATTAAAGCTGCTGGAGAGAACTGTTGTGCTACCAAGTATGTGGTGATGAGCATGGTGAGTGTGTGTTGAACACTGATGTTGTGATGGGAGTAGAGGTGCAAGTATCATTCAGCAGGTGGCTGACTCACGTGGCCACAGAATCCAGAAGATATTTCTGAATGCCCAGCATCATTCCTTTTGGTGAAAGGCATGCCTTAGGAAATATGGAGATGTCCTGAGGCTTACACAAAAGGGTCCCATAGTGCTCTCATTCCTCACACCTACACAGTTTTTTTTAGGATGAGGCAGGTAGTGATGAGGAACTGAACCAAATCATTAGTGAGTTTCATAAATGGCAGGAAAATATGACTGAATGGGAAAGAGAGGTAAATAATCATACCATTTCTGTTCCCTTCCCTTGTCATAATGTTACTGAGCATGCTATCTGCCTTATTTGTAGGCAGGGATGGAACACAAGTGCTTTAGAAGCCATTCAGGACAGGTGATCTACTAGTTTGATCACAACCAGGCAACATTTTAGTTGTGTTAACAGCCAGCAGTTGAGGGATCAGATGAAATTTTCTGTGTGCTCCATTTCAGACATTCTATGCTCCAGGCTTCTTCTCTGATGAAATGTTTCAGAAAAAGAGCACCTGGAAAACAATGACTCAGCCTTTTACATAGCTAGGCCTTTTCCAGAATAAAACAAAAAATCAAAAAGGCTTTTCTTAAAACAATGTACCTTATATTATTATATACCTTATGTATATATACCAATGTACCTTATTATTATTTTAGATATGCCAAATTTGTATGGCTCTTATGGACCATATTGCTGAGCAACAATCCTCACTAGCCTCCCATTCCCACCTTTGGAGAACGGTAGGCACAATAAGATTTACTAACAGTATGTTTAATAAAAGGCTGGAAGGGGATAGGGATAAGCAAATTTTAGACACTTTTAAAATGCATTTTTGAAAAATTGCCATTCAGCTTGAGCTGGAAATAACAGTGGCTGGGAGCACAATGCCTTTAGGTACAGTCATGTGCACAAACCCAGAGAGCTGAACTGACACATATTGCACTGGAGGGACAGGGAGATTCATTGCTCTTTGTTACTTTGGAAAACAAAGCCAAAATGCCAAAAAAGAGGGTAAACACTCCTTTAACAATGAAGGGGCTGCAGAAAGAATCCGGAATGATGGTCGCTCAGTGCCCTGAAAAGCCCAGCAAAGCTGGTACAGTAGCCAGCACACCCTCCTCTGAAATCTGCATCCTTGAGTTTTCTTTCATCTGTGGTGAATAATTGCTGGGGATGGGATGGTAGTTGATCAAGGTGTAACATTCCATGATATAACAGATGGAGTTGTTTGTTATTTACTGAGCCACGCTGAATAGCGAGAGGCATGGTGGTGGCAGTGCCATTCCTGCAGATTCGGAGCTGTTGAGCTTGACCTGTGCATTTCAGAAGGACAGCAAGGGAGAAAACTGCCCTCCAGCTTGAACATAATGAAGTACAGATGGAAAATGATTGCTGGTTTTTTTCTTAAGAGCCCTGAGAGCAGCAGGTTGGGTGGTTATACCTGTAGAGCCATACAAGGAGACAGCATAAATATTTGATGTGGTAGAATCCAGTCTGATTAAAAGAGTCAGTCATCCCAGATAGATATTGAACAGGAGTCAAAGAGAATCCTTGTATCACAGACAGCTTCAGTTTCTAAATGAGGCAGCATTTATAATGGTACTAAAATACAGCCATAAACAAAGTGCATGAAGGCTTGATAGTCACATTAGCAAAGCGCTACAATGAAATTACTGGAAAGAAGGAAAAAAACAACTGGCTATTTGCAGAGCAAGAAAATGGGAACTGGTTTTGACAGATAAGACAATACAGCTGTTGGTCAGAAACGTTTTGTCTCTCTTTTTTGTTGTTACTGCATATGAAAAATGGCGCCTTCCAATTTTAAACAGAGAAATTTGGATTTTTTTTTTTTTTTTTTTTTTTTTTAACACACCTGACTCTCAGAGTCTCATGATTAGGGGAAACATGTTTACAGCTAAACTCAAAACAATAAATTTTATTCAGTGGGTATGAATTGGGAAAATTTGGGTTGTTCAGAATAGCTGTAACATAGTTTTCATATTGCATAATGACAGAGGTAATTTTTTCAAAGTACGTAACACAAGTAGAAGCAACTGCTCTACAAATAATTTAAAGCTAATTAATTTCTTCAGGTTGCAAATTGTCCAGGAGCAGGATAGTATTTAATTTGAATCCCTGTGGCAACACCCAAAATTGCTGAGCAGACCAGCTGTGGGAATAATGGCATTGCCATTTTGCCTGTAAAAATCGTAGTTTTCTGGACTGTAGTAATATTGATAACTCTTTTGTCCCTCAAATATTCAGAATGATCTTAGGGCCAGGATTTCCCACTTATTACAAGACTTCTAAAATTGGGGAATTTTTTAAGATTTAAGTTATCATGGAGTATGTGATTACAGTGACAGAACTAATTTACACATGAAACTTGTTCTTCTGTTTGTCTTAAAGGGAGTCCCTGACATTATTAACCAGCTAGGAACTAAGAGCAGGAACCCAGGTTCCTGTTTCAGAGCCCACTTGACATCCTTTACCCACACCCAATGCCAAGGCTGGTCTTGAAGGCTGGGCTCTGCCAAGAGAACCCCCCTTGAGACTCATCAAAGAGGAATAAACATCCTTAAGGTAGGCAGCTCAGAGCAGAAACTCAGTTCTTGGGTTGTTACAGCTTCTAAGCCTACACTGTTGCCTGCTTTTATTGCTTGAAATAAATGTAAACCTTGTCCAAAGGGAGAAGGAGGGTGATGAGGAGGACAAGAGTTACACTTTTTACTTGTTAGAATTTATTGGGAGTTTGGAAAACAGATGTCTAACCTCTATGCTTGGGCAATTTTTAAATTGATGCTAAGGTATGAAGAGCTACGACAACTTCATGTGAGTCTTGTAAACAGTACATGAATCTAGAGGGGGAAAAAAGTCATATTTCTCTAGAGAGAATTATGTATTAACTGTAAGCACATGGAACATGTAACATTGTGACTATTAAGGGGAAAAAGAAGAGATGAAATAAGAGTACAGAGATTTCTATCTTCCTGGTATATACTTGTCTTATTCATTGGAAAAGGCTGGGAGCCTTGCTTGCCCATGCCAGGAGCCCATTGTTTCTTAGTGCTGAGCTAGTTGTGTAACTAGTCAGCAAAGGGCTCAGGTAATGAGCTCTGGCAGGAGCGCAATTGGAAATGGGAATTGATATTGAAAGCAGTATCTCCCGGGCTCCCTCCCCTTCAGGAACCCTCAGCTCCTGCGTAGAGACCTGAAATCCTTTGCTTGTTTGTGCTTTAACCTGAAGCAATCAAATCAAGGGAGAGGCCTCATGAATAAATTCGTTGTCAAGGCAGTTTCTGGTATTGATCAAATTCTGCTGTTTATGTGAATTGAGCTGATCTCAGAGTGGCACTTGAATTGACTGCACAGCAGAGGAGCTATTTTGGATAGTACCCTTTCCACATGCATGGCAGTATAGTGAATGTTCCTGTGCCCATCCCACAGTAATAATGAAGGAAGAAATTAAATTTATATTAACTGAATCTGTAAATCTTCACAAAAAGGGGACAGTGTACTGTGCAAGCCTCTTCCCAAGATTTGCAGTGGTGCTCAGCTTTGTAAAAGTTTAAAATATCTTCTGCCTAGTTTGACCCTGAACATTGTTTCCCACTATCATTTTCTTGCTGACAATATCCAACAGTAAACCCCCAGTGTAAAAAAACACTGATACTGCAGCAATCCCCTTCTAGAAAGGATGGGGAATCAGCATTTCAAACATGGAAAGAAGGTGAAAAAGCAGAACAAAAGCAACTCTTCTGACAGTATTTATGATCCTAAACCTCTGAAAAAAGTAATTTTGCAGATCTGTTGATATTGTTGTTACTCCTCCTAGCCCCTTTCTAGACTTGCCATCCCCCATCCCATGCCTGATTTTATACCTGCAAATGGGAGAGGATTGGGACAAAACACACATGCAGAAATTTACACAGGAACATGTGTCCACAGAATGCCTTCCCTTTCATTAGCCTCCATCATCATCACTTCCTGCTATGCCAATAAACCTTTGCACCTGTCAGCTGCATAAGAGATTTCTGAAATGGAAAGCGGGAAACCTTTCAGCAATTTGGTGAAGCCAGGCATGCAAGCTGTTAACGATCTTGCAGTAAGGGCTGGGAACTTCAGGTCATCTTCAGGCAGTGACAACAGGAGAAACTGGGAGGCAAGACATAACCTGTCATATCATATCTCCTTTATTTTGTTAACAGATGGTGGTTTAGAGGAGTCAAAGTCAGAGTCACAGGCAGCAGCTGCCAGTCAGAGCACATTGGTGTTTAGCAGACATCCCAAATACTAAATCAGACATCAGGGTGTCTTGGTGAGAAGGGCTGCAGGCTGTACTCACGTAGAGACAGTCAATAGGACAAGAGGGAATGGTTTTAACCTGAAAGAGTAGGTTTAAGACTGGATATTAGGAGGAAGTTCTTTACTCAGAGGGTGGTGAGGCCCTGGCACATACTGTCTTGTGAAGCTGTCATTGCCCCATCCCTCAAGGTGTTTCAAGGCCAGGCTGGATGAGGCTTGGAACAGCCTGGTCTAGTGGAAGGTGTCTCTGCCCATGGCAGGGGGATTGGAACTAAATGGTTTTTAAGCTTCCTCCCAGCCCACACAATTATTCAGTGATTTTTCAAAATTTTATTTTTCATAGAGCTGCTTCCCTCAGATAATCAAAATGTATCACAATCTGAATGTCTGTGTATCTTCCTTGATTAATCAGTGTTTTCATGGTCCCTCAAATTTCATATTGATTTTGCCAGGAGAAGTCAGGCAGGGATTTTGAAACACCTGCTCAGTCTTGTACTTGACAAATTCCTGCCATATACATGATTTGTGTGGGGTCACCTGGGTTTATCCTTTGCATGAGCCAAAAAGACAGGTGGGAGAGCACTGGGAAATCTTGGGGATGTTGGTGCATAAAAAACTTCAGGAGATAACCACACTCACTCTCATGAATTCCCTGGAGAAGGATCTGGGGTTTGAGGCACCCACAAAGGGGCCATTTAAGGCACTCGCAGATATGCAGCATTCTCAGTCACAGATGTTTACAGGCATTTTGTTTGTGTCTGTGTTGAGATGATTTTAAACCAGTGAGGAAGAGGTGAAGCTTGTGATACAATGATCCATGGAAAAGTTTCTGCATGAGAAGTAAGGTCTGCTAAAATTATGAGTAACATTTCCATCACTGTAAAGTCATCCATCCCCCAAGCTTGGTAGAACCATAGGTCAGGCATTGGAATAGGGTGCCCAGGGAAGTGGTGGAATCCCCAACCCTGAAAGTGTTCAGAAGATGAGTGGATGTGGCACTTGAGGACATGGTTTTGTGGTGTATGTAGCAGTGTGGGGTTAACAGTTGGACTTGATCATAGGGGTCTTTTCCTACCTTAACAATTCCATGATTCTGTGTCTCTATAGGTAGTGTGCCAGAAGTTGCCAATGAAAATAGCATTGCCTTCAGAGCAAGAAGAGAGGAAACTAAATTCCCCATGACACCATGGGTTTGCAGATAAAATTAGAAGGAAAAGTGGCTGAAATTTTCAGTGGTAGATACATTTTTATGGACAAAATAAATGTAGTACACTCCAGTGGACTTAAAAAACCCACTTTAGAATTCCACAGGAAAAAGAAGGAGGTTTTTGAGAGGTGGTGAAGGTTTAATCTGTGTTGCTGAAGGGGTACATTATTTCAGTTTAAGAATAAAATGTTTTTGAAATATCTGAGTCCTTACTACACTCTGCTGTCTCATTATAACCACCCAAATGCCCGGATCACTTAGTGACCAGTCACCTGCTATCCTGTAGTTCAGTCACAGGATGGGTGCAAAGGCTTTACAGCAGCCACAAAAGTAGAGAAGTAGCATGATGGAATGTAAATAAAAATTGGCTTCTTAGCCAATGGCAGAATAGTAGAACTCTGTCTAAAACAGCAAATCCATTTTTTTTTCATTTTCAAATATTGTTAGAGTTTGAATGCAAGCTTCCAGACAAACCTGAGGCAGAAGAGATAAAAAATGTTGAGTTATAGTGATAAAATGCATTTTCCTACATTCATATTCTAGTTTTTCTCTGAGTACCTAGTATATTTGAATTCTTCACTGTATTTATTTTCTTTCTGCTAGCTAGAGAAACTTTATAACAGTGAGTAAGTCCCCATCATATATTTCATTTTATGAGCAGAAGGAATTCTCTAAAAGTGATGAGAAAAGAATGGTGGGGAGGCAGAAGCACACACCACGATGCAGTTTTAACAATCCCAGTTAAAAAGAGCATGAATTGCTAAAAATATTCAGGCAATTATTTTCAAACCATGTTCCTCCCCCTATATCCTCTGTCCTCTTCTCTAGTGGGTGCCACTATACAGCAGTGAAGTCTACAAAGGTAAGAGCATGCCAGAAGGATAACAAAAAACCAGGCATGAGGAGTCTGAGAATTAGACATTAATCAGGTACTGTGAGTATTGATTTTTCTCCTTCTTTGGCTTATATTATAGGGATACAAGAGCAAGAGGAAACTTCTGTGGAGCCTATGAAAATTGACCTTGCAAGTCAAGCAGCAGACGTTTCAAATAAGGATGGTATGTTGTTCTATTGTTTTTAATTAATTTTTTAGGGTAATGGCTTTAAACTGAGAAAGGGCATGTTTAGATTCGATATTAGTAAGGAATTGTTCACTGTGAGGATAGCAAGGCAGTAGAACAGGTTGCCCAGAGAGCTGTGGATGCCCCATTCCTGGAAGTGTTCAAGGCCAGGCTTGCGAGGGCTTGGAACAACTTGCTCTGGTGGAAGTCTCCTTGCCCATGGGAGGGGAGTGTAACTAGATGGTCTTTAAAGTCCTTTCCAAGCAGAACCATTCTATGATTCTGTGTATTGTCCTGAAGTTGATACCTAGCATTGCCTTTCTGGAGTTTGTTTATATGTTTCCTCCTAAAAAAATTGAGTTATATTTATAATCTCTTCAACTGAGTAATTTTGAGAGTTTCTACTGTCTTGTGAGTCTGGCGGAAGTAAATTTCAGCGCTGTAGCCCTGCTTTTTCAGTTAATTGGGTTAATGTGTTCAGTTGGTATGTTCCACACTGCCTGCCTTTTAACTAAGTAATATTTTAGACCCAGTGTAGTTTTGGTCTTGATATCGAATTGGCCAAGAGGTTGGGGGTTTAATACTGCAGTCAGAAGATATTTCTGAAAATTTCTGTGCTAGGGTCCAGGTTCATCAAGGGGGAAGTGTTTGGCAGTATAACCACTCTGAACTTGATAGTTAGTCTCATTCTAGGTCAGCTCTGATTTCCTTTCCTCCTCCTTCAGTGTCCATGTATAGGTCAGTCTGGTAACCGTTCTCTCACTAGGACTTTTACTGTTAATAAAACAGCCACAATTTTATTGACCCAACAGCAGTTCCAGTCAGGTTTGTGGACATAATCAACCCAAAATTCCTGACTTGGAAATTACATTCCTCCAACATTGACCTCAGTGAGCTGATGACCTATCTCTGTGGCAAATTCCGGCAAGGGCTGAGAACTAGGAAGCTACTCAAAATCTTCAGTGTGTAACATCCTTGTAAACAAAAAAATAATTGACCTTCTTGATTTATCCTGTGTGTAAAGAAATAGTGGCAGGAATCAGCATACTGGTGCTTAGGTTTTGGCAAGGCAGACCCTTTATCACTTGTCTTGGTCAGTTCTTGGAGCGTAACAGAGCTACATACAGGGTTTTTTTGGGTTTTACGCAAAGGGGCTTTTTTAGTGCCCCAAACAGCAGTGGGTTTGGGACTGGGGGTCCAATCCTCATTTTAAACCCATAGACTCCTCTCTGTAGTGAAGGCTATTTTTTAACTCTTTCTTTAACCTCCTCAACATTGCCATAATATAAATTGAAGGCACACTTTTTAACATCTCAAAGACAAACCAATTATATTCTTTTTGCTATTACATGAAGAATCTGGTGTTGATTTCCTTTCTCTGATGTCAGATTGTGCTGCAGCATTTGAATTAGTGACTGATTATATCCTGGCCTGTAACAAAGTTTCCAAGCACAGGAAAAGAAAGTGTGCATAATGAATTTTCTTTTTTAAAAAAATACTAGAGATTATGCTATTACTAGTAGAAGTGCAGAATAAAGCCAAAGCAGCCTTCTTGACTCATCCTTTGAACAAACAAACCCAAAAGTCATAGCGCATTAAAACATTTGAATTGTGAATCCATGGGATAGTTTGGGCTGCTTAGTGAAAACAAATCCAAATTTACTAAAGGAATATCTTAAGGGATTTCTGGGCTGGAAAGGAAAGCAATTGCATAGCTGTTTTAACATGTGCCACAGGACAGGACAGCAGGATCAGCTAGTGGTTTCCGAAATGAGGATCTTGATAGGTTTCTCTGTTTCAAATCTTGCTTGTCTTGTAGGGTCTTCTGCATATGACTCATTTTGTACCTTCCTTTTCTTTGAACTTTCTAAGGTATATGAAAGGACAGGAAAAGGGTGTTTGCTTAGGCTGCCAAAAAGTGCTTCGCTTGTCAGGCAAATCTTTGTTTCTAGACAGCTTGAGTTGCTATTAGGATTATATTACAGGATGTTTTTCCTTGTGGACATATACTGCATGTTTAAAAAAAAAAAAAAAAGAGAGAGGAAGGATCAAACTCATTCCTTTTGACAGTAATTTTTATGTAAATTGCCTATTTCTTTCTCTGGTCTTCTTTCCACCCCAGAAGATCTTATTGCTTCACAGCTGAAAGCACAAGCATATATCACTGCATCCCCCTTGGCAGCCTAGCTCTTGTGGTTTAATTTCATGTACAATGGCACAGTGAAAAGTGCATTAGAGATGCAGAGTTTAGACAGCTTAGGTGGATTTCGATATTGGTTCATGCAGTGGGCAGGTCAATGAAAGTGATAAATATTTGAGAAATTACTATTATTTGAAACCTGAGCTTGATTCTCCATCAGGAAAACTGTCAGAAGGTGCATCTGTAGCCTGGACAGGGCCGTGTGCACAGACACATAGTCCTGCCTGTTTCCATCAGCCCCCAGAGCAAAGACCCCTGGATATTAAATTTCTTGTACCCAGGAGAGATTTGCTGATTCTTTTTTTTTTTTTAATGATGGCAAACCCCACCTTTGGTGATTGGGTTCTTAGATGGCATTTCCCTGACAGCAGCCTTCTTTTTCTTTCTTTTTTTTTTTTCATTATTTTTTCTTTGTCCCTTTCTTTTTCTTTCTTTCTTTTTTTCTTTTTTTTCTTTATACCACCAAAGCTGTAGAGACTACTAAGGCAGTTTTTAGTTTCCAGCTGGTATTAGTCAGATCAAACGTTTCACAATGGGGTGAATCACCTTTTTTATTTCAAGCCCGTGGAAAGCTGCATCCTGATTTAAATCAACACACTAGTATTTTGGTGTCATCTGCTGTCCAGGCCTATGGCATAATATCCTGGGCTAAAGAAATGCACTCACTCTCTTACAGAAGACTGTTACTTGGCTCTCCAAGTCTCCCATTTGACTATCTTCTCCACATAGATGCTGTGCTGTCACTCCTGGCTAGCTGACCTTTCAGCACATAGCTGTCTTGCAGGGATGAGGAATAATGCTGCACTGCCAAAGCACATCCCCCAGGTCAGCAGCAACGGCAGTGCTGTGAGGGATGGGAATTATTTGCTGGGTTATTTCTTCTCCTCTTGGAAGGAACTTTCTTGCTTTTGGGGGAGAAATCCCTGCCTGGTCATCATTTGAGAGCTGATAGTTTTGGCCCCCAACAGCTCAAAATTTAAGAAATACCAGACAGAGAATGTCCACATCCATCACACAGAGATGTCTATTTCTGGCGTAAAAAGCCATCCATGAAGGTGCAGAAGGAGGTGCAGGTAAAACTGAATTTAGGAGACATGCACCTCTTTGCACTCCAGGTGCTTCTCTGAGTTGTTGGATGATGTAGCATATGATGGGGAGGTGCCACAAGACTGCTAAAGTGAATTAGCAGTTTAATACCTCTAAAAACCTTGTTTACTGGGGAGAAGTCCCATTTCGGCTTGTGAGGCGATTGTAGATGTAGAACACCCAGGGCTAATGATGCCATTCTGACACCATCTCATGCTGAGAGGCACCAAGGACTGTGCGTCACATCCCCACCATACCTGGTGGCAGTTCTTCCATGTGTTCTTGTGCTATGTGCTTCACTGCTGTGTTGTTTTCTGGCTAAACAGAGAGAATTTTGTGGGTGGCCCCATAGTGGCAAATGGTGGGGTTCACTCAGTGGTCTGCAGAAGCCTATCCTTCAGTCAGACCTTCCTGTCCCTACTAGAGCTCATGCAAAGAGCCAAGTTCAGTCACACACAGGAAGAAGTTCAGCTGGGATGCTGACAGAGCCTAATCACAGGTTCCAAGTCCAGATTTATTTTGCAGGAGGCTTCTGTAGAACATGAGTGAAGGCGGACAGTATTTTCAACAAATAACTGCCAGTGAAGCTGTCCAGCATAATGAGGCTGGGAGAGGATGCTGTTGTCAGTATGCAGCAGCCTTCCTTCAGTGATTTTTTTATTAAGCATCCTGTCTTTGCTATGCAAATATGGTAAAGAACACATGCTTGCTAAATGTGATACACATCAGAGCTCTGTAATCAGGAGAAGATACTTTTCTTATTATTCATCACATACATCCTGGAAGCCATTACAGTATTTGCTCTGCATATGGATGATTTATATGAATAATTTACAAATAATTCATCAAAACCCTAACAGGTACATTGACATGATATTGATTCAGAAAAGAGATCATACTGCCTGACTGGAAGTAGCATCGTTATTGATTTGGGTTTTTTTTCCTTCCTCTCTCCCATCTTACCTTAATTTCCAAATCTTCTACTCATGTTTGAGGTTTTTTCCTGTCACCCAAGTCAAATGACTTGTAATCTGCAGGTGATACCACAACACAAAGCAAGGCTAAAGAAAGAAAAAAATGGTTTTAATAAAAATGGCTTCGTTCAAATTCAGTGCAGAATACTAGGTAATAGTCTTAAAACTGCAGGTATTTATGTTTAGCCTCGCAACCAATCATACCTGCCATAGTTTAGATGATAGTTTTGACAAATGTCATGGTGAAGTGAGTTTAAGCCTTCTATTTAATTTTTTTCGGGGTTTTTTTTTGTTTTTTTGGTTTGTTTTTTTGGTTTGGTTTTTTTTTGGTTTTTTTTTTTTGTAATTTTAAGTGAAAATAAGGTTGGCTTTGTAAATGGATCCTACACTAACAAACCATTATTGTAGGAGTATAGCAACATTGCCTCTAAATCCTCCCCTAGGTTCCAGCAATTTGCAGTTCAAGAACTTCAGGAAGCAGCATCTCTGTAACTGAGACAGCATCAAAAGTGTCACAGCTTGACTCCTGCAATTTAGGGACATGGTTTTAGTGGCACTTGGTAGTGTTAGGTTTTTGGCTGGACTCAGAGATCTTAAGGGTCTTTTTCCAACCTAAATTATTCTATTTTTCTATGGAAGTGGATCTGTGTTCATCCTATGGCTCAACCCTGAGATTTGAGTCTGAGGATCAAGACCACTTAGTCCAGCAAAATTCTGTATCACTCTTTGGCAATACCCATATCTCTGCCTGTGGCCTACAGAGAGAGATGAAGGTCATTATGACCTTGAGCTGGACTCCTTGGTTGGGTGCCAAAGTCAGACTGGATGGATGTGGACCAAAGAGAAAATCTAGAGTCAGAGGCTTGCATTTCTAGTGATGCTAAAGCCTGCATCCTTGCAGGACTGTTTGTCATGTTGTCCAGGGAACTCCAGGTTAGGATGGGTCCCCTAAGAGACCTACTCAATGACTTAAGAGATTTCTTAATGCAATGTCCCTTTTGGTTTAGAGGCAGTTATTACTCCACATGATAAACTTAACGAGTATCATTAATAGAGTCTAATGATCATCTCATTTCTTTTTCAGCTGAAGTGAATAGTCAAGTTGAAAGCATAAACGATCAAATGGAAACAGAGTGGAAAGCTTAAGTAACAGGTAAGATCTTTACAACTATTTTTTCTCCCCTATTTTTCCATACAATTTCTGTATGAAAACTTGCTTTAAAAGCACCTGAATTAAAGTTAAAATTTACTAAACTTAAAAAATAAAAAATAGGAAGTCAGAATACAAAGGATGTCTAATATGGCCCATATTTCATCATAAAAAGAAAGACTTGATTTGTCAAGCAAATATTATAGCTGCAATCTGCAGCTGTAATGGGTTTAGGTAGTGCATGGTCTTAGATCATCAGAGGGCAAAACAGCACTGAGATAAGGAACAGAAGAATAACTGACCAAACAATTTTTGGCATTGCTTTGGAAAATGACAAGCAATTTATATTGGTTGGAACCAAGCTCAATTCTGTATGAGCTGTGTTCTGGGAACAAAAGGGTCACATCATAAGGGGTTTGTTGCCCTTGGCTCTCCAGTACCTAAAGTCTCTTCAGCAATACCACTGAAAAACAAGCCAAAGTCAGAGAGCTACCTTCTGGAGCTCTGCTGCCTTTTGGAGGTTTTTTTTTGCTTTACACACTACATGATAGTGCTGTGGCTGGAGCAGTGGTAGTTGTCGAGGCAGTGTTTTTCATAAGCACAAACAGCATTTCCTCTAGACTAAAATGAATAATGTAGTGGGAAGACAGAAGTCCAAGGCTCTTCAGTAACAAAAAGAAGCAGTAGCCATTTCTCCCTCAGAAGTAGTTTTCAGTGCACACTGCTTCCTTTGGTGTAGGGTTTTTGAGAAATACCAGTATCATCAACAGCAACATGCTGTATTTATCCTTGTAATGGGGTTTTATGTACCACAAGAGCAAGCTATACAGTGGAGGCAGCTGTAACACAGGGGTTTAAAACACAAGGTCTTATTACTGAATTAGTGACTCTTGGTCCTTATCAGCATACAGGTGATGTGCTACTATACTGCTGGAGTGAGAAGTAGCCCTGATGGTGTCCCGTTTAAAAAGTACTGAAGTAAAAATAGGATGCACCCTCAAAATACTAATTAAAGTACAGTGTCCATAACTCTTCCTCCCCCTCCCATAGCTTCTTGTTCAATCAGAAAAAGAGGAAATAATGAAATCCTTAAGTTAAAAATACATCAATATGTTAATATCCTTCCTCTGTTTAAAGAAATTTATTTGAATACTACACTTTTCATGTAGCCCTTAAGAAGTCTGTGTCTCATGCTTCATTTTCCCATAGAAATTATTATCTGTGAATGTTTACGGCTGGAGTAATTTTTGCTCAAGAATTAGCAATCAATTAATAAATCTCTTCAGTTCCACTGCAATATGTGGCTTTGCAGGCACCTTTCTGATGCAAAGGGGGCAGATCCTGGGCACACCATGTCTTGCTCAGCAGTTCAATGGCATGCACAGGATTAGAAGCAGTCATCAAATTCATTGCAACTCTCTGTCAAAGTCATCCTAACTCCATTGCTACTGTTTTAATTACTAAGAGCAATCCCCAGGGTGGATTGATCAGCCTGTTAAGCTTCAGAGAATCTCACATGGGTCTTTTTGGAGTCAAGGAGGTCCATGCACTTGCTATTTTTTGTACTTTAATGTGTTGTTTGTGTCACCAAAGTACCTGCCAGAGCTGGGGGTCTCTGGTATCAAGCTGGTGCTTGATGGTGCTCTGGAAAACCAAGACACCCTGATAAGCATAGATAATTTGCTCACCCAATATTAGCTGTTATATATAAGCTGTGTCACACACACACATTGGACAAAAAAAAAGAAACTGTAGGCATCTGTTGCTGGAAACATGAGACCTGGGTTCTGTTCAGACATTTGAAAATTTTACTGTTTTTTTCCACTTTTCTCTCCACTGCTGTAGTGAAGGAAGGATGCAGGAGAGGAGAGACCCAAGGAAACCCTGCGGGAAGGCACTGACATCCTACAGCATCATTCTTGGCCGAAAAGAGCACACAGAGAAGATCAGTGGGTTGGGGGGGGCGGGGCAGCTTTTGAGGGAATGAGTCTTTGCTTTAATTTCTCTTTGTTCTTCGTTCCATTTCATTCTGTAAGCCTGTTGGAAAGAATCATAACTTCCCAGGTCTAATGATGTTTTGCAATTAACATTTACAACAGTTTCTTCTGAAATGTGAGTCCTTCGCTTATACAGGGTCTCTTTTCCTCCTGCATCATACCATCAGTAGCCTCTTTCTGGGCCCACCCCTTTTCTAGCATCTTCATCTTCTTTCCCGTGATCAGCCTATGCTGTGCCATGTCCTCACATGTGAATAACACATGTGGCCTCAAACAGCCAGCACCCCAAATCCAACCTCCTTTTTCCAGTTAGTTCTGCACATCTCAAAACCAGTGCTGTAAGTACGACCTTTGGGTACAGGTAGGCAACAGACATTTCCTCTATGCTGGAAAGACTGTGCATTCGAGGCATCTTTAAATACAGCTCCTGGCTTTAATAGCTTCACACAGCAGCTTTTGTGAACCCTCATTACATTTTCCACTGCATATGCATGAATTTTAATTTTTTTTAAAAAAGCTATTAACAGTTATTTGAATGTCTCTCCATATGTCACTTGTTCTGCCAGCAAATGCTGCACTGAAATTTGTAGAAAAGGAGCAAAAGGTTTCCATGTACATTTCCCAAAGGTGCTGTAACCAAAACAGACAGAAAATACACTGGATGGAAGAGCACACAACCTGTGTCCATAGTGGGATGTGCTACAAATTGTATTCTAAAGAGCTGCTAAGAATAATTTGATTGTTTTAAGCAAAGTAATTGATTCTAATTTGATCATTTTAGGAAAAATAATTGATTATGGTTTTTTCTTTCTCCCCAAATACTCCTGAATCATAGAATAGATATTTAATATTTGGCCAGAAAAAGAAAGTTTAAAAAAAGGTAGACATATCTCTATCCTTCTGTAATCTGGGTTCATCCCAGCTAGAGTAGTTTCGATGATAAATCCTGTGCTGGAGTAAAAGGAAGTCAAGGGGGACCCAAGCGTACCTTACATGGGCTACAACAGTCAGTGCTTGTTAATTCGAAAGGGTGTCAAGGAGAAACAATGATTAGAAAGGAAAACAGGAAAAGCATCAGATTACACACATAGAGTACAGCCCCTAGAAAGGCAGCCCCCCCACACACACCTCCCCTTCTCTGTGGGATTCCAGCATGTTTGCTTGAGGTGGGATCAGAAACGTATTTCTGTGTGCTGCCTCCAGTGGTATATTCACCCAGGTGTGACTAGTGCCAGAGAGGCTCTTAAGGAGCTTCTTCATCACCTGGAGTGGATGCACAACTCCAAATTGGATTGATTGTAGGAGTAAATGAGTTAATGTAAGCCTATGAATTAGTTTGAGAATTTTGCTAACATTACCTATAGTTGATAACTACAGTTCCTCTGGCTCTTTTTCTCTCCAAATACCCTTGAAAGGACTCCTTGTTCCCTTTGAGGTGCCTCTGATGCTTTCCTTTCCCATCCATGGGGTCATGCTTGACAGAACATGTCTTTTGGGATGTGGACTTTTCTGCATGGTCCCTTGTGTTTCTGTGTATTTTCCATACTGGGTTATTATGATTGAAACAGGCTGTCATAATAGGTAGGTCAGGAGTAGATAAATACATCAGGAGGATGGTATAACTGTGATAACTTCAACAGACTATCCAGTCCCCTGAATGTACTGCTGTACCTGTTTTGATCGTGCTTCCCCATGGGCAACATTAACATTAGCCATGAATCAGATGTCCCTCTTTTTTCAGCAACTTTGGTTTTAGCAAGGGAGCCAAAGGGACAGCCCCACTTTGGAGAGGATGGATGGAGGCTGGATGCTGAAGTGTGATCATTCAGAAGGAGATAAAGATTCCTTAAATGTCTTGTGAAGACTGACTAGCAGTTAAAGAAAAAAATTAGCTGCAAAGATGCATCATATTAGGCACCCTCTAGCCCCTGACAGTAATTTCATTTTGCTTTTTATTTAACCTTGGTAGACAATAGTGAGTCCTCGAAACAACCATTTGCCCAATGATGTGTCAGCAAGGCATGAATTCCAGAAAGTGTAAAGCAAGGAAACCTATGACTAGATTAAGTCCTTACTGTACTATTTGCAGCCTTGTTTATATCTGTCTTCCTTTGGCTTGGTTTTGGTTTGAGTTGTTGGCATTTTTCACTACTCATAAAGTGAGTATACTTTGGCAGCATGAGTTCTCAGCTGTGTTAATAATAGTCCATGCAGTCAGTCTCTGATGTTCTTCCGGAGATGCAGAAAAGTAACAAGCTGGTTTTGTAGAAGAGCAAGCGTTAGATGGAGAATCACTGGTATTTATGTCAAGGATTTTGGTTTAAACTCAAAATGTATTCACAGTAGGTGGCATAAAGGAAGTAGCAGCCTTTGGGTGCTGATGTTTGCATTCAACGTAAGAGGCTCTGCTTGATTGTTGTTTCTCCTGTGTCTGAAAGTGCTCACCCCTACCATTAGGCATGATATTCCTCAGGCTGGTGACTGCTCCCATGATGACATCCAAAGGTAATACTTAGACGTAGTCTGTAATAATGGGTCACAGCAGCTACTTGTCACTCTTTCTATAAAGCACTGAGAAAGCCTCTCTGAATTAACACTGTTCTGCTTTAGGACTTGAATGAAATTGTATTTAAAAAAAAATAAGAGTTTTCTCTATATGCAGTGCATGCTGGCTTTGCTTTTAAAATTACAAAATTTAACAGAGTATGTGGATCTATTTTCTCGGGGAATAGGGATTTTTATCATTTTATTCATCCAGGATTTGCCTTACCCAGACATTTGTGATATAAGTTTTAAAAAAGTGTAAAAATCTAAAAAGGTAATTTTCTTGACCAAAAAATATGTTTTTACTTAAATGCAAAGAAATGTAGAATGTTGCTTGCAAAATGTCTTCTAATAGATGGTCTAGCAGTTCTATGGGTTAACATAGGCCTTTTTTGTTACTTTGTCATTTACATGATGAACCCGAGTCTCATTACTTTCCTTGTAACTTAAAGAACCGATGCCTTCATACTACCTTGTTAAAGCAAAGTGTTAATAAAGCTTGTCCTGAAGACAAGGCAATGCCACTCCCGTGTTTATTACCTCCTCACCATGCCAATGGTGCAGAGGTCATTTTGGTTGTCCATGAAGGACATTTAAGTTTGGATGTGCCATCCGCAACACCTGCAGCTAGATCCTCACTAAAATTTGTAATTTGGCGGATTCTTGTAAGAACCAGATGCCTCCTGGCAGGGGGATTTTTAGAAGATTTTGAAGCTCAAAGGGGAAAAAGTGTCTTGGCTGGTCCCATTGCTGCACAAGAGATGTTACAAAAAGTGTCCTGTTGCACTAAATCCCAGCATCTGTTATCTGTCAAAGAATATTCCATATATATGGAGTATAATACTCCACAGGTATAATAGAGAATTATGTATGCTAGATGTTATCAGTCCTTTCTACCATCACTTATTTAAAAAATGGATAGGTAGAGAATACTTCAAAAATCGCAAAAGTGGCTTTTTTTCTTCCCATGGGACCAACATAGCTGAACTGTGTGTACTGACCCAGCCTTACTCTTCTCAACCAAGGCTTTAAGTGAGGGAGTTGGCTGTGTGGGTTCAACACTCTGCAAGAAATGGCTTCCTTCTCTGAAATTTCACCTTTCCTTGCATGCAACCCTTGGACTGCCAAGTGGAAGAGGACAAGGTATAGGAGATGCATGGCAGTAGGGAATGTCTGCCTTTTTGCTGGATGCAGGCCCCAAATGTATATATGGTCTGAGCTAACCTAAGAGAGATAAATACCAGCAATAGCTGTGATTCTCACTGGCTTCAGCTGTTTTCACTTTATTTCCAGAACTGTACAGCAGTGGAGGTACCTACTTTACCCACGCTGTAGCCTTTTTCTGCTGCAACAGTGTGTGTGTTTAAAGGGAGAACAAATTGCCTTCTTAGCTAGGAGAAAGTACTGTCCATCCCACTCTTCTTGACTGGCACAACTTCCAGTCCTCCATGCCTTTGGAGTATGAAGAAGAGCATGTGTTTGAAGTGGCACAGATCCTCATAGAGATGGATATTTTTCCAAATGATGTGGATTAGGAGAGTCATCTTGACAGATTTCTAAACAAGCACTGAAAGGGAAGGTGTTAAAGTGGTGGATTTGTGCCTGGGAAAGTGTTTTGTGGAGATGATTACATTAGATGTCAATCTACATCTACAGAAACAGAGGCCCAATTACCAATTTCCCTAATCCGTTTCTCAGTCTCCAAGAGAAATTGGGTTACCTTTCAGGATTTCCATGTGAATCTCCTCAGAGGGTTACATGTATGCTTTAAATTGGCTTTAATTCCTCTTCCTAGCCCTCTCACACAGCAGCTTCTGAAGGGGTCATTATGACCTTGGTCTATTTGTAAGGTAAAAACTCTGCTTTGGGATTTTAATTAGTCCTGGGGTTGGGCTTTTTTTCTCTTTTTTTACTGAAGTAAAATGTCCAGAGACATTTAAATACCCTAATTTCTCATTCCACTAGAATTATCAGCAGCTCCTTAAAGTAAATGTCAAATCACTATTAATTGTTTCAAAATTCACTGATAAAATATTTATCATAATGAATTCTTTCAGAAAAAAAAAAAAAAAAAAAGAAAACCAAAAAGATTACTGATGACACCACAGATGGTGGAGGAGGTACTCGGGGAGGCTGCTCCATCTGGTGGCAGCTCAGGGCTCGTGGTTTGGGAGTGTACCTCTATTTGCATTACACAGGTGACATTTTCCTCCAGTTGAACCTTGTTGAGCATCATCCGCTCCTTGGTAGAAGTACGTAAGTCCATGCGCTTGGTTGATGTTGGAAAACATGGTTGGCATTTGGCACTAGACACACTTCACCTATTAAAAATAGTCACCAAGATCTTCCTGGTTTTCCCCAGGAAGAAATGGAACAAGCTTTTATAAACAATTTCCAGTGCAAGTCTGTAACAGTGCTGCCACTGGCTGTTGCAGATGCCAGGGAGCCTCTTTGGTCTGTGCTCTGTACTTCCCAGTCCTACTTATTTCACAGCAGTTTCCAAGCACCTGCTTGGTAGAAGTGTCCTTCTGGATGGGAAATGTAAGCCTAAATTATAAGATTTTAATATATTTTTAAACTATATCCCAACAGCAAGTCAGGAAATTAGTTTTGAAATAAAAGCAGAAACAGAGAAGGAAAGATCAAATCACAAGACAGTTGAAACAAGCAGCAGAGACCCACAAATCCAGAAGCACACAAATGGGCACCATGAAATTAAAAATCCCTTCTCTGTGCAGTGACTCAGAGCACCTCCACACCAGAGCAGGGTGTGTTTATTTTTTTTCCACAGAAAAGGAAAATGAGCGTCCAGGTGCTGAGGAGACACTGCTTACCTCTTTCCCTCAGCCAAAACAATTTTTATGCAGTATATATTCTGTATTTACTAGAAACTATATATAGCAGATGATGGGTAGTTAATGTGTTTCAGACCATATAGTGTATATTATTATATACTGTATGTGTACTATACCTAATTTAATTAGATAAAATGTGTGCTCTTTAGAAAATGCATTAGATCAAACTTGGGTTTATATAATCCCTAAACACATGTAAAAGCTGTAACAAAGTCAATATATGCATACAAAGTATTTTGTATTACATAAACTAAACCATCTAGATATCATCTAACATGGAGATAATACATACCAGCAGTCTACTACAAATACTGTGGTTTAGACCACATATTATAGATAACATATAAACTATATAATATTTAATATTCAATGTAAATGTAGCTACATATACACTAACACAATAGTGGTACTTTATATAGGATAAATGTAACTTGGGATATAGCTGCACACAACTGAACACTCTATATTATGTAGTATATAATCCCTATGCTATAATATTCCATTGTATACTACTCCTTTATATCATATATTGTATTTGTGTCATACCATATAGAAATTATGTCATACTACAGTTTGTCTAGTAAATGTCACTAGCAAGATACAATACATTACACAATGAAACATAATATAATAAATCTTACACTACACATGGTACTTACTGTAAACACAACACATGTTTATATTACATGATGCATTATACAGTAATTAAGTTTTAGTATAGACTGTATTTTATATCTTGTATATATCTATTGGACATTATGTCATTGTAGTGGTTTTTTGGCAGTAAATCCATTTAGTGAAATTGAACAAAATTCATTTTTGCTCCTATTATGTAGGATCTATCATGTCCCAAAGACAACTCCAAGAATAGCTATATATGCAATCCACATGTATAACATAGAATACGTAATAATGTACACTGGATGTTATTGAGGAACTTTATATCAGAACAATATTATGATGTGGGGGCAGGAGTCAGAGAACAGGACTCTGTGGTGAAGTTGATTTCTATCATGAGCTAAAAACAGAAACTGAATTTTTAAAAACCATGATAACAAGAAGCACTTCTGAGTGCTGTTTAGTTGCTGTTTCTAGACAAGCCTAGTAAAAACTGTAAAATAGAAAAAGTAGAGTTTAATTTCAGAAAAAATAATAAAGGCTGCAGTCCCCTCTGCTTTTACCCTGCCATACAGTGGAAGGCTGACAAAACTTGTGATAAAGATAAAACATTCTGACAGACCTACAAACTTGTTTCTTTTCCTGATGCAAAGGGGGCCCTGGATGATGTTTTGGTTCGTTTTTTCCACTTGACTATATTAATACACAATTGGATGTGGGGAAAACTAACGTTTTTTAGCCCAGTGAGCACTGAAGCAGCTCTGGAGCTTGAGCTAGCCACCCACTAATCCTATGTCAGAGCCAAAGGCTCTGAAAGAACAGCCATTGTCCAAAGTTCAGGCCAACTTTTCATCAGGATGCTGGAGAATTGGAGGGGGAGGAAGATGGGGATATAGCTGTGTGCTTGGGAAGAGGAGGCAATGATAGACAGTGGCAGACAGAGACTTTGATCCAGCTGTGGAGAGCACGTGGCAGCCCCAGCAGTGTGACCCCAAAGAGAAAACACAATTTTAAAACCCAAACAAACAAAACCAAAAATAAACAAAAACAAATAAACAAAACCCAAACATTTAAAAAAAAAAACCCAACCAAAACCACAACACAAAACTACTTTTATTTAGCCAAAAAGAGATATGGAGCTGTGAGCAATGAAAATGCCTCCTGCTGTTTTAGCCTTGCTGTGGATGGAGAGAATAGGACTGAGATAAAGCATTGCCGCCTTTGCTTCAGCAGAATTACCCAATTCATGAGCCTTTTTTTTTTCTACTGACAGAGACAACCTGCTAGACCTTCCCTGCAATGACTGGCCTTGTATGTCAAGCAATGGAAACTACTTCTGCTAAAACTCTGACTTGCATTGCTGAACCTCGAGGAAAAGACTTAAAGATGGGTTATGCTTTTGGGGTTGGTGCCTTCCCAAAAATGCCTAAAAGAATAATAGTGCCATAGGAAAGCAGAAGCTCCCATGGGGAGTTCGGAAGGGGTTGTAGGCAGCAAATGCCTGTTTTGGTCTACCACTGCTACAGAGCACACCCCTCTTAAGCCCCCTATCCCTAGGGACCTACTCAGAAGAGATGATGTCCCAAAGACATCTGCAAATCCTGGGCTGCCTCTGTGATGCTGGGCTGCCACGATCCTCTGGTCCTCATCGTGAGCCTGAGCTTCTGGTAGCTGGCACCTTATTCAAGCCAATATGAAAAGAAAAGCCTATCTCACAGACACTCAGTCAACACAACCCAATACTCACTGTCTACAGTCAGCTTAAACTAAAACCAACCTTAAACAAACCACTTGTTTCAGTTAAGGTGCAGCACCTGTTATGATCCAGTTTTAAGGTTCTTAGAAATGCCTCTGCCCAAATTAAGGTGCAAACGAGACCATATGCCAGTGACAATAGTAAGGGTTTTATTTGATGGTAAATATGAGAGAGAGAGAGAGAGAGAAAGAGAGAAAGAGAGAGAGAAAGAGAGAGAGAGAGAGAGAGAAAGAGAGAGAGAAAGAGAGAGAGAGAGAAAGAGAGAAAGAGAGAAAGAGAGAGAGAAAGAGAGAGAGAGAGAGAAAGAGAGAAAGAAAGAAAGAGAGAGAGAAAGAGGAAGGAAGGAAGGAAGGAAGGAAGGAAGGAAGGAAGGAAGGAAGGAAGGAAGGAAGGAAGGAAGGCAGGAAGGCAGGCAGGCAGGCAGGCAGGCAGGCAGGAAGGCAGGCAGGCAGGCAGGAAGGCAGGCAGGAAGGCAGGAAGGAAGGCAGGAAGGAAGGCAGGAAGGAAGGAAGGAAGGCAGGAAGGAAGGCAGGAAGGAAGGAAGGAAGGAAGGAAGGAAGGAAGGAAGGAAGGAAGGAAGGAAGGAAGGAAGGAAGGAAGGAAGGAAGGAAGGAAGGAAGGAAGGAAGGAAGGAAGGAAGGAAGGAAGGAAGGAAGGAAGGAAGGAAGGAAGGAAGGAAGGAAGGAAGGAAGGAAGGAAGGAAGGAAGGAAGGAGTAGAAAATAGGTGGGGGGACAGAAAGAGTGACAGGGACAGAATAAGGAAAATATCACCACTCCATGGATCCCAACGATGTTCGCTCTCCAGCTGGTCTCTTGGTGGTGAAGGTCCCCCCAAAAGGCACAGAGTCCAATGGGTGTATATGCTCAGACTAGGTAGGCATGTCCGGCCATGTCCCCCTGGGGTGGGGGGAGTCTCTCCCAGCAGACTCTGGGTCTGTTGCATCACGTGCAGTCCTGTGGGGCCAAGCCTCTCATGTGGAAGTCCCGTGGATGTGGCCTGTGGGGTTGGGGGTTCCACAGCTGGGCCGGTTTGTGTAACGGAGGATGTGTGCTCACTGCCTCTCACCAGAGGTTGCACCATGCACCCAAAACCTCCTCCTCCCCCCTCGTTTGGGGGGATTCTGTGTAAACCTGGCTTATGTGAGCTGTGCTCTTCCCCCACCCCAAACTCAGCCGAGGACAGTTGCAGCTGGTGGCTTTGGCCTTTTGTGGATGCACACCTTTCCCTCAGCCTGAAATGATTAAACAACGTGTTTCCCTTTATCTAACCAACAATTTGACTTTCAGTTCCAAGTCCCACTCTTCAGGGAGGCTTCTTTGGTTGTAGCTTTTTTATAATGAGTAAAACTTTATATCAATGCTTGAGGCATGAACTATTTTCAGTCTCTGACAGCACCTCATACCAAAAAAAGACCCAACTGTATTATTTGATTTACCTTGTTCTGCTTTTACAACCTGTCTGTAATGTAGAGCATGAAAAATCCAGGAAACTTAAGAGGGGTCAGGAGCAACCCTTGGTTCTGGTAAACCATAAACAAAGATGGCTGAAGTACTGTCAATCATCAAACAAACCACCCAAAGACACCCTTGCTATGAACAGGCCAAGCAGAAGCAGGATGTGTCCTTGGCAGCTGTGGAAAGGTACATCTTCATACAAAACTATAGAAAGCAAAGAGATGCAGGGATCTGCAGCCCTAATATAAACAAAGGGGGACAGAGTAGGGAAAGCAACACACACAACACAGGACATCAGTGAGCACCAGTTCTAGTGACTCAGGCCAGCATCACTCCCTCACATGAGCCTCAACACAGCAGAGCTAAGAGAGGAGCAGGAGAAAGAACAGTCCCAAAACCTGGATAAAATTACATCATTGCACACCTCAACTCTGGGCCTGGTAAGGGAGAAGACTGAGATGCCTGCATCCAGCAGAGGCAGTGATAGGATGGAAGAACCCAAGAGAGACAAGGGCAGGATCTCAGAAAGTCAGAAGATGTTTCTTCTCTCCCACACTTCTTACACAGAAAAGGCCAAATAAGCATGTAGTATATGACTGTATCCCTTTATACGCCTTATCTCCACATAAATAACCAAAATTTGAAGGCCTTTATGCTAAATCCTGTTAAATTGTTTTCCTCACTGCTTCTGCAGAGCAGTCAGTGCCACAGGCTCAGTTGCCTGTCAAGAGGATGCATTTTTCCTTGTTGTTGCATTTAGCACCTTCCCACTTGTTGGGCATCTGCACCTTGGGCCATATTCATCATTGTTGGTAAGGGAGCATGACTTAAAAATTTCTTGTTGCTCCTTTGGGGTAAGGCATCTTACAGTCTGCAAGCATGAGAAGAGAAGGGCAAACAAATACAGATCATAGAAACAAAGAGAGTGGCTGGAAATTACAGTCAACCTTTTAAATCAGCACAGGTTATGCTGGGTACAAAATAGAGCTGTTGTCTGTCAAGAAGATCTACCAAATGTCCTTGACAAATAAATAAATAAATAAATAAATAAATAGCAGTGAGAGGGATCAATATATATGCCTCAACATACGTCACAAATGAGGTGAAGAAAATTCTTATTAAAAAAAAACCCCAAACTGTTGCCCTGTGCCTAGAGAGGCTTCACCCAGCAGCCAGTCAGGGCAGAGAAAACTTCCATGATTAGACTGCGAGCAGCTCCCCACCCCCCCCCACACCCACACAAACACACACACACACACACACACACGCTTGCTCTGGAAGGCAAGTACCCAGATCCCCGCGAAGCCGAGTTGGGGGAGGAGTTTGGGGGCATTTAAAAAGCAGATAGCCGCAACACCACGAGGTCTTTTTCTTCTGTTCTTTGGGTCGCTTGGAGGGTCAGCTTGGCCCCTTCTGCTCCCGCCTTCGCGCTCTCTTCCCTGTGGTCCTGTTTCCCTGCCCGTGCCTGCTTCGGCCTGCGGTGCCACTTCCGGGAACTGGCTTGTTGCCGTGAGGATCTCGTGCTCCGCGGTCGCCGCCGCCGGCGTTCGGCATTTCACTGCGACTGCCGTCGCCGTTTTGTTTTTCGCCCGCCGTGATCGCTGCCGCCGCTGTGTTTTCTGTGCTGCCCGCCGCACCAACTTGCTATAGCACCAGCTCCAGTCAGCCGTGACCGTCGCCGCCGCCGTGTTCCCCGAAGCACAACCCTGCAGCACCCAACCTGGAGCCACTGCCGCCCGCAGCCACCGTGCCCCGACGCTGAAAGACCGCAGCTGCTCCAGGAGCCCCCTCAATAGCCTGTTCCCTGCCGACGGAAGGGACACGCAGCCTGATGCTCTTTAAAAATCGCGCCCAGCCTGCCACGGAAGCTTCGCAAACGCGCCTCCGTCTGCCAAACCACTGCTGTCAAATAGCTGGGGTTCTGTGGTAACGCTGCCCCCTGTCTTCTAGTTCGTTCCCTCTTTCTCTCTTTTCTCTCTCTCTGCGCCTTTCCCCTGTTCCACTCCCCCACCCCCGGCCTTTTTTTTTAATAAGAACACTTAGTTGGGTTTTTTTTAAATTTTATTTCAATAAACCGTTTTCAGATATAATATTGCCATGTTTGCGCTTGATTTTTCGTCAGAAAAATATATCAAAAGAATCCTTCCTGGCTCCCCCTTTTGTAGTGGAACGGGACAGGCAGGAATAAATGAAAAAAAATATATAAATAGTTAACAAGAAAAGTGAAATTGGTAGTCAGTCTCCTTTTCTCCTAGGGTGCCATGTATTCTCCTCTGGTCACTGCTGCTGCCCCTCATCTAGACAAGCAGCAGAGCATAAATTAGGTGGAAACACTCATGTCCTGGCTTTAATATATTCCCTACTGGTGAAGGTCACACCATGCAGTTCTCTTGGGTAAACTCCACTAGGTGGTGGGCAGGCACTTTTACAAGGTATTAATGCTAGTAACCCGGCAACCTGCAGTCAATCACTCACTCCCCCACCAGCAGGATAGGGGAGAAAATTGTAAGGGTGAAAGTCAGAAAACTTGTGGATTGAGATAAGAACATTTTAATAAGGGAAGCAAAAACTATGCACACAGGCAAAGAAAAATAAGGAATTCATTCACCACTTTCCATGGGCAGGCAGGTGGTCAGCAATCCACAGGAAAGAAGGGGTCCATTACATGTAAAAATACTTAAGAAGGTCAATACCATAACTCCAAACTGTCCCCTTTTTCAACCCATTTTATATGCTGAGCATATGCTCCAGAATATCCCTTGGGTCTGTGTGGTCAGCTCTCCCATCTCTGTCTCCTCTCAACTCCTGAGACTTGTAAAGCCAAGTGCATTTCCACAGTAGGAAAGGGGAAAGAGATATTAAAACAATTTTGGCTTTCTTTGAGTGACCGAGCATAAAGGGAGATTTTTTAACGAAAGACATAATGAAAAAACCTCTCTGTATTCTGATCTCTGTCAGAGCCCTTCTGCTGCTTACTTAACCCACCCTGTAATGGGCAGGGGAGCAATGGCTGGCAGGGTGACAGGAAGGCATTTTCTTTCCAAGGATAGACATCACATTCCCACAGCATTCCTGACTGTGTCTCCTGCTTCTGCCTCCTTCTCCTTCATGATTTCCTAGTCTCACAATAAACACATTGCCTCCAGCCCAGAAGCATCCCCTTGATTAACACCAGCTTCCACCTGCAGCTAAATATCCGCAGCTTTCCCTCCAGGACATGAGCTGCAGCAGCCAAGTACATCAGAGAAGACAAGCATGCATGAAAATCGTCCTTTGAATCAGGTTTTGCTGCCAAGGGGGGAGGACTTCAACTCAGGAAACTTGGGTTCTTTAGGAAGTGAACCTGAAATTACTGGCCCGGATCAACGAGAAACTCTTAATCTTGAGAATCAAAATAATGGAGTCCCTCTTACTGCTGCTATTAGGGCAAAGTTTGTATCACTTAGGAAAACTGACAGCCTCTGTATACTTCTGGTTTGTGTGTATGTCTGAATATTTCATATATTCAAGAGAGAATACTTGACCTTGAAGGGTGAGGGTGTGCAAGAAGTGGTGCAAGGCAAGTTTCATGTCCCTGCATGCACATTGGTAACACTTGGGAGAAAGGCAAGAGTTGGTGGTTTATTTATTGCTTTGCTTTTTACATGCTTTTTATTTATTTATTTAATCTCATTCTTTTCAGTTAAGCTTTTCATTTTTTCCATGAATGCAGAGGGACCTGGACAGGATTAAGAAGGGATATGTCACATAGCAAATATGTCTTGGGCCAGTTCACTACCTGCAAACCTCTACGGCACCACAAAATCACCAGCAAGAACTATATGGCTTTGCAAGGCATCCCCCAACCTCTTAACACTGGACACATGACTACATTTATCCCAGTTTTCCCAAAGCCTAAATTTATTTATCCAAAATTACGAACATACAGAGAGCTCCTTTTCTTCTTGGGTCTGTGTTGCACAAGGGTGAGATGGGTGGCACTGTGAAAAACATGTCTCTGAAAAAGAAGTTAAAAAATCCCACTCCAACCCTGAAGAGGAGAATTTGGCATCACGAGATGAAGCCATGCATGGAGTTAGTTTTTACCCTGATGCCCTCGTTCTGCCTTGCCACATCTTCTCCTCCAGGATGGGTTGGGGAAAATCTGGATGGCTGATTTCATTAGCATCAAACTTCATTATTGAAAAGCAGGTGATAGGAAGGGTAGAATAATTGTTTTAATTCACCTAGTAATTTATCAAACAACTTGTTCCTCAACATGCATTGGTCCCTCATTTCCTACCTCTCTTTGCAGTGATGGCTGCACAGGGGCTAATGCCTGACCTGTGAACCTGCATGTCTTCAGTTCAACGCTCATCCCCTTACCCAGGCCCACCCTCTGCATCCACAATTTATTTTATTTTATTTTATTTTATTTTATTTTATTTTATTTTATTTTATTTTATTTTATTTTGTTTTACTCCATTTTGTTTTGCTCCATTTTATTTTACTCCATTTTATTTTACTCCATTTTATTTTCTTTTACTTACATAAATTACCTTAGCCAATCCTCTAGCTCCATGAAGTAATGAGGAACCCTCCTACCACAATATTATTTTTGACACAGAGCACGAGAAGGATGTAGAGGGGTCAGAGTAACTCCACTGGAGGGTCTGTATCATCACATGTCCCTGCATTCAGGAAACAGCCCCCAGGGAGTCAAATGTCAAACTGACACTATACAGGAGAAACCATGGTGCATTTGAAGTGTGTTTTTCCCCCTGGCATGACATTAGATCTGCAGAAGAAAAAAATGTGTTCTGGAGCTAATTTCTGAGAAGTTTTTAGTCCAATATATATCAAGATTGAATCTTTCCCTGTGACATGTGGTCCAGGAAGGAGAAAAACTGCCTACACAACCCCAGCAGAGAAACATCTCCCGATCACCATGAGGAAGACAATAAGTGAAGACTAATGGCACAAACAAATTTTAACAATAAATATGGCCATGCTGCAGAGAACATTCATTTGGATATAATGAATGGGTATCTAGGGAGACCTTTAGCTATCTGCAATGAAAACGGGAAATATGCCTCAGAAAGTACGCTAGCAATGCTATGGTGTAATAGCACTTCTCACCACTGCACCCAGGAGCTGTGTGCTCCACAGACTCCATGCTGCATCCTTATGCTGAATGCGCTTTTTCTGTGTTGGATGATTTATCTCTTTGCCTCAGGCAAAAAACACATTTGTGTGCTTTGGTGTTTCTGGAAGAGAAAGGAAACATTTTCAAACTGAAGAAAGCCAGAGAATTTGCCGGCATTTACTGAGCTTACAAGGGCTGCACTCCAGTGTACTGTGCCAGTGTTTATGTGTGAAATTAATTTACACAATAAAATTTTTTAAATGATGCTTCATTAGTGCTCAGCTGTGCTTTGTCTTTGCACAACTGGGGGATCTGTGACTAAACACGCACTGTTAAGTGGTACAGGAATTAAATTGACCCCAGCAGGACTGAGTGCCACCTTGGACGTGGCCTGGGCTTGAACCTGGGCACTGGGCTCAGACCCAGCCTTTCCTCTTGTCACATTGGGCAAACTTTCAAAATAGGGAATTCCAGTGCCTGGGAAGGTCACTGTAGGTGGGAGCCAACTGGTGCCTGTGCTGGGCTGGGGGTGTATGGGGAACTCAGTCTCTTGCTTGCAGAGTGAATGGTAGGCCCAAGGTCCCCTGGTCCTCTAGCCCAGGGACCACAGTGCTTAAGAGCACTGGGAGTATCTATCCTGGTGCCCAGCTCTATGTTGGGATGCAGCTCCTAGACTCATAGACTTATTCCCCCAAAATAAATAACCCTCAAATCACAAGGATGAGGAAACAGAACATTCACAAATGCTATCAAATAGATGAAGAGGAAATTATTAACCATATGGGCATCTTACCTTTATTTTATTTTTTTTCCCACTTAAGAAAGTGAGTCAAATAGATTTTTGTTTCCTTGAAAAAACACCCCTTCTTCTTTTAGAGCTGTGTGCCCTGACAAATCAGACAGAGGTCTGTTTTGTGGTTACCCTGCTAACCAACAGTACTATGGAGGCTGTGGTCTCATACCCTTCTCAATCCTTCTCTGCTCTTTTGCCTCAGTAGCATCCTCCCTTCCAAATTTCTGTTGTTTTTATATATCTACAGACAAAACACAACCACCTTCTCCATGTTCTTCCTTGCAAGAAGCTCAATAGCTCATCAGGGACACATGCTGATTTGAAATGCTCAGCAAAATAACTAAGTCATCTCTAATTAAGTGCAAGATGACAGTATTCATTTAAAGATGCTATATCAACCAGAGCTAATGGTGTGCCAATCCATCATTCAAATATAAACTTCCTGCCTCTCCAGGAATCGATACATGCAAAGAAAACTACTAGGCAATTTAGATGGTTTAATTCTTATCAAACTGCAGAAATCAGAAAGATCTCAAGAAGAAAGTTTGGATGGGTTTTTGAACAACCTACACTGGTGGAAGGTGTACCTGCCCATGGAAAATGGGTTGGAACTTGGGGAGGGGAGATGGGAAGGGAAGGGAAGGCAAGGCAAGAGAAAATGGCCAATTTTATTAAAAAATACTCTTTGAAAAGTCTGGTTTGAAGTCTGAATCTGTCAGAGGGGGAAAAAAGCGCTTCCACAACTTCACAGGATTTTCAAGCCATTACAATGAAAGCAATATTTGGAAGTGGCCATCATTTCATCATGGCCCATCTCCACTGTTCACCACTTTCAAGCTCCATCCTGGTAACCAGTGGGTGAAGGAATCACATTTTGAAAGGAAGGAAAGTCTAATTTCATCTGTTTCTCAGGGAGGAATGACAACCCCTTTCTTTGGTCAAGTTCCTCTCTTCACATACCTCAGAGATTGTTGTGGTCTCTGAGAGACCACTGCTTCTCAGGGCAACATTATCACAATTAGAAAGCCCCTAATTAGATCCCCCACTAGCCTGATGGGCATTTGAATAACAACAGGATCCACTCAAAAGCTCTGATGTTCTGCTGAGAAATAATTGGAATATCCCAAATTTTGACATTTAAATTACTAGAAACCTTTTTTGTGGATACTAAAAAGCTAGGAGCAGAGGAATTTTCCAGCTGCTGCAGCATCCTGTGAAGTTTTCCTTTCTCATGCAGCTAGCAGAGAAACAATTTGAGGTTTTTGTAAACCAAGACTTCATCTCACAGCTGCAAACTTATTTTCCAAGTATTATTATGGTACATTGAAGAAAATATTTTGAATATTTCACCAATCACTCTAAGAGGTGTTTGATCAAGGGACCAACAGTATCATGCCACTCTTGTGAACCAAGTTATATAAATGGATTTATAATTAATTAAATTGTGCCATTTTATTCCTGGACTTGGACTCCTGTCGTCTTCTTGCTGTTCTCAGTACCACAGCGCATTTTTTGTCATTTTCTTTCCTACTTTACATTTGCCTTTTCTGGGTCTTCTTGCAGGGTACAATTTGTGGAGGACTAGCAGCTTCAGCTGTGAAAACAAAGACAAGAAGACACCAGCAGGAAGCTCAGGATGCTTGTTTTAGGCATTTTATGCTGGCTGCTGCTGAGTGACCCCAGGCAGGCTCATGTTACATGTTATCCAGGGATTATTGCCATTTTTTTATTCTCTTTGGGAGAAATATGCCTTTCTGAGGGTTTGGGAACATTAGGGGAGGCCCTGCCAGCACTCATTGCAGGGGACAGCTAGACAAACACAGCTGCAGGGAGGGGGTAAGGTTTTTATATATTTTAACTGATTGGCAACTAGTTGTCAGGCACCAAACATATATAACTTTGTGACAGAAAAAAACACTGGGACAAGGTATGCTACAAGACAGGGCATCTCAGCATGGTCAGGTTGCTGCTGGAGGTGTTTGAGACAGATTAACCTCCTGTGCTGGTATAGTCCACAAAGACCAGAAGAATGGACAAGGCCAATGATTAAGGAGCTCATTTATCTTTGTACATCTCCCTGGGTCCATTCTTCAGTTGCTCTCTTACAGTGTCCCTACAAATGCTACTGGCATTCATGCAAGGCAAAGCCATATCCATCTTTGAACCTGGGTGAGGTGATCCATTGGCCACTCCAGGACCCTCTGGATCCCAGTAACTGCGGTGGAGTAGGACCCAGAGGGTCATCCACATAGATATGTGAGTGCATCCAGGATGAGTCCTGAAGCACCTTCATCTCACAGTGGCAGCAATGCTCCCCTCAGATATCTACACCCTCTCCAGTTTCAGCTCTGCAAGACAGGCATCATACTCCCACACCATAGATGATAACCTGATTAGGTGATATGGCACACTGCCTTGGTTAATCCTCTGAACTGGAACTCACTCTCCTCTCTGTGAACTCTAAAACAGAGAGGCAGGTCTACCACTTTCCCTGACAGAGGCATCTCTAAAAGTGGATGATACTTAAGAAGGACCAGCATTGTTGGTGACCAATTGGGAGGGTCGGAGATACTGTGTTCTTCTGATTCTGGATCACATTGTCCTGATCAGGATTATTTGGGGTTTAGCAGTTGAAATCTGTGGAAGTTCCGATTTGGGGCATCTAACTCTGCCCCTAACCCTGATAGCACCCATGATGATAAGGTGTACTTCAGTCCGGCATGCTATTTCATTATCATACCTCCCTGCAGGGACATCTTTACTGGGCACAGATCTCCTTGGGGCACCCTTTGTGTGTGCTGGAGGGTGAGCTAATTAGAGAGGCCACAAGACACCCCCTGCTCATCTAACAGCCTCAGGAGTGACAGGAACGCTCAGCGCATGAGGCATGTGCTCATCAGTCACGTTGCTGTAGGGCACTTTATAGTGGCATTTTATAGTGGCATTAAAATACTGTAACACATACAAAGTCCTAAGTAATGGTTAGTTTGGGCTTTGAGACATTGTCTGTGTACAGCTGTGGATGGCACAGATGGTGTGGGTGCTGGAGGCTGCACAGACTCTTGCAAAGACAGTGCTGAAAGCAAGCTAACAGCACTATTTCCTGCCACTGGAGTATGATGACCATGCTCTGTGCGAGTATTCTGTTCTCCTTTTACAACCTTGCAAGGAAAAAAACACATGTAAGAGTTTTTGCTGCAGATTAAGCTTTTTCTGTCAATCTCAGTTGAAAGACAAATCCTTCTCAAGCTTAGCTTACAAAAGCACATATTCACTAAAGCAAAGAGCATACACAAACAGAAATAAAGATGCATATGCATAAACAAAAAAAAAAACCAACAAAACAAAACAAGGCAATAATTCTCTTCTTAGGAATTAGAGCGTTGACATGATCATTTTCCTCATTGTAAACACTAAACAACCAAGTCACGGCTAATTAAGGCTGCAATATTCATCAAATATGCCGTATTGATTACAACATGCTCTGAAACCAGTCTCTCCATTTTAGGTATTGAGCCGTAAGTGAAGCATCAAATATAGCCAACACTTCCTGATTGTTGTCAATAATTTCACACCCTGTTCAAACACCCAGAGACCAAAAAGGTTTCAATCCCATCATTCTAGTCTTTTAACACCACATCTCTCTTCCCATCCTCCTCACTCACCTTATTTTGGGGGATGTGCAGTGTACTCTTATTTGGGGGAATCTGCAATGCACTCTGCCATATCAGCCAGAAATGTGGTGACAAAATCAAAGTATGACTGCTGGTCTCTGTGGATGCTTGAATGGCACTTAAATGCATTTTTAAATATTGGAAGGGAATCTGTAAGCAGCGGATCAGCTCCCAAAAAGGGATTTATTTCATTTTTAATCTGCTATTTACAAAATTTTTAAATCAGCCCTTAATCAAGTGGATTTCTATTTCAATCCATTGGGCCCTATTTCGTGGAGAGCTTAAAATACACACTCATAATATTTCTCCAGACACACATATGTCTGCCCTGGAGTGGGGAAAAAACAGGGTCATAAGCCCAGGGTTTCCCATCTAATAGATTTCCCCCTTCCTCTCCAAATATCCATTATTTTAAAAATATCTACTGGGCATTAAGAACTGGCACACATACACCCTTTCTCTTCTAGCTCAAGTTTAAATGGGAAGGTAGGTCGCAGCATGCCTTGGGCATAGACTAGGGGAGGTCATACTGCATGTGATGAGAAAGTCCCTTTTACCTTGCATGGTGGCCAAAGAACCAATGCATGGTCACAATCCTTGTATCATCTGAGTCTGTGGTCTGAAAGACAGAAGCAGCAGCTATCACCTCTGAGGAGTCATTTGGTACTGTCTTGGTTTTGAAAGACAGGTGTCTGCTAAGGAAGGCAGAAGCCTCCCTTGAAGTGGCAGATGTAACCCCTTTCCTTCCAAGTTATTATAATTTTGAAATCAAGGGCCTTTAGGCAAAGATGTGGGAATTAGGAATAACAGTTCTTTACTATTTTATATATATATATATATAAAAAACCAGTCAAACAAAACAACAATAACTATGGCAGTAACAGCAAACAATCACAAACCCAGTCCCAGCCTTCTTGTCTGTCAGGCCCTTTCTCCTCGGGTGCAGTTCTGCTCACGGCCAGCAGGGGCGCTGGCAGCTCCTGGTGAGCAGGGCAGATGCGATGGTTTCCCCGTGGCTGTAGGGGGCGCTCCGGAGCGAGCTCGGGGAGCACGCGGCACCGGTGGCCCGGGACCCCAGGGAAGGATGGAACAAAGGCTTCACAAACCCCAGACGGCTGGCCCCGGTGTCCGTCTGGAGCTTCAGGAACAGCAGGCTGGAACAGCAGGCTGGAGTGGCAGGGATGAGCACAAATCCCGGGTGGCAGACACGATGTATCCAAGCAGGGAACCCCCCGGAGGTCTAGGCAGGCAGGGGGAGCACAGCCACAACTAGTGAAGGCTTGAATCAGCGGCGGGGCAGGGCGGCCACAGCCCAGCCTCCAGCAGGGCAGGGAAGGTGGGCCGGGGGTCCTGGGATCTTTCTCTGCAGAAAGAAAAACGGCCAAAAAGAACCAGCAGCTTCTCCCTCCGAGAACGACGAGAGTGAACTGACCCCACACCCAGTGAAAGAAAGGAGTAGCCACACCCACCCCACCCCCAATGGGCAGCTCTTTTGTCTTACCTAAGTACAGCCATTTGTTCCCTAGCAACATGCATATGGGAAAAAATTCCTTTAACAGGAAAAAAAAACTAGGACTAAACTAAAACCCCAACAGGTACCCATGCTGTTGGAGAAAAAGTGCTTCCTTTCAAGCTGTCTCAGCACAGCACTCATCAGACAGGAAAGACAATAAAAAGTGAAACACTTTCTGTGTTTACAATTTTAGGCCAGTTGCCCTAATTTGGTGGGGAAGGGTATTAACTTCTTGTTCTGAAAATGTGGGAGTGGTAATAGCAAAAAAGTGCCCTGTCACTTTCTGACATTTCTGGGAAGAAATAATTTACCATTTGGAACATTTTTCAGAGAGTCATAGAATGGTTTGGGTTGGAAGGGATCTTAAAGATCATCCATTTCCAAGGCCCCTGCCACACCTTCCCCTAGAGGTGGAAGCTCCTTCAGTCAACATGCTCAAAGCTCTCTCCAGTCAACATTTCCAGAAATGTAGCATCCACAACTTCTTTAGCTAATTTCCCAAGGCTCCTCAGTCTTATAAATCACAAGTGCATGTTATAATGCACCAACATTACATAAGACCTGAAGTCTAGAAAGATGAGCAGCATGTTATGATTTAACTTAGTAAACATGAAAATTATTTTCGCAGTTGCAGGCTTTGGTGAGAAGCTTGCAGCAGTTGTTTAGGAGCCCTGGACAATAAAGAGAAAAACTGTAATTAACCATAGGGAGAAGAAGTAAATATTTTGCTTGAAATGAGCATGGCATGTTGTCTCCTGTTGGGGTTCCTCCCCCCTGGCATGGGGTCCTGGGAGAGGGGCCCTGGTGGGGAGGCATGGGGTTTCCCTACTCCCTGGTCAACCTCGTTCCCCATTGGTTGTTTTGTGTTCCCCTGCCCGGCAAGGACCCTCTGGTCCCGTGATTGCAACAGTTCTTTGGCAAGTCGCCAGCCATGCGGCTGGAAAATAAACATCTCTGAAAACATCTACCAAGAATCAGTCCTTATATTTCTTTTCCACGGGCCTCACTGTATATACGTGTTGTAGGAATCCCCACTACAACAATCTCCCATTCATTAAAAGCTGGGAACTGAAGAGTGGACTGGGTTTTTTTGTTAAGAGTCATGTTTCCAGTCAGTTATGAAATATAAAAAGAATCAATCAGAAGCAGATAGTGGAAATGCTTTAAATCCAGTCATGCTTTCTGCACTCTATTACAGAAAGGCTGTTGGTAATTTTAAAAAATGACAATGAAAGACAGAAAGAAAAAAACCAGCCAAAGAAAAGAGACAGGAAGAGAACAGCCCCCAGACCATGGCATTTGTTCACAGATGAGCCATTCTCTTTCCCACTAGCTTGGACGAGAGCAGAGTTGTTCTGCTTGTCAGGCTACCAGCTTCCCGAACACTTATGCCATATATGTACAGCTGATTGGATGCCTCTTCCAACAAAACTAATTGCGCAGTTTCCCTCTGGTGTGAATTGGATGCTTTCTCAGCTTCCCTTAAATTTTCAGCTTTGTTTTCAGGCAAAGCTTGTCCTCAAACTTGGTGTGTGAGCCTGTAGCAGAACTAGGAAGGGAGGAGGCCAAATGATGAAATGGCACTCCCCAAAGAGGCTCTTCTCTATAGCAGGGGGCAGTGGGCTGGAGGAGTGTGGACTGAAGGCTCCATAGGCCTTTGATGCTAACAAAGAGCAAGATCCAAGCAACATGCATTCAAGAAACCTACAGGGGGAAAAAAATTGGATACATTTGTTTATTTTGGAAGAAAGCTTTTGGATGCATTGACTACACACACCAGAAATTATCACCAAGCTTGAGATGTGCTGGAAGCTGTCGTGCTTCTGCAAGACAGAACTAATTCAGAGCATCTTAAAGCAACTGACAGACTTATCTGGACTTCACCTCTTCTGGATAAAGTTCCTGAGAAAACATCTTGAAAACGTCAAGTTCCAGAAAACTTTTAAGTTCCTAAAAAGCTCTTCTAGATTTTCATTTAAGAAAATGAATAGCTATTGGTGTGCTGAAACAAGACACCCTGAAATGATTTAAAGAATGATTGAATGTTGAAAAAGTAAATCTTCAAATAAAAATATGAATGAGCAAAAAGAAAAGTTCATATTTAAAGTATTGTCTGTATTTTGTAGTATTTACAAAAGAGATTCACACGTCATTTCTATTCCCTCCCTTAACAGCCTGATTTTGGACAAGATATAATAGCTTGACAGAAAAGAAAGCACCTTTAATTGCTGTTTGAGGTCAAAGTCTTGTGCAGCCTTACCCAATGGGAGCTTTGAGTAAGGGTGTTGGGGAGGATGAAAGTTTGGTAAGAAAGTTTCACAGGTATGTAGGCTTGGCAGAAAGATCTCTGAATGTAGAAACTGGGGATGAGATAGAAATGAAAGCAAGTTTTGATATAGAGTAGAAGATATTTTGCTGAAACACTGATCAATGAGTAACTGAGAAGGCAAAGATTGGAGATGAGTTGGAAGGAGATTTTTATGATGAGGACAAAGGTATGTGACTACAAACAAAGACATGTTTTTCACCAAGTAAATTAGTCTCAAGAAGAGCATGAGTAAATAGAAAATACATCTACCAAAAAGAGAGATATCACAGGCAAACAAGAAATGTTGATGTAGGAGGAAGAAGAAAGGTCTGAGAATTTTCCATTGTAAGCTTAAATTGTAACTTACTTACTCTTGTGATTGGATAATAATGACTATAATATGGTGATGGTAGTAGTTATGATAGGCTATAGGCAAATGTAAAGGTATTGTTTATGGTGCTTATTGGTTGTTATGTGTTAAGATACTCTGCAAAGAAAAGTATATAATGCTATGTAACTTGAACAGAAAGTGGCTTCAGGTATGCCTACAGCTGGAGCTGGCAGTTGTAGTGCTGGCTCTGGATACCCACTCCCTGAAATGCTGTAACTTCGCCTATGCAAGAAACAGCTTTCAAGAGAGCTGCCTGAAGTCCAGACATCCTTCATGAAACTTTCTCCTATATAGGGGGGTTTTCTCTCAACCCCAAGGTCATCACTACATATCTCATTACAAAGATATTCATGCTCAGACTAGAAACGAGCTAATCTGGTCCTACAGAAAGTTCTGTCAAAGGATTAAAAATTATTTGGAGTTCAAGTTTGGATCAATTATATTAATTGAATCTTATCTCTACTGCTATCTTCTGTGCAAAGGACATCAACAACACAGACCATCTAGATGGCCTGAATTGATACGGATCCTTCAGAGACAGCAAGTGTACAATCCAATATACACAGAAAAATGACAGATGTTTTCCTCCCAATTTTGTTATGGAGTCAAGGTCTCTGAGGATATGCAATTTAGTCAGGAGATTATCTGCTTCAGGCACCCAAAGTCCAGAGGAGAAATCTTGGCGCTGTTGACACTGAAGGCAGCGCAACCTTGATATTAGACATCTGGGGGTAGATATCCTGTAGGAGATCCCTGTATTTTTGGAGTCATGGGATATACAACCACTCTATTCTTCATTTCCAGGACCCTCTCATATTTGAAAGCTGCCAGTTTGCCTGGTTGTTTCTCGACACTGCCTTCCTCTGCTTGGCTGTACAGCAGTCCTGGTGACACAGTGCCTGGGTTCCTGTTTATTGTGTGCTTTAAGATCCCTCTGTCTTTTCTCTGTCCTTCAGCATTCCTTATCAAGGCAATGGTATTAAAGTCAGGAGCTCATAAAGGAGCAACCAAACTAAAAGGCAGAGTACTTATTAACTCAGCAGTAATTTAGCTCAGTGGTTTTCTTCTAGAAAGCAGCAAAGATTTTGAGCCCATTATTTAAGAAAACCTGTCTGCAGCTTTTAAGAGTCAACATTTGAGAAGAGATGATGGTGATTATTTTTAAAAATCTGTAATCTTTTTCCAGTCATCTACACGTAAAGAAGAGCAACATTTTCATTTTTATTGTTGCCCATCCAGTTTCTCCAGTGATAAAATACTTCTTTTCAGCTTTCTTCTGGTAAAAGCCTTCATGAGCAAGAATTCCTTCATTAAGCTGATAAGACAGTTTCACTTTACTAAACCATTCCAGAAGTCCCTCCCCAGGTTCTGAGGTGGCTTCAATCTCTAGGTCATGCTAAAGCATTTAATCTTGTAGGTAAAACCATCAAATTTAGGAATAAGAAAATAAAAAATATTGAATAATAATACTAAAAAAAAAAAAAAATGACTGAAGTCAGAAAGAATTTGCAAGAATCTGTGCCTGGTGGAGTTCACCACAGTGCAGCTCAATCTGACCATTGTGACGCCTTTCTTTTCCTTCTCCCTATTGCATGGTTATTAGCATGCCATATGTTCTGGCTATTTTGTATTTGCATCACCGTATTTGACCTTTCAATATCTTGTGGTTATGTCAGAAAACATTTTGCCCAGCAAACTATCACAAAAGGAATTGGCTTGCACAGCCCCCTCCAACATTTCTCAGCCAGGACCAACGTAGTTCCATGGGGTGATAACACATTAAAAAGCCCCTTTTGCCATCTCATTTATTTCCCAAAGTGGCATTGCACAGAAATATTAGAAGATGCAGTATCCACAGAGATAGGCTAATTTTAATGACTAACTAAGGAACTATTAAATTTGACTTCACTGCTCCACTGTCATTATGGAATTAGTATTAACAGCCATCTACTTACTGCAAGATATGCAATGAGACTTGCTGGAAATGACAATGCCGAGGAGCTGGATCTCTATAAACTCAGTACATATCATTTAGAAAGAAAAATATTTAAAAACTCTCATGAGCCTCAGTTGCCAAATTGTGCTTGGGTCCCTGGAATGTAAAGCCAAATAATTTAACTTTTTCCTCCCTCTCATCTTCTCTCTGAGTGTCGTGCTCTCTCTGGTTGCTTTTAATTAAGCCTGGATAAAACTAGCAGACAGAAAATCAACACTGTTAAAGATGTCTCATTGCAGGATGATGGCAGGACAGCTTCCTGAAAACTCCAGCAGTTTTTCATTGCAATGGCCATAGAGTGCAGTGATGTCAAGCCTCCTAGATAACCTGTCATGGCCACTTGGGAAAACGGGACCAGAAGAGAGTAAATCCAAGACTTGTGGTGTTGCCCTTTCCCCCATTCAAGATGTACATTGGTACATTTAAATTTGCCACTCCTTTGCTTTGGTGGCAATTCCCTCCACATGAAACACATCTCCCTTTGGTCTCCACCAGCACCGTACTGTGTGTCATTTTTCTTCAGCCTTTGACTTCATCTCTACCTCCTTTCTGGCCCTTTTCAATGCCTTTCTGACTGTATCCTTTGTTCAAAGCATCTCAATCCTCCAGTGAATAACCTGGTGTTCTTTGAAGATCTAAGCTGCCCCTTCATCACTTGTTTTGGCTGTTTTTTCTTTTCTGTCATGAGTGTCTGATCCACCCACTGGAACTTCCTATTCTCTGACAGCCATTTATGCTTCATCATCTCCTCCACAACTGCATTTTTCACTTTGTCTTCTTTTCTTCCCAATCCTTCTAAAACCTTTGTTTTCACATATATTTCAACTTTCTCCTTTTCTTTTCTTGTAGTAATGTCTCATGTCCTTACACCATCTTCAGGGCAATGCTCACCTTTAAGTGATAAATCTTCCTCTCATCGTGAAGACCTTCCTGCCCCTTCAGGCTCTCATATATTCAGTAGGTGAACAACTGACTCCCTGGACAGTTTAATCAAACAGAAACATTTTTTCCATGGTGAGTCCTGGTCCTCTTCTGCCAAAACGAAGAATATCCTCTGAATGGCAGAGGATCTAAAATGGGGGCTCTTCCAGTACAAAGAGACATCTCGGCTCTGATATTTTTTTCTCCTATCTTTTTCTCCCCAGGGATGATGGACAAACATAGTCCTTGTTCTTACCATCATTTTGTAATACCCATATGGTTTTGATGGGCCACCTTCTGTCCAAAATTGAATTTTATCTCCAGTCCTGCATGTTCTCTGTTATCTTCCAGACAGGAGTTATTTATCACTGCCTTTGAATAGCAACCCTTGCCCCCAAAAATGTCTGCTGTTCCCATCGGCAAATTTATGTAAATTTCCCCTTTTTTCTTTAGCCCAAATGCAGTGCAAACACCTGCTCTGTATTAGACAAAATACAGAAATGGGGTTTTTTTAAACTCTCTTCTTCTTCACAAGATACAGGCAGTGCACTGTTTTGTTACCTGTAGTAGATGTCTTTGCTCTCTCTTTCCTAACTTCCGTCTCTAACATTTACAACAACTACATTTTATACTGTTTTAAGATTTTCTTTTAAAGTGAAAATGTGGGAGAGTATTTTTACTCCAAAATTCTTATCAAATACTCTTCTGTGGCTCCTCTTCATGGAGACATCTCTATTGAGTTGGAAGTGTCTATAGAACATCCTAGAAAAGTTGTCCTGAGCTGTCCCAGAGCTTCCAGGATATGCCACAATGAATGTGTTAAAGCTGATTCTACAGATGCCCTTCGGTGCCCACACTGGCAAATTGTCAGGAGAGCTGAGGATCTGGCAGCAAATGACTGTTCTAATTGTGCAATTGTTGACAGTATTTCTGTAAACTCTGCATCAAAACAGAGGGAGATGTGCAGGTGGCAATGCAGTTCAATTGCTGTGGATTTTATCTCTGGAGAAAGAAGGGATTAACAAACTTTTCTTAGATGACTCTGACTTGTGCCTCCTCCCAGACAAAATTATGACAGTTTTTTCCAAAGCATATAGCTTTGGGATTTAAAAGAGTAAATCGGCAGTGGTATTGTAATGACAACACAAAGCTGCACAACGACAAAAAAGGCTGCTGGGATTCATGAATCTGGGCCCTCCCCTCCATTTTAGCTAAAAACTTCTTGCTTACATAGAAAAAAAAAATCTCTTGACTCTTTTCACAAAGATCCATTTCCTATCACATACACTCCAGATTTGCCCTGTTCATATGGTTCCTTGTAGAACCAGGATATTGGTACATTAGAGTTTTACATGTTGCAATTTAACTGAAATTGAGGATTCAAATGCATTTAAAAAGCTCTTTAATTGAAAATCCGGCTTTATGTCACAGGCACTCACAGGTTTTTTTTCTGACCACAGTCCTTCCATTAGAGGAATTTTTCTGAAAGGGTAATATCTTCCCCCATAATTAAACAGACCTTAAAATTTCTGCAGATATTGCAAACTTTCAAATTAATCTCATGGAAATCATTTAATTTAATAACCATCTTTTCCAGTATTGAACTGTGGTCGCATTTTTTTGGGCATCCGTACATTCCGTGGGCATTTCTGTTTTCTTTCAGACTTGGGTTGGCATGCCTGACTAAATGTGACACTGTTAAAATTGACTTCATAAAGATGATACGAATGTTTAAATGAAGAAAAGTGAAGAAAAACACATTCCTACACCTCCAAGACTTGAGATATCTGTCAAGAATGTGAAGCAACTTTATTTGCCTAATTTCTACCTTTGGAAGTTTCCCTCTGGTGGTTGTCCTTTTGTCCCAATCTGCAGTAATCACAACAATTGATAACACTGGGAGGTTTACCTTTTATGTCATTTTTGTTAACTGTATCTGCAGGAAAACAGGCTTATTGCAGTCCCTGAGAGCGTTCTCTTTCAGTTTTTCTGATTTCCCAATGCTGCCTGCCAGAAGCACTGTCTTATGTGCTACTGAAGAGACTCCTGTGCAATTTTTTCATGCTAAATGTGAGTAAGCAATTTCCAAGACAGTCACCTGTCTTATTTCCTGGAAAGTCCTGTGTTTTCGAAAAAAGTAGTTATTTTTATAAACCCATTGAAAACAACTGCATTTTAGTAAAATATCTTCAGTAATATCTCTGCTTTGGAAAACTATCACGCTGGTGGATGTTGTGCACAAATTGCCTTCTGCAGGCAGCTGCTCTCACATACCACCAAGCGTTGCTCTAGTGCTTCAGAATAAATTAGCCAGACGAAAGAACATGGGAAAGTTGTAAAAAAACCCACTAAAACCTGATTTGAGGTTTCAACACAGTTAAAATGTGCTTCTTTATTTTACTGACAAGTTGGCCTCTCACATAGAAGTATATCTGTGAGAATTGGGTTTGTGTCAATGGGCAAGGACAGTATGAGTAAGGGACAGTATTTGGGCCAGATTTCCCATTTTATGGATTATCTTGTTTGCTCATGGAGCTCTCCACAATCAATTCAACTGAGGTCCAACTCTCCCAAATACTTCCTGTGAGATTTACCAAGTTGTTTATGCCACAATCAATAATAACAGATGGAATGAGCAAAAAATCCTTATGATCTAGAGCTTAATATATATGGGAGAGAAAAGAGAGGCAGATATCTCATTGAGACAATCTGATTGGTAAAAGAAAGAATAGAGGAAAGGAAGGATGTCTTAGAAGTGGTATCTGCATCCTGAAATGTTGCGCTGTAGACATATCGAATGTGTTGGAAAGGATCACAGTGGGAATACAAAGATACATCTGTGAATGAAATAAGATGTTCACTATTTTTGTGGAGTAATTAGGGAAAAAAAAAAAAGAGTAGGCTAAAGGTTCCTTGTGGCAACACAAATCTCTCCTTGCTCAATAGGGTGTTGATTTTATTTTTGGAATTCACCCTGTGGTGCCAGAGCACCCACATCTGTATCCTAACTGCAGATGCTGCCTGTGCTGCTAATTGACGGTGTTTCAAGGTATCCCCTATGAATAAGTGTAAATTGCTGTAAGTCAGCGCTCTTGAATACGTTTCAATATTTGAAGTCAATTTGTGGGACACTTGTGGTCCTGTTGCTCACTTACCTGTCCCTTCTCCTCTTATTGCTCCTTTTCTGTCTCTTGTCAGTAGCAGCCTATCTCTGCCAGCCCAATCAGGGCTTTTTTTTTTATCAGCTACTGTGAGTCCATGGCCAAAACAAACCTTGAAATATTTTGAACAAATGATGATACACCTGGTCCAAGGTTTTGAGTGACTGTTACTGCCATGTACTGTGCTTACCTTTCTTCAGCAACAAAGCTACAAGACAAAGACAGAAGCAGAGGGAAAAACTGTACTTTCTGGAGTCAGTGTTCTAATCTCTTCTTTTTGACATGTGCATGTACTGTTTTGTCCTCAAGAATATAGGATATGCCCTTCGTAACAGAAGAAACTGAAAGTTGAGCTATTCAGGTCTTTTCAGCATCCAAAGGAGGTGCATGAGGATGATGAAAGGTCTGGAGGAGAAGCTGTATGAGAAGCAGCTGAGGTCACTTAGCTTCTTCAGCCTGGAGGAGACTGACAGGAGACGTCATTGCAGTCTACAGCTTTCTCACAAGGGGAAGAGGAGGGGCACTGAACTCTTCTTTCTGGGGACCAGTGAAAAGACTCAAGGGAATGGCCTGAAGATGAGTCAGGGGATGTTTGGCTTAAAAATCAGGAAAAGGTTTCACTCAGAGGGTGTTTGAGCACCGGAAGAGGCTCCCCAGGGAACCGTTCACAGCACCAAGTCTGACAGATTTCCAGAAGTTTTGGACAATACTCTCAGGCCCATGGTGGGGTTTTGGGCTTGTTCCTTGCACAGAGTCAGGAGCTGGTCTTGATCACCCTTGTGGACCCCTTCCAACCCAGGATATTCTATGATTCTATCTTTCTCTCCTGTCTTCCAGGAGGTATTTGGGTCACCCTTCAAGTCAACAGATAGCTCAGTCAGGGGCTTCTCCTTTTCTTTAAAGAAAAAAAAAATAGCATTTTTGACGCCATCGAGTGTCTATGAGTCAAAAGTTATCATGGAGAGATCCATGTTGAGTTATGTAGCATTGCTTAGTGCCAAAACCAAGTTATCACCCTGCACTTCATATAGCCATTTAGTCACTGCAGCAGAAAAAAGCAAGTGGGAAATGCCACCATGGCAACTGTACATGTTCTAATACACAGCTTCTGTGGGGACACATCCTGATGGTTCTCTTGGTACTGCCTGTACACAGCCTGCCTTGGTGCCCCGATCACAGTAATAAATACAACTTCTCAGCACAACTCAAAGTTGTTGGCCATTGGTTTCTCCACTTCTGCTTTATATTTTATCCAAAGTCACAGGTCCAGACAACCGAGTATTTGGAACCCTTCCCTGGCTATTTGCTGGAGACTGTTTGTTGATCAAAACAAATCTTGTCAGGGTGTTAATTGACTTCCTTTCTTGTATTTATTAATTTATTCTTTTCAGTGGTTTGCAAAATGAAGATGTTTAATGTAACAGATACTGCTTGCTTTTCTTTGTATTTCTTGAGGCAAAGTTGGTGTCATCCCTAAGTTTCTCCATAGCATCTCCTCATAACAAACCTGAGCAACCTGCCAACTTCCCCAGCATGGTGGGAAGTTTACACTCTCCCAAGTGGCTGCGGCACTCTGGTAGCAATCAGTAGATACAGAGCCATGAAATGAAGCTTTGTGAAGGAGATGGAGAACTGCCTGTAGATGGGACCTGTTGATTGGTGGTGGATTTTGCTGCTGCAGCAAATAAGGGAGATTTTCCTATGAGGCTTTCCCCTATCCTCTGCTCCCTCTCGCTCATTTCCCCTGGCTGCTGGACTCCAAAAATACTTTCTCAAAGCAAAGTGATGCTGCAACATCAAGAATAGGATTAATATGATTAACAATAACTTTAAATAAACAGGGAACAAGATAAGAACCAACCGTGTAGCTGTGAGGCCTTCTTAAGGAAGAAAGAATAAAATAAAAATATATGGAATAAGGTTAGTTAACTTCAAAATTTAAATGAACATTATATGGACAAATATTCTGTACACATGTACCGTTCAGCAGCATGTTTAATTTGTTAAGCACAAATAGATTCAAAAAGTGAGCCCCTTTAACTTCATTAAAACTGATGAGAATGAATTGCAAGATGCAGTATTATTATTCTGGCATGTTTCACTTCATGTGGAAGCCTCCGAAGCATTAAGGAACACAAATAGGCTCCAGCATGGCCACATTAGGCTTTGCCATTGCCACCTTGACAAATCTGAGCCTTTTTTCTCCTGCACCTCAGGACACCTTAAAATAATGGCAGCTCAACAGCAGCAGCAATTAAAAACAGGCAGAAAGCTCTCTCACATAAGAAAGAAAATTTCTTTCACATAGAAATTTTTCTATTTTCAAAAAAGATTGCCACATACCCACTAAGCAGATGCCTACACAGCTCTTCGGCCTTTCCAAAATATTGCTTCATGTTCCTCATTTTATGGCAAAATAGGTCATTAATTATGAAACTGCTCTTTCTAGGCTTACAAGGATTTTAATTAACCTTTTCTTCATTATAAAAAGGTAGAGCTGTGTCACTTTTTGCTCTGAGGTTTTCTGTACTATGTACCTTTCTTTTGGGCTCTCTCTCCCTTGTGCTGACATTGCTCACGGAGTTTTTCAAGGCTTCCTGAAAAAGGCCATTACTTGAACCATCAGTCTAAATTAAGCCAAAAAAGAAATTTAAGAGTGAGTAAAGCTTGTACACAGATTGCACCAGCCAGCAGGTGCCTGTGTGCTGGGCAAAACACCCTTGAGTTTCATAGGCATAACTATAAGCCTTACTTTGAATGCCAGTACCCCAACAAAATCCTACAAAATGCTAATGGCCTGTCAACATGATGTCACAGCTTCAGGAAAAGGCATATATGGGACAGTTAATGAACTTGCACTATGTGGACAGAAGAGTAAAATGCTATAGCTGAAGGTAGAGACAGTTTCCAGCAAACCCTTGCTTTCACAGTGGAACCTTTCCGTGTAACCCTATGTGGATGCGAAGGTCCTTAAACACAGGAGTCCAAGCAGTCAAGTGAGGCACCAGGAGTTCACCACTCCCAGAACAGCCTTCCCTTGCCACATATGCAACCCCAGCAGTAAATTATTTTTGCCCCTGGGACAGTGCAATGGCCTGGTCAACTGAAGCATCTCAGAAGATTTTGACCAAATATCTCATTAGGACAATCATCACTATTAGTTTGTGATGCAGCTGCTCCCATCTCTGGCTTTCTGGAGATGAGCTAGAGTTCATGAAGAGAGGTCTCAGAAATCCTAAGTCCTAAATGCACATGTAGAGTAGATCAGACCTTCTATATTATAGTTCCATTATAGCAAATCCATATCCTTTCATGGACACAGGCAGAATGACTGCCATTTAAGAAAATCCTTCTTCTTGTGGCCAAAAATACGTCTTCCTCCCAACTCTCAATTAGATCACAATCAGAGCATTTCTAATCAACAGTTAATCAACACCTCTATGTACCTTCTAGCCAAGGGTGCAACCTGATTATACAGTCATTCATTCATTCATTCATTCATTCATTCATTCATTCCTTAATTGAATCAGGGGGAGGGGCAGGAAGCAGAGGTTAAATTATTTGCTAAGAAGCTGTTTGTTAAAAGCAATGCATACAGCTTGCTCAACACTTATTGTGCCTACCAAAGCAGGATGAGAAGATATAAGACTATTGACAAAGGAAAGGAATCTTGACCAAAGATCATGTTTTCAAACCTAAGACTAACTTAAACCAGCCTTGAAGTTTGGACTTGGGCCAGAGACATAAAGAGCATGTGCAGGGAAGCAAGGTGAAAAGTTCAGAATGAGGAAGACCCTTACTTCATCCCGGAGACCCCTGCCCATGACCACCAGACGACACTGCACAAGTGCAATGCAAATATAAATGACTTTTGGGCTCATTGTAATACGAGGCAAGGCTAGGTGGGGCTAGGTAATGAACATGTATAAGCGTATTGGGAAACTTAATGAATATAGAGTTTGTAACCCGATACATACCAAGCTGAAAGCAGCTGTCAGCATGCATGACTTTGGAGGAACTATCCCCCATGCGTCCCAGCACTGGAATAAACATACCTACTTTACTACTTATTCCAGTAGTGGAGTCTTTTCTGCATATCATTTTGGCGAGCCAGGCAGAAGGAACTCTGCAAGATCAGCTGCAGGATCGGCTGAAGAGCGGACATCCTAGGTGCACCCCAGGGTTTTCCTGGAGGAACTTTGCCTCTCAGCTCACTCACTGCAGGGGCAGACAGAAGCCTGCTGGGACTGCGGATAAATGGTATGTTCTGGATTTAGGGTGCCTGTAAGTCATACGCATGGCCAGGGCTGCTGGTAAGCTGCGCTGAGATGTCTCACACACAGTGTAGTCCCTGTGTGAGTAAAGTTGGAGCTTGCAAGCAGCTGGCTACAGAAGCTGGGAAGGGGGAATTGCTGACCAATAGAGCGGCTGCTAGCGATCCTGAGAGTGGATTGGGTGATTCTGGGGGGATTTCCGCCAGAACTTGTTGATGATTGTATTGGAGAAAATAAATAAGTGGGACCCTGAAGTTGTTAAAAGTGAGTGTTATGAATATTTTGGCTACTAGTAGCTGTTTTGAGTGTTGTTGGGTTGCTTATATGTCTGTGTGGATATTGGTTGTTAGACTTTTATGTGTATGTAGCTGTGGATTAGCTCGCCCATTTGTTTGTAGATTGGAGATGTGTATGTTGTCGTGTGTTGTTTGAGTATGTTGTATTGAAGCATTTGTTTGGAGCGGTGCTAGATTATTGATTTTTGTGCTAATAGAATTAGAATTGTGGCTAGGTGAGAGGTTAGAAGAATCCCTCCCCCTCAGTGGTTTGGTCTTAATTCTTGGGACCCCCAACGCCTTTCTAATACAGCTCCATCTGATTTCCCTTTTGAAATCCCATGTTTAGTATGTGAAAACAGTTGTGAAGCTTGTATTTGTGTGCATGTATTAATTGTGAGAGAAAGTGGTATTGTACTTCTACTAGAAAGAGTGGGTAGCATCCAAGCTGCCAGAGGAGAGAGCTTAGAATCAGAGTAGAAAGAGCAGGAATAAAGAACTTGGCAGAAAATGAAGGTGTAGATAATGTTAGAGTGAGGGGAGAGTGGAAGAGAATAGTGAGAAATTTGAGAAGAACTAGTTAGAAAAGTATGGCAAGTGTATGTAAGAAGGGATGAAGAAAAGGCAAAAGCAAAGGCAAAGGTGATGGCAGAAGTTGTAAGAATTGTGGGCATTGTGGTTAATAGATTTGGGTGTTTGGTTCCCTTTTCTGCTTAGTGTTTCGTGTAGAGCTGTACGGCTCCTGTTATGTGGTGCTTGTGAGGCATTGAAAGGCTCCTGTTTGGAGGGGACCCATGCCCCTGTGCCTTTTGTGTTTTGTTGTGAAAAGCCAAAATTGGCAGGTTTCAGTCCTGAGGCCAATCCGGAGCTCCTATCTTGTGGGGAACCCCCCACCAGTCTGTAGTTTATTGTAGAGAACTAGAATTGGCAAATTCTAATCCTGAAGCCAATTCTGCAGCTGCTGCCTTGTGGAGATGGTGTTGTCCCTATGCAGGCTTAGGTATTTATCATGCAGCCTCATCTGTGGGGGCTATAGGAAACCTTTAAGAGAAAATGCCTGTCCTGAGTGGCCAGTGAAGAAAATAAAAAAATAAAATAAAATAAAATAAAATAAAATAAAATAAAATAAAATAAAATAAAATAAAATAAAATAAAATAAAATAAAATAAAATAAAATAAAATAAAATAAAATAAAATAAAATAAAATAAGAAAGAAAAATAAAAAGCCGTTCAAATGCTTGATTCACAGACGGCAACTCTTGCAAAACTTTTAAAAGCAGGCTCACTCCCTCCACTGGAGAATCAACTGGAGGAAGCCCCCCTGAAAACCTGTGGGAAACAACAAAAGTGGTGCAACAAGCACTTCATAGAATAAAAACTAAAACTCCACTTGAATAAGTTAATGCAATTAACAACTAGTTTCACTCAGGCATATTTTTCATATTTTTTCTAGGAAGTTTGTTTCTTTTCTCTTTTCTAAGAATGTCAAACATTCCAGCATCAAAGATAAAGCAGTTTGAGAGCAAGGAAACTGCAAGCAGCAAAATCACACCTAAATGTGACAACCATTGCTTCACTGTCAGTTTGTGTTAGTCCCAAAAAATTTGACTTCTTTTTTTAATCATCAGTCTAGTGGGCCAAATTTTCACTTTTCTTTTATAGGAACCTACCAACACATGAGATGGAGCTGCATAAAAACCAATGAAATTTCAAGTCACCATAATTGCTTGCATTGTCAGTTAGTTAATGTTTGTAATTTGTTTGTGTTTTCATTGCAAGTGACTTGGTGAGAGATCAAATAGAAGTTAAAGCATTCTACATATTATTGAGTTTAATTTTTGTCTAACTTCTTTTGTCTTTTTCTGAAAAATGTTGTAGCTAAGGTCTTACAGATCTATAATTTGTTTCAACCAGTAGTATCCTGAAAGTTGGTATAAGAATTTATACATATTTGAAACCCTACAAATATGTACTAACCTTCCCAGTTCTGCCTCAGAAGGCTTCAAAATTATTACAATATGGCTAAATTTTTTAGATTTTCTAATTAGTGAATGAAAGAATCTTGACAAAACACAAGCAAATGCTACATGAAAAATGATTGAATCCCCCTTCCTAAACCAAGAAATGCAGCCATGGACTGCAGATAAGATGTGAATAAAATACAGAAAAGGCTTCTACCAACTCTCAAACTTATGTGCTCTTGAATCTCATGCCATATGTCTTAAAGAGTATTTTAACTTTGCCTCATGCCTCCTATTTATAGCACATTCTGCAATCTCAGTTGTAGGTGCAGAATGTGATGAAGGCAATTTACTACTTAAAACAGACAAACAAGACTAAAAGAAGAGAAATACCCATAGACAGTGAAATTAACGCAACCGGGGGCTTGTAACCACCTTGGGCAGAGGGGATGCAGCGTTGGCCTCCACAACGTCCTCGCTGGACGGCTCAGTGGAATCAGCGTGGGATGGGTGCGTGCGCTGGCTCCTCCTCAGAGGAAGCACGTCAGGTGGCCGATGGATTAGGCTTGCGTTAGCCCGGAGGCAAAGAAGGTGGGAGGGGCTTCTGGTGTGGGTTCCAACAGGTTTATTTGCAGGAGGGTCCAGGAACCAGAAAAAAGCGTCAAGGAAAAGCGGGCTCACCCCTTTATGGGGGGGTGGAGCAAGGCGGGGAAAGAGAAAACAACCAATGGGGTACAAGCAGAGGGGAGGATACAATTTTTCAGAACAAATGGGGAAAACAGGGAGGCAGGAGTCATAACAGGGAACCAATTAATAACTAAAATAGGGAGAACCTTCTGGAACAGGGGGAGGTACTTTAGGATTGGGAGCCACCCACGGGGAGGTAACCTAGATCTCTTCTGGTCCGCCTTCTGATCCACTGTCCTGGGTGGGGAAATCCACCCAGTGGATGGCCCTGGTTTGACTGACATTTGATGGTTTCAGCCTGAGAGCAGGCTGAGCCACCCCAACATCTCCCCCTTCTTTATTACATTGAAATGAGGGGAAAGGCTTAAGGGATTTCAAAACCAAACACTTAAAAATGGGAAAGGCTAATAAAATTAACAACACTATAAACAAAACCCAGACAATGTCCTTGATAATGGATGGAATCTGGCTGCTGAAGCTCCCGGTGGATGAAGAGAGACCGGAGCCAGAAACGATGTTTTTAAACCAGTCGCTGCCCTCTGCATGCAGGTTGTCAACTTGGGCACGAATTTCCTTAATTTCGGCATGGATGGACTTGCTCTTTGACAAAAAGTCTATACAGCAGAGTCCTTCAAACTCATTGCAGCCGTGGGCGTGGAGAAGGAAATCAGTGGCAGCTCAATTTTTTAATGTCGCCTGTTTTGTTTTTTCTACCTCAGCTAAAAGCTGGCTGAGGGCAGTGGACGTGGCTTGGGCGTTTTTTCCTAGCCAACAAGAAATCTGCTCAAGTTCTCCAAGGGCCTTAGCTGCCGCCACCCACAGCAGGAAAATTGACAGGATAACTCTTTTAGAATGAGGCCAATTAGTGACCGAATTCTCACAATCATCAGGGATTTTGTAAATTGACCCAGCCTGGTTAGCCAAATTTTGCCACTTGAGAAGTTGAGCCCTATCTGGGGTGAGAGTGGTCAAATACCCCAGAGTGCAGGGGCCACCTGTGAGAAATGGTGGGATTCCGTTCCACGCCTGGTCCCCACAGATTAAGAATAAACCCTCTGGCAGCACTTTGCTGTGACTGATGGAGTTGGAAACTGACAGAGCCATATTGTGACACCAATTCTGGGTTTTATAGATTGGGAATTGGTGTTCTGGCTTGCTATAGTGTGAGTTAAAACAAAAGGCTGCCCCAGCAGACCCCTTAAGATACAATTCTCGGGGCTCCTGTATGGCTACTGGAAGTTCCCACATCCACCGGTCCCAGCGGAGGGAGGATGTGGGTGTTGTGGGTGTAGGCAACAAGCTCCTCAGCATGCAAGGGAATACCAACAAGGCAGGAAGACATTGGGTCCTTCACCTTGCCCGTGTCCAAGCATATCTCTGTCTGGTTGAGGGCTTGGGCCAGCGATACCCACACGTTGTTTTGTGGCTGCAGTATGATCCATGCCTCGCCTCGTTGGTGGTGGCACAGGAGGAGCAGCAGCAGCAGGTGGGAAGCTGATGTTTCTGGCAGTTGGGGCATGTTGCCACAATGGCTTTCGCCTGGTCTCTAGTGAGGTGGAAAATTCGGATGAGAGCTGGAGCATTTTGATGGAACATTGCATGGCTCAGCTGGGCTTGCTGGAATCGGTTAGGCAGATTCGCTAACTCGATGGGCATAGCTAGGGCATCTGCTCTCCTGTTCCCTTCGGCAATAAATCCTGGCAGGTCAGTGTGTGACGTCACATGCATTATGTAAAAGGGTTGCTTTCGGTGGGAGACAATTTGGATTAGCTTCGAAAGCAAGTTATAGATTTTTGGATTCGCCACCTCTCTGAGCAATGTTCTTTCTGCTCTGGACACCACTCCTGCTACATATGTGGGATCTGTTACCAAATTAAAAGGTTCATTGAACCACTCAAATGCTCTGACCACTGCAGCAAGCTCTGCAACCTGGGGCATAACAATGGGCTTGGCGAGATGACAGCGCCTCTTGGACCATGATGAGGGAGTTTCTTGCCTCTTCTGTCAACTGCCTCGGGGATTTGAGATCCTCGTTCCCACAAAGCAGGTTGAACAGAGGGGCAAGGTCCTCAGTCGTCAGTCCCAGGAGATGCCTCACCCAGTTGATGGACTCGCAGAGTTGATGGAGTTCCTGCAGAGTCTTGGGGTTATCGTTGATTTTCAATGGTTGGGGCACCACCATCTGCTCCTCTATTTTTAGTCCTAGATATTTAAAGGGTGAGGTCTTCTGGACCTTCTCGGGATGGATTTCGAATCCATCAGCCTCTAAAGCCCTGATTACCTCCCCCAGAGTCCAGTCCAGGTACTGCTGCGTGGGTGCACACACCAAAACATAGTCCATGTAGTGTAGGATCACAGCTCTAACTGCCTTTTTCCGGACAGGGGACAGAATGCGAGCGACATACCACTGGCAGATGGTGGGCGAGTTTTTCATGCCTTGCAGCAGAACTCGCCAGTGGTAGCGCTGCATGGGAGCCTCTTGGTTGAGGGAAGGCACCGAGAAGGCAGACTGGGGTGCATCATCCAGATGCAGGGGGATATGGAAGAAGCAGTCTTTGATGTCTATGACTGCTAGCTTCCACTGCCTAGGGAGCATAGAGGGTGATGGCATTCCGGGCTGCAGGGGTCCCATGTCCTCAATGACCGCAGGTCGTGAAGGAGTGTCCACTTGTCTGTCCCCAGCTTCCAGATCACAAAGACCGGGGAGTTCCAAGCACTCTTGGAAGGCTCAATGTTCCCCTTCCCCAGCTGCTCCTCCACGAGTGCAGTGAGCGCTCTCAATTGGTGTGTTTTTAAAGGCCACTGATCCACCCAGACCTTTTCATCGGTGAGCCAATTCAATTTCTGGGTGGGGCGCTCCACAGTGGCCCCTACTAAAAATCCCGGGGTTGAGATGGGATCTCAACCCGGGCTCCCCACTGGGACATGAGATCCCTGCCCCGCAATGTAAACCCAGAGTCAATAACAAATGGACGGATTGTTGCAATCCGCCCCTCTGGACCCTCAATCTGGACATCCGTCCTGCTTCTCTGGGCAGCCACAGATCCTCCCACACCCATAACAATACCTTCCACCAGCTGCAACCCCCAATGTGACAGCCAGTTGCTGGAGGCGATGACTGTCACGTCTGCCCCTGTGTCCATCATCCCTGCTAGGCTGATGTCCGAGCCCTGGCATGAAATCTTACAGCTTAGCATTGGCTTATCTTCCCCTACCACTTCACCCCAGAAGACAGATGAGTTGTAGTTTTCTGGTGAACTTCTGGGCATGATGATGGCCTGGGCGAGAACCTGGCCAGCTGCAAGAAAGAAAGGTGGATGAATACATTGGATGTTAATTGTAAAGAGTCCTTGTGACCCTACTTGGACGATCTCTGGTGTTATTGAGATCTCTGGTGGTGTACGCCTGGTGTCTCCTAGAATAAACAAGCAGCTGTCTTTCAGTCCTTCGTAGCTCACGAGGACCCGTCAAGGTGTGATGGAGTCCATCGTGGTTGCAGTAGTGGTAGTCACAGTTTTTCTGGTTGAGGCTTCTTTATTTATGTCATCACACAGGGCCGCAGATCCACGCTGGGTCCTCAGTTTCCCGGCTGTACCTCCACGGGAGTGGGCGATGCTACTTCCCCTGGGGAAACAGCTCAGGAACTTTGATTAATCGGGGCTGGAGCTCTGCAGTTTTGGGCCACATGTCCTGGCTTGGCACATCTATGACAAGTCCAGGTTCTGTTTGTCATCCTCTTGTCCTGAGGTGCTGTTGCCTCAGCAGCACCCGCAGCTTCTACCACATTCCCCCTCGTTTTTAAATTTGGTTGGCCAATTGGAACTAAGGTTGTGCAGTGTCGAATAATTTGCTTTAACATTGGTGGAGGATCAAGTGGAAGGGTCATAATCACTCTCTTACAAGGTTCATTTGCATTAGCTTTTGCTATTTGAGTGATTATGCTTTCTCTAATTCTTGTATCTTCCACTTGCTTCTCCACCACTAATTTTAATTTGTCAATAAAGTCAATAAATGGCTCATTTGGAAGTTGCCAAATTTCAGTAAAATTTAGTAGGGGCACCGATTTAGGGGGCATCATTAAAAATGCTTGCTCCGACGCATGCTTTACAGCATTTAAGCTCTGGGGTGTTTCCGGCCTGGTCTTGTGGCTTGGCAAGCAACCCCTCACCAGTAAGGTGGTCCATGGAAACCCCTGCGTTATTAGGGTCTTGCAATAGGATTGGGAGGACCTCTCTTAGTTGCTTTCTCCACCCATCATCCCACAGCTCGAATTTGGCTGGAGAAAGAAAGCAAGAAAAAATGCTTGGGAGGTCTGTCGGGACCAACACTGTATTAGTGAGGGTGGCCTGCAGGAGATTGCGGAAATACGGACTCTCCCTCCCAAACTCCTTCTGGGCTTTACAAAGTTCTTTGAGCCCAGCAGGGTCAAAGGGTTTCCGGGTGGGGTTGTCGCCAGCTCGGTTATAAGTAACCGGAGCGGCGAAGGGACCGGAGGAGGCTCCCGTTTCTGGGTTCAAGATGGCATCAGTTCCAGTTTCCACAGCGTAGGAACCGGAAGATGAGGCGTGGGAACCAGAAGGCTCCTCCCAGTAGGCAGGGCCTGAGGACAAAGAGGAGTGACCACAGGAAGGGCAGGGACTCCCGACGCAGGAGGCGGGACCCGATGCGAAGGAGGAGCTCACAGATGTCATGTTAGGAGGGGGCGGGGCCAGGAAAGGGTGGGGAGGGGGGAGAAGAGGATTTTGGGAAGAAGAAGGAAAAAAGGCGGGCTGTGCCATGCAGTCTCCTCCATTTTGGGGGAGTGCAGGAACAGCAGGGAAAGGGGACAAAACAGTGGAAGAAGAAAAGCCTTCACCGTCATTTTCAGGGCAATAAAACTGGGAACCGCTTTTTGGGCAAACAACCGGGGAAGACAGCATAGGAGAGCAGGTTTGGGTAGAAGATGAAACAGCCTGGCCAGGGCTACTTCGGCGGGGTGGCTGAGAGGATCGAGGAGGGTCAGGGAGATGGTGGCAGCCCTGTGCCTCTGGGCATTTTACAACTTCCAGTCTTCTCAGCGAAGGGGTAGTGGGGATGAGGAACATGAGGGGGGGAAGGAGGGACTTGGGAAGAACTGGGGAGAACTCAGGGCTTTTCTTTTATTTTCCGATTAGCTTTGTGTATATCTCTCAAAGCCCAGACCATGTAGAGAAACCTCACTCCGGACGGATCTCCCCTTTGGTTTAATTCTAATATTTTGTCCCCCACAAATTGCCAAAACGTGGCCGACTTCAAATTAACAGGGGACATCTGGGAAAAATAAAAGAAGAGCCACTTAACAAACCTTTTCAAAAACCCCTTTGATAACTTTAACCCACAATTCTTCAGGGACTCCCCAACTTGGAGATAAACCTCCCGCTGAGGCTGGGAAAGCGTAGCTCCCATCTTAAACCTCAGCCTCAACTTCACCCACCACCAGCAAAAAGGAGAAATTAAACGTAATTTCCCAGGGGCCGGGAATCACAAGAATACTCACACACACGAGAAGAAGACACAGGCGTCCGGTCCTGGAAACAAAAAGGCACGGTGGGGTCCTCCGGATCAGGCTGCTCTCCTGGCAGGAGTTGGCAACCTCCTCTCAGAGCACAACTTTTAAAACAGAGCGCGCTGCCGCCAGAGGCGGCGCGGCGGTGGCTCTGAATTGCTAACACTCGCAGCCCCCTGGCAGCAAGGACGATGCAGGAACGCACATGTCTGTTGTCCCTGTTCGGGGCACCAACCTAACGCAACCGGGGGCTTGTAACCACAAGCCTCGGCATGCCCTTGGGCAGAGGGGACGCAGCGTTAGCCTCCACAACGTCCTCGCTGGACGGCTCAGTGGAATCGGCGTGGGATGGGTGCGTGCACTGGCTCCTCCTCAGAGGAAGCACATCAGGTGGCTGATGGATTAGGCTTGCGTTAGCCCGGAGGCAAAGAAGGTGGGAGGGGCTTCTGGTGTGGGTTCCAACAGGTTTATTTGCAGGAGGGTCCAGGAACCAGAGAAAAGCGTCAAGGAAAAGCGGGCTCACCCCTTTATGGGGGGGTGGAGCAAGGCGGGGAAAGAGAAAACAACCAATGGGGTACAAGCAGAGGGGAGGATACAATTTTTCAGAACAAATGGGGAAAACAGGGAGGCAGGAGTCATAACAGGGAACCAATTAATAACTAAAAAAGGGAGAACTTTCTGGAACAGGGGGAGGTACTTTAGGATTGGGAGCCACCCACGGGGAGGTAACCTAGATCTCTTCTGGTCCACCTTCCGATCCACTGTCCTGGGTGGGGAAACCCACCCAGTGGATGGCCCTGGTTTGACTGACATTTGATGGTTTCAGCCTGAGAGCAGGCTGAGCCACCCCAACATAAAATAACAGATCAAGTGATCACATTAGTATGAGATGTTGAAATTCCAAAGAGATCTACTAGAACAATTACAAGCAACCATTGCATTTAAGAATGGGGAAATTATTCTGGAGGTAGATGACCAACAGTACGTGGAAATACTGAGCTTAATATTAACAACTAAAGGCTCTGCAGAGGAAATTAGAGAAGAGATAGCGAGTCAAGTGTTCCCAGGAGTCTGGGCTACAGATGTACCTGGGAGAGCCAAAAATACAACCCCAATACAGATCAAACTCAAAGAGGGAAAACAACCAGTTAGAATTAAACAATACCCCCTCAAAAAGGAAGACAGAGAAGGAATTAGCCCAATAATTGAAAAATTCTTACAGTTGGGACTGTTAAAAGAGTGCCAGTCTGATTTCAACACTCCTATCGTGCCTGTCCGTAAACCTGATGGGTCGTACCAGGTGGTACAGGATTTAAGGGCTGTTAACAAGATAACTGAAGATCTCTATCCTGTGCTAGCAAATCCTTACACTCTGTTAACATGCTTAACACCAGAGCTAACTTGGTTTACTATTTTAGATTTAAAGGATGCTTTCTTTTGCCTCCCTCTCCATGAAGTCAGCCAGAAAACTTTTGCATTCGAATGGGAAAGCCCTAAGAGTGGGTTCAAAACTCAGCTCACATGGACAGTGTTGCCTCAAGGATTTAAGAACAGTATCACTCTGTTTGGAGAACAACTTGCAAAAGATCTAGAGTCCTGAGAAGCCCCACCAAGAGAAGGGAAGCTATTGCAGTATGTAGATGACCTTTTAATAGCTACCCAAAGAGAAGAAGCTTGCGTAGCTTGGACGGTAAGCCTCTTAAACTTTCTGGGACTCCAAGAGTACAGGGTATCTAAGAAAAAGGCTCAGGTGGTGAAACAGAAGTGATCTATCTGGGCTATGAAGTTAGCGCCGGACAACAAACTTTGGGGGAAGATCACAAAGAAGTGATACGCCAAACCCTGAAACCCCAGACAGTGAAAGAGTTACAGACTTTTCTGGGGATGACAGGGTAGTGCAGATTATGGATTTACAATTACGGACTGCTCATGAAACCACTATATGAGCTCATTACAAAAAAAAGCAGAGATCTCCAGTGGACAAAGGAGGCCACGCGGGCCTTCAGCCAGCTAAGAATGCCCTCATGTCAGCTCCAGCTCTAGGACTTCCAGATGTGAGTAAGCCATTCTTTCTATTTTCCCATGAGAAACAAGGGATTGCCTTGGGAATACTAGCACAGGACTTGGGCCCATACCAACGGGCAGTTGCCTATTTCTCTAAGCAGCTAGATGCAGCAGCCAAAGGATGGCCTGGGTGCCTCAGAGCCGTTGCAGCAGTTGTGCTAAACATCCAAGAAGCACGCAAATTCACCTTGGGTCAGAAAATGACTGTGCTGGTATCCCACACGGTGTCCGCGGTGCTGGAAGTGAAAGGCGGGCACTGGCTCTCCCCACAAAGGTTCCTGAAATATCAAGCCATCATGGTGGAACAAGATGATGCAGAAATAGTGGTAACTAACATTGTCAACCCAGCTTCCTTTCTCAGTGGAAATCAAAAGGAACGAGTATGCCTGGAGACTATTGAAGCCACCTACTCCAGCTGCCCGAACCTGAAGGATACCCCTTTAGATGATGCAGAGACCTGGTTCACTGATGGGAGCAGCTATGTCATCAGTGGAAAGCAGCATGCTGGGTATGCAGTTACCACCTGCCGGGAGGTTGTAGAATCCGGACCCCTGCCAACAAACACCTCTGCACAAAAAGCTGAAATAATCCCTCTAACCCGTGCCTTAGAGATAACAAAAGGAAAGAAAATAAACATCTATACAGACTCAAAGTATGCCTTTGGAGTTGTACACGCACACGGGGCCATCTGGAAAGAAAGAGGACTGTTAAATTCGCAGGGAAAGGGCATCAAACATGCACAGGAAATAATGCGGCTGTTGGAAGCAGTCCAGCTACCTGAGAAGGTAGCAATCATGCACATTAAGGCACATCAAAAGGTGAGCTCAGAATTGGAAGAAAGAAATGACATCGTGGACACAGAGGCAAAAGAAGCAGCAAAAATTGAGGTAACGACAACTGGAGCCTTGATCCCAGATGGACAACTTTCCCTAGAGGGTAAGCCAACATATAATAAAAAGGACAAGAAATTGATTAAAGGTGAAGAGGGAACATTTAACCAAGAGAGATGGGCTATCACCACAGAAGGAAAATTGGTTATTCCCTCCCATTTGCTATGGTCACTAGTAAGAGAGGAGCACCAGAAAACACATTGGGGAACAAATGCCCTGTATAACTACTTAATTGGGAAAATTATCACTAGAAATTTATATGAAACCGTTGTGCAGGTAACTCGACAGCGCAACCTTTGCCTCCAGACTAATCCCAAAAAGATCCCCAAACCAAAAATGGGTCAAATTAGAAGGCGCCATGGGCCTGGACAGCAGTGGCAGATTGATTTTATGGAACTTCCAAGAAAAGGGGGGTATCAATATTTACTACTGCTGACAGATACTTTTTCAGGATGGCCAGAAGATTCTCCTACATGAACCTCTAAGGCTTGAGAAGTAACGAAAGCATTACTACAAGAAATAATACCGTGCTTTGGAGTTCCAGCCACAGTATCTTCAGACAGAGGACCACATTTTATTTCAAGGGTGGTACAACAAACTAGCCGTCATTTAGGCATAGATTGGGAACTCCACACTCCATACCACCCCCAGTTGAGTGGTCAAGTAGAGAAAATGAATCATTTGATTAAACAGCAAATTGTGAGATTAGGGCAAGAAGCTAACTTACCCTGGCCCCAATCTCTTCCACTTGCATTGTTATGAATTTGGACCAAGCCCAGAATTAAAGAAAAGCTAAGTCCCTTCGAAATACTTTATGAGAGACCATATGGGATACAGAAAAGAATATGTACCCAAATTAGAGAGGAGACGTTAACCACCTATATGATTGCTTTAGGTAAACAGCTTAGAGAAATTGAAAAACGTGGCTGGAACCCGGAGTCGAGGCTTGGACGGTCCTGTACATGACATTCAGCCTGGAGATTATGTATATGTTAAGTCTCATACAGAAAAAATTCTGGAACCACAGTGGGAAGGAGCATTCCAGGTACTTCTCACCACTTACAGCGCGATTAAGATCAGAGAACAGAGTGCCTGGATTCACCATACTCAAGTAAAGAAGGCTCCAGAAGCCCCTTGGAAAGTGACCCCTGGTGATGATGAACTGAAATTGAAGTTTACCTGAACAAAATGAAAATGTTACAGTGGCACACAAGTATAACCCAGAAAATTGTTTTTTTCACAGTCATAATTGTAGCCTTAAGTTGGGAAGTTATTCATGAGAGAAAAGACATATGGTCCCCAGCTTTTTTGCGGTTTACTGGACTGGAAATATTCTGATTTAAAAGATTTAAACCCACTGACTGTAGTCATGCACAGAAACCAAGTGTATACAAAGCAAGAATGGAAAAAACAAAAAGCTACTTCAGGGAACTGTAGGAGAAGAAATCAAAATAGGATGCCAAATGATTAACAGAACTACTCATAAAAAAGCAACCCAAATTAGCGTTTCAACTACTCCTACAAACAAACATAATGAAATCTGTAGTCATTCAAGTGAAGTAGATTGTTGGTATAATTTTACATTAGTGCAGACCACTGAAGTAGTTTGTCTTTGGGCCCAGGACAGTAATGGGCTCTCATTCAAATTCCAGATAAAGACCGTGGCTCGGCCTACTACGACCTACGCCAGCAATCGAATTCAAACCCAGGTCACGCCACTTAAGCCTGAACCAAAGATTTATGAGATTGGCCTCTATGTAGTGAGGAACACAGAGCAGCAATTATTGCTGTTTAATCCAGAGTGGTCTCTTAAGCGTGTAGAACTACTAATGCAAATTAATATTTCTGGTATTTCTGAGATCCAACCAGCCTGCTCCCCTTTATAACAAACGTCCTTGGAAAGGTGGACAGCCTGGCTGCAGAAGCAAACCCCCTTCAAAGGCAAAATGCGGAGAGACCTGACTGGCATGCTGGGAACAGGACTGGGAGTCATAAATGGAATTGATTCAGAGATACCAATGAATAAATTGGCCGTGGCAACCAGTGACCTGACCAAATTAAAACAGCCCCTACAATTCTCCCTGTTAGCATTAGGAAACAGTCAGTGGCAAGTCTCAAAAATACTCCCAGACTTCACAAAGACCAGCGACCTGGACCACAAACTGATATTAAACACACTTGGTGTAGCTCAAGACAATGTATCATTAGCCCTTTGCTGCACACAAGCCCAATTATGGATGCAGTCAACAGCTTCCTTAATTATAAGAGAAGGAAATGAAGGTGTTTTCCCTATCGAAATCCAAGAAGCTGTTTGGAATAATGCTTCTAAGTAAGAAAGAAAGCTCCCATCCTGGTGGACCTTGGTAAATTTCTCTTATGACCCAATGACTAACATAGCTACTGCCTTTGTGCTTACTACGCGTAATGCTACAGTTTATGTAATTCATCCAATTGTTGCATTGGGACTAAACTATAAAGGAACAGTCTTTTACCCCTCTGAACACAGAGTATGGGCTCAGATAGTAGAAGAAAAATGGCAAACAGTAAATTTAGAATCTTGCATCACACGGGAAAAACAAGGGTTTATCTGTGAAAGTAATACACTTGATGCCAAAAACATATGTCTTGACATAGAACAAGGCATTTGTCATTTCGAGGTCCACCCAGACACTACACCGAAAACTGTACTTGTATATATTGGCCAAGGCTGTGTGTGCTTAAGAACTATCTGCACTTCTATGAAGATAGATGACAGTAGTATAAATGTAGCTGCCAGGAATCACTCTAATTTTTGTATTTGTAATTTTACCAAGATTGTTGGGTGCGACTTTTTGTATTTAGTACCAGTTGTGTCTCATCAGGTGATAAAGTCTAACTACACCATATACCATAAATTGGTACCCACACCTATTGGGATGGACCTCACATTAGTAAAGCAATTAGTGAAACATCAGGACCTAATTGAGATTTTAGAAGAAATCCAAAAGAACGAGAAAAAAACCTTAGTCACCATCCATCATGACACACAAGAAATCAGCAGAATCTTGCAAAGAGTAAAACAAGATGCAAGTCATAACTGGTGGGATGCAATTTTCGGATGGTCACCTACCACAACTGGCATTCTAAATACGTTATGTCACCCCATAATTGTTTTATTAATTTTGGTGAGTGCTTGCCTTGTGTTGTCTATTATGTTGCTTGTTTAGATCTATAGAGTGCTAAAGAAGTTATCAGTTTTAACTGCTTTGTCAAATGCACATGGGAAAGCATTAAGGGATGCTTATCATAAAAGATTATTAGAAAAAGAATTTACATATTAGTAAAAGAATTTACTAACTCTATAGAAAAGGGGGGACTGAATCAGGGAAGGGGGGGAAAGCAGAGTTTAAATGATTTGCTAAGAAGCTGTTTGTTAAAAGCAATGCATACAGCTTGCTCAACACTTATTGTGCCTACCAAAGCAGGATGAGAAGATATAAGACTATTGATAAAAGAAAGGAATCTTGACCAAAGATCATTTTTTCGAACCTAAAACTAACTTAAACTTGAAGTTTGGACTTGAGCCAGAGACATAAAGAGCATGTGCAGGGAAGCAAGGTGAAAAGTTCAGAATGAGGAAGACCCTTTACTTCATCTGAGAAAGACCCTTACATCATCCCAGCGACCCCTGCCCACAACCACCAGACGGCACTGCGCAAGCGCAACGCAGATGTAAATGACTTTTGGGCTCATTGTAATATGAGGCGAGGCTAGGCGGGGCTAGGTAACGAATATTGGGAAACTTAATGAATATGGAACTTGTAACCCGGTATGTACCAAGCTGAATGCAGCTGTGGGCATGCATGACTTTGGAGGAACTATCCCCCATGCGTCACAGCACTGGAATAAGCATACCTACTTTACTACTTATTCCAGTAGTGGAGTCTTTTCCGCATATCATAATCATCTCCTTTTTTTAGACCTGTTGCTTTTAAATCCTTGGGGCAGGAGGAGAGGAGGTCTGTGTCGAGTTTTGAAGATGATGCCTACAGACTATTTCCCAGAAGTTGTTTCCAACAACTCTGCTCTCAAAGTTTCTTTTCTGCAGTTCTACAGCTGGTCCCCCTGTTGTGTGTTAGGTTTCTCAGTGAATGTTTTCCCATTTGTCACCTGAAAAGACACTGGGAGGAGGAGATGATGCCCCAGGGATGTATGACAAGGTAAATGAGTTAACAAAAGTGTAGCTGATCACTCTGGCATACCACCAGAATGGTTTTGGGGAGGGGAAAGGAAGCAAGTGGAGGTTCGGCAGGTTTTAGCAGGGTGTGTGCAGTCTGTCCATGCTGGGAGCGAAAACAGTCGTCTTGCAGTTTTTTTCCTGGACTTTCTTGCCTGTGACTGCTGCTTACGAGAGAGAGAGGGTCCCAACCAGCCCCCGTTGACTGAGGCTTCAGCCACAGGCAGGGCTGAGAGACACCTGCTGCCTGCATGAGTTTCAGGGCAATTATCCCCTGGAGTTCGTCCAATGTTCCTCATGAGGACTCACATTGGATCTCCCCCTGCTGGCCGTGAGTGAGCCACTGTGGTCTCTCTGCCATGCCCACACCCACGCCCAAGCCTGAGCCCGCCCTGTCCCCTGCTGGACCCCTCACCTCACTGGAGCTGCCAGTGCTCCCTGCCTGTTGTGGTCATAGCTATACCAAAGGAGAAACATAGTATTTAGCATTTGGGAAGCTTCTGTTATGTTGTTTTTTGTTCTGTTCTGCTCTGTTCTATATATATATTAAAGAACTGTTATGCCTTTTCCTACATTTTTGCTTGGAATCCCCATAATTTTCAAAGTTATAACAGTTTGGAGGAAGGGGTCTTCTTCCTATTCCAGGAAGGTTCCCGCCTTCCTCTGGAGACATTTGTCTTTTAAACCAAGACACCCTGCCATCTGTGATTTGGGTCTAGAGAGGGTAGATTCCTCTGGCATTCCAGGTCCAGCCTCCATCAAAGATTGATTTCAAGACCCTTAACTCAAGTATCTCTGAGGCTTTGGTTCATTTTGCTGTTGAGAGGGCAGGTGTCCCCAACAGATCCTGGTATCCGATCTTGACTAGCTCCTCCACTCATTTCTTTTTCCTTCGCCCTTGGTTTTGCTAAACTCCAAATAGTCACCCCGTATCTTTGTGTATCCTGCTGGTGTGCTGTGACCTCTCTTTAATGTACTGTCAAGGAAGGATAGGGAGGGAATCAATACCAGCATATTGGTTATTAGATTTTTAGGAACCAAAGGCTTTTTCTGGCATTTCGATCACAGAAGGAGACAGCTCTGTTCTTCTTCAGTGGAACTTATAAATATGGAAATAAGGAAAACTTCAGAAACAAGAGGCAGGGAGACGTAAACAGGCTGGCTCTGACCTTGGGATGGGTGCTCGCTTGCACATTAGCTTTGGTGGTATTAAATCTGTAAATAGATGTATATATCCAGGGCAAGGCTTTTCCTTTGTGTGTTTGCTTTCTAAAAAAAATGGGTAGAAAATCCAGATTATCCTTTGGGTGTTTGGCCACATCACAGCTTCTTAGGAAGACATTTGCATATTAAAATGTCTTCTCTCTGCTGGAAAACTTGTAGCTTCTCCCTTGGCACCTCTGGGTGTAGCCTTGGGCACCAAGGAACAGACGAAGGTTCTATGTTGCCATGTCTGTCCACAGAGGGATAAGGAGTGAATGATGGCACAGGGGGAGTGCAGAAACCCCCTATTCCCTGAAGCAAAAGAGCAAGCAGGCACACAGATTAATTTAGAGAAATTAATACTTAGCTCACCAAGAGACCTCAAGGCATCACTGAATACTTGCAGAGAGAAATCCATGCTGGGGAGCTTTAATTAAACTAAGCAGCTTGCAAAAAAGGGTAGCAAAAAATGGATAAAAAACGTGCAGTGCCAATGAGTTATTAATATAAACGCTCACCTGAAATCCCACCAGGGCTGAAGTCCTTCCCTGCTGTTGCAGAAAGCCCAGCTCCTCATCCTCCCTGTCAGCTGATTTAGGCTGTAAAGATCTCACCCTGAAGGATGGGGAAGCAGCATGCCAGAAGGGATTCATGCTCTTTTTGGAAGAGGGAGAAATTATACGTCTAGGAAGACAGCTTCCCTCTCATTGCACCAGCACTGGCTGATGGCCAGGTCTTCCAGTGCTGCATCCCCTTGGCTGGGAGCAAGGTGTCAGAATCACTCTGTCTTGTACTTTGGAGAGTACAGAAATGTGTTTTTCTTTAAACTGTCTCCTTTCAGACAGTGCTGCTCAACTCTCTCCAGATTGTGTCATTTTTCTCCAGGGTTGTCTGGACAGTGTTGTGATATTTTGCTTGGCATCAGGATTTTGCTGAGCTTTCCATGCTGACTATCTGAAGTTGGACCCTTTTGCTCTGCTCTTGTTTGCAACCCCAATCTGAAAAGTTGAGGCACTGGCCTTGCTGTTAAATTCATTATTTTTTATGGTCAGCACGGAATAAAGATATTTTTATCTGGAAAGCTGACTCCTTTGCTTTAATGAGAGTGGGGGAACTTCAAAATTCTTAAAAATAAAGCCTCATATCATAAAATAAGTCGACACATTCAAATGTGAGTCCTCTTTATTTCACAGTATCTTTAATTCAGCAGCAAACTCTATGATTTACACTACAGTGCACTGCAGCTCCTAAGTGAACCTGAGGATTTCATGATTCCTCATGAGAGGGGTTTGTCACATGAATATTTGAGACAAGCTGAAAAAAATCAATGGGTGGATAAATGCAAGTGATATTTTACCTCAGGGCACAAAGCATCATCCGCCCCAGCTCACAGTGCCTGACTGCTGGGGAGGGTTATCTAGGATACTGACAGAAGTATATGGAATAAGGATTTTTAGAGGAAAAGGTTCAAAATTAATTTCAGGGTTGTTTTGCTGATCTGCATGGTTATGGGGGGGTGAGTTCAGTCACAGTTGGTTCAGAGGCACCCTTTCTGGGTTTGGAAAACAATAGGCAGATGATGAATCACTGGCAGCAGTGTTTCCTGGCCCACAAAAACACTCATGTAAAGGAGGCCAAGCATGAACTCACTTCCTCTATTATGTACTGCCATGCCAGCTCTGAAGACCAAGAGCCCAGAAGATGCAGATCACAACCCTTGGTGCTGAGCATTGCAACGTGCTTGGTGACGGTCCTTGAAGCAGCACATGAACCTGTGATGTGATGCACATCAAAAGTCAGTGGGGAGTGAGGTTTCTTCCCCCACCACATGGAATTGTGACAATGCACACCAGAAGTCACTCTGGCCATGATGGGGCATGTTGGAGCCAAGAGGACCTGCTCCTCAGCCACTCACCTTCGCAAGGGGTCTGTACTTCGCTGTCATGGGTTAGCAAGCATAGATCCAGAAGTGATTTTCTTGCAAAGAGGTGCTTACAGCTTCCTCTATGACCTAACAGAACCTATCAACTGGCTAGTTTGAATATTGACAATTTTTTAAGCCACTTAAAAATTTTTGACTGCCTCTGTGGTCCACATTTAAGAATGGACAAACCCCAGGAAAGCTCTCTCTCACTTCCGGCCCTGGGACAGGTAACTGGGCTGGGCCCCTGTATGCAGCCCAGTGGGCCCGGGCCGGGCCCTGCTCAGCCCGGGGCCAGGCTGGGACACAGCCATCATGGAGCCGTGAAGCCCGGTTCCATCCACGGCCCCTCCACACCCCTGTTACATGCAGACGGCGCAGCCCGGATCCACAAGCCCCCTCCAGTGCAGCTGAAGATTCAGCTGAAGCTGCTCTCTGTCCAGCAAAGATCATGTGACCAACAGCAATAAGCAAACTCCAGCTGAAGGGCCCAGGTGAGATTAACCCTTTTAGTGCTGCAAGTTTCCTCCAGACCAGATGAAGCCTGCAGACATTAAGTAAAGAAAGAAGAGCTGAAAAAAATCCTGAGGGAGGAGAAAGAGGAGATGCTTAGAAGCTGAAACTCTGTTATAAAGCTATGGTGGTGATGGACTGTGATATATCAAAGTACCTGTTGTAATTTCATGAAAGCATGGGGGGTGGAGCGTTCAAACCGTACTTGTGAGCAAAAGCACCTGTGCTGAAATAAGCAAATGCTGAAGCAGCTGTAATTTGATGAGAAGTTTGAACAGGGAGAGATGGAAGTGATGAGGATTCTTGATCCAAATTGGAAAGAGAAAGACCTCTGTTCCTAGAGATGCTCCCAGAGATAGTCCTAGAGATGAAGATGATGAGGACCCTTTTTGCTCCCAGGGAAGGGAGAGGGCCTCTATTCCTAGAGATGAAGATGCTCCCAGAGATGGGTGAAGAGAACCTTTGTTTTTGAACAGCTCAGCCTTAAAATGGTACCCCAGTAGCTCAAGATTGGACCCTCGAAAGCAGTTGTGGGAACAGCTGTAAGTCGGGGGAAGGGACTCTCACATGTGAGCAGAGAACCAACATAGATGGCTGTCTCATTGTGATACTGAAGCCATGAGCGAATTTCTTGTGGCGATGTCTCCATAGCATGAGCAGGGGAGATTCCTCTCCCTAAGTGAACTGAAAAAGGTTATTATGGAAGTGTTAAACAGACTGAAAATCTCAAGGATTGTCCTTCTACATTGTCAGTGGGAGAAGGGAGAAAGGTGGGGGGAGGAGAAGTGTTCTGAAGGTGTGGTCTGATTTTTTTCTATCTTTTAGGTCTGTTAATAAACTTCTTTATATTCTTTTAAGTTTTGGGCCTGCTTTGCTTTCTCACAGAGGGTAAATGGGTGAGTGGTGAGTATTTTGGACCAAACCACTACACTCTAATTGGTGTTTCTGCCCGGTTTCAAGCTGAACCCGCTACATTTGCATATTGCCAATCCATGAGAACTTTTGAATAATCATAGTTTGAGGGAAGGATAATTACTAGCTCTTAGTTTGCCCACTGACATCAATGCTATCAAAGGAGCCTAAACATATACTCCCTTTTCTGGGGAATTATCACACTGTAACACAATACCTTTGGCTCTTATTGATTCACCCTTTGAGGATTATGCAGAGCTGTTGACAGATAAGACTAAAAATATAAAACAGCCACCTTGAAGTGCTGGTACCATACAAAGCCTTTATTGAATACCAATCTAAACATTCAGACTGCTCCTCTCAGATAACCTAATCCTTTTCTATGTTAACACTCCACAACAAAAGGAATCAATTATTATATATCAGTCCATATAGATTTGGTGCTGCGTTTTTGGAAGCTTAACCTGTTCCTTCATTATTGAGCGATCAATAAAAAATTTCAGTAGGAGCATTTTATGATTACATAATGCAAAATCCCAAATATGTTTGGCTTCAGCTGATCCTCTGTGGTGTTCTTTTGTGGAGGTTGGATTTATAATTTTTTTTTTCTCTATGACTATTAATTAATTACATAAAGCAGCCCTGACACAGAAATCCAATCTGTCCTTTCACAAACAGAGCATTCTTTTTGCTGCTCATAAAGGAAAAGCAAAAAAAAGAAAATTAGCAATAACAAAAGTCAGATGTAAATATTTCATATTTTCATTTTCCTTTAATTAACTGTGACTCTTCCCTTTATAATAAGCTACAGAATAATTGTCACAGCAACAGTGGAAGCTCATTGAGTAAACTAGAATTGAAATACAGTCCTAGCTGTGCAGAGGGGGCTGCAGCAGTGTAGTAGGTTGGTAGGACTGGAGTGATGATCCAGCCAGGCCATGAACACAAACAGCCCACAACAAAAGGTGTCAGTAAGATTTTACAGCAGTGTTTGGGGCAGTGGATGCTGCCTCTTGTCCTCCCAGGTTTTCTTACCTTGATCTCCTTAGAGAGATCTATCACTCTCCCTGTATCCTATTATATGTCCCTCAAAGCTTTTTTAGCACTAGTCTGCCAAAAAAAGGTGAATAGGACAGTGAATTTAAGCAAAAACCTTCCATAACACATACTTGTTTTGCCAATTGACGGGGGCAACAGAAAGGACACAGACACCAATGGAAAGAATGCTCTTTTTTTACTATTAATATCAAGGCAACACAGAAATAAAATGATACATTTAATAAAACAATAAGCTTACTATGCACTCAGTTTCAGTAACAAACAAAATAAGGAAGATACCAAATCATTACTATATGAGAAAGAGAATAGTGATTGAGAAAGATACATCCCCAATTGCTCAAATATGTTACCATCATCCAGATCCACAGTTGCTGGGGAGCCCCTGTTGCAGTGACGATTTGGAGAATTTTCCCAGGAACTGGGAGGTCCTAGCAGTGTGTCCACTCCTAAGTTGCTGCAAGAGGGTCCAGATTTTACAGACCCAAATCAGCAAGTCAGAATGACTTGCAAATCTTTTTGTGCAGAAACATCTGGTGGTATACTTCCTGAACCACCCAGACCAGGGCTTGGCCAGAGTCCAGGCCATGGTTGGGAGGGTTTCTTAAAATATCTTGCAGACTAACATTTGGTGATACCGGCTGGGAGGATTTCTTAACATATCTTGCAGACAATTACACAAGATCATGCAAAGACCTCTAAAGCGTCCGGTTTGGCATTGGAACAGCTAGCATAAGAGGCTTGGTGAGTCTGTAAACAAGGTTCACCTCTTTTTAGATAACTAGCATAGGTGGTATTAGTTACATAATTGTTGGGGTTTTAGTTTTGTCCTAGTTTTTTTCTGTTAGAGGAATTTTCTCCCATATGCATGTTGCTAGGGGACAAATGACTATACTTAAGAAAGACAAAGCAGCCCGTTTTGGGGGGTGGGGTGGGCCTGGCTACTCTTTGTTTCACCTGGGCGTGTTGGGAGTTCGCTCTCAGCGTCTGGAGAGAGAAGCCGCGGAGAGAAGAGCTGCTGGTTCCCGTTTTCGGCGTCTTTCCTTTCTGCTGGAAACAACACCGGGATCCCAAGGCTGTTTTCCCTGCCCTGCTGGAGGCTGGGGCTGTGGCCGCCCTGCACCGCTGCTGTTTCGAGCCTTCGCTACGCTGTAGCCGTGCTCACCCTGCCTGCCTGGAGCCCCGGGGGGTTCCCCTTTTGGATACATATCATCTGCCACCCAGGATTTGTGTTTGTGCCTGCCGCTCTGGCCTTGCCATTTCCAGCCTGCTGTTCCGGGAGTCCAGGACCGGCTACCCAGGGTTTGTGAAGCCTTTGTTCCACCCTTCCCCGGGATCCCAGGCTGCCAGTGCCGCGTGTTCCCCGAGCTCGCTCCGGAGCGCCCCCTGCAGCCGCGGGGGAACCATCGCACCTGCCCTGCTCACCGGGAGCCGCCAGCGATCCCTGCCGGCTGCGAGCGGAACTGCACCTGAGGGGGAGTAGCCTGACAGCCGAGAAGGCTGGGACTGGGTTTGTGTTTGCTGTTATTGTCATAGTTGTTGTTGTTTTGTTCGACTGGTTATCTATCTATCTATCTATCTATCTATCTATCTATCTATCGTAAAGAACTGTTATTCCTATTTCCCACATCTTTGCCTAAAGACCCTTGATTTCAAAATCATAATAACTCAGGGGGAAAGGGGTTATATCTGCCACTTCAAGGGGGGCTTCTGCCTTCCTTAGCAGACACCTGTCTTTCAAACCGAGACAATAATGTGCAAGATTCATCTGTAAGTCAACTCTGGCTCGGACTTGTTGTCCAGACCCTAGCACTTCAAAACCCCATTTAAAAAACTAATTGGAATGAAAGTTTCCAGATTCCCTAGAGAACTTGACATATGTCCCAAGGTCAGCATGAGAGGACCTGGGTTTTTTCTTTTAAATACAAATATACTAGAACACAATATGGGTTTATCTAGTTTTATGAAGGATGTTTTCAACTTACAAAAAAACTTTGTGAGGGAAAACTGTACCTTGACTTTGGATTAAAAAATCAGCATTCTCCACTAAAAATTCTTTTTGAAAACAAATTGTATTTCTACTGTGTGTTTCTCACAAATACTTTGTGCTTAAGAAAACTCTGAGTAGTTCTCTATGGGTTGCTTTTACACTGTGTCTAATGGCATATTGCTAATTCCAAGCACACATAAATACCCATGAGCTAGATATCCAAACCACCAAAAGACTGTCTAAAAAGGTTAAAATAAATAAAAAATACAATAGTGATTATATTTGCCATATAGTTTCTAATTTTTAGGATTTATTTTAGTATTTTTCCCAGTCTTTCTCTGTAAACATGAAGGGTATAAACCTGGAAGGAGCAGGAGAGGGGGACACTTATTTTTTGGCATCTGGAAGATAATGATAGGCTTCAGAGGGGTGACCTAGCCATTGCTTTCTAGAGGTTTTAAGATATTTCTCAGCCACCCTTACTCCTCTCTCTCCTCTGTTAGAAGAAGTCAAAAATCTGGGTTGTTTTCCAGGCTGCTTTTTCACATTAGTGAGGACAGCAACATCAAGTCCTTCCACTCTTTCATGATGACTGCTCTGACTGATTTCTCTCAAATTTAGCTCTAGCTAAGGCTGCTGGCAGGAGCCTGCACTCCTGAGGGAGCAGAGTGATTCCTCCAGAGCCTTCCTTGCCACTAGCACAGCCTGCTCAGCACCACAATCTCACACTCTGTGGTTTTGTTAATTGCTTGTTTCCATCTTATTCACAAGGATTTAAAGACTCCCCTGCCTCCCTCCTGAGGTTAGAAATAGAGGACTGCGTTTAGCTTTTAAGGTGTGTCTGAAATGCCTTCAGGCTTTACCTTCTGTTCACCACTGAATGCATCAAGCTCTTAGAGCCAGCAAAAGGTACCCAGTCATCACCAGACAACAGTGATGGTGAGCAGAACATCAAGGTGTATGAATGAGAAAAGATGAATATCAGACAAATATTTGCATCTGTAAGAACAAAGATGCACTAAAGAAAATGTCAGGGAGACTCAACAAAGTGTTAACGGCAATGGTTTTTCAGTCTTTACTGAGTTAAACAAAAAAATACTTGAAAACATGGCCAAGGAGTCATCAATGCAATAATAATTTTGTAATTCTCTCTGAAAGCCTGAGAGAATGGCTCTGGAAAGGACTCTGCATCCAAGAGCTTTTCAATGGGTTGTTGGCAGAATACCCTAAATCCTACCAATGGGAAACCTGAGGCACTGGTCAGTTATTGATAGGAATATAATATGCCTGCTCTTTGGAAATGCTACTTCAGAAGTGAGAGACAGAAAAGGTGCAAATAATGCTTTTCCTAACATTGTCCACGGCAGGCCATGCATGGAATGGAATGGAATGGAATGGAATGGAATGGAATGGAATGGAATGGAATGGAATGGAATGGAATGGAATGGAACAGAGTGTTTTCAGTTGGAAGTGACCTACAATGATCTAGTCCAGCTGACCACTTCAGGTCTGATTACAAGTTCAAGCATGTTATCGCATTCTTAAAATGCTTCCTAGTATGACAGGCTTGAGGCATAGATCACCTCTCTAGGAAGCCTTTTCCAATGTTTCTTATTTCTCAGTTCCCTAATATCCAGTCTAAAACTCTCCAGTTTATGCCTCTGGCCCTGTGGTCCTTGGGATCCCCAATCAATAATGAAAGGAGTACTCACATACAGCCAGAAATATCTTCAACATCTTCTGGAGGCTGACACAGGGAAAAGAAAATGTTCACCAGGACAAGAACATCTGAATCAGGTGCATTTGAAACATGGCAGCTCTGAAAATCAATGGAATTCCAGAGTATAAATGGAAGTGAGGAGCCCACAGAGAGGGTTACTCTCTCCAGCACTCTTGGGGGCATGAAGTGAAATTGGTGTTTCAGGACCTGCGGGCCACGGGGGAAATTTCAAATATCTGTACAAGCTTGGGTTATTTTTCTGATTTTCTTCAGTACAGGTATTCTGACTCTGTAATCATTTGCCCAAAACTTTTCTTAAAGAAAATTATCTTAATGAATCTTCTATAATTAAAAGGGCTTCTTGCAGAGGGATATGATATACCCTGGCCTCTTTGGGACCATCTGCCCTCAATCAGGACTGGGACACCCCTAGAGCAAGTGGCTAAAGCAGATTTGTAGTAGAGTCTGGTTTCTTCATTTTTTGAAATGGATTATATACCTCCCATGCAACTATAGCAACAAGTGAAAGGGCCAGTGATGAGAAATACCATGTCAGGTCAGGGGAGAAAAATCTCCTTTGACATAGAGAGCTAGGGCCTTAGCTACACCACAGAGTTAAGTGTGGACATCAAAGAGCCAGCCTGTCATTTGCAGGTTAAATGCTTAAATTAGGCTTTTCACACCTTCAAAATACTAGGATTTTAGCAACAAACAAAATAAGGAAGATACCAAATCATTACTATATGAGAAAGAGAATAGTGATTGAGAAAGATACATCCCCAATTGCTCAACTATGTCACCATCATCCAGATCCACAGTTGCTGGGGAGCCCCTGTTGCAGCAATGATTTGGAGAATTTTCCCAGGAACTGGGAGGTCCTAGCAGTGTGTCCACTCCTAAGTGAGGTCTCCAAAGTTGCTGCAAGAGGGTCCAGCTTTTACAGACCCAGATCAGCAAGCCAGAATGACTTGCATATCTTTCTGTGTGGAAACATCTAAGTGTCTTTCTCACAGGCACTTCAAATTGCAAGTTGGATGCCTGCATTAAATCCAGTTCACAGTTTTCCCCTCTCACCAACTCCAGCACATTTATCAATTTCCACTTTTCTATTGCTCATGCAGTTATTACTACTAAATAATGAAACAAATAGATATATGATAGGTTAAACATACATATAAAAACCACAAAAAACAGGTATTATATTAAAGAACTACAGTCTTATATAGGCACTAACATCCTGGGCAAAAACCAAAATGATGCTGTTTTTCCTTTGCAGATCTGCAAGATACAGTGAATCCACAGTCATCAGTGACCTGTCCTTAAATCCAGAGGCGTTTGGGTTTTTTTGCCCCACATTGGCTTTTCATTTGGCTAGGTTGCTTGTAGCAACTGTGGCATAAAAAAAACCTTAGGAACAATTAGCTTTCTGTAAAATATTTATAAAAGCAAACATCCAGTAATTTGTAACAATTTTTGCTGGAGAAAAAACCCACCATGGCTATTAGGAGCACTTCTAGATGCAGAATTAAAATTCATAGATACTGAGTTTTGAAATTTTCTTTTCCAGACTCAATTGCTCTTACATATGTGAACTCCAAAAAACTGGAAAAAAATCTATTTTGACTTTAGGCAGAGAGGCAATTTCCAGCTGTATATACCTAACTATATGTCTATAAAAATAGGTCCTTTTCCCCCAAGCCTTGTTCACAGTAAGTGTGCCTGCCCCATGGTCTCTCTGAGGGAATGGTAGATTTTAAACCCTCATATCTACAATTCTCTCTAAGGCTCTGCTTGTGTCTAATAAGAAGAATAAATTATTAATATGGATCTAATGTGTGGGATTGTTTCTGTAAAGTAGCTCACAAGTACTGAATTAATTATAAAAAAAAAAATGAAGGAATTGTTATAGTGCTGCAGCATTTGTTCAGAAAGCTTTGGTCACAAAAATGCCTCACCTAAAGTATTTCCTACTGCAAGGGAAACTGAAGTGTTGACTGAGTAGCAGTTATAGCTCTTGCTTTAATTATTGGTGGAAACTTGTCAAAAGAAGGAATAAATCAACTTAATAAACAATAAACAAGCTTAAAGTTTATCTTTTCCTCTAATGATTCTGGCAATGGCTACTAAATCAAAGACATCATAACAAATTAGCAAACTATGTTACAGCAAAAAATGAAGTTTAATGGCATACATAAATTGCCAAATTTTTTAATCAATTCTTTGCAACCTGGGTCCTTAAACATTTAACAATGGAGTCATAATGTAAAGAAGATTATCTCAGAACAAAAGGGGAAATTCCCTCGTAAAGTTAGCAACATGGAAAGGACTTTTCCCTCTTCAAAACTCTCTCTACCATGCTACAGCATTTTCACACAAATTTCAATTGTTGTTTCGGTGCCACTTAAACTACTAAAACAAAACATAACTGCAAATGTGCAAATTTGTTCATATCCTTCTACCTTTTCAATGGTATGAAATGGAAGACAGGAAAATTACTAGGAGATAATCAAATTACAGGATCCTCTTTCACACAAATAAGGGCTCCTCTTGTGAATCAAAACCAACATATTTTGATGTCCTTAAAATTGCTATAGCTCTTTGCAAATTTTGCATGCTTTTTTATGTCTCCATTGATTATATAATATCTTTAAGATGCAGAATGTTTTCTCAGAAAAATGTTGACTTTCCTGAACCATTTGCCTTCTCCAGGAACACAAAAATTTTTCTGGTGCAAATCTGGCCCATTTGAAAACATCAAACACCAAAGTAGACATGAGGGGCAGAGGTAAGAAAAGAACACAGACAGTGTATAGGCTTTTAAGCTGTGTTCACTACGTTTCAAGTTCTTGTCTAATTTTATGCTGCTGTAAAGCAGAAGACACTAATGATGTCCTCCAGCAATTCGTGGAATTACATTCATATGACCAAAAGGAGGAAGAAAACAAACTGCTAAAGCAGCTGCAGAGAAACAGGATGGATGTACAGGTCTGAGGACAGAGGTATTTGTGACTAATTGGGCAAAGGAGAGAAATTATGAGGGGATATGTATTTGCAAGAATAAAAACATAGGGATGACTACTGGGACCACTGCTGGAATGTCTAAGGAGAAAGGCAGCCTTTGTAGAGAGAAGGGGTTAAAGTGCCTCCTGATAAACTTTACAATCTGCCTGCAAAGCTAAAATTATTAAATTGTCTATGTGATTAAAAGCTGCTATACAAATTTGAATATTGGCAAAACAAAATCGTGGGATAAGAATCAGTTGCTAGCTTACATAATGTCATGACATCAACAACATTTGTCAGGAACATTTGGCACTTGCCTGTTCACCTTGGGATTCATTTTCAGCAGATTTGTGTCCTTTCTGTGCATATGTGCCTCTGTGATTTTGAGAAGGATGAGCCCAGAGAAGTCAGTGTTGACTTCTCTGCAGATGGGTTTTGTCCCTGCAGTGTTGGCCATTGAATCTGTACCTCTCAGCCACTCTGCTCGGCCTTGCAGTGTCCCCAACACCTCTGACAACCCTCCTTACGAAGACAGTGTCTGCTTATCCTCGTGCATACACCAACTAGGATATGAATGTCACATTGGGTTCACTGCAGAGTGCTTAAACACAGTGTGTGTGTTTTTCTGAGGAGGGGAAACAAAGTTGCCTGACTTTACCCGCTGCTGCTTGCCGGAAAGCTACCTGGTATTGGCTGTACTGCCAAGGTGAGGGAGCAAACCAGTCAAGAGCTATGTGATGGGGCTGCTGCAGCACCCTAGAAAGCACAAGTAAAAGCCAGGTGCAAAAGATCTGAGACCCACACCAGGAAATTCTGTGGTTGGAGATGAGTGTCAGTGTTGCAAATGCAATGCCAGATGTGATGGGGCCATGGAGTGGGTCAAGGCTGCTGGGCAGAGACTACACACTCCATACTTTCTATAATTCATTTCACATCTCATTTCCTGAAGATGAGACCATAAAGTGCAAGTGGTTTTTCTCACAGGGCTCACTAGTTATTCCTTATTAATTGTATTTTTGTTGTTTCGGTATTTTTAAGCCCCGAGAAGCGGGATTTTGCTACGTGACACTCTCCTACTGATAGTATCCTAATCCTTATAATATTATCCCAGCTGCAAGGAGTTTACAGTCTGTGGGATGAAACGCCACCCAAATGCTTCAACACCTTGGAGCAAGGATGAGTTTTGCTATCAAGTGTGCTTTTTCTGAAGTACAAAACAATGCTTTGATCAGCAAATGCCCAACAGGAATGTAAAGAGACTACTAAGCTCAGCATACTGCAGGAGATCCAGAGGGAAAGCTCTGTGCAGCAGTGGCAGGGGTCTCTCTGGCTGATGTGCCATGGTGAATAGTACAAAGAATAAAACATCATACTATCTCCTTTCTTCTACAGGCATCAATGTGGCCCTGATGATCCAGGTAAGTAAGTATACAATACAAGCAGCAATTTCTACACAGCTTTCTGGTGAGAGGTCTCAAAGCATCCTTCTCTATCAGATACGCATTTTTTTTAACTGGAGGTTTTCATTTTCACTCCTCGTGCTTCCCAGTTGCCACCACAAAATCTTGGTGTTACTCTTATGCCACCCTGGCTAAGACCTGTCCCAGCACAGTGACATTGGTGCCAACAGTGATTGTGAAAATAATCCTGGTTCAAGACTTCAAGTTCATTTTTACAGCTGCACCATTGTTCTGGGTTTGGTTTTTCAGTGAATATTCTCTCACCTGCTTTCTGGAAGAAGGACAATATGTTGCCTAAGAGACAAACAGGGGCAATCAGAAAACAAAATATGTAGTTGGGTGTCACAACATTCCACTGAAATAGCCCTGGCTGGGGGTGGGTTGCAGGTTATATTACACCTTGAGAAAAGAGGTGAGGGGGCTACCCCAGAGATTTTGCTATCTTTTTTGGCAGTCTGGTTTCCGGGTTCAGGGGAGGAAGGAGCTGTTTGCCATTTTCCCTGCCACCTGACTGCTAGAATCTGTCTTGGTTTGAAAGACAGGTATCTGCCAAGGAAGGAGGGAACTTCCCTTGGTATGGAGAATATGACCCCCTTCCCTCCGAATTATAATAACTTTGAAATTAAGGGGCTTTCAGGCAAAGATATGGGAAAAGGGATAACAGTTCTTTACTAGTATGTATAACAAGGCAAACAAACGACAACAATGGCAGCAACAACAAACAAGAACAGAAAACCCAATAAACAGTCTCTTGCCGCTCTTTACGCCATTTCCCCCTCAGTGCAGTTCCGCTCACAGCCAGCAGGGGCGCTGGTGGCTCCCAGCCAGGCAGGGTGGGTGCAATGATCCCCTCGCGGCTGCAGGGGGTGCTGTGGTGCAAGCTCAGGGAGTACACGCTAATGGCAGCTTGGCCAAGACGGGAAGTCACAGGCGGCAGGTGATGGCAAACGCTGGGCTACCACACAGAGGTGGCCCGGACACCTCACATGTTGGCTCTGGACTGCCCCCAACCAGCTGAGAAACAAACAAACAAAAAGAATTAAGTAGATTTGCAGTGCAGGAATACCAGCTGACCGGGATCTCCGAGTCCAACACAAAGGAGTGCCTGCAGCAACACGCTGAGGGCAGAGGATCTGGCGGGAGCCAGTCCCCATGTTCCGGCACCCACACAAGCTGAGCTCCAAGTGGTCAGGCAGTAGGGAAAATGGAAAACAGATCCTTCCTCCCCCAAACCTGGAAACCGGACTGCCCAAAAACACAGCTAAACCTGCAGGGTAGCCCCCTCACCTTTTTCTCTCCATATCACCCGCAACCCACCCCCAGCCAGGGCTATTTCAGTGGAATGTTGTGACACCCAACTACATATTTTGTTTTCTGATTGCCCCCATTTGTCTCTCAGGCAACACATTGTCCTTCTAGAAAGCAGGTGAGAGAAAATTCAGTGAAAAAACAAACCCAGAACAACCATTTATCGCAAAACCATGCACACAAATACATGTGAAAAAGCATTTTAAAGATGTTTTCCACTATAATGAGATGCAGAAAATGTAGGCAAAGCTCAGAAGGTGATGAAATTAACTGTCCTTGCTCTTGAAAACGGCTATGAAGCAACAAAAAAGAATCCTTAAAGTCGCTCTTCAGCTTTTTAATCTAATCTTGCTTTTGTGTGTGGTAGGGAGAAAAACTCTTCCTCCTTCCCTCATGTGGTTCCCCCAGAGGACAAGATTTCATCTAAATGGAAGTATGAGCATCCATGCTGCCAAGTTGGATGAGCAGGGTGTCTTCACCACCTGTGACACCAGCAGCAGACAATATACCAGCATGCACACTCTTTTTTGGTGACACCTTGTCAAACAAAAGGACAGGGATGATGGAGAGAGATCTGAGAAAAGCTGGAGCACTTCTGACTCACCTGAGATGACACTGAGCTAAGGTTGGACAGGCTGAAGGAGTGGAGAGCAGTCACAGATACAAAACAATATCCAAACACCTGGGTCTAAAACAGGCTGGTTTCACTATAAAGTATTCATATAGCAATATGTGAAAACCTAATTCAAAATACAACACAAGACGCTTCCAACCACATCAGTTCTGCAAGTCTGTGACTATCATAAAATTTCTCCTCCTGCTGTGGCCCTGAGCATATCATCCTTTGTCCCTAAGGCTGATACACCATGAGCAGTGTCTGTGCTCCATCTTGTTCGTTCAGTTGTATTGAGGAAAAGCAAAAAATCCAAATGAAGCCCAGGATGGCAACGGTCTGTTGAACAAGAAGTAGTTCACTCTGCACTGGTCCCACAGTGGTGATTGCACATTTGAGGATGCACTGGAGCCACCAAGGGATATGTCTGGATATGAAGTCCTCCAAGCACAGAGGAATTTAAAGAAAACTTACCTGATAGCTGAGAATTGTTTTCCAGAGGTATGTATCTTTCCTTGGCTTGTTAGGAAGACCACTGGGGTGCTTTTGTGACAAGGCCATGCCTTGCCACATGCACTGGGCAAAGGAATTCTCAGCCAGGACGCAGCAGAACTGAGGAGCATTTGGCGCTGCAAGCAAAAACGAGAAACATCAAAACCTACATGTTTTTGAAGCCCACCTGATGATGCCTCCTGGTTCTCCGATTAATCTGCTACCCTGAATGACAGCATCATCTCTCACATGCTCTTGTTTTTTTCCTGTTTTGCTTTTAGAATCATAGAATCATTTGGGATGGAAAGACCTTTAAGATCATAAAATACAACCATTATCCCAGCCCTGCCAAGTCCACACTAGGCCTTTCCCCCAGCTGCCACACATACACATTTTTAATTACCTCCAGAATATTTTCCCCATGTTTTTTCCTTTTTTTGACCTGTTTACAGTCTTTTAAAGTTAGTATCAGTGAACAGCTTTAGAGTTAATATTTAAGCAGGGAAAAAAGCTATTTTGAAGAAAAGCAAAATGTTTTAAGGAAAAAATTAAACTTTTCTTCTTCCCCATCTGTCTATTGCCTACTGGAAGTGAACATTTTCAGTGTTCCTGAATATATCACCCTGGAGAGAAAAAACAGACAAATATATCTGTTTTGTATAATTTATTTTAACACCACATCTTTTATGTTTATAGCTTTACCAACTACAGTGCACAGCACAAAGGAGAACATTACACCTGTGGTCTGCCCCTGGGCAACCTGGAGACATCTCAGCTGTGTACAGACAAACCTTAACAGCCAGATTTGTCCAGAGTAGCTAAGATCCTCAAAGAAAACCTGCAAAGCAGGTAAATTTTCTTGGATCATTTATTTTCTCTTTTCCTGCTTTCTCAGAACACTGTCATAAATGCCTTGGGCATTATGTAAGGGTAGACTTCTGTAAGAGCTCGGGGCTGAGTTCAGCACATGGATGCCCCTTCTTCCTTGTAGATCTGAAACCTTCCTTCTATATCCCTTTCTCCCACTGCCAATATATTTTTTCTTTTATTTAAACAAATCCTCAGCTATGCACGCTAATGAAGAACAATGATTCATGAGGAAGACGTGTCTGGGACTGTGCTAATAGAGCAGCATTACTTGCTGTATCAGGTGCCAAAGTAGCATTTATTAACCATCTCTGCTGAGGCCTCAAGAGCTCAAAGGTAGATTTTAAGGCTGGCACACCAAAAGGAGAAACAAGAAATATCCCACCATTAATTAAACATTTACAAAAGATGTATTAAATTTTAACTTTCCCTGATGGGCAAGATAATGGAGGAGGATTGTTGGGATTGTCAGGTTTGGATTTTTTCATTTGGATTTGTTCAGATTTAAAGACTGTTATTATGAGACTCAAGATACTTATAGATCAATAAGAAATGCTTTGGTGCTTTTTATTTATTTTAAGGAAACTCTACAGGCATAATTATAAGTTTTAATCTTATTTCAGAGATGTAATTAAAATCACAGCTTCTAAGAAGGTCAATATGGCTTGATGGCAACATTGATTTTTGGAATATTACTGATGCACATACTGAATTCTTTTTTAAGATAACTTCCATCCCTTCAAGACCTCTGTCAGATATAATTTGATTGGTAAATACCTACTCTAAATTAAACTCACACAGTAATTACAGTGCCTCATCAAGATTTATTGGAAAATTATTCAAAATGTTTAAGCAAGTAATAAATTTTCTTCTACTTCACATTTGGGGCTAGATTCTTGTTTGTGATGGTTACAGGGCACAGGAGATCCCTGAAGTGCAAACTTGGTCCTGCTGAACTTACAGTGTGTTGAATATTAATTTGCAGGGGATGATGATTTTCACTCTGTTTTTTAAACCAAACTTCTTTGACAAACTGGGTCTTTCTTGCCTGCAAATTGAGGCACATAGTTTGCTGTCTGTCTCTCATAGCCTTACTGTAATTCATGCTTAGCAAGCACTTTGGAAACTTTAAATGAAAGGTTCAGGTGTTTAATTACTCATTATTGTATTGTCCAGAGAGAACACAAGTCTTGGAGAAGCGATCACCACTGCAGATTAGCTGTCTGATAAATCTGTCTCGTTCATTTTTGTTTTCCTTTATGGGCAAAAAAAATTGGATTAGCCTTCTGCAGGGGCTAGAGTGAGAATGAGCTTGCAGCCGGTGTGGAGGGCTCACTCAAAGGGACAGATGAGCTATCACTCAAACACCTTTAGTTTCAGCCTACTCTGGTCTATGTGTCGGGACAGATGGTCTGACTTGCCTTAGCTCCACTTTACTAGCAGAACCAGCCGTTTTCTATAGTACAGCAACACTGTCAACACAATAGCCTGCTTATTGCATCTCCCACTCAGCTCTTCCATGGCTCATTTAAGTGATTTCACACTACTATTGCACGGGAAACAGATTTGTGGCTGTAACTTTGAGGGGAAGGAAAGATAAAGGTGTAATTCCCTCTGAAGTGAGCGATTTCCAGTAACAAAGCAGCCTTCATTCAACAGGTACACCTTGTTAACAGCTTTCACTAAAGAGAAATCCCAGCTGTGGCTCCCTTCAGTGTTCCCATGGTGATGGATACAGATTGAAAATGGTCTGATTTATTCATGGGAAAGAACACGTATGACTGCAACAATCCTAAACTGTTGGAGAATGGTTAGAGGATCAGGGACATAGATTATTGATAAAGGGTACAAATTAATAACAGAACTGTACAAGCAAAAGCCTGCAAGCAAAGGTCTGCATGAGAAAAAGCCTCCATGCGAAAATGCCTGCGTGAGAAACAGGCCTGAGAACCAAAAGGGAGTTTTTAGGAGGTACAGTGCTGTTCTGATAAAGATGTGCTGACCATGAGAAGGGAGGAAGATCTTTGATCCCTCAAGACAAAACATAAATAATAGAAGCTTGCCAAATGTAGTCTTTTACCTAACCCAATTATGTAGAAGTAAGAATGCGCTTTTGTAAGCTTAAACCAATCAAGAACTGACAAGCATATATAGTGATACTATACAAGTGCCTCTGTATTGCTAATAAACGAAGCTTGCATTATCAACCACATTGATTGTCTGCATGTCTTCCCCCGCCGAAAGTCAGCACTAAACAATCATGTCCCACAAAGTGTATGGCCTTCAGGAATGCTGTCTGAGAGATGAGGCCCAGATAATGGAAATGAGTACCACCCCATTTTGGGGGACAATCCTGCTTTCAACCCCCTTAGTAACACCAAAGATTACAGAAGATGATCTGTTAGCTTAAGAAGTAGATGCAGTGCCACATATAAGTAAATTCTTGGCCATAACCATAATTTTAAAAGCTGTTACTGAGCACTGAATCAGGTTAAAAAGCTGTTCTTGTATCTTTATACAGCGAAGGAGGTGCCAGTGATTGCTGCAAATTTTCAGACAAAAATAGCATCTTTGTTGGTTTGGTTTGGGGTTTTTTTTCTCAGCAGACAATTGGCAAAGGCTCCAAAGACATCTGCCGACACACTTGCAGATATTTGGGTTATGTCCTGCAAATACCTCCTGGTTGTCATTCTGGTGCAAGGAATGGCGTTTTGCCTGAAAAAAAGCTTACACAAGAAAAATTATCTCAAGCACAGAAGTGCTTGCAAATCTTTGCTGGACTCCACCTGGATGTTCCATAATGGGGGCATACAGAGTCCTTGGATTAGGAGGCTTGAATGGGGCTTTCGCAAAGGAAATCCCGATGGTGAGATTACTCCTTTTCTGATGAGCATCTGCTAGTACTCTCACCCTTCCAAACACAATTGCTTTGGAAGCCCGATGCCCAGGGTTTTTCCTGTCCTGCCTGTGCACCCAAAAGATGCACAACCTCAGAGTGGCCCCATGTCATGCTGAGCTGGCCACAAGCCACCTCAACCAACCTGCATGTGAACACAGGGAGAGCACCCTCGTGGGATGGGTTTGCAGAAGCTGCTGTTCCTGCAGGAGAACAACAAGAGTCTTCACTGCCAAGAGCAAAATGAAATCATTGCTTGAGACACACAGGAGATGAGCCTGTGGGATCACCCCAGAGCCAGTGAGCCTCTGCAGGCAGGCAGCTGTATGCCATTACTCTCTCACATGTAACCTTGAAGCAAGGCCTGGAGCAGAGTTTGAGTGCAGCATTTCAGAGGCAAAAATCATTCCCTCTTTCCAGCCAAATTCTGGCAGATATTAGAGACACATCAGAGTTGTCGCTTCGCTGCAAATGGAAACCACTAATATCTGTGCATCTTTGAGGTTCAGGAAGGGTAGATGAAGCATATCAGAAACAAAAAAAATACTAGTCCACAATGTCTAACTCCCTGCCATTCTCTCAATTAACCTGAAATAATTCCTGTTCCATGCAAACATGCATAAATATGTACAATGTACCTTATTACTTGGCATTGCAGCCTGCTGTACAAGCACCTGTCAATTTGAATTAGAGACTCTCCACAAAGTGCTCGGCAGGAATTTAGCAATTTAGCTCATAAAGGGGAAAAAAATTGCCACACTTCATACAGTGCTATTTTCCAATCATAAAAGGTAAACATTTCTAACCTTCAAAACTAAAGCTCAAGCACAGGAATGCATAGAGGAGTATCAGATCCTGGTGCTCATCTCAGCAAAAATGGTCATTCCTTTCTCACATACCAAACTGGATTCATCATCTTTAATACCAGCATTATGAATTAACTTTTCATTACACTGGATCAGACAAATGGTTTCCATGTCACCCTGAGATACGTGCAACATATCTTGTAGCTGCATATGCTCAAGCTCCCATTTTCGCCCCAAAGTACATGGATTTCCCATCTTTATAATCTGCATCACTCCAGTGAACAGGTACTGGGTAAGAGAGAAAGGCTTTTGGAGCAAAGCCAAACACTGCGTGATCTTACTGGGCAAAATCAGAATTACAGCACAGGCCTCCCTTTCCCAAGCTGCCTGAGAAGAAAACAGGATCAGCAGAGGAGACTGGCATAGTGAGGGAAAGCAGTATTTCCCTAGAGCAAAACTAGTCCTAGGTCTATCAAGCAGTTATGCTCATCTTTTAGTCTAATTGTTCATCTTTTCATTCACACTGAGAAAAGAAATTTTTGTCAGACTTTGCCACACTTTTTTTCTCTTTTTGATAAATGTGTTTACAGGAAACTTAATCCTTTAAAAGACAGTTAATTCCCTTGTTTTATGTTACAATGTAAGATGTAACCAAAAGCATGTGTTCTATCACCATCTGTTAAAACCAGGTGGGGCAGTGTTCTTTGTCTCTTCCATGACACATCCCTGATAACTCCCACTGGGGAGATATTTTTCTGTTACTGGGCCATCCAGCCTCACTGCATGACTCATAAAATTACATCATCCCATTGTGAGATGCTCTGCCCAGGGGGAGGAACCAAGCATTCCATCCTGGATATAATCTGAGGTTTGGAATACCACAGTCAGCCCTTACCTACTGGATTCCCAGAGGACAAGAGCTACATAACCACTGCTGGACCTTGAGAGGAAGACCAAACCCTTTACAGGATCACAGTTTCAACAGAACCACACCTGTCGCTTCAGGACGACTGCAGCCACCATCTAATTGGACTGCTACCATCACCCTGACCGACAGGGTGTCAGGTTGTATTCTGACTCTGCCAGTGTTTCTGTACTACTGCATTTATTTTTTAAATTTTCCTATTAAATTGTAGTTCTGATTTCAAGTTGCTCCCTGGTTTGCTTTCAAACTAGTACATCCCTAATTAAGCATTTTCTCCCCCTCTCATCAGTAACAGTGAAAACATATCAAGACAAATTCCCCATATGCAGATGCTTGACAATGGCAGCTTTTCTTCCAATATCCCCTGGACAAATTCAGTTAATTGCAGTAAGAATATGAGGGATAACATATGAGGCCTCTCCTGCCTTGCAGCCTGGGACGAGAGATGTCTGTTCTCTTTGTAAAGTTTTCCATCTGCTACCTTTGATCACAGAGAGAATAGAGGGAAGTACATAGTGGAAGTGAACTGTCACACCCTGCATGAGACTTCACTTCCAAATTAAGGGAAAAACAGAGGGAAAATATAGGAGTGCTTATTAAAAGTAGAGTTTGCAGTGGCAAGCAGATGCCTGGCAGGGCAGGTGGATGTGGGCAACGCATGAGCTTGATGATTTGGTGCTGGAAGAGGGAAGAGCTTCAGTGGTTTGCATTTTCCTTTGTCTCACTTTTGGTTTATAGCAGGTAGAGGTTGCTCTTGCCGTATGTAGCAGATTACGAGAGGCAATGGGACTGAATCTGTGCTTAAGGTATCAGCATTTTGGCAAGCCACAGGCTGCCTAAGAAACCTCTCTTTTGTTTAATTTTGCTGCATAAATAATTCGAATCAGACATTTCATGCAATGAGAAATAAGTCATTTGCCTTTGAGACTTTGGAAAAATCATGAAAATTATTCACTATCTCTAGGATCATGATTGTAAGAAGCCAGAGGTCGGAAGCCGCGGTGGGACGGGGAGCTCGGATCCCCGGCGGGGGGAGAAGAACAGACACCAGCCAATATGGTTGAAAACTACACTCCGATTTATTAGCAGTCTAAAGGCACTTATATAGTATACCAGCTTGTTAGCTCCTAAGTGGCTTACTTATCAGGACATATTTCTATTTCTACACAATCAGACTACATTGGCAGTCTTCCACAATCTTGTTATGTTCAAAGGAATCTTGCCCTTGCCTCCCTTATACTCCTAGATATCACACCTGCAAGTACGTTACTCCCTGAAATTTCTCAGGCTGGAACTGTTTTGCTTTTCACAGAGACTTTCCCACGGAAAGTGTCTCATACACACAGGCCCAAAAACCCTCCAGCTCAATAGCTTGCACAGCTCCTTTATTGATCCCAATAAATCCATTCTCCAACACATGATACTTCAGTGCAAAGGCTCCTGGCCAATCCCTCCTGGCTGGCCATTCCCAGGTCATTTCTCAAAAAAGGCAAAAAGAGAAGACACTGCTGAGTCACAACTAGGATTTGGGTTTCTCCTGTGATGCAATTTCTCAGCCCCATGGAGGCTCTTTCTACACCTCCCAACACTCAGCTGGTCCCTAACATCCCTCACAGTGGCCAGAGAAACCCACCCTGGGCACTAATAATATACCCAAATGTAGATATACTCAGAGCACACTTAGCCGGCTAGGCTCATAGTTCAGTGCTTTAGAAAGCCCCGAGCTGCCTAGATCCAGCACTGGGCGATCTAGCACTTCAGTAGCTCCAAAAAGCAGCAAGTGATAGCTGCAAAGCTAATATCAAGAGCAGAAGCAGAGAGGTAGAAATACAGCTCCAGCCTTGCTTCAACCCTCTTGGTTTTTTTCTCCCGTCCTGGGACAGAGACGGGAGCAGCTGTTTGCAGGAGGGTAGCCAGAGCAAGAGGGGGCAGAGCCCGCTCGGCTCATCTTTTATTTGGGGGAAGGGAAAGGGGGGACCAAGGAGTGGACCCCGGGTAACCAGCCAATTGGACTCTGTTTCAGTGGAGTCTGAGTTACTTTCAGTTTTACCCGCACTTAGAACAAAGGAGGTCTCAGAGCAAATGGCAGGGGCAGGTCTGGACCTGCCCCAGCAAGTCCCGGGGGTGATGGAGGGCAGCCCCTTTGGCTAGGCAGCAACACCCAAATGCCCCAGCCCCACTCACTGCATCAGGACAATGTGTTTGCTCTGATCATGAAACTGGGTGATGTGCATTTCCTGGACACCAGTCACCTGCCTGCAAATCTTCTCCAGCAACAATCTCATATATGCAATCCTTCCTTTTTACATTTCAAGACCAAAAACAAACTCTGCTCCCAGCTGCTTTTCCGGTCTTGGGGTGATTTTATGATAATAATGTATTCCCCTATGTCACAGTTTAGCAAGCTGAGTCTCGGAAGTGATGTTCTTCTTACAGTTTCCTCCATGACCTGATAGAACCTATCAACCTATCAAACCTATCAGTTTGAATATGGACAATTCTTTAAGCCACTTAAAATTGTGACCGCCGCTGTGATACACACTTAAGAATAGACAAACTCCCTCCCCAAGCTCTCTCTCGTTTCCGGTGCTGGGACAAGTGGCTGCGGGGCCCGAGCAGGGGCCAGTGGGCCCAGCCCAGGCCCTGCTCGGGCCAGGCCATGGCTCCAGGATGACCCCTCCCCAGCAGGGCTGTAGGCAGCCAGAGCGGCTCAGTTCCCCCCCCTCCCTCCACTGCGGCCAAGATTTCAGCAAAACCGGCAGAGGTCAGGTGACCAACAGTGATAAGCCACATTCCAGCTGCAAGGCTGAGGTGAGATTAACCCTTTTATTGCTGTGAAGAGCTGAAAACCTGAGGGAAGAGAAAGAGGAGATGCTTAAAGCTGAAATTCTGTTGTGAAGCTATGATATATCAGAGTACCCGTTGTAATTTCATGAAGATGTGGGGGGTGGAGTGTTAAACTCATACTTGTGAGCAAAAGCACCTGTGCTGAGATAGGCAGATGCTGAAGCAGCTGTAATTTCATGAGAAGTTTGAACAGGGAGAGATGGAAGCGATGAGGACTTTTGCTCCAAATGGGAAAGGAGAAACCTCAGTTCCTAGAGATGCTCCCAGAGATAGTCCTAAAGATGAAGATGAGGAAGACCCTTTGCTCCCAGGGAAGGAGAAGGGCCCCTGTTCTTAGAGATGAAGATGCTCCCAGAGATGGCTGAAGAGAACTTTTGCTTTCTGAACGGCTCAACCTTAAAATTGTACCCCAAAAACTTCAAGAGTGGACCCTCGAAAGCAGTTGTGGTAAAAGTTGCAAGTCGGGGGAAGGGACTCACATGCAAGCAGAAAGACCTCTTCCTAAATGGACTGAACAATATTTGGAAGTGGGCGGCTGTCTCGTCGTGATAATGTTTTCATAGCATGAGCAAGAAGAGACTTCTCTTTCTAAATGGACTGAACAAGGTTATTATGGAAGTGGTAAACAGACTGATCTTAAGGTTATCTTTTTACATTGTCAGTGGGAGAAGGGAGGAAGGTGGGGGGAGGAGGAGAGTTCTGAAGGTATGGTATAATTTTTTTTTTTTTCCCCTCTTTTAGGTCTGTTAATAAACTTTATATTCATTCAAGTTGGTGCCTGCTTTGCATTTCTCCTAATTCTTATCTCACAGAAGATAAACAGTAATGAGTATTTTGGACCAAACCACTACACTAAATTGGTGTTTCTGCCCGGTTACAAACTGGACCCGCTACACCCTATCATCTGCTTATTGCCCAGAAATGGCTCCCATAGCTTCAAGCTGGGTCCAGGCGAGGGGAGAGAGAAGCCAGGCGAATTCTTCATCACAGTTTGTGTTCAAGGACACTGCACACACACTCCCCTGCGTTCTCACCACTGCATAGCTGAGGGAGCAGCTTCCTACTTTTAGCTAGCCTGTTAGCTGAGGCAAGAAATTTTTCCCAGGACTGTGGCTTCTTCTTCTTCTTCTGGAACTGTTCAGCTTTGCTCCAGTCTGAAACACCAGAACGTTGCCAGGAGCCCCACGCCGCAGCCTGGAGGGGAGGTCCTGGGGCGCCACATCCGGGCTCCAGAGGACCCTGGGAGAAGCCAAGCAGGACTCTAAAAAATCCACCATCTTTCTCCACAACAGGATGGTTTATTATCTAACATGCTTCATTTTTTTCCTTTGTGCCTGTGTGCACCCTGCTTGTTAAATAAATATTTTTTTTCACTTTCCTCCAAGAAATTCCTTTTGAACCTGTGGGGAAGGCGCTGCCGAAACCTTCTTCCATTAGAGGATACATTCATCTCAAGATGTTTCCTCCTAATTTGTCTCAAACCGAGACATTTCCCCATGCAGAAGCCAAAGTTCGGCAAGAGAGCCATAAGACACAGCTGGACAACAGAGGAAACACCACAAAGGCATATGAGCAACATGATAGTCAGTGAATATTCTCTATTTATGCTGAAAAAAGAGACTAAAAGCACACACCAGCTGACATTTGGCTGCATGGCCATGATGCTAATTGGCTGCAATTAATGAGATGGCAGCACTGATGCTAGAAAGAACCCAGGCCAGAAAGGAATATCACTGATTAGCTAAAAATTAAGGTAAACCCAGAAGAACATCTCCCCACAGTACTTACACTCTGCAGCCAGCCGTGGAAAAGCTTACTAGGAGAGGGGCAGGAAAATATGAAAGAGAAGTCGCAAAATTCACAGTGGTGCTTCAAAACTGACCAGAAAAGTCACAGCTTGTCCACCAATTCCATGCACACCATAAAACCCCACGGCAGGTGGCGAGCATAGGTGTGAAAATGAATTGTACATTCAGGCTGTTAATGTTGTAATCAATTTATATGGATTTATTCACTGCCGATGTCTGTAAGGTGATGCAGAGAGAGGATAGACAACATCTTTGAAGGGCCAAGAGCTAGAGCCACATGGGACCTATGTTGAGATCAAGAACATGAGGGAGCAGTTTCACAGAGCCAGTGCAGCTTTCCAACTTCAGCAAAATCTTTGTCCTGCAAGAAGCAAACACTTGGCCAGGAGCAGGGATTCAGATTGGAATGAGCAGCCTTAGCTCAACTCTCATCATGTTTCTTTACTGAATCAAACTGAAAAAGAACCACAAACCAGGAAGCAAGATAACATAAATGGTATTGAACTGCCACACAAATTGTTTCCAAGAAAATGTTAATGTCTGATCCAAGGCTCTGGAGTCAGTTGTCATCTCACTGTTCTTAGCAGCCTTTAGGTCTGTTCAGATATGTATAACATAGCTTGTCCATTTTTTGTCCACACAGAAAGCTATAAAAAAGCCAAGAGAAATCCGTTAATTTTAAAGAACAACAGGGCAATAATGCTCACTCTCTTCACAGCTGTTGTGGGGACTAGTACGAGGTTCAGTGCTTTAAAAGATGTCAGTCCTGTGTTAACCACAAAGTAGTATCAGGAAAAATGGCTAGCTCTCAGAAATAATTTGCTTTGTATAACTCACCTCTTTCTGCTCAAAAGATAAGGTATGCCCAGCTTCTTAGTATGTCAGATTCCTATGGGAGTCATATATATGGATAAGTATGTATAAAAGAACAAAAGAAACTAAAATCCTAACCAACTAGTCAAGGTTCCATTTTATTAAAAATATATGGCTTGATTTTCTTCTCAACTTGCATTAAGGGAAATGCAATTACTAATCACCCATTCATCGAGTGAGCCCTGAGTTTATCTTGTTCCCTTCCCTGGGATACCCATGGCTCACAAATTTAGGTGTGTCCTTCCCGGGAGCAGGAAGGCATCCAGATATGAGGAAGGGGCAGTCAGTAACTAACTCATGTAAGCACAAGTTAACTATTGGGAGACAGCAAATGTTAGTTCAGACAGCAGATGTTAATTACAAAACCTAAGAAAGAGAATTCACCCTAATCTTGTCAAAATAGAGGGGACAAGGATTATCTCAGAGACTTCTGAATCATTCCTCAAAGGACTACGCATGACCAGGGAGAAAGGTGAAAAGTGCACTGTGAGGAAGACTACTGGTCTTCATCAGAAAGACCCCCAAGGAAGAGGAGAGGCCTTCCTCAGCACGACCACCAGGACGCACAGCACATGCGTGATCCGTATGCTAATGATTTTAATGACTTCCGAGAAATAATTTGTATAACCACGCCTGTCCCAAGGAATGTGATGAATATTTAACCCATAATACTGTGTTGTAGGGAGCTCCGGTGTGTGTGTTTGGAGGAGCGATCCCCACACACCCAGCGTGCCGAATAAAGCAAATACCCACTTCTCTGACTCTGTCTCTGAAGACTCTCCTGGCCCGGTTTCAGTGCAATTCAGATAAGAGTAACAATAAGCAATGATATAATATCCTGCCTCTTTTTCTTCTCTCACAACATTGGCACTGCCACACAGCCACTCAGCTCTGCTTTCTGTGGGCTTGGGAAGTGTCGGGGTTTTAGGAGTTCTCCTTTTGGGTTTTTTTCCCTCTAAAAGAATTATCCCTCTCTACGTGTTGCTAGGAGACAATAACAACTGGATACTTAAAAGAGACAAAAGAAGTTGCCAGAGCTCAGGGTGGGGCCCAGCTGGCTTCTCTCTCTTTACCTGGGGTCCCTCATGGCAGGCAGAGATGCTGCAAGATTTGGACTGGGAAAATGGGGTTGGGTGCAGCCCCCAGCTCTTTGTTCTCTCACCATTTGGCATTCAGAGGGAAGAGAGGCTGCAGTTGCTGTCACCACTGCGGGGTTCTGCCTTCTGCTGCCCTTCTTCTACCATGAGTGGAGCTCTGCTCGTGGGACTGGCCATTGCGCTGGGAGCTTGTTAACACCCTACCTTATTAAAAGAGGGACTTCTCACCATCTGCGGGGGTGCCTCAGGGGAAAACCCTGGGATCCCAAGCCTGCCTTTCTCTGCCCTGCTGGGAGCCAGGCTGCCACTGCCCCGCCCCCGCCATTCCTTTGCCACTGCTCTGAGTCTTCACTACACTGCAGCTCCTCACTCCCTGCCTGCCGAGATGTCTCATGGTTCCCACTACAGCTGTGGAGTTTGATACATCTCTTCTACCACTCAGGATTAAAAATGGCTCATTCCTGCCGTTCCAGCTTGCTGCTTCCAAGGGTCCTGCTGGGGCACTGGGATCAGCTGCCCCTGTGGGTTTGTGAAGCCTTTCTTCCGTCCCTCAGCCAAGCCACCATTACCGCGTGCTCCCCAAGCTTACTCCAGAGCACCCCCTGCAGCTGCGGGGAAACCATTGCACCTGCCCTGCTCACCGGGAGTCACCAGCGCCCCTGCCAGATGTGACAGTAACTGCACCAAAGGGGAAAGTGCCTGCGGCCAAGAGAGGCTGGTGCTGGGTTTCTAGTTCTGTTTGTTGTTACTGCAAACAACATATTGTTGTTTGTTTACCTTGTTATACATACTAGTAAAGAACTGTTATTCCTATTTCTCATATCTTTGCCTGAAAGCCCCTTGATTTCAAAATTATAATAATTCGGAGCAAGGGGGTTACATTTTCCTTTCCAAGGGAGGCTCCTGCCTTCCTTAGCAGACACCTGTCTTTCAAACCAAGACAGGAAGATGTAGAAGAGGAGTTTGGGTGCAATGGGAACACAGATAGGGCAACAAATAATTGCTGAGTCACTTCAGTGCATGCAGCTGTTGCCATGCACAAAGAGGCTCTGCAAAGGGAATCTTTACCATGTGCCCTGTCTGATGTCTACCCTCAGGGAGATAAAACTAAGGGTCACTAAGATAACCATACCCATTGCCTCCAGTAAGGTGCCCTGCAAACCTGTAGCACTGGGAGAGCACAGGGCTAGTGGGCAGATCTGGAGCATGGCACTGCTGAGTCACTTGACATGATGCCTGCAATGCAAGAGCTTTAGTCACCATGGAAATAATGGACCAGCATCTTTCTTCCACATACGTGGGCCGGGAACAAACTAAATTCTGATAATAGTGTTCATGTTTTCATAAGTGAGTCAAAAGTCATTCCTTGCCTTTTATGGTTTGACTTACTTTCAGCAGTGTATACTGGTTCAGCTTATCCCATCTATTTCATTAAAAGAATTACTATAAAGATTTACACAATCTTTAGATTTTTTGCCATAAACCTAATTTGCCTTCTGTGTCACTCATGGGAAATCAAAGACTGAAATAATCAGTTAAGGGGGAGTTCCTGTATGAAAAAAAAGTCTTAACAGAACAGAATTTCTGTGTGAGAATGCACTTAGGCAAATACTTTCTTTTCTTCACTCATGCTAATCCATATGCTTGGTGATAATAACCTTCATGTTAGATTGCTTTGACCTATCACCACTGCTCAGGATTTGGAGCATGATAGATCCTAGTCCTGGCTTTTTGCCACATAAAATAAAATGAAAAAGCAATTTATACAACCTCTTGTAGGAAAATGACAGTGCTCAAAGGAAATGTGGTCAAGCTATAGTTTAATTTAGGTATGGTTAGCTTCACACATCTGTCCTGGGTAAATCAGTCAATGAAGTTTCTATCTCGTCCATTAAATGGGTTAGATTATTTTAAACTTTTTTTCAACTCTGATGGAGCCAACTAAAAGATAAGGTTAAAGATATTACAAGATGCTTAAAACAACGTAATACCTAAAAAAAAGTGAGGTACTACCAGCCTGTGGCACAAACAGAGGGAATCTGTACCAGAGAATAAAGATTTCCGAAGAGCTGAGAGGTGCTCTCCATGGAAGGTAGTTGGATGTGGGCTCCTTCACCATTCCCAAATTTGCTCTCTGTTTGTTGACTCTACTTGATGACACTTCATCCTTCCATAGCTTTCATCAGCCTGGTGCAGCCCTGTCTCATGTAACTGTGGATCTAGGAGCAGATGTGCACAGCTGGCATGAGGTCAGAGCTGGATAAGAAAGTACCTGAAGGCCAGGAGAAGCTGTGACTTTACATCTCATATATGACATATTGCTGTCAGCAGCAGGCTTTTATGCACTAAAACACTTCTGGTCGTCACATGGACAGTGACCAACAGAGTGAACAGGAGAAAAGACACAAAATACACAGGGGCAAACCAACAGCAGGCACCATTATTATCTCCTTCATTTGTTTTAAAGAACTAGAGAAAAAATAAAATATATTTTGTTTTTATTTAGGTCACCATCCACCATTCCTGCTTCCTTCTGCTGACCCCTCCAACAAAAATGGGCAGCCTGATCTGGTGGAATGTGTGCCACATCATGGCAGGGAAGTTGGAAGTAGATGAGCTTTAAGATCCCTTCCAACCCAAACCATTCTGTAATGATATGAGGGCTGCCTTTCCTCAGTGTGAGTTTCAGTATTTACATGTACCCTTAGAGGAACCAGAGGGGAGAAAAGCAGCATCCCAGCATAGACCACTGGTGATTACTGCTGCTTGGAGGAGGCTGATGCAAAATATTTGCTCAGATAATAAATCTTACCTTGAAAAAATCCCTCAAGTGCAGAAGCAAACCAGTAAATTAACTTTTTTGAGGTCCTCCATAGCAGCAGAGTATAGTAAAACATGTGGCACTACCTCATTTTTCACCTCTCCCCGACTTGTCCACTTCCAGGGGACTTTGTCCTCTGTCATGGGATGTGAAGCCAAAAGTAAGGTCTGCCTGGCCAGGATAAATAAGTAGTGGTAAGTGCTTAATGCAAACATTTCTGTGCAGATCTTGTATTGGGTGTTGTCATAGGTTAGCAAGCATAGTCCCGGAAGGGATATCCTTGCTAAGGGGTGCTTACAGCTTCCTCTGGGACCTGATAGAACCTATCAGCTGGCCAGTTTGAATATGGACAATTCTTTAAGCCACTTAAAGTTGTGACCGCCTCTGTGATCCACACTTAAGAATAGACAAACTCCCCCCCAAGCTCTCTCTCGTTTCCGGCACTGGGACAGGTGGCTGCAGGCCCCGTGCAGGGGCCAGCAGGCCTGGCCAGGCCCTGCTTGGGCCAGGCCGGGCCGGGCCACAGCTAGCCTGGAGCCATGGGCCTGTTCCAGCCATGGAACCTCCCCCCACTGCCTTGCCGTGGGCAGCCGGAGCGGCTCGGAACCCCCCCTCCACTGCGGCCGAGATTCAGCAAAGCGGCACCTCTGTCCGGCAGAGGTCAGGTGACCAACTGCGATAAGCCACATTCCAGCTGCAAGGCCGAGGTGAGATTAACCCTTTTATTGCTGTGAAGAGCTGAAAACCTGAGGGAAGAGAGAGAGGAGATGCTTAAAGCTGAAAGTCTGTTGTGAAGCTATGATATATCAGAGTATCCTGTTGTAATTTCATGAAGATATGGGGGGGGTGGAGTGTTCAAGTCATAAGCAATAGGCAGATGCTGCCGCAGCTGTAATTTCATGAGAAGTTTGGACAGAGAGAGATGAACCAGATGAACCAGATGAGGACTTTTGCTCCAAAGAGGAAAGGAGAAAAACCTCAATTCCTAGAGATGCTTCCAGAGATAGTCTTAAAGATGAAGATGACCCTTTGCTCCCAGGGAAGGAGAAGGGCCTCTGTTTTTTTTGTTTCTGAATGGCTCAACCTTAAAATTGTACCCCAGAAAACTTTCAAGAGTGGACCCTCGAAAGCAGTTGCGGGAAAAGCTGCAAGTCGGGGGAAGGGACTCACATCGCGAGCAGAGAGACCTCTTCCTAAATGGACTGAACAATATTTGGAAGTGGGTGGCTGTCTCGGTGTGATACTGTTTTCATAGCACGAGCAAAAAGAGACTTCTCTTTCTAAATGGACTGAACAAGGTTATTATGGAAGTGGTAAACAGACTGAACATCTTAAGGGTTGTCTTTTTACATTGTCAGTGGGAGAAGGGAGGAAGGTGGGGGGAGGAGGAGAGTTCTAAAGGTGGTATAATTTTTTTTTCCTTTTCTTCTTTTAGGTCTGTTAATAAACTTCTTTATATTCATTCAAGGTGGTGCCTGCTTTGCATTTCTCCTAATTCTTATCTCACAGAAGATAAACAGTAATGAGTATTTTGGACCAAACCACTACACTAAATTGGTGTTTCCGCCCGGTTACAAACCCAACCTGCGACAGGTGTTAATCAATCAGCTTCCTGATCTCTAATTGCCACATTGGCTCGGGTTTTTCCTCTTTCTATAAAGGCAAGGCTGAGTTTTTACAGCTGGAATCAAAAGGAACCCAACATGCTTAGTGTGCATGAACTTGAGAAGAGACTAGGCTTGCTACCCTTAGTGTATGAAGAAAACAAAACAGAAAGGTTTTTGGGGAAAAAAAAAAAAAAGAGGGCTATTATCCAAAGAGATTCAGGTAAAAAGGGAGCAAGGGTAAGAACAGACAAAATGAAAAAGCATTTGTAGAAGTGGAGGAAATTTGGTAACATGACAAAGGTTTCATGATTGGTCAGGAAAGCAGTCTCCCCTTCACAATTTTGAGAAAGATGCTTGAAGAATCAGAAAACCAGGAAGGTCATGTAAAGCCTTTGCTGCAAAAGAAAAGCATATGCTGCCCAGTGATAAATATCCTTCCGCATGCAGCAAAAAAAGCTGAGGAGCTCACTGTGCCCAACAAACAATAAAGAAACAACCTAGGGTGGAAAAGATAGGAGAACAGTCCACACATTGCAGTGACTGACACAGCATCTTCCTGCAAGAGAGGGGCCACTGCACACTCTGTGCCATTGCTGGGCTGGAGGCACGGGCACTTCTCCATGGGTCGGAAGGTGACAGGACTGGCTGGTGACAGAGGAAAGGTGCTTGCGTGGTTTCTGCCTGGGACACTGCATTGCTGCAGCCCTGAAGGAGAAAAGATTGCTGATGTTGAAAGCAAGCAAGATATAAAGTGTTTTCCACAGTTCTGCATGATTAAGTACAGAAAGGTAAGTCCAGAAATTCCAGACTACTAACAACGCTTTGGGATGAAACAGGTAAGAGGCAAAGGTTTGTGTTGGTTTTGCATGGCATGGTTTTTGGTAGCTGGGGGACCACAGAGGTGGCTTCTGTGAGAAGCTGCTAGAAGTTTCCACCATGTCCAGCAGAGCCAATCCCTGATGTCGCTGAAGATGGACATGTCACTGGCCAAGCCTGGGCTAATTAGAGGTGATGGTAACGCCTCTGCAATAGCGTATTTAAGAAGAAAATCAAACCGAAGTGGGACACAGTTTCTTCTAGCCAGAGAAGAGGAGGAGGTGAGAACATGTGAGGGAAAACAACATGGAGACACCAAGGTCCGTTGAGAAGGAGAGGGAGGAGGTGCTCCAGGCGCTGGAGCCAAGATTCCTCTGCAGGCTGTGGTGGTGACCATGGTGAAGCAGCTGTGCCCCTGCAGCCCATGGGGATCCACGAGGGAGGCAGAGATCCATCCACAGCCCATGGGGATCCACAGGAGGTACAGAGATCCACCCACAGCCTGTGGGGGAGGTGCCCATGCCAGAGTGGGTGGATGCCTGCAGGAGACTGTGATCCAGTGAGAGACCTGGTGGAGAGAGAGGGCCCTTGCTTTCAGGCTGGAGCAGCCTGTCCTTGGAGGACTGCAGCCTGTGGAAAAGTAACCCATGCCACAGCAGTTTTGGGAGGTGTTGGGGTTTTAGTTTAGTCCTAGGTTTGTTTTTTTTTCTGTTAAAGGAATTTCCCCCCCCCATATATGTTGCTAAGAGAACAAATCGCTGATCGTTGAGTGCTTAAGGAAAGACAAAGGACCTGGCTGCTCTTTTTGTTTCACCTGAGGGTGTGGGCAGTTGGGTCTCAGGTTCGGACAGAGAGGAGTAGGCTTGCTTCGGCTGCTTTTCCTTGTGCTGGAAAGCCCCGGGATCCCACAGCTGCCTTCCCTGCCCCGCTGGAGGCCGGGCTGTGGCCGCCCTGCCCTGCCGCTGCTTCAAGTCTTCGCTACATTGTAGCTGTGCTCAACCTGCCTGCCCAGACCTCCGGGGGGTTCCCTGCTTGGATACATCATGTCTGCCACCCGGGATTTGTGCTCGTCCCTGCCACTCCAGCCTGCCGCTCCAGCCTGCTGTTCCTGAGGGTCCGGCCGGACACTAGGGCCAGCTGCCCAGGGGTTTGTGAAGCCTTTGTTCCATCCTTCCCCAGGACCCCTGGCCACCGGTGCCGCGTGCTCCCCGAGCTCACTCCGGAGCGCCCCCTGCAGCCGTGGGGAAACCATTGCACCTGCCCTGCTCACCAGGAGCCGCCAGCGCCCCTGCTGGCTGCAAGCAGAACTGCACCAAAGGGGAAAAGGGCCCGACAGCTGAGAATGCTGGGGACTGGGTTTGTGATTGTTTGCTGTTACTGTTATAGTTATTGTTATTTGTTTGACTGGTTATATATATAATAGTAAAGAACTGTTATTCCTATTTCCCACATCTTTGCCTAAAAAGCCCTTGATTTCAAAATTATAATATCTCAGAGGGAAGAGGGTTGTATCTGCCATTCCAAGGGAGGCTTCTGCCTTCCTTAGCAGACACTTGTCTTTCAACCCAAGACAAATCTTGGAGCCCAACCGCGGGGCGTGAGGGCATTCAGAGAGAGAGGTGAAAAAGGAATAACAGTTCCTGGATAACTTACTTTTGTGTGCTGGATATAGGAACCTTGCTAGGCAGCACTATGTGGTCTACTTTACCCTGGTTCGGGTGGCAGGTGGTCGTGGCTATATTCTTCCCCTTTGCAGCTCCTTACCTAAATATGGGTCCTCTGACTAAGGCTACCATTGCTGTTATCCAGCTTGCGCTATGGGTCGAGAAGGTGAGGAATTCATGGGTTTTTAACTTCCTCTGGAATGTGGGTACTTGGATAAACGGCTATCACACACTAAGTGCATGTTTTTGGGGTTATGTTAAAAATGGTACCTTCTTTGAGGAAATGACACCAGGGGAAGTTTTCTCCTAGCCCCTCAACCAGTTCTTTAGGCCCACCCCACCAATTTTCAAAGGGTTTAGATTTCCTCTGAGTACTAACTGCTGCTGGTAGGCCTACTCTGTTTAGCACTCAAAAATAAGTTGAGAATGGCTTGGATAACTACCCAGACACCAGCCCCAGACACTAGAGATCCTACCCCAGAGCCTGATCCTGCCCCAGAACCTGACACAGCCCCAGACACTAGAGACCCTGCCCCACAGCCTGATAGCACCCAACAGCCCACCTCAGAAATGGACTACCCAAACTGGGTGGGGGTACTGGTGAAAGGGATGCAGGAGATGTGCCAGGAGATGGGCCAGGTGCGCCAGGGGATATGCCAATTGCTAAGGGAACACACCTCCTCAGCTAGTGAAAAAACCTCTCCCTTCCCCAAAGAGGGTGAGTCCGATGGTGCAGCAGTGGAACCCATGGATGTTACAACCATCCAGGTTTCAGCTGAACCACAAGGACAATCATAGCCAGCAGCAGTCGGCCCTGTGCAAAGGAGGAAGTATAAGACCAAATCAGTACGACCAGTTAATGATGATGGGGAACCAAGGCCCTCACAACCAGCAGGAGAGCCAGAGCCAGAAACCATCACTGAGTCCCTGTCGTACGACAGTCTCCGTGGTATGTGAAAAGACATTGTGCAAAGGGGGCGTGAGCCTTATACAACCTGGCTGCTCTGGGTTTGGGCTTATGGGCACCGGTGTGCAACTGGATAGTGGTGAGGCAAGGTATCTGGGATCATTGACCCAGGACCCAGGTGTGGACCAGATATTTGTGAGGGAGCCAGAACCCCTTTCTCTCTGGGAGCGGCTCTTAACGAGTGTGAGAGAAAGGTTAGTTCACAAAGACAGAATGCAGGAGTACCATCATAGAATGCAGTGGAAGACACTGGAGGAAGGGATCCAACAGCTAAGAGAGGTGGCAGTATTAGAGGTACTCTTTGGGAGGGATGGACAGCATGATAATGACCCCAATAAGGTCAGGTGCACAGGACAGATGATGTGGAACCTGGCAAAACTAGGGCCACCGCAATACACCACCTTCATTGCAACGATTGATGCTGACAATAACCGAGAAACAGTGGGCTCTCTTGTCAACAAGCTCAGGAATTATGACAGTATGGTCAATGGTCCGCTGAAAGCTCATGTCTCTGCTGTGGTTCAGGACCTCAAAGAGGAGACGAAGGAGACAAGGAAGGAAATGAGGGAGGAGATGAGGGAGGAGATGAGGGAGGAGATGAGGAAGGTCAGTGTGGCACCAGTGCGAGTCACAGGCCCCCAAGTCAGAGCCCGTTCTCCCCCAGCTAGACAAAGAGGGTACACCCCACAAGCTGAGCTGCATTTTTTTCTGTGCGAGCATGGGGAAGACATGAGAAGGTGGGATGGGAAACCCACCTCTGTCCTGGCAGCGCGGGTGCGTGAACTCAAGGAGGGAGGCACTAACCGAAGGGGTTCCACTAAGGTGAAAGTAGCCTCAGCCTCCCATGACCGAGCTGCCAGGTATTACAGAAGGGAGGATGATATGTCAGATCCCCTTGAAGGCACCTCGAGCATGTACGCCCAGGGAATTAAAGATTACCAGGGCTAGAGGGGCCCTGCCTCTAGCCAGGAAGAGGCCCGGGAGAACCGGGTTTTCTGGACGGTGTGGATTCGATGGCCTGGCACATCAGAGCCACAAAAATATGATGTATTGGTTGATACTGGGGCACAGTGTACTTTAATACCATCGGGACATGTGGGGGCAGAATCTGTATCCATTGCTGGGGTGACCGGGGGATCACAGCAGTTGAATCTTTTGGAAGCTGAGGTGAGCCTGACCGGGAAGGAGTGGCAAAAGCATCCGATTGTGACCGGCCCAGAGGCCCCGTGTATTCTGGGCATAGACTTCCCCTGGAACGTCTATTACAAACACCCGAAAGGACTCAGGTGGGCATTTGGGATTGCTGCTGTGGAAGCAGAGGGCATTAGGCAATTGAACACCCTGCCTGGACTATCTGAGAATCCTTCTGCAGTTGGGCTCCTGAAAGTGGAAGAGCAACGAGTGCCAATTGCCACCTCGACAGTGCACCGCCGGCAGTATCGGACAAATCGAGATGCTGTGATCCCCATCCACAAGATGATCCGCAAGCTGGAGAGCCAAGGGGTGGTCAGCAAGACCCACTCACCCTTCAACAGCCCCATCTGGCCTGTGCGCAAGTCTGATGGGGAATGGAGATTGACTGTGGACTATCGTGGCTTGAATGAAGTGACTCCACCACTGAGCGCTGCAGTGCCGGACATGTTGGAGCTCCAGTACAAGCTGGAGTCCAAAGCAGCGAAGTGGTACACCACTATTGACATTGCTAATGCATTTTTCTCCATTCCTCTGGCAGCAGAGTGCAGACCTCAGTTTGCTTTCACCTGGAGGGGCGTGCAGTACACCTGGAACCGACTGCCCCAGGGGTGGAAGCACAGTCCCACCATCTGCCATGGACTGATCCAGGCTGCACTGGAAAAGGGTGAGGCCCCAGAACATCTGCAGTACATTGACGACATCATTGTGTGGGGGAACACCGCAACAGAAGTGTTGGAGAAAGGAGAGAGGATAATCCAAATTCTCCTGGAAGCTGGTTTCGCCATCAAGAAGAGCAAAGTCAAGGGACCTGCCCGACAGATCCAGTTCCTAGGAGTAAAGTGGCAAGATGGACGACGTCAGATTCCCACTGAGGTCATCAGTAAGATCACAGCAATGTCTCCACCAACCAACAAGAAGGAAACACAAGCTTTCCTAGGTGCCATAGGTTTCTGGAGAATGCACATTCCCAAGTACAGCCAGAGCCCTCTCTACCTAGTTACCCGCAAGAAGAATGATTTCCACTGGGGCCCTGAACAGCAGCGAGCCTTCGCCCAGATTAAGCAGGAAATCGCTCACACCGTAGCCCTTGGCCCAGTCAGGACAGGACCAGAGGTGAAGAATGTGCTCTACTCTGCAGCTGGGAACAACGGTCTGTCCTGGAGCCTCTGGCAAAAGGTGCCTGGTGAGACTTGGGGCCGACCACTGGGATTCTGGAGCCGAAGCTACAGAGGGTCTGAAGCCAACTACACTCCCACAGAGAAAGAAATCTTGGCGGCTTATGAAGGAGTCCAAGCTGCCTCAGAAGTAATCGGCACAGAAGCACAACTCCTCCTGGCACCCTCACTACCAGTGCTGGGGTGGAGTTCAAAGGAAAGGTTCCTTCCACGCTACCAGAGAATGAAAGACAACATGCCCTCTTCACTGATGGTTCCTGCCGCATTGTAGGCAGTAGCCAGAAATGGAAAGCCGCTGTATGGAGCCCCACACGACAAGTTGCACAGGCTACTGAAGGAGAAGGTGGATCAAGCCAATTTGCTGAACTCAAAGCTGTTCAATTAGCTCTGGACATTGCTGAAAGAGAGAAGTGGCCAAAGCTCTACCTCTACACTGATTCATGGATGGTAGCCAATGCTCTGTGGGGTTGGCTGGAAAGGTGGAAGAAGGCAAACTGGCAGCGCAGAGGAAAACCAGTCTGGGATGCTGAGGAGTGGAAAGACATTGCCACTCGAGTAGAGAAGCTATCCGTGAAGGTCCGTCACATAGATGCTCACGTCACCAAGAGCCGGGCTAACGAAGAACATCGTAACAACAAACAGGTAGATCAGGCTGCGAAAATAGAGGTGTCCCAGATAGACTTGGATTGGCAACATAAAGGAGAGTTGTTCCTAGCTTGATGGGCTCATGATGCCTCAGGCGATCAGGGCAGAGATGCCACCTATAGGTGGGCACGAGACCGAGGGGTGGATATAACTATGGACAGTATCTCCCAGGTGATCCATGATTGTGAGACATGCGCTGTGATCAAGCAGGCCAAGCGGGTGAAGCCCCTGCGGCGATGGTCCAAATACAAGTATGGGGCGGCCTGGCAGATTGATTACATCACACTGCCTCAAACCCGCCAAGGCAAGTGCTATGTGCTCACGATGGTAGAAGCCACCACAGGATGGCTGGAGACCTACCCTGTGCCTCACGCTACTGCCCGGAACACCATCCTGGGCCTTGAAAAGTAAGTGCTTTGGAGGCATGGTACCCCTGAGAGAATTGAATCTGACAATGGGACTCATTTTAAGAACAGCCTTATAAACACCTGGGCTAGAGAACATGGCATTGAGTGGGTTTACCATATCCCTTACCATGCACCAGCAGCTGGGAAGGTTGAGTGGTGTAATGGAGTGCTTAAAACCACCTTGAAGGCACTGGGTGGGGGGACTTTCAAAAACTGGGAGGTGCATTTAGCAAGAGCCACCTGGTTAGTTAACACCCGAGGTTCCACCAGCTGAGCAGGCCCTGCCCAATCTGAATCCCTACAAACAACAGACGGGGATAAGGTTCCAGTGGTGCACGTGAGAGGTATGCTTGGGAAAACTGTTTGGGTTAAGTCTGCCTTGAGCAAAGATAAACCCATCTGTGCGGTTGTCTTTGCTCAGGGACCAGGTTGCACCTGGTGGGTGATGCAAAAGGATGGAGAGACCCGATGCATACCTCAAGGGGACCTTATTTTAGGGTGAACGACCCATGGCTCTGTACTTGTATCAGTATCAGCATGTATACATGTATATAATTCGGGTGATGCATGTATTTATGTGGTTAAAAGGGTTAAGTGTCATGTAACATGTTACTATGGGAAAAATTCAGGGTGGATAATGTTGGGGTTTTAGTTTAGTCCTAGGTTGTTTTTTTTTCTGTTAAAGGAATTTCCCCCCCCATACATATTGCTAAGGGAACAAATAGCTGATTGCTGAGTGCTTAAGGAAAGACAAAGGACCTGGCTGCTCTTTTTGTTTCATCTGAGGGTGTGGGCAGTTGGGTCTCGGGTTCGGACAGAGAGGAGTAGGCTTGCTTCGGCTGCTTTTCTTTGCGCTGGAAAGCCCCGGGATCCCAAAGCCGCCTTCCCTGCCCTGCTGGAGGCCGGGCTGTGGCCACCCTGCCCTGCCGCTGCTTCGAGCCTTTGCTACATTGTAGCTGTGCTCAACCTGCCTACCCAGACCTCCGGGGGGTTCCCTGCTTGGATACATCGTGTCTGCCACCCGGGATTTGTGCTTGTCCCTGCCACTCCAGCCTGCCGCTCCAGCCTGCCGTTCCAGCCTGCTGTTTCGGCAACTTTCTTGTGTTCAAGTTGTATGTTAACAACAGCCTTTGACTTCTTTGCCCTTGGCAAGGGCCAAAGGTCAAGCATTTCTGCGGCTGGTCCATGCCACAGGACATGACAAAACTTTACTTTTTTTAGTTTGGAAACCAAAACACAGCAAAGAAATAGAATGTGAACACTGAGAGCAAGCAAAAATTCATGCCCCATCTTTGAATTTCAAGGCCATTATCTCACTGTACCAAATTGCAGAGCAGTTTGGTTAAGTAATTGACTTCTTTACATGCACACAAAATAAGAAAGAAAATGTTTCTAATACCAAAAGGCTCTAAGTGTTTGCCTGTTCTCCACTCCCCTGGTTGGTGTTCAGTATTTCAGCCCTTGGCTTGGCTACTCCCATGCTCTGAGGAAGCATTACATTCTTCTAAACACAATTTTCTCCTATTTATATTCTTAGGTACATGCTAAAATTCTAAAAAGCCAATTTGCCAGTTGTCCAGAGGGACAATGAGCCTAGAGGATTGCAGTGTTCCTCAAAGACTCTGGCAATTTCCTGAAAGAGAAGGACTAAGCAAATCGGCCTTTTCATCTGCAGCCTCCAGTTAAACCACATTCAAAGTGTAAGGTTGGGAAAGCAGCATCTAGTCTTCCTTGTTTATCCACAGCAGGCTCAGCTATGCGGTGGAGCAAAGCCTCCTTTCAGAAGTCTTAAAACAAGAATTTGGCATCAAAGCCTCCCAATTCCTGCAAGAGAGGAGATTCTGACCATATGGCTTTGGAGTTGAATCAACTTCTTGGAAGATTCATCTTCCAAGATCAAGGGGAATCTTCATCTTCCAGTTCTACTTGTATTCAAACTTGCAATCTCTCTGAGATATAACATGGACAAAATTTAGGTCAAACTGACATACATAAATGAAAGTTATTCAGTGGCCCATAATATATTAATGGAGAATATCTGTAATTTTTTAAGAATGTTAAAAGAAAACCTCAAAGGCTAATTAAGCCTCTCCTCCTGAGCTCTCTGACTTCTGTTTTTTATTAGTCCCCATGCCAGATTCCTCACTCTGCACATAAATGATCTTCTTGCAAAAGAGTGGTTAACATTCTTGACACTAACTCCGAAGTATTGTTTTTGAGTGAAATGTACATACTGCAATAATGAGATGACCTAAAAAATTAAAAATGTTTTTTGACAACAGCATAAAGAAAGCCCAGATATCTACTCCTAGATACAACAGGACTGAAGACAGTACAAGGGGCTGTAATGTTTTCCCATTCTGTCAGTGTGAATGCACTGTAGTGATCTACAGACCTGCCATATAGAGCACAGACGTGGTTACATACCCAGAGGTGAGAAACATTGATAGCACAGCTGTGAAGACTTGGCTTCTGTCTGCAGGGTGAGGAAGGGATTCAGAGCATCTCTATAAGCCTGAGTCAGGTTTCTGACAAAGTCATTAAGAACTATTAAGCAGGAAACATCTGCTGTTCTCCGAATGCCTCCCAGATCCAAGGGTAGTTTGATGAAGTGAACACCGACCACAGCATTTGGCTTTGATCAGGACAGCAAAGCCTTTTACTACCTAACTGATTCAGCTGATTCAACCAGCATAGAAACAACCTTCCTCTGTTTCTTGCCTCAGCATCATTTGCAGGGGCTTTCCAAGCCCTAGGATTGCTTATTTTCCATGCCTTCCTAATTTTGCTTTCAGGTGAAAGGCTTGCCTGTGCTGTCAATCACGCTTTCAGTCCTGTGGCCCTGGTGAGGGAAATCTGCTGCATTTTATTAGGTTCTGGTAAATCTTCCAAAGTCTGAGGATTTTATCAACTTCTGTGCTTCATCTTGTCACTGATCTCATCCTTTTATCTTGTCCCATTCATTCTCTGAGAGAACTTCAGCCTTCAAAAGACTCCTGATTCCACCTTTCCCTCAGCTCTGCCGCTCTCTCTGTTTAGTCCGATTTTGTTGGTTACTGATGCTGTTCACCTCAGATGCAGGGGCAAATCACACCTGAATCTCAGCAGATGAAGGACTGCTATCAGTCTCTGCCTTGCACCTTTATCAAGAAGGAAGTTCAGGAAGAAGTAGAAAGGGGTTTCTCAGAGCCCTTTCCCGAGCTGATTTTGCAGATTGAATCTGCTTTAATTATGCTTGCGCATGAATTAAATATCACCTCTTCCCCAAGCACACTCTTTTCCAGGTGGATGTGGGGAGTGAGCACAGCCAATTACAGTGTGATTTACGTTGGACTGCCAAGGGAAACATCCTGTGCTCCTCCAAAGCCTTTTATTTTTCACAAGTTCTGAGATGAGTTGAATTTAAGCATAGCCATGAAACCTGACAAGCACACTTTATACTTCTCAAGCACATCCTCAGAGCATCGCCACATAAATCCCCTGGCACCCTTCCAGACCATATTCCCCTTAACCCTTCCACAGCGCCTTTATCTGCAACATTTGACAGACAGGTGGAGGCAACAGGGTTTGCTCACACAGACACATAATATCCATAGGAGAGTAAGATATGAACTTCAAATCAAAGGCTTTATCAGCACAGTTGTGAGATCATAGCATCAAATGGGAAGAAGTAAAAAACCTTGATGAACTGGGAAAAGTTGAACCAGAAAGAAGCTCTGTATTACGAGGAGACGGTCAGGCACTTGAGGTTTAACAAAACATTTACCCTGTTTTGGGGAACAAAAGAGGAGTGTGTATTAAGGGGAGGAAATGTAAAGCAAAAAATGACATGATTTTGGCAAGGGAGCTGGGCTGAACCACCATCAGCTCACAGAAAATTTCCTCCTTAATGGTAGTATGAACAAATATTTACAATGGAGCCAGAGATGCCAGTATCAGTGCACAGCAGTTGTTGCTACATTTACTTTTATGAAGCATTGAGATTCCTGGAGTATACTGCTTAACTCTTATTGCTGCTGTGATTTTGTATGCCATATAAATTGTATCTTGGTGAAAAATTATACCTATTATTTCTGAGCAAGGGGGGAAAGAAGCACTATGGGATGAGATGCTGAGTGAACCTGGCCGTGGGATTTGCTTGGAGGTTGTTTGATCACTTCCAATCCTTCCTGGGCCAAGTAATTCATGGACACCACCCCAACCTCTCCCAACAGATGCTTATTTATACACACAAATCATAAAATGATCATAGATATCCTTGGAAGTGTTCAAGGCCAGGGGCCATGAGCAAACTGACCTGGTGGGGGACATCCTTGACCATGGTGAAGGGGTTGGAATGAAATGATCTCCAAAGTTACTTCAAACCCAGTCAGTTCTATGGGTCTATGTTCACTCAATGATACTATTCCTGTACACATTTACGTCAAAGGAGCTTGGCATTACTCAAGCAAAAAAACGTCGTTTTTAAAAGCCAGCAGCAGAAAGGCACCCTGTTTTGCTCCCAAGCTGGATATTTTCTTGAAGACCTGTGAGCCAATTCAGCTGGAGAACACATGGAGCTGCTCTTCTTCCTGGGGGATTTCCTGGCTCGGTTTTCTTAATAACACCTCTCAGTTGTCAGTCCTTTTCTGTACCCATGCCCTTCTCCAGATTTCAGGCAGGTGAAATCCCCATACAGATAATTTTGTGGTGAAATAACTGGATATTACAGGGTTCTATATATCCCACTCAGAGCAGTGCATATGTACAGACCATCACTCATGGAAAAGTGAGACAGAATTAAGAAAAATCACTATAGGAAAATAAGACCAAATTAGCCCAAATTCACAGAAACACACTATCACAAGTATATCACAAGAGACAGTTTCACATCTGAAAGGGCTTTTAAATCCACATCTAAAGGGTAGTTGTGCTAGTTTGAAAACAAACCAGTGGGAGGCACCAAGTCAGAATAACAATTTAATGGAAATTAAAGAAAAGGAAAAGAAAGTAAAAGAAAACACTGACAGAGTCAAGATACAACCTGAGTCCCTATTAGGCAGGGTAGTGGTAGCAGTCTGGTGGAATGGTGGCTGCAATCCTCTGAAGTAGTGATCCTGTAGTAGAGGGGGTCTGCTCTTCCTCAGAAAGTCCAGTGGTGGCTGTGTAGCTCCTGTCCTCTGGAAATCCAGTGGAAAGCGTGTCTCTAGTGTTTAGAGTCCCAGATTATATCCACGATGGGATGCTTGGTTCCTCCCTCTGGGTGGAGCATCTCACAATAGGGTAATGAGCCGTGAGGCCAAGTGTTGATTAGGCTCATTAACAGAAGATGGTCCGGAGGGAGTTATCTCTGAGTCATGCAGCAGGACAATGATGGGCCATTAACAGCAAGATAGTCTGGGGGGAGGAGGCAAGGAAACACTGTCCCACCTGATTTCCTCAGCTCATGAGGATGGTAATAGAATACACCTCAACCCAGGACAGTAGTATAAAAATGTTATAGGTTACTTAATTTGGCCTTTCAAATAGTATAAATTGGCAAGTCAGCCCCAATATTAATCATGAGATAAATGTTAAGTCAACCTTAGTTCTTTTTGTTGGATTTCTCAGCCTGCAGTACCACATTTGTGACCATTTTGCTCACATCATGAGAACTGAAGTACAAAATACAACACTTCTTTGATGAAAGCTGATATTCAGAGAGAACCCAAAAATTGCCACTGCCTGTGGTGCTTTGTAACCCCCAACACCACAAGACATGGTAGGAGCTCACAAGTGAGCCCTCTGCAGGGCTGTGCCTCCATCACAGTCTGAGCCCTCATCCTTAGATTGCTTCTCCCAGAAATGCTCCTCTCCAAGATCTCACACTATTCCCTTTGAAAATTCACCCAATTGTCTTATATATAATGATACACAGTAACAAATAAAATGCTGTTTGCTTTATCCCCAGAAGGCAGCTTTTTAACTAGAGAATAATACATTATTTACAAGATTTCTTAGAGACACATTCAAACATACAGAAAAAGGACCCTTTGAGCACAGTGAGTCTTGGTATGAATCAACATTCTATCCATCTGTTTAATTACCCTGAGATTACAAGTGCATATGATGTTCTGCACTTTATTAATGAAAATACCCATTATTTTTCTTTTATGTGGAGCCGGGACGTACTTGGAGGTGGTCTGCAGCTGAGCCCTTTATGCCTACAATATGAATTAGGCAAAATATGCCCTCAAACACTTTTGGATCGTAATGGATTTAACTGCTAATGATCCTGGTCTAATCATAAAGTGACTTTGAAATACTATACATTTGAAAAAAAAGGCTAAGTTCTTCAGGAAACAGGCTTTGGGCACATTCAAGTGATAGGGAGGAACGTATCTGGCTGAGAACAGCACTTTGAAGTTGCTCCCATCTGGATAATGAACAATTAAAGAACAAATGAGTTAAGCCTAGTTAAATGCATAGATGTGACCTGAGCACCCTTCATCTGTGAAGCACCCACAGAATTTCAAAAGGGAGGAAGTACCTCTGTGCAAAAGAGCATTAGATACCAGATCTGCATGCCCCCAACTGCTGACAGTGCTCAGAAAAGCCCGTGTGACCATGCAGCCAAAATGGTGTGTGATCCAACAAGCTCAGTTCCACATGGATGACATGCATGAGATTTGTAGCCCTGGGCTAAGAGATGCATCGTTTGCAGTTAGGAAAAAAGGCACCTAAAGACTCATCTCAGAGTCGTGGGTGCTATCTGGGAAATATCACAACATCTGGTACGAAAGCATTTGCCCAGAGAAAGAAAGTCGTTGTCTTATCCCTCAACACCACAACTTATTTTCCAGGTGGTGCTGCAGAGAAGGGACCAGGTACATTCTCCGGTCCCTAAATTTAACTGCTGTGTTAATTCTTATCTCCCTTTCAAGGCTGTCACCAATGTGGTAATTGTTGTTGCACCCTTTTTCTGCACCCAGCTCTACATCTGCATGATGGCAGTGCTAAGAGCTTTTGAGCTTCTCCTTCCATCTCACACAGATAGGACAGATCCATACTTCATGCCCCTCGGAGAGATCAGGGAAAGAATTTCCATTTGGGAAACTCCTCCCAGAGTTTACACAACCCTTGATGGAGCAACTGATGCAGCACCCTGAATAGATAACAGATAATCAATTACGGTGGAGAAAAGACAGACTGCTCAGACATCTGGGCTTTTCCTTTTTAAAATCAAGGGAATGTCAGTAAATAAATAAACATGGAGGAATTGAGGACAGAAAAGGCAAATAAAGCCTGCTGATCTCCTGGAGCTAAGGGATTCCCCAATCACCTGCAGAAACACCATCAGAGAGAAAAGCACAAACAGGAACTGAAAGCAAAGATATTTAGCTCAAGAGGAATTAGATGCAAACTACTGGGATTCCAATTTGAAAAGCCTCCCCTGAGAAAGGATACCAAAGGTTAAATCCTTTTTTTTCAATCTGACAACCCAAACTGGGATTCCAATGTGAGAGTATGTCCAGAAAAACACCACTTAGATCAGCAGAGGAGCAGCAAAAGCCTCCAACATCCATTTTTAGCTCTGGACATCACTGTGTCGCTGTGAGCAGCAGGGGATGCATAAGGAGATGGCATAACGCTTGTTTGCAGGACTTTTATGGTTGACTGACATTACTGCAGAGTTCTCCAGAGAGTCTCTGGTACCACTGGATGGCTAAGCCGTGTAAAGCTGTCTAATGCTGCATCCTGTGTGGTACCCAAAAGGGGGCCATATTTCTGACAGAGACTCCAGCAAAAAAGTCATGGACATAAATATATCTAAACGTGTTAAATCTGAGCAAAGACAGTTGTAACCAATCCTTCTTCAACTGGTATGATTGTCTTATACACTGCATATTTCCTTTAATTTCCACATTCTTTGGGTTTGACACTGGCTAGAAGCCAGGCACTCACAAAAAAACCCCATTTATTCATTCTCCTCTGCTATAGTTGGCAGAGGAGAGGGAAAGAAAATCAAACCAAAAGGCTCATGGGATGAGATAAGGATTAGGGGAAAAACATTCTAAGGCAAAACAGGTTCAAAACTCAAACAGTATAAAGAAAATTTACTAATAGAATTAAAAGATGATAATGAGAACTAAAAGAAACCTTTTAGAACACTTTTCTTTCCTAGTCGCTCCCTTTTTCTCACTGACTGCGCAAGGAGACAAAAACATGGGGTTTTGGTCAGTCTTTCACTTCCTAAAAATCTTCCTTCAGCATGCTTAAGGAAAGGAGTTTCTTTCTTCTGCTGTGCCATGGGATCCTTCCCACGGGAGATAGTTCTCTGCAAACTTTTCCAGCGTGGCTTTTTAACTTTAATGAATAGCAGCCCGCCCAACCTGCTGTAACATGAGTCCCTCCCATGAACAGTGCAGTCTTCCCAAAACTGCACATCGTGGGCCATTTTAGTTCATAGGGTTTAATCTTTAAAGGAGAAGCTGTTCTAGTTTGGAAGCAAAGGCTCTCTTTCTCTATTTCTAAAAACAAGGGTCTTCTCTTTCTGTTCAAGTTCCTCACTAGATTACAGCTTTTCAGCATCCACGGGCTCCAGTGTGAGCACTGTTCCTCACAGGCTGCACGTGAATCTCTGCATCTCCCCCATGCACTTAAGGAATTACAGAGAAACAATCTGTCATATCATAGTCCTCACCATGGCTTGCAGAAGAATCTCAGCTTCGACGCCTGAAGCACTTCTTCCTCCTCTCTCCTTTCACTGACCTCACTGCCGCCATGTTGGTTCTCGTCATGTCCTTTTCTTTTTCTCTGACTCTGAAGAAAATTGTTGTCCATAGGTATTACTGTTTTCAAGTTCTAGCAGCTGAAAAATTCTTACAGAGCTTTGCTGCACTGAAAAGGTTGATCTTGTCTGTGTTCAGTGTCGGGGAATTGTTTGCCATGTTTTTGTCGGTGGCCACGTGGTCCCTGTCAGCACTACACAGGCGGCCTCAGCCACGCCGCTCCCGGCCTCGGAAGGGCCCCGGCCTCGGGAGGGCTTCTGCCTTGGGAGGGCCCTAGCCCCCTCCACCCCCCGGCCCCGAGAGGGCTCCAGCCGTGTGCTTTCAGCCGCACTGCCCCAGCTGCATGGGCGCTCCTGGCGCTGGTCCCGGACACATGGTCTCAGCTGCATAGCTGCTCGCGGCATTGGGATAGCTCCTCCAGCAGCACGGCCACGGCCCCGTGCCAGGAAGGGCCTCAGTGGCCATGCCGGGAAGGGGCCCGGGGGCCCCCTTGACACCCCTCACCACCCCTCGGAAAGGAGGAAGAAAGAGGAGTTTTCATGATCTTTTCTCTTTCTTAAATATGTCATCACAGAGACGTTACCAACTTCTCTAATTGGGCTACCAACCTGCCTATCATCAGAGCCTTCAGCGATTGGCTCTGTGCAGGACATAATAGAAGTTTCGAGCAGCTTTCTCCTGCCCACTAAAAACTAGACTGTTTTTGAACTAACACGCACATTGATTTTTGAGACAAGCTAAATCCCTAAGGGACCATCAAAGCATCTCATTTAAGAAATATCAACATATACAAAGGGAAGCTTTCCTTTCAACCAGAAAGGCCAGCTGCAGAAGCTCACAAAGGGGTTTTTCCTGTTTTTTTATTCTCTGTGTTTAGCTCATCTATCCACGGAAGTAACAGGATGTGAAGACAAACTGCAGTTAGAAGAGGAATGTTGCTAATGATTTCCCTTTCAACTGCTTGCTCAGCTTTACCTTTGCTAGGAAGGATTACCTGTTACTGACAAAAGGTATCATCTTCACTCAGATTAATTGCACTCAAATTAGTTACTGGCATGGACCAAGGCTGGCTAAGTGTAACATTATTTCAGCATGTTAAATCTAAAAAGTTTTAAGCAGAACTTGCTGTAATAGGACAGCACATTGTTCATCCAGTCAGATATAGAATTTCTGACTCCATTACTCACATCGAAATAATCCTTTTAATGTGATCTGAACCATGATGCTTGGGTTTTCAAGCCTTTTCTTTCTCATTACATCTTCTCCCTTTATGTCTGCATTTCCTACTTTCCAACATGGTTTATCACAGCACGTTGCCCCGAGCTTTATTAGGTGACTTGTGGCAGCCCATTTCCCAGCTAAGAGCCCTGCTAAGAGCCCTGCAGGAGCAGTGTTCTGTGCTGCTGAAATTCCATCCCCCTAAAATATGCCACTTTTATGATTATATTTCCCCACAGCTCATGGTGAGTGCCTCACACTCTATAAAACACTGTAACACCACTGCTTCACCCAAGGCCCAGCAGCAGGCACATGTTGAGGATTGAAGCCAGCCTCAACAGTCCTGTTTAAGATTTTGCTGACACAATGAGGACAACAAACCTCTCCATCTACCAAAGCCTCCAAGAAAATTCATGTATGCTGTGCTGGTGCAGCCATCAGGTGACACAGCCTTATGGAAGATGCACTGGTGCCACTCCAAAAGGGAGAGGAGCACAATTCTGCCACCAAGGTTTCGTGACAGTGGTGTTGAAATTAGCATTAGCTTCACCACCAGTAAATTTTCACTAGGTTCAGCACCTGCCTCATTAGCTATGAAAGAATATGAGAAGTGGAGATGAGAAACTAAAAGAACATTAACCATTTCACTCTATCCATACCCAAACTCAGCACTCAGCAATGTTTGCAAGTGTTCATTTGCCACCAGCCCAAGGGACCGCCCCAAGTCAAAGTGCTGAAGGAATTACTCCCCCTTCCCAGCAAAGCTTTACCTGGAGATCAGAGAAGCAGAGACAAGGAATCGGGCTTCCTCACCTCTAGCTGCAATCTGTTTTGAGAGGCAAAGCACCCCTGAGCCTGGCCAAAGCTCTTTACAGGCTAAACCAGGTGTCCTGAGCTTAAAAGAAATGCTCATTGATGGGTATATAAAGGGTTTTCTTTTATTAGAACTTAGCTTGATTCTTGATGGGACAAAACCAAGAGTTTGGGATCACAGTAAGCAGAACAACTTTGCATACAGGGAGCTTATAAATGTCAATGATTTCTCACATAGCCACAGGGCAAGACACAATGATTATACCAAACAGCTTGGCATTTTCTCTCATCTCTTCTATCTTAATAAACCAATAATGTGAAATGCAAAAAGTCCAGATGGCCCTTGTCAGACACTCTGAGGGGTCCCTGTCTCTGGCTACATCCAGGCCAGCCTTACCATCAGGGGATGACCACAACATGACATTGTGGCTGGTCTGCAGAGCCCCAGACTACAAATGCAACCACTGGGCACTCCTGTTCATGGTTCTGAGCAAAACCCAGACACTCACAGTTCCTCTTAGGACCAATCCTGGAGACTGATCAGTCAGAATCAAGGCTGTTATCTTTATGCAGGGCTTACTTAGGCAAAGCTCTGTTACATACCTCATGTGCCAAACTGGGGTGTCCCACAACTGGAACCCAGGAGAAGACATCCATGGGCCTGAAGGAAGACAGCAGGATCTGCTTCACAAGCCCCATGATCCCACATGAGCCTCTTCCTTTGAGCTGCCACCACAAGTCCAAATAAACACCAAGCCCCACAATGCCCAATCAATATGTGATCAATTGTGCCCAGCACAATTCAGTTGCTTTGTGCAAACACGTAGCCCCCGTTAACAAAAGTTCTGTCAATATGCTGGCAAGCAGCAAGAAAGTTAAATTAGTTCAGTTCATACATATTTAAGTACCATGACCTGCATTATCAAGCTCAGGCTTCAAATATTTGTAATGGCACAATTAGCCTCAGGCACGTTATCTCACTAGTATTAGCAACGGTATGTATTTATTTACAAATCACACGGGGGGATTTAAATGTTGCTGTCACTGTTGTCAGGGAAACAAACTACTTCTAAATTTTTAATTTTTTAATTTAAAATGTATTCTAAGCAGGGATAGTCATTAAAATTGTATGAGGAAAAAGGGAAAACAAAATCTGGTATATCTACGTATAGTAGAGTTGATGTACACTGTAATTACAGCAGATTACGGGGGGGAAAAATGTAGCTTTCGTGAGAGACTGTGGTTATGAATGTTTCTGCACATTACTTATGATTACTGTTGCTAAAGAAGAAAAAATAAGTTATTGTGCATGTGTAAATTCTTGTCAAAAATTATACGTTGGAATACATAATTTATCTTGTGTACTGCAATTTTTATGTAAATAATAATATCACCATAAAAATGGTTGCTCAGTAGAGACAGACTTACAATTATATAAATGGTAATTTATGTAGTAAGATTTAATAACTAATATTCTAATTTAGTATTTTCACAGAATTGGTGGTACAGGGAACACTCCCTCCTTGAGCAAGTATCTTCTAAAGCTCCCAGAGATGGACTATCATATCTGTTGGGGAAATTGCTGCAATGCCTTGTCAAGGAATTTCTGTAGAAGCAAAAACAGGCAAGACTAAAAGGAAAACAATATATTCTGAATAACATAAGGTAAGACAGCCAGTCTCCAGCCTTACAGACCCTAGAATTACTTGTAAACCGTGTTTCACTGAGCAAGAGACAATACATATAAATCTTTTTTGAGCCTGCTCCTCCAAAAACCTAGATGCCTAAAGATTTACCATCCTTTGCAAATTCAGACTCACTGCCACATTCTCTCCACTTTCCATCTCCCTGTACTAAATCACATCCAGAGTTTGCTTTTCAAACTAATGTGTGATCTGTGTAGCCAGAAAATGATGTTGTGTTCCTAGTCCATATCCGAGCAGTGAGAGAAAAGAGGCAAATCACAGTGCAGAGCCAGGAGCAGAGGTAGGCAGCACTTGTCCCAAGGCTGCCTGCACCCTCCGGGTGCTCCTCACCATCTGGCCATGATGCTTCTTTCAACGGCATGCAGGGAAGGAGCATTTGGCAACAGAGTCAGAAGGAAAGCTTGTTTTTCTGCTTTTCCTGACCTTGTTTGTGTTACCTGAGCTAATGGCTAGCAAGGAGGGCTCTCTGGGTTACCCTGCATGGCTGCAGAAATCCTGGCTTTGATTTCTCAAACATGCAAACCATCTGTCAACAGCTCCTGCACTGGGAGGAGCTCCTGCACTGCTCCTGTGTCCTGGCATGGTCCTCTGGAACATTGATGTGCCCTTACCCAGCCCTGTGCCTGAGCTGGTCTCATGTATACATGGCTGCTAGGGGACATGCCCAGAGCTGGGAGATGTTCAAGAGAGCTTGGCTTAACCCAAGAGCTCTCCTGCAGCCAGCCACTCCAGACCAGGCTGCCCAGTCCACTCCAGGCCCCTGTGGTGCCACTAGCACCATCCCACTGCAGCTGCACTGAGATTAGAGAACTGGAGGAATATTTTACAATCAGCAGTTGGGTTTGGCCTATGGCCTGTTAACATGGGATAAAATTCTGCTGGTTTCCACTCCCAGGCCCTTTATTATTTTTCCTTTTTACGGCTGTGAATTTGTTTGGTTTTCTCTCAAGTCTGTCCCTGAATAAAAGACCTAACAATACCAGTCCTTGGACATTTTTTGTGATGGGGTTAGTAAATCACCGTAATCTACAGCATAAGCTGTAGATTTAACCCCTTGGTGTATCAATGAGTTTCCAGCTTCAGTGACTTCCACTTGATAAGAGTTGGAAAACCCTTGACATTTTGCACCAAGGGGTTAATTTGAAAAGGGACCAGAGTTGAGTTTTAGTTACAAGCTTAGGTTTAATAATAAGGGAGTGAAAAATTTAGGTTACCTAGAGACCAACCAGTATAAAATTGCCCTTGAAGGTGTAATTCTGTGTGAAGGTGAAAACAAAGGGCTTACATCATAAAGCTGGAGGAAGAGAGAGCAACAACAACAACAAAAAAGAGTACTTCGGCTTCCTTTTTTTCTTTCCACATCTCTGCAATATGTAAGGGAACAGTAAAAAAATTGCACAAGGCAGTGAAAAAGGATCAAAATGACACATGCTTTTAATCAACAAAACAAATGCAACTGACAAGTGATTTACTTTAAAAAGGGCTTGAACAAAGGAACCAGAGAAATGGAACATCATTGGTAACATGCAGAGAAACCACAGAGCAGCTCCTTCATCATGACTTGTGGGAAGTGGTAGGAAGTAAGCAGTGAGTCCTGAGTTTCATCAAGCAGGATAACCTGGGGAAGGAGTGTTAGACTTGGCTCTTGAGGTGCCCAAGTGGCACCATCACCTTTCTTGGTCCCCTTTTGCCTCTGTCGTCCTGCCATCACTAGTTTCTTGCCTTTTGAATAGGTATCTGCCAAGGGAAGAGAAGCATCTACTTGAACGGTGGATACTGGCCAAAGTACAGACAAATCAAAGCCTCACAAAACAAGTTCAATGTATCTTGTCCTGGTTTTGGCTGGGATAGAGTTACTTTGCTTCCTACAGCCTGGTACAGTGCTATGTTTTGGATTTAGGGTGAGAAAATGTTGATAACACACCGATTAGCTGATGCTAAGCAGTGTTTACACTAAGGCAAGGACTTTTCTGCTTCTCAAACCACACCACCAGGGAAGAGGCTTGAGAGGGTGTAGTGATTTGGTCCAAAATACTCATTACTGTTTATCTTCTGTGAGATAAGAATTAGGAGAAATGCAAAGCAGGCACCAAACTTGAAAGAATATAAAGAAGTTTATTAACAGACCTAAAAGAAGAAAAAAAATTATACCACACCTTCAGAACTCTCCTCCTCCCTCCACCTTCCTCCCTTCTCCCACTGACAATGTAAAAAGACAACCCTTAAGATCAGTCTGTTTACCACTTCCATAATAACCTTGTTCAGTCCATTTAGAAAGAGAAGTCTCTTCTTGCTCGTGCTATGAAAACATTATCACGACGAGACAGCCGCCCACTTCCAAATATTGTTCAGTCCATTTAGGAAGAGGAGTCTCTCTGCTCGCATGTGAGCCTTCCCCCGACTTGCAGCTTTTCCCGCAACTGCTTTCGAGGGTCCACTCTTGAAGTTTTTGGGGTACGATTTTAAGGTTGAGCCGTTCAGAAACAAAAACAGAGGCCCTTCTCCTTCCCTGGGAGCAAAGGGTCTTCCTCATCTTCATCTTTAGGAATATCTCTGGGAGCATCTCTAGGAACTGAGGTTTCTCCTTTCCCATTTGGAGCAAAAGTCCTCATCTGGTCCATCTCTCCCTGTCCAAACTTCTCATGAAATTACAGCTACATCAGCATCTGCCTATCTCAGCGCAGGTGCTTTTGCTTATGAGTTGAACACTCCACCCCCCCCATATCTTCATGAAATTACAATGGGATACTCTGATATATCATAGCTTCACAACAGACTTTCAGCTTTAAGCATCTCCTCTTTCTCTTCCCTCAGGTTTTCAGCTCTCACAGCAATAAAAGGGTTAATCTCACCTCAGCCTTGCAGCTTTGCAGCTTTGCAGCTGGAATGTTGAATGTTGCTTATCGAAGTGGAGAGGGGGGAGAGCCAAGCCGCTCTGGGCTGCCCACAGCAAAGCAGTGGGGGGGAGTTCCACGGATGGAACAGGTCCATCGACTCCAGGATGGCCGTGGCCCGGCCCGGCCTGGCCCAAGCAGGGCCTGGCTGGGCCCACCAGCCCCTGCACGGGGCCCTCAGCCACCCGTCCCAGCACCGGAAACGAGAGAGAGGAGATGCCATTTCTCCCATTTGTTGCCTAAGAGATGGTAATGAGGATACTTAAGAGAGACAAAAGAGGCCAAGATGGGGGGAAGGGGTGCAGCTGGCTGCCCTCTCTTAGCTGGGGGGCTTTCTCTTGGGAAGGGAAGAGAAACCATGAGATTTTGGAAGGGGGTGATGGCCTGAGCTCAGCTCCTCTTTAACTCTCAGGACTGGAGGTGAGATGGTGCTGCTGTTGCTGTGGGGAGAATTCACTGCCACTGCAGAGTTCTACCCTTTACTGCTACAGTGAGTGAGGCTTTGCTCATAAAAGTAGCAATTGCTTTTGGGACCTTTTCAACACCTGACCTCACTGGGAAGGACCCTCACCATCTACTCAGGTGTCTCAGGGGGAAACCTGGGACTCCGACCCCCTCCCTCCCTCCCTCCCTCCCTCCCTCCCGCCAGAGGGAGAGAGCATCTCCCAGCTGTTTGTGGGAGCCCAGCTAGTGCTGCCCAGCCCCGCTGGTTTTTTTCTGCCACTGCTTCGGGTTTTTTGCTTCACTTTAACCTGACACCCCATATCCACCTGACCCTCGCAGCTCCTGATACGTCTTCTGAGATTTTGCTACACTTCGTTTGCCACCCTGGGGCACCTGCCATCTCTGCTGTTCCAGCCTGCTGCTCCAAAGTCCTTGCTACAGTCTATCTCGCCATCTGGATTGGCACCGGGACCAGCTGCCCCCCACCCCATGAGTTTGCAAAAGAAGCCCCTTTTCTCTCTCTCCCACTGGTGCATACGCCATTACTCATGTGGAGATGCGGCCGAGCTCGCGGCACAGCGCCCCCTGCAGCCGCGGGGGAATCATCACACCTGCCCTGCCTAACCTGGATCCACCGGCGCCCCTGCTGTCTGTGAGCGGAACTGCACCAAAGGGGAAAGGGCCTGAGGCGAAAGAAGGCTGCTATTGGGTTCCTGGTTTTGTTGTTGCTGCTGTTGGGGGTTGTTTGTTTGCCTTGTTATACATGTATGTATTAGTAAAGAACTGTAATTCCTTTTCCCATATCTTTGCCTGAAAGCCCCTTAATTTCAAAATTATAATAATTTGGAGGGAAAGGGGTCACATTTTCCATTCCAAGGGAGCCTCCCGCCTTCCTTGGCAGACACCTATCCTTTAAACCAGGACAGATGCTGACCAAGAAATTTCTAGCAGAGAGCTCTGTGCAGCCTTAATAACCACAGCCCAAGCCTTCATGCCTGGATAATAAATCACTTAACCCAAGAGAGTCCTGTTGTCTCTGATTTTCCAGAGTATCATCAAGGCAGTCTCACTTACCAGACTTATCAAAGATAATTCAACAGTCTTCATAATGGTATAGTTAAAATTATTCTGTGCCTTTTGTCCTGCAGTATGCAGTATGCAGGATGCCAGATGAGTGTTCATAAACAGGCCAAAACTTGCCCTGTAAAATCTCATCATGCTTTTAAAGGCTAGATTACTCCATATGACTTTTAAATTCCAACCTTGATTTAATTCACACAGAATGAAATACATGTTGTCAGTACATCCAGCAGAGTCCAGTCCCCTAAAACCCTGTTCCACCACTACAAGAGAACAGGGGTAGTGAAATCCCCTTGCATATGAGATGAGCTGTGCTGAGAGATGCTCTCATTTGCTGATAGACTGGACAAATTTGAGCAATTCTGGTTCCATTCAGTAAATAATGTTATGCAAATGTTAAATTACCATAGATTAAGAAGTTTGTGATACATTTGATTTTTGAACAAGCACTTGGTTTTGTTTTTCTTGTTTGGTTTGGGTTGGTTTCTTTTTGATTTTCTTGCAACTTTTTTTGCCTAGTTCCCTTCTCTGTTGCCTTTCCTAACAACACCTAGTGCTACTCACACAATAGATACAGCCAGAGTCTGGCATGTAATTTAGATGTTAAGAGGTAACTTCACCTGGGCACATAAACCTGAGCACCTGCTTATGAAAGCAGGTGCCAAAATCAATACACTCAAGCAGCTTGGAAGCTTGTCCAAAGTTCTGATTTCACACACTGCTGAGCAACCTTTCTGTGTTGGAGCACAGAGGGTGTCTGCGGCACCTCCTGGAAGCACTTGCTTCCCAGAACTGGCATTTTCTTTTATCCACACTGCATTAATGAACACTCCCAAGCTCAGAACAGGACAGATCTGAACACAGGACAGACTGAGATATATATCTAACTGTTCACGCTCTCTTATGGTAATCTTTCAGAGGGCTCCACTGCCTCTGCATTGTCCAGCACTATTCTCCTGTTGCTCAGCTACTAAAATAATAAGAATTTGAGGTGTTTATGGATAAAAATGTGCCATGGTTTGTTTTTTCAGCAGTAGAGCATTGCCTTCTCTCCTGCTGAACTCAGTGAGAAAAACAGGTGATTTCATACATACATCATTAGTTTCCATAGAACAATTCTTGAAGCTCTCATTATCAGTAGGTTCTTTTTGCACCTGTTATCAGCATGCTCCTCTGCACCATGGAAAGGAGTACTTTGCAACCCATACATCTCCTAGGTACTCACATTTGGGAAAAAAAACCAACCATGATACAGAAGTCCTGAAAACACACTGATTTCCCAGGTAGAACAACAACATCATCAACAATTTTCACCTGCTCATTTTTGAGATTCTGACTTTTATAATTCCCAATACCAAAAATCAAGAACATTGATTTTTGCAGAACACAACTAAAATGTGATTTCAATTGATGACCTCTGATCCATGCCTTTAAGGAAACAGACAAACAGATTACTAGAGGTTATCCCTGTCTCAAGGTAACACTAAAACAGGTTAATATGGACAAAATACACTATTGGGCAAGGATGGTGACAAGAGGCAGAGTCCCAGAAAGACCTAAACAAGGCAGTAACATTAAGTAGAAGGCTCTCTCCCCTCAAAAACCTTGTTTGAAGAAAGGCTCATGTCAGACATTAATTACAATGGAAAAGAATGTAGGAATGATCATGAAAAAGTACAATAACACCCCAAAAAGCTGTAGTGTGCAAGACCTTTGAAGGCTCAGATCTAAAAAGATCAAAACTGCATGTTGCACTTTGCAACAGAAGATCAGAACAAGTTATCAGAAGATGATAACTACCATTTGTCATATAATAAAGGGTTTGCTTTCTTTTCAGCTCTTCCCAGCACATTCTTATAAACCATTTGTAAAACAAGACTACAGAACGGAAGTAATTGAAAACTTACAAAGAATGTGAACAAGCCACCGAGACAAACTGTTATGAGATGATAGAAAAAGCTATCAAAAGAAACTGAGAAGGACTTTGAAAGAGTCTGTAAACTTTTTTCTTCTATCTATTTCTTTTTCTGAGACTGGTTTCAAAAAACAACCAACAAAATGCTGCCAGAATTCTGTGTGAGTGCAAAAGCTGTGCTACGTGCTCCAATGTCAGCATGACTTTGGAGAAAAGTGTCAGTATTGATAAAGAAAAAGCAGTAGTAAAGAAAAAAAAGATACAGGGTTTCCCATGCTGTCACTTGCATTTTTGCTTCTAAGGCTTGTTACACACTGCAGACATGAGGCTAAAGCTTATGATCCAAAATCTTGCCTCCATTTTGTCAAACATTAATGTTCTCCCTTAAAATGGCATCCCCACATATTCCTTTTAAAACTGTTTTTGAAACTCAATCTCAAAAAGAAAAGTATTGTTTGTGATCGGGTATTTTCAGCCAGTTGGATGACCTCTTTTATGGATTTAACTTCACTAGACAGGTGGCATAAGCAAGTTTACCTATTTCCCCACAGAATTCATTTTCAGGTCACAGTTCACTTTCCCTACCTGTTTCTTTCTCAAGTTGCACCAGGGGAGTCTAGATTAGATATGAAGAAAGATTTCTTTGCTGAAAGGGTAGTCCGGCATTGGAACAGGCTGCCTAGGGAAATGGTGGAACCACCAGCCTTTGAAATGTTCATATAATGCATGGATGTGGCCCTTGGGGACATGGTTTATTGGTGACACAGTAGTGCTGGGTTAATGGTTGGACTTGATGACCTTAGAGGCCTTTTCCAACCTTAATTGATTACATTTTATGAAATTTTTGTTCCTAATCAACTTTGTTTTCATTGTACTAGGAAAAAAAGCTACATCTACAACAGCATGCTGGTCTGCCACCAATTATAACAAATCTCTTAAAATAATAAAACAACAATTTTAAAAAGTGGCAGAATCTAGTACATTAAAAATTCACTTTACAGCTTTGCCAAGAAAATATATCCAGACTTCAAGCCTTAAACTGGACCAGGGCCTGTACAACTGCATAGATCTTAATTGCTCATGAAGCCTTTCCTGCAAAGGAACATCTATTTCCCATGATGACACTGAAAGCCAAAAAAATGTTGCTCTTTAGCTTATTAAACATACTTTTTTTTTCCAGAATCTAATGAAACACAGAGAAAATAAACCCAGGGGTGGACGTAAGAAACTTGCTAAGTTAAAAATAATTTATTTTTTCCAATTTTGGGGCTTTTGTGAGCTGGGACCATATAAAATTTCAAGCTTTATCACAGTCTAATACAACCCTATTTCTCATTCCCACCTATAGGAGCAAGGAGATTGCCAGGAGCCATTTATCAGCAGGGCTTTGAGGGCTGCTCAACATCTTGCCTATGAGCAGCAGCATATTCAGGGGAAAAGCACTTTCTAGTTAAAGGAGCGGAGGGTCAAGACCAACAAGAAGGCTTTGCTCTAAGATTTTTTGCATTTTGATCATATTGTTATGCAGAAAAAAAAGCCAAGCACCACCCCCAGTGTGCTTTTTGGCCTTTTTCTGTGCAATCCTATTGATGAAAAACTTAGGCTCAGCAAGGATATGAGCCAAGTGGTTTGGTGACTTTTAAGGAAGCATGATTTCAGTTGCATGGGTAATGAGTTCAGTGTGATGGACCCATTATAGTAATTAAACACACACTTTGCTTGAAATATATATAGGACTGATACTTAAGTTAGGTTTTACTTAAGGACATTTTTCAATTACTGAGGCATTTTGAAAAAAAAACCCACCCTGAAAATAACTTTCAAAATGTTGTTGGAAGTGTCAGTATGTTGAAAACGAAATTCATGGAGAATTTTAGAGCCTGAGAATATCTACAGAGAAGTGCAATTGGAACATCTTGAAAATGGCTAGCAATCTCAACATGCATTTCAGCTTCTATTGAAAGCTTCTCCTGAAGTCTGGGTTTAAAGACTGTAGGTTATAAACAGTCATCGTATTTTTTATGATGCAATTATTCAAAGATGCCTCCTAGCTTAGCATGAGTTTGCCATCATTGATTAAACTGTGGATACCAGTGAAAGAGAGATAAGGTGGGAAAAGCTGGTAGCCTGGGGTTGTGGTCCTAATCTCATTGCTTACATTCGAAACTCTGTAGCTTTTAACTTGATGACATTTAAATAGAGTGATTAACAGACCTTTACTTTGTTATTTGCAATGTACACATTTAACACTGCAGGTCAGATAAACCAGATAAAACATAAATTAACACCTTATCGATAGGTTTACACCACCAGAGCATCTGGTCCTCCCTGAATAAATTTGTACTGTAGACAGGAATCCAGTACAAGTCTTCTTTTAAATTCAAGTGGAAAAATATTAATATTCAAATTTTTCACTTGACTTAACTCTAGTTTTTCTTGAACAGGTTCTCCAAATCCAAAGTGACACAAAATACTTACCTCTAGGAGTCCTATTTGCTTTTGCCTTTCCACAACCAGCATTCACCATGTGGTGCGATGGAGATTTGCTTGGTGCACCGGTAGTTCTTCAGGAAAGACACTGCAGGAAATGGGTTTATCTGTGCAACAGATAAAGCAGTTTGCCTTTTTTTGGCCTGCTAGAAGTGGCACACAGGAAATAATGCTCTACAGTTATGCAAAATCATTTTTTCTAAAGACTCTGAGGCATTAATTCTTTATCATACTTCATTGCAATGAGGTAGGAAGGGGAACAGGCCAAGAAAGGAGAAACAGAATAGTCACTGGCTTTGAAGTGATATTTAGGGTCATTTATCATCCCAAATTTTTGTCTCTGAAGCACTCATATGGGCCTCAGAGCAAGACAGCCACATGCACTTACCGATCTCCCATTAACCTGCCACCAACACCAAACTCCAGTTACTCAGCTCACCACAGGAACCCAGCAAGCACCCAATTTCCACTTTCTGATTTGGGAAGCACAAGCAAAGCCAAATAGCAGAATGAAGAAGGAAGGGAAGACACAGACTTGTGGTCATGGGGAGGAAATGTGCACAGAGAGCCCTGGGAGAGCTTGGAGAGGTGTAATACAGGCACTAGGCAGAGCAAGGATCACGAGGCTGGGTCCCTGTTAGTGATCAAGCACAGGCAAAGTTAGTGCTTCAGTGCATGAGGGAGTCCAGGAACATCCAGGAGCCAGTGAAAAAGAACAGTTTGATAATCAAGAGGTTTGATAGGAATGCTTAGCTTCCCAATCAAAGGTATTGAGATACCTAAGTCAGCTAGAGTCAGATAAAGTCAGACTTATTCAAAGGCAATAAATCCTACCCTGCTGATAATAGGGCTTAAAAATTTTACCCAAACTTTTGTTTTCCCTGAAATGAATCAAAATAATAAAAATACTCTCAAAATTTCAATCATCCATTCTAATATTTTTTTCTTTTTCTGATTTTAATTAGAGATGCTTATTGTGGCAGACTATGCTTAGTAATGGAATCCAGTAATCTTTATACATCATCATAGAATCATAGAAGGGCCTGGTTTGGAAGGGACCTTAAAAGTCCTCTAGTTCCAAGGCCCCTGCCACAGGCAGGGACACCTTCCACTAGATCAGGTTTCTCACAGCCCCATCCAGCCTGGCCTTAAACACCTCCAGTGAAGAGGCTGCCCACAGCTTCTCTGGGCAACTTGTGCCTGTGCCTCACCACCCTTATAGTCAAGGATTTCTTCCTAATATCTAATAAAAACAGCTTAAGGCCATTCCCACTATCCCTGCATGCCCTTGTCCCTCTCCAGGCTTCCTGCTGGCTCCCTGTAGGTATGGGAAGGGGTTCTAGAAGGTCTTCCCAGGCCACCAGATTTGTCAGGCAATATTTGCCTTTAGTGAAGGCATACTAGCAGTCACCAATTACCACATTATTTACCATAAGCCTTAGCACAGTTTCCAAAACGACCTGCTCCATAATCTTGCCAGGCACTGAGGCAAGACTGACTGGCCTGTAGTTCCCTGGGTCTTCTTCATTTCCCTTTTTAAAAATGAGGGTTATGTTTCCCCTTTTCAAGTCAGTGGGAATTTCACCAGAGTGCCATCACTTCTTAAATATGATGGATAGTGCCCTTAGCCACTTCCTTGGCCAGTTCCCCCAGGAACATGAATGTATCATATTAAATGTAAACCACTACTGTTCCTGTAATTTAGGTCATGAAATAAAAATGCCACCAGTGTTGTTATTTTACGTTTTAATAATAATTTTCTATGACATTAAGTATTTTGATTACCACAACCTACCAGCAGTCAATGATGTCAACTCAGAAAAGTGCTTCACACTCTGAACAAATGGCACACAAAACTTACTTTTCATTATGCATTTTAATAACTGGGAGTCATTCAATTCTGATTTTTATACAACCAATTATACATTAACATGTATACATACTCAACTCCAATCATAGTGTATACATATTTTTGGATCTGCAGCAATATAAAATGAGTTCTACTTGTATATACATGTGCAAGTCTGAATAAGTCCTGAGTCACTTTAAAGTACTATTATTTAGATCCTGCAAATTTTAACTGATGCAAATAAACATCAGATTTTACAACTATTGTGAAGAAGGTATTTAAAAAACAATATATAGCACTTTGCATCAGCTTTACGCATAGCTATGAGCTCTGTACAGTGCAGAGTTTCTATTTACAGTCTAAATGATTACGAAATCTGAAAAGATGCTGACCATGTTCTTCAGTAACTATTGCTTCCTTTGCTTCTTTATTAATGGTGGGTGATTTGTTCTGCCTCCAAACAACCAAGCGTGGAAGACTTTGAGAGGCTTTAAATTATATTCCTCCTGCTGCATGTATTTTTGTAAGCATTCAGGTTACCCAGGCCCTTTAATTCTTCTGAGAAAAACTATACAGTTATACAGTGAAATAGTTAAACTGTGTATCTGGAAGGGAAAGAAAATGAAACAACAGTGGAGTATGAGCATTACCTTAAACATGTTACTTCTATAAAGAAACAAAAGAGGAACTGTTCTTTAAGGAACAGCTTGGACAGAAACCAAAAGGCTGCTTAGAAACCCTCTGTCAGCCTGACACAGTGCCATGGTAAACATGAGATGCTCTGCAACGGCCAGAACAAATTATCTGAGCAAATGGGAAGGAAGCACTGCTGCCAAGGAGGGGATCCAAGCTCATCACAAGAGTCAGAATCTTTGTACAGTATTAACAGAACAACTTACACAAAAATGTCTGTATACCCCATGCCAGGAGAATGCAAGCACTAACTTGAGAGCTGGTGAAGGACACGTGATAGTGTGGGGGTGTAGCTGTCTCTAATTGGTGCTGTTTGGATGCAACTTTCCAGGTATGGAGGAGACACTTTTTTTTCTTTCCCTTATTCCTCTCGCACAAAAGTGAAGGCACCACTCCAACCATACTCCTCCAGCATAAGAATCCTGGCATAAAACTTAGCTGGTCCCATGGCTGCTATAGTCAAAAACACCTTTCCTGAAGAAGGGCGAGAATTCACAGATGGTGTATTTTGACAACGTTAGCCCCACTTTATCAATGTGCAGTGGAGATGATGGAGACTTCAGCATTGCAGAGAAAAAGCTCCTGAGGTATTTCTGTGGAATGAAACATAAAATGTCGTAAGGTTTACTTGATCAAATTGACTACAATGACTTTGACAAATTAAATGAACAGCAAAACCCCCAAAAATATCTCCATGGGCTGTGAATAGTCCTTTCAATAACCCTCAGCATTTAAATCCATTTATAAAACAGTCTACTGAAATGTCTGTATTAAGCTCAGGAAAAGCAGAAAAGAAGTATTTTCCACTTCCTTCCTTCATCCAGCTTAGCAACTCTTTTATTCTGTGGCTGTGTGGTGTGATGCTTCCTGGTTTATTCTGCAGTCATGTAATGCTTTCTGCTAATCATGACATGCAAATACTGTTGTCTAGCATTACCAAACACTATAGCAGATGCAAACCTCAAATCCATTCTGCAGAACATTCACTACATATGGACACAAAAGGACTTCGAAAATCTTTCCCTCATGAAGCTTCCACAATCCTTGCATTGAATGGGATTTGTTTTGATGCAGGCTATCTGCCTTTTGCATGAATTCCGTATTATGTCAGAACCTACCAGCATCTTTTCACTGAGCTGCCCTTAAAATTTCTTTTCCTTTTTTTTTTTTTAAGTCTTACAAATGAGAAGCATGTGGCAGATCGTTCCCTTCCCTTCCCTTCCCTTCCCTTCCCTTCCCTTCCCTTCCCTTCCCTTCCCTTCCCTTCCCTTCCCTTCCCTTCCCTTCCCTTCCCTTCCCTTCCCTTCCCTTCCCTTCCCTTCCCTTCCCTTCCCTTCCCTTCCCTTCCCTTCCCTTCCCTTCCCTTCCCTTCCCTTCCCTTCCCTTCCTAATATTCACCAACTACTGTGCAACTTGGAGTCACATTTATACCTAGAGAAATTGGGGGATGTACATTAACACAGTTAGTTTTCACAAACCTGACAAAGCTTCCATCATATGTGGGTTCATTTATCGTGACTTAGTAACTAAAAACTTTTGAACAAACGCTCTAGGTAAAAGATTTGATCTGACAGATGCTAAAAATACATCCAGTGTCACCCAAACACCTGCAAGGGAAATCTCATCTGGAGCACAGAGATAAACTCCTTTTCTGTACTACAGACTGATTACAGACAGATACCTTTCAAATCATTCACTAGTCTTGGATTACATGGGAAATATATTTGCAAGACAGAGAAGCACTTTCTCCTCTGAAGAACACAAGATTTAGTTATTTGAATGCAGTGGCTTTGGGGTCATGGAAGTGGTTTGTTCAGGAAACTGTCCTAATTATTCACTCATTTCTGAAGAATAATTCCTCCAAACTGTAACAACCTGCTATGTATTTAAGAAACCAGCTGTTTTAGTATCACAGAAAGAAGGAAAACAAACAAAGAACGCAAACAAAAAAAAGCAGCTGCAACAAAAACTATTCTCTTGGCAGAAATGGTGAAATTTTCTATTTTATTCAGATCTGCCAAAAGTTGTATTAATGTTCATGAAAAACTACATTACAAAAATGCCGTCAAGATGAACTCCAATAAACTAAGAGGTAATTCAAAGTGAGAAACAGATGTCATATCAACATTTTTCATAGTTAGTTCTCAAACAAGGATTCTTTACAAAAAGTCCCAAACCAGTAATGCCTGAAGGATGAATATGGTAGAAAATCAAATGTAGAACATGGCATTCTGTTAGAGTTTTAGCACTGGGATGAAAAACTACTGCAGTAACTCCAGTTTATGACTACCAAAGGCTCAAAGGTACCAAAAAAAATATCTCACTGGACACATCATAAGACCTACTGCATTCACCTTGGTATGTATGGCCAGATAATTGACTGTCATGTCTTTTCTGTAAAGCCATTACTCATTGTTTTGGCAAGATAGTTCTAATGGCAAAGTAAAAAATCTCTCTGCTCTAAGCATACACTAGGAACAGCAGGTACACTTCTTTTCCACATCTGTGCTCCAGAGCTGATGAGTGAATATCACAGATTCTTTGAACATGAAAAAGATCCTTGGGAAAATGGCAACATGCAGACCCTACCAGATAATAATGCAATTGATTTTGTATGACGGTTTCCTGCCATAAGGCTTGACATTATGTGTCTTCAACAACCACCTCTGAACAAATCAGCCCTCTTATAAAACCCCGATCTGCATTTGCCTTGTTTGCAATGCTGATATGTTAATATAGCCCAGAGCTGCTGTGCCCTTGACACAAAAAAGCTGTTGCTTCTTTAAAGTACAGGCTGCTCTGCCCAAAGATGCTGGCTGGGATTGTTCCCTTGTAGTAAGGAAACAGTGACTAATGGCAGAAGTGCTCACATCACAAGCATCGATCAAAGAGCTGTGGCAGGGTACTACAGGAGAAGGTTGTTCTGTCCTGTTGGCTGCAATGGACGGTGAAGTGTAAGAAAGTGACAGGAGAAAACGAAGAGTGCTCCCTACTACTGAATGGAAAGATGCTTCCCAAATTCAGATGTGACGAGGATGAGGGTCCCAGCAAGCTGGAAGAGGGGCAGGAGCACATCAACACCAAATGCCAGAAAGGACAAAAAGGTCCTTACAGATCCAGAAGGGATTCCGCATGGATTTCGTTGCAGCCCAGGAGGCCACTGCAAGCAGCTGGAGTAGGAGCAAGGCTGGATGAAAGGAAATCCTCTGCCAGCACTCAGTGGGCAGGAGGAGAGCTGTTTTCAAATCTTTTGTATTAAAATCCATTTCCAGCAGCAGATACAATTTTTCTCTATTTACAGAACTGTTTTGATGTGTCCTTGAAAAAAAATTTCTTAGCAGAGACTGGCAAGCTCAGGATACCTTCATAGGTCCAAATTTTATACAAATTAATGACATGATTTCCTACTGACAGCAACATTGGCCCTGGCATGCAAAGCACTGTTGTAGCTACTAGGTTTGCATGATTATCTAGGAAAGAAAAAACTAGTTAACTGCCAAAATATTCCAACATGCTTGGTTTTATTACTCATTTTTGTTTGTTAAGACTCTGGCCATTTGTTCTGGATTATTTAGTCTGGTAAATCAGTGTTCTTCCAAATGCACTTTGGAGTTTCATTTCACTAACAGCATTTGACCTGCTATGCTGCTGGTTTGCTGGAAAATATCCTAATAATACGTTTGTAAACATCTCGGTGTGAGGGCACAGGACCCTGGCACTGTAACAGAGATGTAAAATGGGCAACCTACACATCAATCATGTTGGTTTTTCTGGCTAAACACACACTCAGGAACACCAGTTTAGAGAATGGAAATACTCTCTGCATGTACAAAACAAAGATAGAAAGCCAGGTTAAAAAAATAATCCAAAATAGGAAAAGCAGTGGTGTTTGCCTTCTCTGAAGGCAATACAACCTTCACGCCCTCTAACTTAAAATTTATGACAGCTGTACCTGAAAGTTTTAACTTTGCAAATGAAACAAAACTGGAGGAAGGGGTATGAGGCCCAAAGGTTCTTCTTTCTTTACCTAGTCTGAGTTTTCCTTCTCTTTTAATTAGAAAGCAAAATGGAAACCATTTAAATAGCAAAATGGAAACCATTTAAAATGCTTAAAAATGCTTAAAAATCATTTTAATAGGGTTCACCTTTTTAGCAGTAGGCCAGCATTCATCTTATGCTTAATTGATCACAACAAAGTCATTCTAATGATTTTTGCACTACTTTGTGATGTGGGGACTTCATAATTTTATACATTTTAATGTAAAGCCATAACTTAAAGTTATTAAAGTTATTACAATCAAAAATCTTTCTGAAATTTTAAAGTCTTCTTACAATCCTTTCAATTGTGGCATATTAAAGAGGAATTCAGTTCAGTGACATTGTTCTCCTAATCCATTACTAACAGTGACAGCCTCAGAGACCAATAGCAGAGCTTAGCAAGAATTGGATTTTTTCATTAAAATTTGGTGTGTTTAAAAACTCATCAACTCTGGTACTTTCAGAAACTGAAAACACTTTGAGCTTTTGCTTTCATACTGCTATTTCTAGCAATTTCCTCAAAAAAGTCAGTGCTTAAAATACTTAAGAAGTTATGTTTTAAAATCAGCATTAGAAATACCACCTGCTAATATATGCCAGAGCTGAAAGCACCAGAAACCTTACAAGGCTTTGGGGACTTTTTAGACAATAGCTTCTCTTCTTTGAGACAATACCCCCTTTTCAACACCTACATGTTAATTTGACAGTCAAAAGCTTTACCACAAGGTCACAAAAGGTCACTGGTGACAGAGGCGGGACTAATTAACTTGCTCATCTAACTTCTAACATAGGCTCCTCTCTCCCTCTAATATAGATGCTAGTTCCTCTCAGCACCAATCACATAATTACTCCATTGACTAGTGTTAAGTGCTGCAGGCTTTAAATCAGACCTTGATTTGAATTATTCACAGACCAAAGCATACACAGGTATCACAGGTCTTTTCTATAGGATATGAATCCGATTATCAAAAAAACCCTCAAAACCAGACAGATTGAAGCATATTCCCTGACTCTAAAAAATCACATTATGTTGTAATTAGGTATTTGCAAAGTCAGATCTCCCCAAGAAAGACTCTACCCCAAAGCAAGCAGACAGGCACATGATTCACTTCCAATCTGTGATCACAAAAACAAGGATCTGTGTAAAAGACAAGGCATGTAAAAGGAGCCTGCTGGAATGCAGAAATGGGAAGGCGTGTCCTTCTGCATTTGTCTCCTAAAAACTTGTTGGGCACCTGTAAAGGAAAATCAACATTTGGAGATCCTTCTCCAAATTAACCAACTTTCTCTCTTTTGGACACTTCAATTGATGAGTTGAAAAGAAAAAAATTACTTCCAAGGTTGTTTTTCAAAATATGAAATACTGCAGAAATGCCAGCTATTGTCTCTAACTACATCCTACAGACAAAAGTAAGGCTGGGCTGAAATGGCACTGACAAGTGGTGCTGTCCCACAGAGACTTCAGGTTGGCAAAAGGCCCTGTCTAAGGAGATGCTTTATACAGAACATGATAAGAAAATATACAAGTTACCAAGAAAAATAGGATTTAAACTTCTCATTGGATTTGCTTCTTCCTTGTGGTTTTTTGTTTTTTTTTTTTTGTTTTTTTTTTTTTTGCTTTTTTGAGGGGTTTTTACTGGCAAAAAAGAATTAAGACACTGTACAGGGAGATAAGTTAGGATTGGAATGCAGAAGATGGGAACTCTTAGGAAAAGGGCTGCAAGCTAAGCCAGCTCTGCTTATCCAGGACATGCACCACATCTCAATCACCACCCAGGACTGGATTATCTGGGTCAGGTATGGAAGACAAGGACAGCCATTAGCCACAACATAGAAAATTCATTTAGAAACTGAGTTCCAAGGGAGCAAGTTTTCTCATGCAAAATATTCTGACACTAAATGCCAAGGCACATTCAAGTTGTCCAAGTGTTTTGGAGGCAGTGATCCCAGCAGGCTTCTCCTACAGTCTGCAAGTATAGCTCTGCAGGTCACAAGTCAGTTCACCACAGTTAACCTTCCCCCTTATGTCTTCCACTCAAACCATCTACCCTTCCCTCTGGGACTACCTAAGGCTAAACTGAGTGTTGGAGGTTAGGATTCTTCCTTTTTTTTTTTTATTTCTCCCAGGGAATTTTTCTCCTATTTGTTGCTTAAGAGATGGGAACGATGATACTTAAGAGAGACAAAAGACGTGGCCACGATGGGGAGGAGGGGGGAACAGGTGCAGTTGGCTGCAGTCTTTTAGCTGGGGGGTTTTCTCTTAGGAAGGGCAGAGATGCTTTGAGACTTGGCTGGGGGCCAAGGGCTGGGCTCAGCTCTTGCTTTCTCTCTCTGGGATTGGAGGGACAGTCGTGGTCTTGGTGCTGGACTGCCGCTGCGGGGAGAATTTGCTGCTACTATGGAGTTTTGCCCTTTTACTGCTTCTCCTTACTGTGGGTGAGCCTCTCTTCACAAGAGCGGTCATTGAACTGGGACCTTTTCAATACCCAATCTCACTGGGAGGAACCCTCATTATCTGCTTGGGTGCCTCAGGAGAAATCCGGGACCCTGACCCCCTCCCCCTCTCCGGAGGGAGCATCTCCCAGTTGTTTGCAGGAGCCTGGCTGCCACTGCCCAGCCCCACTGTTTTCTGCCTCTGCTTCGGGTTTGTTTTTTTTTTTTTTTGCTACACTTTAACTCGACACCCCATGTCCGCCTGAACACCTGCTGCTCCTGCCACCCCTTCGGGGTTATTGCTACGCTTCGTTTGCCGCCCCAGCTCAGCTAACCTCTGCTGTTCCAGCCCGCTGAGGTTACTGCTACAGTCCAGCTCACCACCTGGAGTGGCACTGAGACCAGCTGCTCCCCGTGGGTTTTGCAAAGGGAGCCACCTCCCCTTTTCCCTGTCGCCTCAGTCACCATTGTCATGTGGAGAGGCAGCTGAGCTCGCACCCCCTGCAGCCGCGGAGGAATCATTGCACCCGCCCTGCCCGGCTGGGAGCCACCAGCGCCCCTGCCGGCTGTGAGCGGAACTGCACCGAAGGGGAAACTGACGACTGAGAAGGCTGGTGCTGGGTTTCTGGTTTTGTTTGTTGTTGCTGCTGTCATTGTTTGTTTACCTTGCTATGTATACCTTACTATATACTATATACTATGTACTATATACTATATACTATATACTATATACTATATACTATATACTATATGCTATATTTTTTTTTTTCCCTAGCAAAGAACTGTTACTCTTTTCCCATATCTTTGCCTGAAAGCCCCTTAATTTCAAAGTTACAATAATTTGGAGAGAAGGGGTTCATATTCCCCATTCCAGGAAGGTTCCTGCCTTCCTTGGCAGACACCTGGCTTTTAAATCAAGACACTGGGGCAATAGGACTGAGTAATGGCTAGCTTAATGCTCTGATAGGTCTCCCCATAGTTTCAGATCCATTTCTGGATTTATTAAATTTGAGCAAGCAGGGAAAGAATTTGCAGATAGCAAGACTGTAGAATACGTGGTACCAGTGCTTTGGAGGACAGCAGTCCAAAAGGATGGGGGACTGTACCAGACTACAACTAATATCTTCACTTCCACCAATTCCAAATTTAGATCAATTCTCCTGATGCCATGAAGATTTTTTGCCTTTTCTTTTATACCCGTTATACCTTTTTTACAACTTCTGTATTCTCAGTGCTTTTTCTCTACATTCTTGGACTTGTTTGTCAAGCTAAGAGACTAAACATTTTAGAAGCTTCGTAGCTAGGGATCAGGGTGCCCCAGACCCCAAGGTCCTCTCCAGAACACATTCTGTAAACTAAGACAGAACCATCCAGGGGAAGGCTCCTTGGGGAGGGGGGCTCACTTGAGCCTCTCACTGGGGAATCTTTGATAGATATGCTAATTAGTAAAGCCTATAATGTTATACACGATCTTTTGGGGGGTATTCAGCAGGGTGCATTTCAATGCACATGACCTGGACATGTGCGCCTATGGATCCTTAAAATAAATACCAAGGTAAAATCCCTTTTCCCCTTCTAACTGTGTACAACTCTTGATTTTAAGACCAAGAAAAGGCATCACTCCACTCACCAGATATAACTTGCTCAGAAACAATTTGGTCTTTTGTGGGTGTTTTCTTTTTCTAATAAAGAAAACATGAAGCTTCAATTTTTTTCCCCAACACTTTGATGTAGATACAAAAATGCTGCTAGCAAGGATTTTCTTGCTAGTTTCTAAGTCCGTGAGAGACTTTTCTCTCTCACAGAAGAGGTAGTAGGGAATGTAAACAACCAAGACACCTGCAACCTTGGAAAGTCTTGTTTATGGTATAGTTAGAAAAATATTTTGACAATGGATGTTTTAGGATTTTAGCCAATCACCCCCAAGGGATGGCTGGTCCTTTGTCCAATTAGACTATGAAGAAAAAAGTCTATAAAAGAGTTTGTAAAATAATTAAATAAATCAATCTTGCTGCACAATTCCTGCCTGCTGGATCTTCTCCTCCTCCTCCCTATGGCTGCAGGACACGGTGATATACCGTAGGAACCAGGCCTGCGGTAATACCTTGACATATATTGCAAGATATTATAAAGCAGATTTGAGTAAAGTACGTGAGCAGAACAGCATGTGATATTCAATATCCCAAGTGATATTTCAGGCCCCTCAGAAGTACCTAATGTCACCTGTGGATCTGAATACATTAATCTCCTGCACATATCCTTAGGTCATTTTGTGCAGTTGTGATTTCAGAGCAATGGAAAAAAGACTTACTGCCTGGGACACTACCTGGTGCCTAAAGTATCTTATTTCTGTAGAAAAACTTGGGAGAGAAAACTTCTATAATTATGACAGGAACACCTGGCCCATTATCTTTTGCTGAAAGACCAGGATGGCTGGGTTCTCCTTACAAAATACCCTGCAGAATTAGACACTGTCAAACCTGTGCAAAGCTTCCTTGAGTAGCAAAAGCTGACAACTGCCTCCAGAACATGCCTGTCCCTGGTGCCAGAGACCTTGCTCAAGCTGAAGACAATTTGTGTATGCACTTTTTAGGAGAATAAAGACAGATCCACATGTTCGAAAATGGCAAGTCACCACTGCAATAGTCACATTGATGCCGGATAATATTTTGCCTTTTTTCTTTTATATATTCTCTGCATTCTTTACACACGTATTTGTAGCTTTGTAGCCTATTACTGCATTTGTAGCTAGTTTTCCCAGTACTTTTCCCTGCCCTGATAGGCAGAAAGACAAAACATATTCCAAAGCCTCTATCCTATCTTGGTTCTCCTTAGAAACCAAGGCCAAAAAACAGCTCTTCAAGACATATTTTTCATAAACAAGTTCAGTTTCCATCTAAGGGGGGAGGACTTAGAAGGGGCTTGAACTGGGCGGGAATTGCATCATCATTTGTGCTCCTAATTGGTGATTTTTATCAATTATGCTCATTTGCTAAACTTATAAAAACTGTATTCACCCCGTGGGGGTGGGCTTTTGTGGACATTTTCCATATCTGCCCCTGGAGGCCTCCAATAAAGACCAGGCTTTACATTACCTCCTATACTTATATTATCTCAAAAGTGTGTGTTTCATTTATAGGTTCTTAAGGCATCAACATCATATTAAAAGGAGGGGAGTTATTTGCTTCAGGTTGGCAGGCATTAATTAGCCTCATAGCTGAATAAACACAAACCAAGAATCAAGGATTGGCTCATTTTAATCAAACCCTTCCTGCTCACTTTAATTAGTTCTAATCAGAAGTGAGGCTTTTTACAGGTAATGCCTAGTAGTCAGCCCATAAATAAATAAATAAATAAATAAATAAATAAATAGACTGAGAACATCCCAATCAGTATTACCTTACCCTGTGTTTTTGGCATGTCTTACAAGTCTACATAAAACTCCAACACCCACACCAATTTTCATCTAAAACAAATTCTACGCTGCAAGTTTCCCTTAACAGAAATAATGTAAGTAGGGCATATTATGCTAGATTGCTTTTCTTTTAATTTACTAGCAAATATCTTTGCAATTTGACTATGACACAGTCAAACTCTTAACTTGTTGGACTGAAGCTGTTAGCTAAGAAGCTACATGGGAGGACATGAGATTGAAAGCTCCTACCAAAAATGTAATGTAGCTCTGTCCTGGGATAATCTACAATGTTATTGTGTTCCATATCTATCTGCAGCCCCCCAAAATTGTTACTGTATCTTTAAGACCCTACAAATGAGAACCCTGCATGTGGATGGGTTGTTATCATGAGTGTTTTTTAAATTGTCACTCTTAGGCGCCTTCCAGTTCTTTTGCCATGTGGTATTTACTTTGCAGGCTACCTGGTCTTTGTTCAGGCAAAGGCTTTCCTTCTCTTTTTGGGTTCACTTTTCGCAATTTTTCCTCGGCTCAGAGAGTTAGCCATTTTGAGCTGCCTTTGGACAAATTCCACTGGCACCCAAGTGTTGCCACTGAGCGGGGGGCAGCCCCACTCCAGTCCAAGCTGCTCCAACTTGTCAATGGTGCCTGGCCAAAGAGAGAGGACCACACGTTGTCCCAGCCCAGATGCCTTGCCTTGACTGCCCTGTCGTCTCTTGCTGCAAGGAATGTGAAGTCCCTCCATGAGTTCTAGCCCTTGGTCCAGAGAATACCAATCGGACCTCCAGATGTCAGGGAGATAAGCAGAGTGAGGATGGGCATGGGAGCAAGACTGACACCACCTTTCCCTCTGTCATTCAAACCATGCGCTTGGGTGCAGAGCGCCATCTTGGGGAATGGGGGATGTCCCCAGCATTTTCGTGTTTCTCTTCATTCTGGGGGGCAGTCACGAGACTTGGCAATTTTGTCTATAGCAGTTATTTACCATTATTTTTTGTCTGTTGCTGTTCTGCTTGTTAGTAAACTGTTATTTCTTCACTTACCTAATAGTATCTCATTCCTTATGGATGGGAAGGGATTGTTTGAACCCTTAAGGGGAGACAACTCTTTCCATAGTGTTGTGCTTTAAAATTGTCTCAAACCAAGACAAATTTGGTGCCCAACTTAATGGGGAAAAGAGAGAAAGTGAAAAAATAACATTCTTGTCCTGAAGACCTTGTATTGGGTACAAGACTCACTGGGCACCATGCTGCCCGCCTTAATAATGGCTTTCTGGCACTTAGGTATGTATACTTATCCATAGATACTGACAATTCTGCCCCAGGTATATATATCTTTTTCACATCAGGGACACAAACCAGGATTGCTGTGTTGATATACTCTGTGACAATAACACATGAAAAGATAACATCAGAGGCAATGAGAGTTATTATTTGGGATGTGTATTCTCTGCTCTTTTCCTGTCCTGATCTCAGCTGCCTCTTTTGGGAGTTTATTAATAACCGCACCCAGCCAGTTGCGGGAAAAGCAGGGGATAGTTTTTCCCAGCCATTTATGTCCTTCTCTCCCTTCAGGTCTGGCATGAACATTTTGAGAATGTTCCGTAGCCTCTGGATGTTAAAGACACCACATTTTTGTTTTTAATTCTGTTATCTCTCCTCTATATGGCCTACAGCATGTTTAGAATCAGAGCTGAGATTTCCAGAGAGGTTGTCCAGAGATGCACCCCATTAGTGGAAAATTCTGAGTGGTGTGGGATGTGGGAGGATGTAGCCCAAGCCCTGAAGGAATTCTCTGCCCTGACAGTTTGGAACTTTCCCCCGAAAAAATTCAGAATCCAGCTAAGGTGAAGTAATACCTGAAAAAAAATTGTAATGACAGATCTAAAGAGAAGGTGCAAGGTGCTGGGCCCCAGTTAATGCTTATCACACACTGCTCGTACAGCAGCAGGTACAGCCAGAGAGGCAGGAGAACAAATCAGCAGACACCCTGGTCACTCGGGCTGCAGTTAAACCAGAAGGGCAGCCTAGCTAATAGCAGTTGCTGCTGTCACAGACAGAAATCTAAAACCAAATCCATTTGCATGATGAATGACGACAGGGAGCCAGGACCCTCACAGCCAGCAGATGAATGAGAAATAATTACTGAGTCTTTGTCCTTAGAAAGTCTTCACAATCTGAGAAAATATCTCACCTGACAGCCCTATATTAAGTTGGTTGATCTGAGTCTGGGACACCGCAAGCAATGGTAGAATTTTGGACAGCACTGAAGCAAGGCACTTGGGATTCCTGTCATATGATGTGAATATTGATCAGGGAACCACAGGGAGACCTGAAGCTCTCAGCCTCGGAACGTGGCTTTTAACAAGTGTGGAGGACAGGTACCTTTGCCCAGAAGACCTCCAGCTGCAGCAAGGCCTTTGGAAGACCATGAGCAAGGAACCCAATGCTTGCGAGAACCGGTTGTGATGGAGATCCTTCTCTCAGATGACAACCAAACCACTAAGAGTCCAGACCTGGTAAAAGGTACAACGCTGATGTGGCTCAAACTCCCATGACTAGAGACACAAGCCTATGCCCTAGCACCACTGCAGTGGATTGAGGAGGACAAGACAATGGGTACTCTGATAAGGAGTTTTCGAGTGTATGAAGACCCTGTACATGGCTCATCAGGAGCCCAAATGTCATCTGTGGAAACAGACCTGACGGAGCGTATGTGGAAATCGGAAGACAAGATTGCAGAGACCCATCAGAAACTCAGCAAGGAGCTTAAGGAGGGCCTTCTCCAAGCCTTGTCAGTACAAACCAGAGCCCCTGTTATCAGAAGCAGACATCCCCCAGCTAGGGAGAGGGGGTACACCCCACAAGCTCACCTGTGGTTCTTTCTGTGTGAGTATGAGGAAAACATGAGAAGATGGGATGGAAAGTCCACCTCTGTCCTGGCAGCACGGGTGCATAAAATGAAGGAGGAAACTAGCAGAGGGGGTTCCACTAGAATGAATGTAGCTCCAGTTTCCCAAGACCAAGCTGCTAGGTATAACAGAGTGGAGGATGATAGGTCTGAACCCCTTGAAGGGACCTCCAGAAGGTATGCCCAGGAAAGAAACAATAGTCAGGACTAAAAGAGCCAGATAGAGGCCAGAGAAAATCAGGTCTATTGGACTGTGTGGATCTGATGGCCTGGTACACCAGAACCACAAGAATACCGGGTTGACACTGACGCACTGTACTTCAATACCATAAGGACACGTGGGAGCAGAACCCATTTCTGTTGCTGGGGTGACATGGCAGCAGTTGACTCTGTTGGCAGCTGAGGTGAGCTTGACTGGAAAAGAGTGGAAGAAACACCCTACTGTGACTGGTCCAGACTGTGTATTCTTGGCATGGATTTCCTCAAGAGTGGTCATTTCAAAGACCCAGAAGGATTCAGGTGGGCTTTTGGGATAGCTGCTGTGGAGGCAGAGGGAATTAGACAGTTGAACACTTTTCCTGGTCTCTCAGCGGACCCTTCTGCAGTAGGACTCCTGAGGGTGGAAGAAGAGCAGGTACCAATTGCCACCACTACAATACATCATAGGCAATACCACACCGAGATTCTGAGATTCCCATACATAAGATGATCCATGAACCGGAGAGCCAGGGAATGGTCAGTAGACTCATTCACCCTTTAAAAGCCCATATGGCCTGTGCATAAGTCTGATGAGGAATGGAGCCTAACATGGCCTAAATGAAGTTACACCATCACTGAGTGCTGCCATGCTGGACATGCTTGAAATTCAGTATGAGCCAGAGTCCAAGGCAGCAAAGTGATGCCCCTATTGATACTGCTAATGAATTTTTCTCCATTCCTCTAGCAGCAGAGTGCAGGCCACCTTATGCAGTGAGTCAAGAGAGCGACTGAAGGACAAGGTGGATCCAGTCAGATTGCAGAGCTGGAAGCCATCCAGCTGGCTTTGGACATCATTGAGCAAGAGAAGTGGCCAACGCTCTACCTCCACAATGACTTGTGGATGGTAGCAAATGCTCTGTGGGGGTAGTTGGAAAGGTGGAAAAAGGCCAACTGGCAGCATAGTAGAAAACCAATCTGGGTGTCAAGGCATCACTACCCGAGTAGAGAAGCTGATGGTGCAAGTTCATCATGTGGATGCCCACGTGCCTAAGCATCAAGACAAATGAGGAGCACCACAACAATGAACAGGTGGATTGGACTGCCAAAATGAAGGTGTCAGGTAAACCTGGATTGGCAACACAAGGGATAGTTGTTCCTAGCTAGGTGGGCCCATTAGGGAAGCGATGTGACATACCGATGGGCTCATGACTGAGGAGTGGACTTAACCACTCATGCCATAGCTCATAGGTTATCCATGACTGTGAGATGTGTGATGCAATCAGGCCAAGAGGGTGAAGCCCCTGTGGTAGGAGGGGCAGTGGTCCAAACGTAAGTATGGGGAGGCCTGGCAGACTGATTACATCACACTGCTGCAAACCTGCCAAGGCAAGCACTACGTACTCACAACTACTGGATGGCTGAAGACATACTCCATGCATCACACCACTGCTCAGAACACCATCCTGGGCCTTGAGCAAGTACCAGGAGGCATGATACCCCTACAAGAATTGAGTCAGACAACAGGACTCATTTCAAGAACAGCCTTATAAACACCTGGGCTAGGGAACATAGTATTGAATGGGTGTACCACATTCCTTATCATGCACCAGCTGCAGCTAAAGTTGAGCAGTGCAACGAACTTAAAAACAACATTGAAGGCAAGGGACGGCGGGACTATCAAGCAGTGGGATCTGCATTTAGCAGAGGCTACACGGTTAGTTAACAACAGAGATTCCACTAACTGAGCTGGCCCTGCCCAATCCAAACCCCTGTGTACAGCAGACACTAGGACTATAGCAGCAAAGACTATGAAAGTCCCTGTCGTGCATATGAGAGGTATGTTAGGAAAGACCATTTGGATAATTCTGCCTTGAGCAAAGGCAAACCCATCCGTGAGATTGTTTTTGCTCAAGGCCCTGGTTACTCTTGGTGGGTTATGCAGAAGGATGGGGAAACACGTTGTGTACCTCAGGGGGATTCGACTTTGGGTGAGAACAGCCTGTAAGGTTGGAATGTACCATTGGTTGCTGAATGTCACTGCCACTGCATATTTTAATTACCAAGGACAATGAGAATGGACTTCTCCAGTCATATTAGTCATGGACGCAATGAACTCTGTCCATATCCTGGGGGATGGTCAGTAACCAGTGAAATAATTGTATTTGTATATAGTTATATGTAGATATGTATAGATATATGTGTTTACAGTTGAAATGTATTAATTTGGGCATTAATGAGATGATATGGGATAAGGGCTGGAATGTCCTGAGGTAATCCATAATATTATTGTATTCCATATCTGTCTGCGCCCCCCAATATTGTTACTGTATCATAAGACTCTACCAAAATGGGAACCTTGTGTGTGGAGGTGTTGTCATCGTGGGTGCTTTCAAAACTGTCATTCTCAGGCAGCTTCCAGGTTTTTTGCTACAGGGTATTCACTTTCTGGGCTATCTGGTCCTTGTTTAGGCAAAGGCTTTCCTTCCCTTTTTGGGTTCTCATTTGTTTTTTCCCTCAGCTCAGAGAGTTAGCAGTTTTGAGCTGCCTAGGGGCAAATTCCACAAGCACCCACCATACAGCACTCCTTTGGGCATGTTTAGAGGTACCTAAATGACTTTGGAACTAAGAAGGTAAAAATCAAGCTTCTTTAAGCGGCTAAATTGCACTAAAAAATACCAGGACTTACAATTTTAGCCTCTTGGGAAAGTCTCTCTATGTTTTTCATGCACAGCATAATGCAGATGCCTTGAATCAGAGTTAGTTTCCTCCAAAGCTGTACAGGTGAAGCAGATTTTACCTCTACATCTCCAGAAGTGCTTGAGTGCCACTAAAATTTAATTTTACCCAAGGTGGTACTTAAATTTACTCAAATTCATACACCTTTTTGAATTTTCTTAGTGTGCAAGCATTCCGAGAGATGCCAGTTATGATTAAAGGTGAAACTGCGCTCTCAGGTTTTCAAAACCCAACTATTCATTATAGGTATTTGGAGCATTTTTCTGTGCAAGTCTAATGGCATGAGCACACTATGCTGAATTACTATTATGCCACATCAATTGAATTAACTTCTGAAGTCAGTCTACATCCCAAATTACAATCTTACTCTGCCTAAAATTAATTTAAAATCCACAGGACTTAATATTTCTTACAATCTCTGCATGCTAAAAGCTTACATTTATTGGCTTTAGGCAGCTCCAATGAAAACTGAATTGTAGGCTGGCAGGGAAGCAAAAAAAAAGGCAGCAAGGGCTATGATTTACAGGTGGTCTATCAGTGTGAGTCTTCTTTGGGAAGTGAATGGCCATACTGAAAAGGACCAAAACAGACCTGATTAATGAAGGAAACCAATCTTTTCTCCAGAGCACAAGTCAAAACAAGTCCTGTCAAAATTTATTCAGAAAGAACAACAGGATTGAATTTAGCACACATCCCTGGGCCGGTAGCGACAGTGTGCCATCTGCTGGAGTGGGCTTGGCAAACACCTACCAAACAACTTGACACGCATCACCCTCTGCTTCCTCTGGTGAAATCCCATGCCGGAGGATGACTGATACGCTTGTTTTGGAAACAGGTAGCACTAAATTCAACCCAGTCTCCTTGGCTGAGCGCTCCTTTTATTCATCTGCCCACATCTGTATGTGCAGAGCCATTACTGGAGATTGCGATGAATGTACACAACTTCAAAACTTGATTTGTAGGAGGATGTTGGGAAATTTATTCCGTCCTGACAGCAAAACACATTAGGATGTGGCGCTAAACTGGGGCTCAAACTATATGCTGTCACATTTTCTAAACTTACTAAATCATGATAAACATATCTCCTTATTTTCTGATACTCTGAAATATCTAAAAAGGAAAGGGAAAAATAAAAAGGCATCCAAATTGCAAATCATATTTAATTCTTTGGCTGTAATGGAGATAAACATTTGATCACAAAAGATCATTTTTTGAGGTAGGGACTTGAAGCTATACACCTAAAGAAAAAAACACCAAAATTCTTCTAAAGGGATACATATATTATGCCAAGTTACCTCTAGAAAACTCTGCAGAGCAAGAGCTTCAGACCTGATCTTGAATTCGGCCCAGAGTTTGAGCAAATGAGACCACACTTACCATTCCTTTTGCATCCAGTAGCCTGTCAAACCAGAGCTTAAAATTAACTCATCCAGAAAACAACCTCAGGCTTTTGTTCCTTCTAAATTAACATCTTTACCACGTGTTTCTATTACAAGAATAATATCTTGCATTGCTGTGGGCTAGCTGAAGGTCTATGGTATTTAATCAAAGTAACATTTTATTGGTATGGGATCAATGGCTGACCTATGCAAAGTTCTGCTTCTTTGTATCTAGTAACTGTAGCCAATAAGTAAAATCAATTTTATTCATTCATTTTTTGAAGCCAACAGGGTCCCACACAAGAAGCAGAACCACCCAAAAAAAGATTAAATGCTTTGCTGCTGCGAACTGCTGCGACTCCTCTTTGAGGGTTGATGCTTCAAAACCAGAAAAGCCAAGTGCCTTGGGCTGCCCTAATGATGCGCTGATGGATGGGAACCTGATGTGAACTTGTTTTCAGATGGCTAACTGCAAAGTCTTACTGTCTGGCAGCAAGACTTCAGTGCTGTTGCTGAAAAGCAGTTATTTTTGTTCTTAAATTTTTCAGTGGTTACTAGAGGTTATGAAAGGCACCTGGTGCAGACTGACTATACCTAAGTTAGAAAATGATCTATGACATGGATTTCATATAACTGATATTCACAATATGGCCTAGCCACACACACTCTTCTCTTGTTTTCATGGATGCATCTATGCTCTTTCTTTCTCTGATCCCACTGCATCCTATTCCTCTAGTGGGAAATTAAAGCCATCACTCCAAGATATTGCATTCTGTAGTTCAGACTATGGTTACGAAACAATCCTCTCTAGGATTATCAAACATTAAAACCAACACTTGCAGTGGTTTGCTTTTGCAGCAGCAGTGCTACTGGTGTGCATTCATGTCTGTGAAAAAAGAGAAGATTTTCCTTTTATCTTCCAGTAAGTACCAAATATATTCTGAATGTGTTCTGAAGTCCATCTCACCTAGATTCTGCTAAGAACAGTATTTACCACCACACTGTCAGAGGCAATCATTCTTCAAGAGCCAGGCTGATGAGCAGCTGGATTTAAAGCTCTTTTTAGAAAGCTTTGTTGTTAAGGATGTTGTAAGCTCATGTCTGTGTCTAATAATTTCCTTTTAGTAATCACTTCGAACAAACATGTATATAGTAGCTTTGAAAGGTCTTTATGACTGGTGTCAGCCAGGAAAAAAATCAAACAGAAATGGTAACTCTAGCCCCACTTGATAGGATTTTTGCAATAGAGACATCAATTTACCTATAACTAGCATAGGTTCTCTCAGTTAAACATATATAGGAATGGGGCAGTGAAACAAAGACTAATGGGGAGTATTTATGAAGTTCATACTGAATATTCAGGTGATAAATAATCTAAAACCTCATTAGAACATTTCTGTCCTCATGACTTCAAGGAAAACCTCAAGGTCTCAGGCAGATTCAAACATTCTGTTTGCTCACATTTGATGACAAATATTTTGAGGGTTTTTCCCTTCTCTGACATTTCTACTGCTGGCTTCCACCAAGGTGTTAATTCAAAAATTAATAAGACAAATAACAAAAATTAATCTAAGTTCAAGAAAAAGGTGCTATTTCCCTTATTTTCACCTTTTCCTTAAGAACCAGATTCCTGGAGTCATGTCAGCTGAATGTTACTTTTAAAGGGGAAAGACAGCATGGCTAAATTTAGAGCCTTATTAAAAAAAAAACCAAACCCTAGAAATCATCACCTCCAAAGGAACTCAAGTGAAAATAAAAACTAAAAAACAAACAAAAGATTTGACTTCTAAGTTAATCTAATTTTGGAAGGTTAATTTTGGCTGAAGGTAACAGCAATATTTCAGCCAGTTCAGTGTCTAGAATGTGTTCCCCAGACAGTTCTACAGATTGGACAGCAAAACTGAATTATGCAGCTCATTCAAGATTTATTTCTGCCTCTTGCAATAACACCTATCATTGAAATCCTCATCAGCAGACATCAGGAAGTGAGGAGGTTAAGGACAATTATATTATTAATTTTAAATAAATTGAGTGTGTCTATCTTTTAAAGAGGTTCAAAGTACCAAGAAAAAAGAAGAGCAGAAGCAATGCCAAAAAGATGTATATGCTTCTACAGAACTCGATATAGGCTCACATTACCATAGTTACAGGTTGACTTTCATTCCCTGAGCTCTGTAAGTGGCAGCAAAAGATAACACATGACTCCTACCGACTGCTGAGCTTTATTTCTAGATCACAGGATATTCTGAGTTGGAAGGGACCCACAAGAACCAGTCCAACTCTTAATGGAATGGCCCATCTGGAGATGGAACCCACAACCTTGGTGTTACTAGCACCACACTCTAACCAACTGTTGATGCCTAAAAACCCCATCAGGGATTTTGCTTGTTTCTCCCTTTGCTGTCTGCAAACCAACCTGAGGAAATGCAGCCCTGAGAACAGGGAAGAGGAAACAGGGAACAGAGACAAGGAGACCGACTGAGGCTGGGGGGAGTTTTTGTTTTCCTTTAAGCAACAACCTGTTTGGATTTTGTCAGCATAACCGTTGTTTTGTCCTAAACACACTGGTGACAGCAAGGGTAGGAAAGAAAGTCTAGTGGGTCCATGACTGCAAGGCTTCTGACCACAGAGTCAAGAAACACAGCTCAATCTGCTATGTCAGTTTAGACTCCTGCCCAGTTTCTCTTGGCTGCACAATGGGAAAACTGGGCTAAGAATAATCTTCATTACTACAACAAAGCATAAGTCTAAGAGAAGAAAAAAAGAATAGTAAGGGGAATTGATACAATACAGAAATGCAGTATCCAAAGAAGCTGGGATTTCAGGAAAATTTCTTTTTAGTGTCATGAACAGACCTAGCAACTCACAAAGGAATAAAAGATACTTGAGTTAAAATGGGAGTAGATACATTCACTGACTCAAGTGCTTCCTTTACAAAGCTCTTGCTTAAAAAAATATGAAAAACTGAATATACATTATCTGAACTCACTAAAAAAAGGATCCTATGCTCTTACCTGCTGATTTCTATTTGCAAGAAAGGATAGATACACACTAACTTCTGTTCATTAACTTTAATCAAAAGAATTCTTGGCTGTTTCATTTAAGGCAGATTTAATCAAGCAAGGTTGGCTCTGAAGTGAAATTACAGTATTTAAACTGCAGAACAATTAATGTAGAGTTTTGCCCTGATGAAAAACTAAATTAATAGATTGCAATAGGTTATTTTGGGTAGATAATTTTAAATAAAATTTAAATGTTTTCTCTTAAGATGTATAGGAAAAAACTTGCACATTATTTTCCTAAGCTCTATGGTAATGTCAAATACAGTTCAAAAGACTTGATATTATACCAACAAACACCAAAGCAAAAAAAAAAGTGCTTACATTGCAATTACGTATCATGCTGGAGATCAAAGTTAAGTTCTCAGGTTCATCTCACAGAAAAGTAGTTCATATAATGTGCTTTCTTACAAACAAGGCATTGCAAAGTGTGGATACAAAAATGCTGTTAGCAAGGAATTTTCCTGCTTTCTAAGCCCGTGGGATACTTTTCTCTCTCACAAAGAGATTAGCATAAGTTCTATAAACTATGAACACCTGTGACCTTGTAGAACTATGTTTATGGTACAGTAGAAAAATGGATGTTTAGGATTTCTAGCCAATCCACCCAGGGGGTGGCTGATCCTTTGTCCAATTAGACTATGAAGAAAAAGTCTATAAAAGAGTTTGTAAAATAATTAAAGAAATCAATCTTGCTGCACAATTCCTGCCTGCTGGATTTCTCTCATCCTCCCTACAGCTGCAGGATACAGTAATATTTGATACAGTAATAGTGAAGCTTTTGGTTAGTCAGCATTTGTACCAGCTAGGATAAATAAAAGAACTTAATGTTATACACAAACTTGGAACTTACTGGGATTTTAAAATCACAATCCTTATAATTTGGGGCTCTCTGGATTCTTTTACTCCAAGTAATTTCACCTTCATTATGATGAAATACGCCCACTTCTAAACCCAGGCTGAAATAAGGTAACGCTTCATCTCAATCTTCAAACAAAGCAAACTGCAACAGCCAGCCCCCCGATTATAGTTGTCTGGAAAGGTACCAAAAACCCCACTGCTCTTCTCAGTACTTCTACTGTGTCAAGAATCCTAGAGATGACATGTAGGAAAAACTAAATTCTTCCTAAAGTGTCTTGCAAAGGGTCAAATCTAATTAGGCACAAGGAAAACTGCAGTTGCTAAGAGATCACCTGTGGGAAGCACTGAACTAGCCAAACCTATTTCAATGCAAAAAGCTCAGGAAAAATGATATGGAGTTCCAGCCTATTCAAGATGCATGAATACCTAATGTAAAAACTGGAAGAGCAAAGCAATTTCTTTTTCACCACCACTGGGACAACCGCTCCACTCATAATCTTACCTTACGGAGTATTTGTTCAGAACACTTATTGGACTGGTATTTCAGGCTGTCATTTGTTTTTAGTCAATAAAATTAGCTCAGATGTTGAATAAAAATATACATTTGTGTTGGTCTGGTAACTCTGCTTTGCCTTTTCTAAAAATCCTGTATCAGCTATTAGCTCTTGACTAATCAAGTGGAGCAAACAAAAAAGCTTTTATACCCTACTACAGCTATACCAACACATCATCTGTGAAGCTTGAAAGAAATTGCAAAGGGTTTTCAGCAAATCAAGGTACAGGATCAGGTGTGAAAGTCAACTGAATACAAGCCATGCTTCTACTTGATACCAAGGTCTAACACTCTTACCTTCTACCTGACCAAATTCCCATGTGAGAAGCACGCTACAGTCCAAAAGCCAAGGAGCCAAGTCCCTCACTGAGACAGTCTGTCCATTCACTACTTTCCAGTTAGCCCACTGAAGTATGCTCAAGGTTCACACCGGACTGAAAGCCACAAGGCATGAACGGACAGTATTTGAAATAGAACTAATGCCTGGGCCATCTGCCACTACTGCAGCATAGCTGCCACTTTCAAAGCATAACTCAAGATGTTCTTTGAGCCTTCAAGGTATTACATGACTTTGGAAACCACCACTGCTTAGGTGGTTTCCCTCACTCTTCACCAAGGAGGCTGCAGCTGTGTGAGCTAAAACTCTCCAGCCATTGGCAAAGCCAGAGCAAACCACTGCAAAATATGTAGTGAAAAGAAAATACCATGATTAGAGATCTATACATCAGGGAGTTTTGATCAGCTTGTTGTATTGAATTCCTCATGGCAAGGATAGTAACATTTGCTTGGCTCCTTGTCCTCTTTATCTAACTTGCCCTAAGCCACGGGGGATCTTCAGTTTCTCAACACTGTGAGTTGTCAGGACTACTGAGTGGAATGGCCAAGGGGCATAGGGCAAAACATATTCATGTGAACAGTTGTCATATATTATTATGCTTGCAAAATATATAGGTAATAAAGTTTTAATGACCTATTTAGTTAAAATAGATAAAATTTAATTATAAGTTAAAACCTGGCTATATAGAGAGCTGCAAGTACTACATGGCCATGATCAAAGCATCGCTATACAGAGCAGTTTTAACATTAGAATAATTACAATAAAATCTGTTCGTAAACCAATGAAAGGCCAGAAAGATTAAGGGATTAAATTTTTTACTGGTACAAAAATATGCGAATTGAGTACTAGACTGGAATATGGGTATGCCTTTATGCTGTCTATCCAGGAGGTGAAAGAAAAAAAACCTCATTTTGTGCTTCATGTAAGACAGCCTCACATCAGAAGTCATTGGAAGGATGTTTTGTTGGTAGATCAAAGAAAAGGTGAAGTACAACAAAAAATTACCTAAGAAAATATTCCAGTTGTAAGCAATCTACTTTCATATTCATTTCTCTAAAGCACTACCTAATGCTATTTTAGCTCTACAAAGAATTTAATTCCTACTGACTTGCATGATCAAGTAATGCCCAAGTTGCTATAATATAGTTGAAATGTGTGCAGTTTAGTCTTTGATCATGACTCTTCTTCCTTCCCAAAACCCCACCTCCTGGCCCTAGGCTGCAGTAAAACATGCATTAACATAGAAATATAAAGACCTAATGTGTGATAGGAGTTCAAAATCATGGCGTCCACACAGCACTGTAGAACTAGCAAAATAAATAACTCAAACCCTCAAACTCAGTAACTTTGTCCACAATAAAATTAATTTTTAAAATTAATCGAAAGAAAAAGAATATGTTCAGAAAGTTGGGTTACAAAATAAAACTCAAGGACGCCTAAATATTGCTTTCCTTCTGTCATGAGATATTTGGATATACTAACTATGATAAAATAGTAAATCTCCAACTAACAAATTGCATTTAAAGTAGCAGTATGTTTTTACTAATCTTGTCTTGCACAGAGACCAGCTGTCTACAGTGAATACTTACCCACCACCTTTCCCCTTTAAATAAATGTATCTCCTGTGAACATCTCCAAAGAGTTCCTTTTTTTTTTTCTAGACTAGGATTAATTTATGTTTTAAGAGATGTTTCATTACTTTGCAATGTACTGCTGCCATCTCCTGTGTTAAATGAGGCAGCAAGTAATTTGGTATTTACAAACAGGCTTTTTATTTAATGTTGATCACATGGGAATGGTTTCTGTTGGTCAAGCAGGGAGTACTCCACCTAAACACACACCAGAAGCCTGTTAAAAAGCTGGTATTACCTCTAAGTGACACCGTCGTTCTGCAATCACTCGCTCATCCTTGTTTCCAAAGAGCTTCTTTGGAGGGAATTCTAAAGTGGCAACCTGGAAGACATTAAAGGATGAATCAGCACCAGAAGTGACAAGCTCAAATGAGAAAATTCTGTTTAAACTACAAAGCACTAGGAAGAAGAAACTGCCAAATATTCATGAGCTACACTATATGCTATTAGTAAATATCACATTATACATTTCTACTGAGGTTATTGCAATCTGCTCTGTAGTATTGCTAAGATAACAACGCATTTTGTCATCAGAGAGTGACTGAAAGAAAATTTAGGAATTGGACTGCCACTGTTTGCCCACATAAATATTAAAAACTGCCAATCCAAATGTGAGAACATAGCGTCAAATAGGAAGTAAGAACAACTTCTGCAGGAAGGTGTATTTTAAAAGACTGCATTTAGTCTCCTAAAATCTGTGGTCTCCAACTGTATGGTGGTGTAATTTGTTTGGTTTTAATTATGTTCTATCAAAAATGTAAGATCATTGGATCTAAGAATGATCACTGAAGTCATGCTCTGGGAGATGCATTGCTGGACTCCAGCCATCACCTGACCTGAAGCTTTTGTTGTGCCCTAAACTACCACTTCTTGTAACTCAGCTGTAGCTCAATCCCATTCAAATGTGTGTCCACGCTGGAAGCTGATAGCTTTAATTTCTGAAGAGAATTCCCACATGCAGGCAAAGTCCTGCTTTATCACACCAAAATGAGAACAAGGCAATGGCATAACTGCTAAAAACAACTATTCAGATCTCTACTTTTAGTTCTTCCAGAGAGGTGTTCAAAGCTATCTCCTAATTTCTTTTTCCATCCTATGGCAGGGGGGAGAGGGGGAAGGAGAGAGAGAGGGAGGGAGGGAGGGAACTGTCTCCCCTTTTTGCACACCAATAAATAAAATGCTTGAACTAAATCCAGCCAGCTATATCTGGAAAACACACAAAAGACTCAAGAGTTGGTAACAAGTACCACTGAACATGGTCCGCTAAGCCACTGATGGGAACAATCCAAAAGAAAGCAAGTCCTCTCCCCATAGTTTGTTTGCACTTAAAGGTAAATCAAACCCATTTTTTTCCCAGCACTCATATCATGAGATAGAAATATGCAACCTCCCACTGGCATTGCTGGAATTGTTTTGCAGGTCAAATCCCTATGTAAAACTGCCTCCTGCATTAACTCCCCAGGCCATTTCATGATATTGAACCAATAAAAAAGATGCATCATTTTCTAGTCTATCAGCACATACAGGACTGTAGAGAATTTATGGCTGGTTACAAGGAGCAGACACATACTGATTTAAATGAGGAGCTCCATTATTAACATTGAATGTAAGCATCTTTAAAATAGAGAGGAATTCTGCAATACAAGTAATTTATTCCCACTCTCTGGTTCAACTCCAACTTCAATAATTTTAAAGAAATGTCTAGACATCTTAAAACGATAAAGGTGATGTGGGGCACCAGAGGAGATGGAAGAGATGTCTGCTCTCCATCAGTCTTGCCAGTATGACCCAATTATATTCCTAAAATTTCTCCAACTATATTCTTCTCAGTGTGCCTGCTTCTTCATGTTGGCAGGACAAGCAGTACACAACCAAACAGTATCATATAATTATGTCCTGAGGACTTATTTCACTGCATTACTCACTTCTTCACCTATACACAATTATAAGTGCTAATATTTTCAAGGACTTCAAAACCCCACATCTGCAGAAATTGTATTTTATTAGATAGTACTGCATCATGTCACTACCAGGAACAAGCAAGGTGAAACAACTACCACCACAATCCCCTCCTGGACATAGGGAGATTGTTTTTATATTTATTTGCTAATAAATACTTCCATTGCAGGATTTTTAAATAGTGTCTATTAAAAACCAATTTGTACAACGAACCGACCACTATGGCATCCTCAGACCTACTCTGTGGAGTCAAAGCAAGATCTTAACAGCTAAAATCAGGAATGATTTCTTCATCTAAATTAAGTTCCATCTGAACAGGAATTTGGGGACTAATTCTACATAACTTTGGGATAAGCAAGTTGTTTTCCTAAGCTTTCTGGATGTATTTTAGAAGAAAACCAGTTATGTTTTATAAAACGAAATGTGTTTTGCTTAACACTTTCAAACAGAAGTAGCTACTCACATTGTTTTAATGTTTAACTCCCAAATCACTACATGAAACCAAACCGAAGTCCATTACTACAGTCATGAATTTAATATGCAAGACAAAGGTCTCAGCCAGTAAACTTCGCTCTGCAACGTTCAAAGTCATAACACGTACCTATATGAAAATCATGAGTTTTTTGCTGGTAAAGGTGTGGGGATCTGAATACTTTGTACATAATAAAAGCCATCATGCAAATCAGAATGTCAACATGCTGAACTATTCTTGACATACACATATAAAGTTACCTATGTTTGTAACATGCCAGTGTTGCCAGTATGTGTACAGAATATACCTATTTATACATATATGTCACTTGGAAGGATTTTTCATCCTCCAGAGGTATGTTATAAAGGAATAATCAATTACTGCAGATGGCATCTCTACAGGGCCAGATGCAGACGTTACACAAACCTCAGGCCTGCTGGAACATTTCTGTGTCCCACATTTTCCCAGTGGACTATTTCCATCATACAACAAATGACCACCCATCTACATGACAGAAAATCCTCCAGCCACAAATTTCATCATCACTTCAGCAATTCAGTTATTTCAATAGGTTCTACTCCACTACATGCCAAGAGTCTAATGCCCACCAAAATGAGAAAGAGACACTCAAAATTCTGCAGGCTTGAGTGTCAGGCTATCCAGACACTTAATGCAGACATGACAGCACCAGTTCCCACCTACTCTGCAGCTTGAAAATTATCTTTGCAACATAAGAACTGGACACATCCATGCAGCAAGGTGAATTATGCAGTCCTCTATGTGACTGAAATTTCAGTGTAATAGGAAGCCAGTCCATTGTACTATATTTATATAAAAATACACTATTAGTATATTTACCAGAGACAGTGTGCTTATTATATGTGTGTGTATATATATACACACACACACCATTTATCTTCGACACTCTGACTTATAAAGTTATTACTTTAATGCAGGAAAAAATATGTTGGTGAAAGAGTCCCACAAAGATACTGAGTAACAATAAAACATTCTCATCTCATCATAATTTTGTTTTATAAAAAAATAAATTAAAAAAAGCTCAGTAGCACAAATACAGAGATAATGACGTTACAATAACTGTCTATAAAAATCCTCTTTCCTAATGTACTATTTGATATATAGACTCTGAACGCAATTGTGTGAGATTCAGCAAAGCAAGGTTCAATAGAAATTTGAGGTTTATTTAAAATACTTTACTCATTTAAGCCAAAGTGCAGTAGCAAATATTTCAATAAATTCAAATTTTCCTATTAGTGGTGCTACAGCACCTTTATGAAACCGCACAGTAACTTCATTGGAGATAATCACTGCTACAGGCTGATGCACACAGTACGGTACGTGACTGAGCAGCATTTGTTCTGGCACTGAAATATGTAAGAGATCTTGCAGGTATGGATTTTGTATCAAGATTTTTGCCCTGGCTCAAACACTGTAAGGAAATTTCACACTATCCAGATTCAGGAATATAAATTATTCTTTCAGAATTAAATGTTTGTGTACCCTCCTGCTCAAATTAATTCTTCAAGGGTCTCACCTTGACTACGAGATGAACATTTTGCGACAATGCAAGGTGTAACAGTGGGACTCTACAGGTAGCAAGGTAAAAAATTCTCCTTCCATGGAATTTCTGAAGCGCACTCCTCCCTTCCCTGTCCCCCTTTCTGCAGTGGCAATGGAAGCATTTGGCAGGCAGTCTTCTTTGGCAGGGATGTTTTGTCATTTTCTAGGGCTGCTGATGAGGTGATGTATTTTCTGTCAGGGGAAATTAAGAGGCATATTCCCCAGCCTGATAGGAAGAGAGGGCTTGAATGATTTCCTGAGAAGCTTCTGTATGCAGCATGCAAGACTTCTAATTTTTATTTTGACAGCAGAAGCATCTCCCTACTATAATTAATCATTGCATTGCTGCAATCCAAATTTCATTATATCCATTAGAGTGTGCACACACACGCATACTTGTACCATGGGCAAGGCTGGGACTATGCTTGGACCCAAAAGGCAAAGGCAGATGATATATTTTAAAGTAGTACACAGAGACCTCAACACTGCATACCAGCACTCCTAATGTCTTTTAGACATTAAACTTTTTACAGTTAATGATGTTTATCCTACCTGGCAATCGTTGCTGGGTAGTAGCAGTTGTAGAGAGGCAAACAGTCATTTGCAATTTACTCCCTAATTTCTTTACAATAAATAAAGGCCATGTTTTATTTCTGGGTCTTGTATTACTCAGAGGCATGTTATTCGTCTGTCTCAGCAATATTATACGTAAGAAACAATACTTATCTGCCACAATGGAGTACTTGTGAGTTAGTACAATCAAATTTAGACAGTATTAGGTCCAGTCCTCAAGGGGAAGGTGCTTCATACCCAGCACATGTTATTCTAGTAAATTTTACACAGCTAAAAGAATTCCTCTAATTCTCCCATATTCCAGTCAGGAGACTGGTTTTTAGCAGGTGTTTAATGCTGTAAGAGCAGATGGCAGAACAGCAAGTGATCCTTTTATTTTTTTGTCACCTATTCTATCTTACATACAAATCTGACCTTAAGATTCTGGGAACAGCACATACCTAACACCATCTATATGGAAGCAAATCCTTTCGAAGTGAAACCATGCTTCATAGTCTTCAACTACTGAGCCCCAGGGAGAGATGCAAATTTGGAGACTGGCCTTTTGGAAACCAAGACAGAGAAAATGAAGGCTCCAATACCATGAAATGCTGTGCCTGGGATGGGGTGCACTCTCACTTCAGAACCTTTAGGAAAAATAGCCATCACCATTTGAAGGGTGTCCTTTAATTTCTATTATAATCTGTTGGAGACTTTTCACTGGCATTATGTCTGCTGGGGGACCTGCTGGATTTAATTCTGTTCAGGGGTTTTATGGTACAGCAGAATAGAACATGTTAATGAAAAGTCTTGTACAATACTTTGCAGATGATATTTCAATATAGAGTGGACCAAAGTAGAATACCACATAATACACACATGAAGGCTTGTCACTTCTGAAACATAAAATTGTCCCAAGTGTTATGCTCCCTAAACATAAAAAATTCCATTTTCTGACATCAAGCAAAAATCTACAGGATTGAAACATCTTATTATTTTTGGCTTGTACAGTCTATGCTTTCATGCCTACAATAAGGTAAAAGACTTTTTTTAGGAAGAAAAACAGGGCATTTTAAAGAAGAAAAACAGGGCATTGATGGAGACTGAGTCATCTTTAACCTTTTATCCAAATTCTCTTTGTACTTCAATGTTTTGATACATTTAAATGGGGGGAAAAGGGGGGGAAAAAGAAAATTAAGGAAATGCTAACTATTAAAACTAAGAAGTCAGTCACCTTTAATTCTCATGTTATTTTTACAACTCAGAATTTTCTCGTTTTTCGAAGAGTAGCTCTGGCTTTTGATCCTTTGTACCAGAAATCTCTGTCACAGATGAGAAAAATCAAAGAGAAGAACATGGCACTGGTTCATGTGCGAAACTGGCTGGTTTTGCAGCCGCTGCGGCAGCACCTGACTTGATTTTGCAGAGAGTAACGAAACAAAAAACTGTCCTACTTTTAGTTTTTGAAGTTTAAACCAAGTAACTTAAGCTTCAACTTCTCAAGACAGTAAGAATCCCAGAGTCTAAAGAAACTAGACAGAAGCTGTATTTTTAACTAAGAACTTGCACCAAGTATTTAGGGATTTGTCAAGGTGAAAAAACAACAAACAAAAAACCCAAACAAACAAAAAAACCCACCACAAGCTTAATTTCTATATTTTTATTTTGCCTGAAATAAATTACCTTTTCTACACATTTTCATAAGAAAGCAGTAGGCAAAGGTAAAAAGTTAACACTTACTGGGCAGATTAAAGGCTGCTTTATAAATTCAGAAAACAATCAAATGGAGATCAAAGAGAAATAATTTGATATACTATCCACTAAAAATGAAACCAACAAAATAACATATAAAAACACTGAAGTTGTATTTTCAGCTGATATAGCTCAAACTGTTTAAAGTTGAGTGAAGAAACCTCTAAACGTATTCTCTCTTAAACAAAATAGTAACAGTCCTCCATTGCATAAATCCTTCAGTGCTCTCCCAACATGTATGCTGCAGGTAAGTCATGCCCTCAGAGGACAGAAGGATTAAAGACATTATTTTCCATTATCAATTAATCAGGGAGAGGGAATATCCAGGGAATTGTTTTCTGGATATTCAGATTGTCACCTTCTTTTCCTCTTCCATTTCTAATACTTTATTTTTTCCATCTCTCCCAACATGTTCTTCCCCCACTTTCCAGCTTCCCAACTTGCCTCTGTCTTAACGCTATGCTTCCCTCCATTCCTGCATGACCTACCTAATTCTTTACCTTACTCTACTGGGCCATTTGCAATCCTCCCTGCTATCTGCCAGAAGGGGAGAGGGATTTGATATTCTCAAGAGGCAGCATATCCAAGGATAAGCTAAAACTCAGAGGTGGACCCATGTCAGCCTTCTAATGGAGTGAACTCCCTGGAGAAGGCTGAACAGCAACAACAAAAGTCATTATTTATTATAACAAACAAGGGTAATTAACATCCTACACTGAAGAAAACTCAAATGACCAGGATACAGGAACAGGAAAAAGGATGTAAGCAACCTTCCTCCTACACAAAGGGTCTCTACAGAGAGGTCCCCGGTACCAATCTAACAGTCAATCCTTCACTGTCTTTGAGGGGAGCAAACTCTGCTCTCAAGGTCTTTGTAGTGTTTCCAAGAGCCGAGGAGCTGCTTTAGCTTCATCCCTGCTGTGTCTCAGCTCCCAGGCTTACATGCTTACAGCTTTCTGTTGTTGTTTCTCCTTGCTACTACAGGCTCCAGGGCCTGGATTTCACTCAAACACACACAAGGGAATGAGCATCTCCCTCCTTCCTAGGGTAAGTCTACTCCGAAAAATCTTAAATAAATTGGTTGGCAAATATTTCACTTCTGACAAATGCAAGAGATTGCAGCAGTGTAGTAGAGTTTTGGTTTGGGGGTTTTTTGGTGAGTTTTGCACCCGATATTTCCTGTACACAATTTATGCCACAATTTGGTTTCTAATCCCTTTACAGCACAGCCTTTTTTCTTCCAAGAAGCTGCTTTGCCCCACGTACATGAGAACATTCTTTTCTTCCCGCTATCCATCCTTTTTGCTCCATGCCAAAGGTTTACCTAACCACGGGACTGGTTTAACCTTTTCATTTCTGGCTGGTAGGGGCAACTGCCGGTTTGCACGTTGCTTTTTGCTTGGCCCCTAATGCCAGCAGCCCAGTGAGCCAGGTCTGCTTTATCCCCTTCAGCACACATCCCATTGAGGCCAGAGTGCACTGGAGACCTGCCAAGCAGGAAATTTGGCAACTTCTCCACTTCACTTAGACTGGTTACAACTCCTTGCTTTTTTCCTACTTATCTCACTGGAACATCATGCATATCTATATCTATATCTTCATCTATATATCTATATCTCAGTACCAAGAAGCACAAGCACTTAAATCTCTTCCCATAAATATATGCAGTTCTGTTGCAAGTCAGGATGCTGTGACTAAACCCCAATAAATTGGTATTTACCAATAAATGAGCATCTTCTCAGGACACACAAGCTCTCACAGCTCTGCTGTCTTTAGCTCTGGGTAATTATCTTTGAACTTTCAAGATCTTTTGCCAGTTACCTTCCTCAGACAGGCATAATTGTTTCTCCAAAGAACATTTCAACTCTGTCCCACTTAAGAGGAACAAGAACACAAAAAGAGAAATTCTCCTCTGAACCACCCTGAAACCTCCCTATGATGATGCAAAATGACCAAATAGGATTAGACACTGAAGATTTCTCACTTTGAATCATGCCTACTTGCCCATCAAACAATCATTTGTAATTATCAAAAAGGTTTGAGAGCTCTCATATCCATGTTTCTCCTTTAAAACCAGCAAGCTGACCTAGACTTAATCTGCAGTTTTGGAGCTATGTTAAGATGTGAAGGCTGTGGTTTATCAATGTAATTTTAACTCCATTTAGTTTGCCTCCTGCTACTGAGAAAAATCAAATTAACTGCAGCCAAAGAGGCTACCTTGCACTACAGGAGTATTTTTTTCCTTAAAGCAATTCTAGACTACTCAGAATAATAGCATACCAAAATAGAGCCATAAGCATGAGTCTATATATTATTTGACAAATTACTTCATTGTTTGGTCCATTATAAGCAGTACAATACCATTTAAATACAGAATACCTATGAAAATGAGCAATAGGATGTAACAAAGTTCATGCAAACCTTGCACATTTCTATAAAATTATGCAGTTTGGGGATTTTAATATCTTTTATAAAAATCAGAAGCTAATATAGCCAGGGCATCTTTCCAAATAGAAACCAATAACTGTATAGCTCTTAGGATTATCAATCAAGGTGAGACAAACAAAAATTGGCCGAAATGGCAAAGAAAGTATTTTGAATTTCATATGCAGGCTGTAAAAAGGTAGAATAAGATAGTGCAGAAGCAGCATACATCAACCAAAGGATATAACTGCCTTAGAGAAAAACCAGTCAAAACCAAATAAAAATAAGTAAATTTGAGTTGTAGATGCGTTTGGAAAATAAGCATGAAAAATTCCTAACATACCATGTCTTTGCAACCTTGATTTTGCTTCCTTGTTCGTCTATCACTTGCCAAGAGAGAAGTCTTTGGGGGAAAAATACCAGCATGGCATGGCAGACCATCATCCAAGACAAGGATATGTGCTGACCTTGAAATTAGATGGACAAGTTTAATACCTACTCTCTATGCCCTTAGGTCATGATTTTGCGAACTAAACATTAATCTTCCTTCATGTAGTCTCAGGTCTTGGTTACTTCTTTAAAGAAATAGTAACAACTCCCAGGTTTGCAAGGTTGTATCTTCAAAGATTAACACATTAATCAATCTTTATCAAGGTATATGACTCAAACCCCACTTCTCAAAGTGATTTTCTGGAGATCTCTGTAGAGTTTATTCTTCTTTCAAAATGATTTGGGGTTTGATTTGCTGGGATTTCCAGCAAGGTCAAGGCCGTCCCTGCAATAGCATGCATCAACCCCTACCTTCACCCTGACTGCATACAACCTTGCCCCAACTCTGCACCACATTCCTGCTGATGCCACGGTGCCTACTGGGCCACTTTGACTCCATGCTGAGAAGTCACAATACCATTTGATTTAGCGACAGAAACAGGCTCAGAGAAGGGGATTCGGGACAGCAGTTTTTACAGTTCTCCCTAAGAAGATTTGCTTGTTGCACAGGAACTCATCTCAGTGACATCTGGCAGCATTTATGACACATCCCCATCTCGTGTGGCTGACTGATGCCATAAATTTCAGTCACCCTTGCCATTGAGAAATGTTAATAATGAAAACTCATCAACAAGCAGTAATAATTTGTATTGATGACTAGACAGATGCCTTTCTGACTACTCAGAATTATTGGCAGATCTCAGGGTCTTAAAGAACAGCTGTCACAGAGAAATACACCTGCAAACAAACATGCAGTATGCCTTCAAGTGTGATTTGTTATAAGATATAAAGTGCTAACTCTCACAACAAACTGGACTGATTACAAGGAGAAGTTAGACAGCCTTCTGCATCATTTAAAATGATAAAACCAGAGAAAAGGCAGTGCAGGCACACAAATGGGAAGCTTAAAAGGAATGACTTAGTCCCCCCTCCAACAGTAAGAGTGATTGATAGTCACACAGGTTATACATTCATTTTCACTTGCCTAGTCGCATAGACACTTTAGAACTAGCTGCTTTATCACAGACTTAAAAACTAGCTGTAAGCCTAATACAAATTTTCCTTCCACTATTACTGTTTTCACTAGGTAAAGCTTAAAATGACAGGTAACTAATTAAATGTAATAAACTTGACACATATATTTTCAGGAGCTTGCTTGGCAAAGGATTTTGAATGTGCAGGGCAGAAAAGCAACTCTGGATACAGAAAGACCACTGTTGCTATCAGTTTCATGAGCAATACCATATTTAGTACTGCTCTTGAGCGTCAGGATGGTGGGTAAGAATAGATATTTGTTTCCAAGAATAAAATTTCTTGATCAAGCACTCGAAGCTAAATGCTTCATAAGCAAGACCCATGTATATACCACACAGACATGAAAGTCTCAA